>NW_026125489.1:2872500-4072500 GCF_943737965.1 Phodopus roborovskii
CAGCCAAATGTAATAGAAGGCAACCAAGAGCACCAAAGTATCTTATGGGTGTGATACTGAACAGGCAGTGAGGAAAAAGTGGAAATTCTCCTGCAGTTAGGAGGCTGAGTCAACAACTAGCTAGCAGGAAGTTTCAGGGAGATGCTGAGTGACTTGCTATTCAGCCTCTCTGAGGAGAGGAATTCCATCCACCTCATCCTTTGAACCTTGAGTTCATTGGAGGGATGGAATTGAGACCAGTTCCCTTCATAGCTGTGAAAGAGTCGGTGCCCGAGGGAACAGAATTCCCTCAGTTGTGACGCTTTGCATCCTAACTGCTGCAGATTGTAACAGAGTTGCTGTTGCTGATTCAGACAGCCATGGCGTAAAAGGCAGAAGCAATTAAAAAAGAGAACAACACAAGTGTTTGCTCTGAAAAACTGAGCTTGCCCAAAGAGAAGCTTTGCGGATGCCTATATCTGCTCCCCATTAGATGAGTTAAAGGGTTGTTCCTGGCGACTAGATAAAATATGAAAAGGCCAGAACATCGTGGAGTATTTGTTGTAGGTTTGGGGATTTAAAATACTACTTGATTTTTAAGGACATACCGCTTTGAAAAAATAAAGTAAGTAAAATATCAGAAAGATAGGCATGACTGCCTTATCAACCAACTACCAGGAAGAGCTTATTTCACATGTGTTTTTGTGTGTGGTATCATTATCTAGTCTCTGACTCTATGTCTGAGGACAATGTGCCCCCTTGCCTCTGTGTAAGGAGGCTCACCCCCTGCTTTCTCCATCCCATACAGCCTGTGCCCTCTCAAGAGAGTTTTTGCTTCTGAAAAAGAATGTCTTAGCTCCACCCTAGAAACGTTTTTTTTTTTTTTTTTTTTTTTTTTTTTGTTTGTTTGTTTGCTGCTGGAACCTGTCTCTGTACCTCCAGGCCCTCTGATATTTCAGAACACAGTTGAAAAGGAGCTCTCACCAGAAGCTCCCCTGTGCTTCCAAGTCACGCTGATTGGCTGGAAAGTGGATGTTGGAGAGGTTGCTCTAAAGGAAGTCCTTTTTCACAGCTGACCTTTGGAGGGTAGCGGGTAGCGGTATTGGAAAAGCAAGATGGCCACAGGGTAAGTTATGTTTGCAGCTTTCCCCATTACCCCCTCCTCTCTAACTAGCAGAGGTCTTTGGAGATCATGTTACTATTTGGAGAAAACCTGTGATTACAATGCACTCAGCCTCACAAAGCCAAAAGGGCCACTCAGTATCACAGCAGCTGCCAAATCCTCTCAATGCCCCCCCTTTCTTTCTGAGCTATTTAAACAACAGAGCACGCCCTTTTATCCCTCTCAAAGAAATATGGAGCTGCCACCCCATGAAACAGGACTGTGTATAGAAACTTCTGAAATTGGGAGTGTGGGAAAAAGAAGAAGAAGAAAAGCTACTTTTTAATTATTTCTACCTAGTATTTATTATTCTACCTTGCAGAACATTAGGTAGTGTTTCAATGGTTTGTTGCTATTAATCTTGCATTACCTATGTCAAATATGTATAGAAGCCATAAAAAAATCAGTAGAAAATAATTGTTGCCAGAATGGGGAAAGAAATACATGAGACGTCCTTGTACAGGTCAGTTGTGAAACGTCATTGTCAGTGAGGTAAAGGATAGAAGCACACTCTCGTTGTTACCATCACGTTTCACACACGTGGTTCCTGATTACAGAGCATTTATGAAGTTGAGCTTTATTTATCCTTCAAACTAAACGTGAATTTTTATTTTTGTAAATTCTGCCTTGGCAGGCTGATTCTTTTTCAAGTTAAAAAAGAAAGAAAGGAAGAAAGAAAGAAAGAAAGAAAGAAAGAAAGAAGAATACCCTTGTTTTAGCTGAAGTGCATTTGCAGAACTTCTCCCTTGCTCCAAAAATGTAACCCTGTTGCTGCCACTTGGCTTAATGTCCCACACATGTTTTCTCACTTAAACTTTGCCTCATTTGGCTGTGGTTTCTTTCTGTAGCCTTTGAAACCGTTTCTAATGGAAAAATGCAGCTGGGAGCAAGATTTCCTAAAATGTACATGGAGTTAATTTTCCAGGCGTTCTGTGCAAGGGCCCCATGTATCTGAAGGAGAGACTTTGCCAAGAGGCATTTTCATATAACCAAATGAAAGCGAGAGATGGCAGGATGGTCAGTTAAGGAGCGAGCAGTGAGCCAAGCTGTGATGCAGAGGAGAGTGGGCAGGACAGCAGGCCAAGGGAGGAGAAGGAAGAGGAGGAGGAGAAGGAAGAGGAGGAGGAGGAGCAGAGAACTAAGTGTGGAAGAGGAAACAGGAACAAAGAAGGAGAAAGGCAATGCCCCTGTGGGAAGGAAGGAGAGGAAGGAGAGAAAAAGTAAGAGTTCCTGGGACTTAAGAAAAGAAAATGTTATCTCCTGGAATTGTCATTGTTGTAACCCTCTCAGCCATTTTACCCCATCTCCCTTCTGAACGAGTCTGGGGTTATTTACTGGAGCACCCCCTCAATGTAACAGTAACTACTCAAAGTCACTTCTCCTCCCTACCAGCCATCCCCACTCCCCCATTGCCACCACCCCCATGACCCCCCCCACACACACACCCCTGGCAGCATCAGTTTCAAATTTTAGTCTCCACTCTGTGTCTTCAACTTTGGAGATAAATACATTTGTTTCAGTTAAAAGGTCACTTTTTGAAAAAGCATTTCAAAATATCACTGTTAGGATTCTTTGCTTCTATCAACAGCCTCCTCTGTTTCCATAGACACCGCAAGGTTAAAAGCTGGGATCTCCCAAGGTACAGTTGCTGAAGTCACGTGCTCAGGAAACTGAAACAGACATGAGCGGATGACTTCAGACAGGGAAGACTCAGGTGTCTGGTCTTTCTGCCCGAGCTTCTGCCTTTTACTCAATAAGTTCTAAGTGTCAGTGATGAAAATCCAAAACACAGAAAGGAGACAAAGTGTATTTTTACTATTAATATGGAGTTTTGGTTATACATTTTCCCAGAATTCCTCTCTGGAAGACCATAAACTTCAACTGCATGAGTAGTATGTTTTCTGCCATATAATATTTAATATGTTAACATTAATTGTGACTGCATGGGATGACATTCTTTATTGCTGCATTGTTTATGATTGTTTTACACATACTCTACTGATATAGATGGTTTTACAGTTGACCAATTTGGCAAACTTCCTTGGCCCAGTACAATCAAGAAATTACCTTATGAGGCTGCAGACTGTGTAAATATTTAGATAAAATTATTCAAATATTGAAGGATGCTGCACATGGACAGAGAATAAAGCAAAAACCATAGTGTGAGTGGTTTAAGTGAAATAAACACGAGTGATTATGTTTACAAAGCATTTCCAAACTACTTTTTGAACAGTGTCATCAAAACTTGATGTTGAGAGAAATCTTTGAGATAAAGCTGAACTCCTTCAGTGCCAAATATTGAAAGGTGATTGTCATGAATACAACAAAGTTCAGGGCCACCCTCAATAATCCTAGTGCAATTACAGTACCGCAAACTATAATAATCCACAACTGGACATGGTTTGAAAATATGTATAGGCTCTGAAATAGTTTTGATGATTTCATGGGAGGGGAAAATCAGGCTGAGAAACACTATCCGTACTTTCTGTCTGCCCATTGCCATGTCCTCAAATTCTACTCTCTGCAGTTACTTTATTTTGCGTTTTTGTACATGGCTTCGATTTCATTCATTTAGCATTTTGGCTTATTTTGATTGTTTGACACTAGCTTTTCTACAGCCAAGGAATTTAGACAATCTGATCACACTGAGAGATATTCACGGGCACGGCTGTGCCTCTTGCAGAATAATAGCTCATCCCGGAGGAAGAGTTTGTGCTGGAATGGTAGGTAGCAAAAACTGTTGTGCTGAGCTTAGTGCCTCTGGACGGCACTTTTAAAGCTGAATCTTCTTGGTGGAGGGGCTGGGAGGACAGAGACAGTATGTGCTAGGGCTGCCGCTCTTTAAGGGTCTTGTGTTCACAGAACTGATTTGTCTGATGCTCTGGGGGGCTTGGTGTGCTGCAAGGCAAAGGAAGGAATTCCTGATGGAAAGAGCAGGCCTGGAGCTTTTAACCCTGCTTCCGTTTCTTTTCCCGGGGAGACAGGAACAGACTTCTCTTCACCCAAACACTGGTTCATACAATGGACCAAAGGAAATACCAGACCCAAGTCCAGCCTGATAAACCAGTGAGTCTCTTGAAATTACTTTCAGGAGCTCGTGACGCAGTCACAAGCATAACCCTAGCATGGGCGATGACCTCCTAAAGCTGCCCCGATGGAGGTCCCATCCCAGGCAAACTTCTACCCCCATGCGTCTAGAATCCCCAAAGCCATGCACAGCTTGGATGGGCTTGCTTGCAGCCCGGGAGATGAGCACAGGAGGGAGGAAGAGCCTGGACTCTCAACTGAGGGTGAGCTTCCTGCTTTTCTTCTGTGCGTGAATGCCAATGGTGCTGGTCTCGTGAGGACTGGCGCAGGTAATCCCATACCCATCAATGTCTAGAGGACCATAGCTTCTATGGTATCGGCTGCCTCTCTGGCCAGGCACAGGAGAGGGTCCTTTACCAGTGCACCTGGCACAGTTTGACTCACTCTTTTTTGCCCAAGTAGCTGTCTTTCTGTAGTTTGTCACCCAATAGGCTGCTCTCCTCGCCTCTCAAATGTCACCTCCTCGGGGAAACCTATCCTAGCACCTGAATAATGCTTCTGTACGTTCTCCCATTCCACCTGACCCTCCTCACCTTCTTCATCCCTCGAAGCTTCTGTTCCCTGCAGCTGCTCAGCTCCTACCTTGCTGTATAGTTTGCCATTGTCATGGTTTAATTTCTCTCCCTTCCCCTTGCACTCACTGGAAATCAGAATGTCCGTCCATTTTGTTCTTGGATACAAGTGCCTGGAACAACATCTGGCCCGTAGAAAGCATGCAAATATTTGTGGAATGATTGAATTTAGCAAATCGGTGTTGAGTGTCTGTTCTGTCCCAGGATTTGTGCTTAGCACTGGGAATAAAAACGACAGCAGGGCACAGCTTCCAACCCACAAAAGTTTACGTGGCACCCTTCCCAGGACACCCACCACCGTTCTGACTCAGTAGGCTTTGGATGGAGTCTAGAAGTTTGCCAGTCTGCCAGATACACCAGAGCTTTCAGTTGGTTCCACACTGTCCTCTCTGGCAGAGAAATTATATTATCATGGAATCTTTGACATAATACAAGCCCGAAGCATAGCCGGTATCCAATAACCCTCCCTCACTGATGAAGGGGTCATATAATAAGTAACATGTCCTTGCTGTTTTCCAAAAACACAGACAAAAATGTCCACGCTAGGCCATTGCTCATGTCTGCCCGCAAAGCACATCTACCACGATAGAAGCGGATGCCCCAGCATGGATTAGGGGACTAGGTGAGTGTGAAAATTAGAACACTCCTTGAGAACACCCTTGGGCGATTCCCACTGTCTGCATCTCAACATCTGTATTTTAAACGGGGTAATAACTCCTCTTTACATTTTTTTTTATTTTCAACCCTTATTAAATGCAGTGCTTAGTATATGCAGAAAATTGGCTTTTGGAGGATCACTTTGCACTTATGGTGGCCTGGGGTAGTGCAACTGTTACTGCAGAAGTGAGTGGTCAAGACAGGCTGTTGCCTCAAATTCAGAGTATCCGTGTGAGTGAGTGAGTGTGTGTGTGTGTGTGTGTGTGTGTGTGTGTGCGTGTGCGTGTGTGTGTGTCAGATTTTAAACCTCCCAAGGCTGATGTGCCTCTGCACACTGGGTAGTCTTCCACAGCTCCACTGACAGACGTCTCCATAGTCACCAAATCAATTTTAACTTCAGTGTTTTCTTTCTTCGTCAGATTCTTGTGCCAGAAACTGTGTTCATTGGTTCCAAGGGGACAAAGGTTAGGAATGGGAAGTTTTCATGGTTTGTGATAAAGGACCACTAGGGCACACTTGTCTAGGCATAGAATTCAAAATAAAGCCTGTCTTGGAGCAAAAAGAATGGCCGTATTCATCTAGAACATGGTTGACAAACTGTGAGCTGCCTCCAAACCCAAATTCCACAGGAATACAATTAAAATCTGTATCTGTGGCATATAGCTAGTCTCGGGCAAAATGTTAAAACAAGTAGAGCTTATTTCTGTAAGCTCAGGTCCCATATCCTTCTAAAAAAAACAAAAAAAACATTTTTATTAGTTCTTTGAGAGTTTTTATTTTTGCACAACATGGTTGGATGATATTCACCTCCACAGCTCTATGCTGATTGATCCACCCACCCTCCCCTTTCTTACTTGTCCCCTTTTTATTTTAAAGAAGGATAATGAAGAGGAGGAAGCTTTAAGGCTAATTTGTACTGTCCCACATAGTCTTGAATGTGTGATCTTCCATGGGAGCATTGCTGACTTACCAGAAGATGTACTCTTAGAGAAAAATGACCCTTCCTTTTCCAACAGCAGGCAACTGCCAGTTGACCTGTGGGTGTGGGCAAGTGGGGGTGGGGTATTGCATGTCCATCTCTGTTAGGGTGACCCTGCTCAGACACCTCTTGGGGAAGGGGGTGAAAAAAAACAACGCATCACCAATGACTCAGGCACTGGGAATAGAGCGTGCTGCAGACTGGTTTATTAAGGACGTTAGCCCTGCCTTTATCCCCCCCTCCCAAGGTCCCCCTGGCTCAGGCACTGCCTCTGCTGCATGTCCTGTCCTCATTGGTGTCTCTGGGTCAGGTGTCTCTCTGTCAGCGGTCTCTGGGCATAGAGGCAGGCTTGGCTCAGGGAGGAAGCTCTCACCTCACACGCTCATGTGGGCTGACCTGGGCACGGCGAGTATGGCTTAGGTAGGCTGGCTGACAGTTTCTCCTATACATCTCCTTTCTCCATTGTGGCTTGGGTTTGCACAGGATATCGCACGCTTTCATAACTGCTCATATGTGTGTAGCTGCCCTGCTGTTTCCAGATGTTTCCTCGTAGTCACCCACCATCTCTGCCTCTTGCTGCTGCATCGTAACCCTGATTACCCCTGAGCTTTGGGGTATCCCTGATTACCCCTGAGCTTTGGGAGGAGGGGGGTGGTATATGTGTTTCTGCCAGGGCTGAACTATCTAGGGCCTCTTATTCTGTCCACCTTGGATATTCCATGTATCTCTTTCCCAGCCCACTACTTCTCTCTCTCAGGTAGATATCCAGCACTTTAATTTCTCTCTTGCTGTCTCAAACGGCCCCCATTTTCTGGCAACTGAATTTTATCAATAAATTATGCTCTATTGTGCATTTGTCAATTGGCCATGTAATCCAAACACAATCTATCCCAAATATGTTTGACCGGTAGGGATTTTTCTAGTTGCTTGCCAGAGTGTCTTCACCAAGTGGCAGGAATTCCAAAATTCGGTGGCACGAACTATCCATGTTTTGAAAACATGCAGAAGCTGGGTCACTAAATACTTGCTATGTGACAGGCAACACTCTGGACCTTGAGTATTCAGCATCCAGTGTAGTCATTATAGAGGTCCTCTGTGGTAGACAGTATTGTACCCTTTCTGAAGACAAGAAAACCAAGGCCCCAACATCATGAGATTCCATCCGTGATCTTCAAGAGACTATCAAGCTCCAGACTATCAGCCACCGGGACCTAACCATGCGGCAGCTCATCCTATGGAGACTGGGCAGAGACAAGAAGTGAAGGGCATGTGTCTGGAGAAGACTTCAGCAGTTAGCAGCATCTGTGCTTTCAGAGGGCTGGGTACCCAGCTGACAACAGTCTGTAATTCCATCGTACGCCCTCTTCTGGCTTCTTTGGGCACTGCACACCTCTGGTGCACAGACACAAATACAGGCCAAACATCAATACATGTATTTTTTTAAGTAAATATTTAAAAAAAGAAAAATCGAGAAGGAAAAGCAGAATAATACATTTTTTTCTGTGAACATTTTTATCTAAAACTATGAAGCCAAAGTCATCAGGTCGTTTTGGGAATCTTTACCTTCTACGCCACAGTCTATGGTATTGCCAAGTGCTAGAAAATGACTGTTTACCACATATTAAAGGACTAAACTTGGTGATGACCTTTGAAAACCGCTCTAAATCTAGTAACAGGGATTACATTGTCATCTCTATGTTACTCTCCAAGTTGATGGTTCTGTCTCCAGCCATGTGTCTAAATCGCGACCCTTTCTGGGGCTGTCTCACCTCCGAGAGCCTGCAGTGCCTTTCCATTGTTTTCGTAACTCCAGCTTTCCACGCATTGCTATTGCCTTCTTTTCTTTCTTGCGTTGCTTTGAGTCGGCTTGTTCCAATGCTGTTGCTACAGGTGTCGAGCACCACCCGGCTCCAGGATTCACTTCAGGTCTACACACATTCCTAACGAATAGACCCATGTGTTCGCTCTTTAGCTGTGAGGCCCTCAGCTACTCTGGCAACCTTACGGGGTTTGGGGAAATGTCCCTAGGTACAGGTTCTTTGGTCCAAGTCTTAGTCGCTTTGGGTAATCCCTACTTACTTTCTAATGATATTTCTCGGGGGGGGGCATTTTTAATTAAACAAAACCTACTGTCACCCACTCCCATTGAAGATGGACACAATCTGAAGTTTCCATACATTCCCGGAGGGAGCACAAATGTTGGGACCACGTTAGAATGGAATCTGGCAAGTTTGGTCTATCAAGTAAAAAAAAAAATCTGTTTAACATATGACCCTATGATCTGACACTTAGTAATTTACCCGAGGATGTTTCGTGCTTTTATTATTAAAAGGACAGAATTGTGGGTAGGTAGGGAAGGACAATAAAGAACAATGTGAAGGGAGTTTTGAGTTGAGCCCTCTGCTTCTTGCTTGTGGCAATGACTCTTACTCCTTTCCCAAACACTGAATGAATACCCAGAGAGTGAATTTCACTGCTAGTAAATTAAAAGTAAATACATCTTTTTTTTTTTTTTTCAAAAGTAGAAACCATCCTATTTGGATAATTCTTTGCTGTTCTCACCTTCCGGACGGAGACTAAGTGCATTTTGAAAAAAATGTCTTGCAATATTTCATGTCTTAAACAGTCCTGGCCTGTTAGTGACAAAGTCACGCCTCAAATATTTTCCTTATATTTATTTGAAATGTTTAATAAGCACTAGAATCTGAAGAAAAACGTTTCCATCCCCATTATTTTTTACGCTGTGCCAAACCCTGGGTCTACGTGTGCACATGCGCATTTGTGTTTCAAGACCGCTTTGTTTTCTTAACAAGCTCTGTTCAGAAGACAGAACTTTCAGTCCCTTTACCTGACCCCTCCCCATCCACCCCATTCCTCTGCATATTAAACTTGATAGAGACGAATTCGTTTAAATGCAGGTGGCCCTGGAAAAAAATGACGAAATCCTGAGATCAGTTCCAACCCTGGGCTGGCTGGCCTTTTATCCAGTTACAGACAGAAAACACCAAGGTGACCTCACGCCTGTAAAGGCAGACGTGAGTCCTCTGACACAGGTGGTAAAAAGAATTCAGACAATCAGAGCTAATGAGAACCACATCTGTTCCTTTTAGTCTGCACAGCTGCGTGCGAGTGTACCAAGACTCCCAGCTCTGCTGGCTGCAACTTGCTTGCAATGGTGGGCGCGCAGGCTGCACCTGGGATTTTGGTAAACACACCAGGGTATCCATTCAAGTCCAGAGTGCCCACTACTCACTCCTTCACCTCTCCTGCCCCGCAACTTTCCCGGGATCCATTGCTTTCCTGTGTGTCCTTTATAGTATGGACATGGCATTTTATACTCCCATTGCATTTTAGGACTTTGGGAATGGAAAAAAAAAAAAGAACTTATTATTAACGTAAAGGGGGTTTTAAGCTGCACTGCTGCGGTGAGACATCTATGTTGTGAGTTTGTCAGTCATGGATTTCATTATTCCCTCAGCCTTTCCACCTTCCTAAGTGCATCTTCTAAGATGTTCACAACGCTGTCTTCATTGCGATCTTGACTCAGCCAACAGGCGACTCCTGCTTGTAGATCCATGTTGTATGTCAAAGAAAATGAAATGGAGTTCCATGGACGTCGGGGGTCCTTGCTTCACATAGCTCAGACTTTGCCTGGCATTAGAGTCTTTGCTTCAGCTTGGGTGGGAGAGAAAGGGGGAGTAAAAAAGTAAACAGCTAAAAAAGGAGAGTTAGAATAGTAACAATTACTTAGAAGCAGTTAAGACAAGCCCTACTCCCTGTGCTGACTATTTTTTAGCATCCTGGCCCACCCTGTCTATCCGCTGCTTGCCTTTTTCCCTTTGAGAGTAATTCGATTGCTTGAAACATCCCCAGTGCTATGGGCTCAACATTAGAAATGAAAAGATTAGCAAGGGAGCATCCTGGGATGCCTCCTCTCTGGAGCATCGTGGCTGCCATAGCCACACAGGGCCACAATTGTGCTGATCTTTGTCCCAGGCTGGCCCTCATGGTGTGGGGTGGCTTTGCAGGTGCGTCTGTTTACTGTTTGTGATCTTCAAACATTACTAATGCCTCTGCTTTTCTCTTCCGTTTGCACAGTCTTACCTGGAAAATTAGAAAATCAAAAACTGACATTTCTGGTGTCAATGAGGAATGATAAAGCTGGTAATTAGAACACCTTCTTCCCTTCCAAAGGGAAGGAGCTGCGGGGGAGGAGGGGAGGAAAGAAGGGAGGGAGGAAGGAAGGGAAGAAGAAAGGAAGGAAATAAATTATAAGTGTAATCTGCCTTCTTTCTGTGTGCCTGGATTTAGACATTATATAATTTATTCTCCAAGGTGGTGGGAATTGCCTATGAGAATGAAGCTCCCCACACCGTGGTGTCAGGTCCTACGGCCAAGTCATACCCATCATCGCCAGAGACGTTTTCTCTGGTGCCCTGTTATGTCTACTCAACTGAACTGAGGTTGGTGCCAAGGCACCTATAAACTCCTAAGTCTAAGAAGGCAGGGCCTCCCTGCGGGAACTTTTATGCTATGGTAACAAAGCGTCGGATGGTCCCTAAGCTCCAAAGTTACCATTCCTGAAAGCTGTATTAGCAGACTTCTGAATTCCCTGGCTTATCTGACTCAGCTGACTCCTCCTGTTGAGTCCTTTGAGGCAGGGAAGGTGGGACCTGACAGGATCTGGAGGCAATCCCGACGTTAGATGTTAGGACTCTGCTCCCTCTCCTCCTGCTAGGAACACAAGGGTGTGACCCTCTTGTCAGATCTCTGGCCCCACAACAGGTTCTGATGTTTACTCCCGTTTTGTAATGCAGCCCTTAAAATAATGCTGGGGGAACTAGGGGAAGGGTCAGAACTGAAGGAAAGAAGCAACCACTGCCACTATCACCATACTCCTTTAAAACAGCGCCTTACACTGTTTCCCTTCTCATGTCCAATGACCAGCCCCTCCTTGCACACTTGTCAAAGGAATCGAGTTGGTCTGTGTCAGTTGGTTGCCATGTTTAAGGGCTATGGGTTTTGGTTTTTCCTAGTTAGCAATTTTACAATTACTGTTTTGTCATTTAGTGACTCTCTCTGAGTCTAAAAGAAACAGAAGATGGATATAGATACATTTTGCTTAGGATATGCACAAATGTAGCTTTTACTTTATTTGTTCACTGTTGGTAGGTTTTATTGGGGGTGCCCAGGTAATTCAGAATTTTTTTTTTTTTTTTTTTTTTTTTTGCTTTAAGTTTTTATTTTCAGAAGCATTACAAGTTCTCTCCTTTGTAAATGGACTTTGTTCACTATTGTGTTTTGGTAAACAAGAGCAAGTAAGCAAGGATCCCACTTTCTGCCTCTGAATAATCAAGGCAACAGCCACTAGATACAGCATTTGACGGACGTTCCTGCCAGCCAGCAATTTTTAACCACTTCCTCTTTCCTTTGTAGAAAGGAAGGAAGGAAGGAAAAAAGGAAGGAAGAAAAAGAATGAAACAAATGAAGAAAGTTTCAAAGGGAGATGAAATCTTAATTTTTAGGCTAGAATGATTTTTTCCAGTATACTCCTCAACTCTCCAGTGAAATTTCTGGTAGTCACTTGCTCGCCATTTCCTATGGCTTCTCTAGATTGACATTGGCCAATATTTATTATTTTTCTGTCTTTCTATTCAGATGTTACCACATCAAAGGAAGGAGCCATGTCTTTTCTCTCTGTAGTCTTGTCATTTTTAGAAGGTGATTCCTAAAAGCATTTATTGAATCAATAAGGGGATGGATTTTTTAAAGTGTGGGATTATGAAGTCAGCTGAGGTAGAAGACTGTTGACGAGACTAAGAGGGTCGAACCAGACTGGGGACCTGTGGTCAGTCACTGTAAGCCAAATGCTGCTGTTGAGCTTCTTCCAAATGAACATTATTTTTTAAGGAAGATTTACCTGTATTTTTATCTTTGCTTATGTGTGTATGTAAGTGTGAGTATACCCCACCTGTGTCTGCATTGTGCCTTTGGAGCAGGGTTTGCAGGCTGCCGTGAGCCTCCTGAGCCAAAGCCAGGTCCTGCGCAAGAGCAATGTGACTTCTGGACCTCTGAGGCATCATCCCAGCCCTCGGGTAAACACTATTTTGATGGCAAGAATGTTAGCGGTAATTCCTGAGTGGGCTATCTTACATCTTTGGTATTCAGAAATATTGGAAAACAGCATTACTGCACTTAATTTTCTTAAAGTTATGAATATAACAACCATTTTCTGAAGACTTCTTAGCTGCTTTGGACAATTTTACCTGACACATGAATAATTTTAAAGAATTTGGAATATGTATATTCAAGTATCTGAGATAAATACTTAAATTGTCCTAAAAAGCAAGAAGAGACCAGGACATTTCATAAATGGTTAGAGGTGATGTTGCTTACATCCCATCTCTTCAAGCATTTGCTTTAGCTACAATGTACATACTTTTTAGCAATAGCTATTCACATGGCCTATTAGTTCAGTGTAATGAAGAAAGATGTCAGTACAGTGACACTCTGCTACAGTCATAGATCGGTGCCTTGCTCAGCTAACACTAGAGAAGCAGCCTCCAGCAGCAGATGAGAACAAATACGGAAACCTACAGCCAGACATCGCTCTCTCTCTCTCTCTCTCTCTCTCTCTCACACACACACACACACACACACACACACACACACCGCTCTCTCTCTCTCACACACACACACACACACACACATGCTCTCTCTCTCTCTCTCTCTCTCATACACACACACAGAGAGAGAGAGAGAGAGAGAGAGAGAGACCTTTGAGCACTCAGCCCTACATGGGATGTCTAGTTTCTCTTGACTCTGTTCCTTCTGTTGGCTTGCCTTATCCAATGGTGATGAGTTAGTTTCTGTTTTATCTTATTATATTTTATTTTGTTACAAAAAAAATATCTCGGCACAGATTTGTGGAGGTATACAAAGAATTTTGAATAAACTTGTGGCTAGCGATCTGCAAGAGCCCAGCAGAAACCCAAATTTTTAAAATACTTTGTGGGAATTCTGAATTTTTAAAATATGTCGACTCAGATCCTCTAATGACCAAGAAATACCAGGCTACTAAAGTTCACAAAATAAAAGAAAAATAAATATTTTAGTGTCTACTCCAGCTGTTACCACCATTTGTTCTAGGACAATGGATCAAATAGTGTCCATTCGTCTTCAATTTTTTGACGGTTACTCTTCCAGGAAGAAAAGGTCCAAAACACTTTCAGTAAATAACAGAAAAGAATTTATGTGTTTTCCATAAAGGTGTTTCATGGAAATAGTTTGAATTGAGACATTTGAAAGCTGTTAACATAAACAGTATCAAAATAGCTGGTGTTAATAGTAAATTGGGGATTTAATGACTCTCAGCCAATTCTATCATTTTTCCATCCACCATTATCCACTGTCTCTGTTGTCCATTCATTGGTAGCCCAGTAGATCCCTTTTGTTTTAACTATCATCTCTGGTAGGATCCACACTTTTGTATTTGCTCATTAGCTCGTTGTCAGATAAAGGGAGTATCACTGAGAGGAAAAAATCCCCAAAGCTGGTCAGAGCTGCCAACTCTTTAACAGAAACTGGAAAGAATCTGGGGTACAAGGGTATAGGACTGACGGATGAACCTTGTAAACTGGGCCTGCAGGTGAAATTTGTCAATGGCACTGGGCCCTCCTGAAGACAGACGTCTTTCTTAGCAGGCTAGCCATACTCAGAGGAGCACTTCCAATGGATAAACCTGAGGAAAGGACTCCTCGGAGAATTCCACCTAAGCTATGCCCCATCCTCTGAAGTAGACATGGAAACAGTTCATAAGTAGGTACCCTCCCAGTGTGAAGAGCACCATAGTCTCGTGGCGATTTTAGCTCATCGTCATGCCCACTGTAGGAAAGACAGCCTGAGAGGAACACAAGAGAGGTTGGGTTCCCGGTGATCTGAATACTTCAGGATGGTCATGAAGGGGACTCTGGGCCGAACTGCTGGTCTTTCAGAGGAACACTGTAAAAGGCAAACACCACGGCCACGGTTCTCATGAACCGACAGCAGCTATGGCCACCTGCACAATACCAATCCAGACAATATTCTGGCATAGATGAGGGTGTTGCCTTCCAGCCCCATCTCTTCCGGAGGGGAGGAGCTACCGGCCATTGATAGCTGTTGGGACTGAAGCTCAGCTTTCAGTATGTAATTATGTAAATTATGTGAATGTGTGGTGGCTGGTAGATTTCCTGTGCTGCGTGGGCGAACCTGCCCCCACATATGAGCAACAGTGATTGGACTCAATGTGTAAACTTCCCCCAAAAGAGTGCATGAGGTTGGGGGGGGGGGCATGTTGCAGAGTCTTAGGGGGAGCTGGAGTGGGGAAATCGGAGTGATGTGATCACATTTCTTTGTGTACGTCCGTGAAATTCTTAAGACTAAAGGAAAGTAATTAAAAAAAAATCTCTGACCCTTGGCAATGAAATTTGACAGTCCAATCCCATATGTTAGCTCAATTATCAAATAATTCAAACACTATTTTTTTTAAAATGTCATTATTATCTTTACCACTGATAAAATTGTCCAAAAGATGGTTTAGAGAGGAAAAATAAAAAATGAACTGTATTCAGATGGGAGAACACATTTAATTTTAACAAAATGTTCCTTCTAGTCTGCTTACAATTTGACAGTAATTGCAGAAACTCTAAGAATTCCCTTCGTTTGTCCATGACATATCCTCTCTGTGACCACAGAAGGAAAAGTTCTGTGCAGCCCAAAACATGAATGTGTTGAAACAAAAAGCTGGGCAGATGTCAGCTTGTCTTCCCCTGATGTCCCCTGCCCACGGAGGACTTGACCAACAGTTTTTCCGGTCCATCATCCTCCCTGCTCTGTCCTCTATGTGTCAGTGGGAAAATGCTCAGACGGCTCCAACTCTGGGGTCTGAGGACTCAATCTCCATATTCCTAAAGCGTCCATAAAGCTAACTGTCTCCCTTTTTCCCCATCATTAGCAAATGGTCTAAGGCCCAAATGAAGCAAATACATTTTATTTTATTTTGGATAAATCAACTTCTCAACTCCCCCCCCCTTTTTTTTTTTCTTTAAGAGAGTTGGTCATTTGGTGAAGAGATAGGAAGCTGTGAGGACCTGTCCCCTGTCTGCCTCCTGCATCTCCTGTCTCCTTTGCTATTTTTCCCCCTCTTCTTATTAAATTACAGAGAAGTTCATCTTTAATATGAAGAAGTTCATTTCATTTCTTAACCAAATTAGTTCCTAAATCATGTGGATATTGTGCTAGCCAAGCAGCCATATCAGAATACATTAAAATGCATCACATTCTCAATCTTCATTTTTCTCTCTCTCTGCTCCTCCCTCTCCTCCCTCCTTCCGAAGACTTTTACCATCACTCCATCTTTTTAAACAAAAACCCACCCTTGATTCACTCTCTCTGTGCAAATGTGCTGTTTCCAGCCTAAGTATTTTCAATGCTTATGAACATTTACATTTCTAAAAAATGTTAATTATGCTCAATATTGAAAGAATAATAATGTAACCATGGTCGGGATTTGCATGTATTCAGGGAAGCATTAAACAATTCGTTTGGGATTCTTTCTGAGTATTAGGAATAAACACTCCAAATTTCTGCTGAAACCATCCTGGTAGCAGAACTGCTTAAGGGACTCCCAGGGCAAGTTATTGATTGTCTCTAGTCTCACTTGCTGCCTGGTGAGTGCTGGGAAGTGAAGGTGTGCTCTATTTGACTTCCTTGAGGCAGTGTGGAAATACACTCTTCTAAGGAAGCCTGTAGTCAGTGGGCTTCCGCATGCAACCACAGTGCAAGATTCAGTGTGTCGAGAGGGACTATCAGAGAAACCAAACAACTACACGCGGAGCCCAGCTCACCCCGGGGATGCCTGCCCCACTAGAAGGCAGCCTGTTTCCTCATCACAAGTGGCTTTAGGAGAGACCTCTCTCAAAGGAAGACTTAACCGCTACCTGTAGGTTCACATTACCGTCACAATTCTAAAGAATGGCAGAGGATTTACCGACGTAATATGTGGGCCAAACACATTTGTGGTGGGCAAATTGCTAGTTGGATGTGTGGGCAGAGTTATGGTGTCTAAAATACAGCCTATCCTCTCATTATCACACAGTTGAAAGTATATAGGAAAGGGATCCAGACACAATTGAGGAGGGCTACTCCATGAGTAATGGAGACAGCAGCTTGCTGCTCTGCCCTGTGGGCACTCCCGGGACAGGGATTAGGGGAAATGAATAGTGACTACCTTACCCAGGAGTGCTCCTGGCTTCCCTCAGCCACATGTCCACTCTCCTCCAGCAGGCAACACTACAACAGAAGGCTGGGCTAGCAATCCTTGGAACTCAGTCTCCGGCCACTCTGTGCCCTGGGATTCCACTGAGAGTTTCTCTAAGAGCAGAACCTTTTGGAAGAGCAAAATACTTTCCCCTGAGTCTAGAGTGATGTCTAGAATGTGTCTGTTCCCGCAAACCCCAGCGTGTAGAGTATAAAAGAAGACATGTGGTTTCTTATTGCTTTGGAGTGAGTGCCATTTTGCCTTTCTTGGTCCAGATCACCATAGGCTGCCACATTTAAAGGGATGGCTATCAGATAGAGTTTGAAAATCACAATTATCCTGGGTGGTGTGGAAAATGGCCTTCCACGTTTGAATGTCAAAGGGTAGTGCCTTTGTGTTTGCCACATACCGCTGTATTTATAGTTGAGTGTCTACCGTGGTGAGTAACCCACCATTCATCAAATGATCCTATATGTGTGATGCATTCATGAAAACACAATAAACATAAAACATGTGAGGACGAGGGTTTAGTTCGGTTGTTAGAGTGCCTACCTAGCAGGCAAGAAGCTCTGGGTTCCATCTACAGCACTGAACAAACTAGGCATGACGACAGGTCTGCACTCTGGGATGGAGGTTGGAATTTCATGGTTATCCCCAGCTTCGTAGCAAATTGAAGATCAGCGCGGGCTATGTGAGACCTATTACAGAAAACAAAAGAAATACAGGAAGGAGGGGAGGGAGGGAGGGAGGGAAGAAAGGAGGTGCCAGGTTTTCACAAAAAGAGCTATGGCTCACACTTACTAAACTCCACCTGCGAGTAATAGGCTAGCTAAGTTAATAGACTCACTGCCAGGCTATGTAGGTTATCGACTACTTCCCATGACCATATTTATTTGCATGTAACACTGCACTTAACTGGGATGAAGGAATTATGATTTTATACCAATCTTTTCAAAATCCACCTGGCTGGCGTTTCCATGGTCTTGCACATTTTTTCCTGCTCTTGACTTTCCATACTTAAATAGATCAATAGAAAGACGGCCATGCACACTTGTAAATTAAATTATATTCAACAAGGCCATGCCTACCCTAACACGATGCTCTATGACCCCTCAAACCATGAACTCAAATCAGTTGTCCCTCCCTTAGGATGTTTCGTGCTGAAATGATGATCACTATTGTACCTGTTGTGGACAAAGTCTTGGGGATTGGTAGTTGGGTGAGAGAGGGCCTAGGACGTCTGTTGAATACACAGATGGAGAACGAATGAAATGTTTGTATTTGTTTACTGAACAGATACTTCCTGAACACCTTCTGTGTGCCAACCACTCTTCTAGACGTTGAAGACAAGACATTAAGTAGTAGAACAAAGATTCCTGACCCTGTAAGGTTTACAGTCTGGTAAAAAATAAAGTAAATAACTTAACCCTGTGTGTGACTTTGCACTTTGCAGAGAGTCTCCCACCAATAGGTGGCGTCGGGACGCTAGAAAAAATACACCTTGGCTATCTTGACACAGAAACACTTCCTCGTTTTAGCAGAATTTGCTAGGGCCATTACTATTTTATGATAGCCTGGAAAGACCCATTCCTCTTGGGAGCAGAATAAGACAGTAAGATAAATGCCATTATATCATTGCCTATACAAATATCAATCTTATTCAGAGCGACCTTCCCAACAGTTTGTTTCCCACAGGGAGACCAACAAAGGAATATCTCATGTTTGAAATTTAAAATACCCACAAGCCGTTTGAGTGTGGTCTTATAAGAAACAACAAGGTGGAAGAGACCCCCTCATGGGGAAAGGCTTTCTGGTTGAGCAACACACCCGAATCCTAGTGGCTTCAGAGGAGGGAACAGACCCAGGGGCACGCTCTGGTGCTCTCTCCTACTCTGTGACATCCTGTACCATCTCTCTGGACTCTTGCAGCAGCAAAAAAAAAAAAAAAAAAAAAAAAAAAAAAAAAACCTCCATACTCAGCCCCTCAACTCTTACCTCTAGAGTCATGCAAACAAACAAATAAATAAACCTGTTTCATTATAGGTCTCCTGTACTGAGACATTATAAGGGCAATAGGAAACAAACGCAGCACTTATGAACACGCCCACATACACAGACTGTGCTGTCTATGAGGTAAATCTATAGCATTCCTTTACGTAAATAGCATTTATAATTTTTGCATCATGTATAGAAATGCATTCTTTCCACTCATTAGAGAGAGAGAGACGAGAGACCCCTCACTAGCCCAGAAACAAGCAGAGGGCTCTGAACGGCCTCGAAACACTGTGCTCACAACTCACTCTCCAGATATATAACAACAACTACAACAAAAACTTATTTGTGAAGCTGTCTGGGACCCTTCACGATTAAAGAAAAATAATGGTTTTACAGGAAGCTATAGCTGTGTTATTTAGAGATGGCAGAAATGGCTAAGGGAGAAGATAAACAATGCTGAATGCCGCAGTCATACACGTGTAAATTAGGTTAGTAAATCAAGGGCAACTCCTCCATTGTTTTTTAAAAGGCGTAACCATAAAGACATGATTTTACTCGCTGTAATGTTTTACAGAGAAAAACAAAATAGCCATGCTTAGGCAATGGACCCGGTACTTAACAAAGTTCCCTTCCTGCCTGTGGAAGGCCATTGGTTTATTGGGAAATCGTTGAATAAGTACAGGAGTAGGTTTTAAGCAACAATCTTCCAGACAAGGTGTTGCTGTGTGCTTGCTCACTTTACAATCAGAAATGCTGCTGAAGCTGAAAGCACTCCTGGCTGCTAGCAGGAGATGTTCTAGCTGGCTCTCGATTTCCAAGAGGGAATGAGTGGTAATGGGACCCTCAGGGCTTTACATTGTTGTACACTGCCTACAGGGGACATTTCAGATTCAAGTCATATTATTCTGCCCTTAATCACCACAGGCTCGTAGCCATCTCATAATGCAAAAGGCACCAGTCCAAACTCAAGAATCCTCACAATCCCCGTTTTTTTTTTTTTTTTTTTGAGACAGGGTGTCTCTGCGTAACAACCCTGGCTGTTCTTGAACTCTCTGTGTAGAACAAGTTGGCCTCTAACTCACAGAGATCCCCTGCCTCTGCCTCCTGAGTGCCAAGATTAAAGGCGTGTGCCACCACACCCAGGGGTCTTAACACTTAAGTTCCTTCTTAGACTTTAAGCAAACTGTAACACTGAGCACAGTTACATAAAAGGCACAGGGCAAATGTGCCCATTGCATAGGCGATGAATTGAGATGTAGCAAAGAAAGTTGCTTCCAAGTTGAACCAAAGCCAACAGGGTAAACACAGTCTGTAGCCCCATGTCTGGCATCCAGGATGATATCTTGGCTCCTGCAGGCTTCTATGGCCTTGTCATCTGCAGCAGTGCAGACTGCTCACCATTCCTGTTTGGAAGTTGCCCCACAATCCCAGCATCTTGAGCATCTTCATGTCCCCATTGCACTTTGGGATTCACGCTTTAAGCTGTACACATTGGAGGGAGTCTGGACTTGCCATACATTACCTGGTCTCATGGGCTTCCATCTGGAACATTGGTGCAAGTCTTTAGAAGAACACAGATCAAAACAAGTTTAAAATGTCTCCAGGCCCTGTTAGACCTTTGCAGCCAGACAGAAGCACGCATTTCCCTAGACAGAAAGGCAGCCCTGTGATGCTATGTTCTCGAATCCAGTCTTTGAAAAGGACAACTCTAGATTCGGTTCCCCTGCAGCCTCCAGTGGGAGGGATCTAGTCTTGTCTTCAATGCACCTTCTCATTGCATAATGCAAAGCGTTCCGTTTTGCTCAAGCCCTGCCTACCTCTGCAACAATCACAACTGCACTATCTAAATCCACTTTGTCCCAGCTTTGGATTTGCTCACATTCCCTTACTTGCCAAACTGAGACATTTTGTTTTGTATTTTACTCTACCTTTTGCCTTCCTTTTCACTATAATCCTGGCTCAAAGTATCCAGAATCCCTGGCTTTGAAATTCCCTCTGTCAAAATAATAAGACAGTAAAGCTCACTCAAATTTCTAGGCTATGAGCAGGTCAAAAATGTAGCCAGGTTCTTTGTCAGAATGTACCCAGAATTCACCATCCACATTTCCATCAGTGTTCTGGTCTTCCAAAGTCCCATCAGATTGGTCCAGTAGGCTCTTTGACAACATTCTTGGGCTCCTCTAGCCTTCTGCTTCAAATGCTTCCACCGTTCCCCCCGCCAAATCAGTTCTGAAGACACCAGAATCCCAGGGTCAGGGTTATCACAGTTATCAACAGTTATCAACCTCCCTTCTCAGCACCAATGGTCAGTATCAGTCACTCTCCCCATCACTCTAGAACCTGGTGCTTGAGAAAGGAGAAAGCTATCTGGGCTGTGGTTTGAACGCATCATAGTGGGGAAGGCATCACGGAGAGCATCTGTAATGCTGGACTCTGTGGCTATTGTTTCTCAGTTGGTGGCCAGAGCAGGAAGCAGAGAACAAGACTACAGTTTTCAGAGGTTTGCCCCTGCTCACTCATGCTCACCAACCAGGTCCCATGACCTTCTAAAAACAGAATCACCAGCTGTGGACCAGGTGTTCAAATACATCAGCATATGGAGGACATTTCAGATTTGAGTCATCATAGAAAGTTAAGCATGACTAAGGAGTAGCACTTTACTTCCTGGTGCATGTAGAATGCCATCACAGTCAGAGCATGTGTAAAACATGGATGAGCCCACTGTCACCCATCAACCTACTGTCACCATATATAAAAACCACCACAGCAGGATTTCAAGAAAATGATGAACATCCCCAATATCAAGAAGGATTTGTTAGACAAATACCCTGTCTGCAGAACCAGGATAAAATTTTCCTTGTGCTGAAGATTGTACTAAAGAGGAGTTTGCAGAAAGTTATTGCACATAAAGCCTTAAAAGCAATGGAAAGCCTGTGACAACCTGATCTGCATGTTGAGTTATCTCCAGTGATTCTGAACTTGTTAAACGTTGATTACTTGGGCTTCTAAAATTCAAGCCAAGGCAGAAATTGAATACACTGTTGGTAGTGCTTATCATTTACCACTAAACGTGAGCAAAGCAAAAATACTCATTAATGTTATTGCTTATAAACTGAGGTAATTCCATAGCTATGCCAATGCATGGCACAACAAAGACGCCATACACTATGATAGAAAATGTTGGTGTACTGCTTTCAAACTCATAATGCATGAGTCAGGTTTGGGCAAGGAGGTTGTGGTCAACTATATAGAAAGCTGCAGTATGAATAATAAAAACCCAGAGACAAATATTGGGGTTCAAGCTAAAGATCAGAAAAGCAAGGGAGCCAACCTCTATAGAGTTCTTACCTCTACCTAGACCGAAAGGGCAATCATGGCTCCACCAACCCTCAGCATGGGCTGGAGACTGAATTCCTGAGACTGAAAGCCAGCTCTGACACCCTGTTTCTGTCTTATATACTTCTCTAGTGATGGAATTAAAGGTATGAGCTCCATTTCTCTTTTAGATTGATTCACTCTCATGTAGACCTGGGTAGCCTTGACTCACAGAGATCCATCTGCCTCTGTCTCCTGAATCCTGGAATTAAAGTTGTTGCAATCCACCACTGCCTGGCATCTGTGGCTCTGTCTAGCTTTGCATTCTGATCTCCAGGCAAGCTTTATTAGATCATAAGCAGTCTATCACCACACAAAGCCACCCAAAAAACTTGAGTTCCTAGTGATAGGAGCAGTATTCATTTAACAAAAAGACAAAGCCAGGTTAGACAGCATAAAGAAGAACTTTCCCACAGAATATCAACACTAACAAAATGTAATATTGCAACACTGCTTCCTATTTGGGGGAGATAAATAACAGAACAAATCTAAGCCACACGAGTTAAGATCTAAATATAAAGAATGTTATGTACAAATTATCCTTGAAGAAAATAATTCTGAAGCATTCTAATTTTTTTTGTTTGTTTTTTACATTCTTTAACCTTAATAGTAAGCAGTGAACTAAACAACAACAACAAAAAAAAACTCTTATTGTCACCAAGTTTAGGACATCATCCAAGGACTTTATGCCCACCACCCTTTGGTTTCAGTGAAATATTGAAATGTTGTGAAAACACATTTAGGAAATGCAAATTGGAAATGATTGCAGAAGCCACTGTGAGAAAGGTCACCGCTGTTACATCTTTGAATCACAATGAGAAACAACCATGCACATTTACGGAAACTTCAGTGATGCAAATTGCAGAGGCGAAGCCAATGCATTTCAAGACTATTTCTTTGGGAGATGTGTTCCAAGGCCTAATTTGGTACCGTGTCAGAAGTGAAATGATGCAGATCCCAAGTTCAGTGTGATGGCCTTGGAAGCAGCAGAGGGACTCAGACTTAAAGCAATCAGAAGGGATGCCTCTTGCAAAGGTTCCATCCTGAGTGTCTTTGCACCACTGTCCAACTTAGAAGCCTCAAGATTAAAGAAAGCAACCGACCTCTTCCTTTGCCTTCAAAGTTCATTATGGTTCCACAGTTCAGGCTAAATTTCAAAATTACCTGGCTTTCATTTTCATTATTTCATCTTCAATAAATAGGAATACGATCATAAACATCTCATAATCCCTTCAGTGTCCTTGCCAGCATTTAATTTGAAGGATTATGATGAGGTTTGAATGAAGGTTCAGCCATAGTGACTGTTGTATTGTGGTTTCTACCTAAACGGACAGAGAAAATGGACAGAGGTGTGTGTTGGGTCTTCAGATAAGTAATTAAAGAACATCTCTGAAGCCATAAATTTAAGATTGGCTATTTTCTCGTGAAAAAAAAAGACATGACATGAAGACTAACTGCAGCCATAAAATTTTATTAACGCGTACATAGTATTAAGAGACAGATTGTGTCATTGACATTGAAGATACAGGGAGAGAAAAAATACGCGAGTTTTGTACATGATTGAGTTTATTAGTTTTAAGTAGACAGGTGCACTGTTTTACGCCAGCCTTGTGGTCACTGCAGAGAAGGGAAGTCTATAGCCAGGCCAGAAGGATAAAAGGAAAAGAAGAGTATTTGAGATCGTTCACGTCATTGCGCTCACACCGTTCTCCGTTGTAGATGCTGCTTCTGGAGATGTAAGGCTGGAGCGACCCTACATGAAGCAGGCTTCTCATCACTATCTCTCAAACAGCTAATGCTCCCTGTTCCACCGTGACACACCCTGAAAACTCTGACCAGACTCCGAACCTTTTTATTATTATAATCGCCTTCTATGGTAGTCGTTACTACTATGGCCGTTATTTGGCTGCACCCATGCCCAGCGTGGTAAACCCATCCTACAGATGCTGTGAGCGCCGCCTGGTCCAGCCCCTCCCCGTTTCTCCAGTCTCTCTACACCCTGAGACAATACAACACTGAAATTATGTCAGTTACTAACCAACCCCACAGAGGCCTCTAAGCAGCCTAGTGAAAGAAAATTACCGCACATCTTCACTTTAAATAAAATTCTGGAGAGATGAACACTGAAGAAAGCGTATCAAAAGCACGGTGGCCAAGTAGCCAGTTTTGGAGGGCAAGTGGGCGAGTCAAGCGCAACGGCTGGGATAACTCGTGTAGGGCGCCATGCTGCTGACAACGCTCGATGTGGATGGAGCAGCCTTACATCAGACCAAGATGCCGTTTACCACCTTCAGAGCTAGCAGGGAGAAGCCAGCACTGGCCTTCAGAGTATCAAAGGACCGTCTTTCTCTAGGGCTCAGGCAGCTGTGACTTTAATGCCAACTCAGCACTCGTTTGCCGCTTCAAAAAAAAAAAAAAATCCCAAGACCCTTAAGAATTCTACTAAATATAATCTGTTTGTGCTCTGTAAATGGAACCAGCATACACATCTGCTTGCAACATGATCTCCTGCGTGTTTCCAAAGTGTTGTGGACATCTCTCCTCCTTTCCTTATACTGGCAATGTGCTGGGGCAACCCAGAACTGTGACGGAGGTACCCAGAGACATTAGTATTGCCTCCGTGCCTGACAACACAGCATCCATTCCATAGCTCAAACGCAAATGGCAAAGAGTCACCTAAACATGCATTTGACAAAGTTAGAGCTGCCATATACAATATGAATGATTCCTCTGGTGCATCTGGGTAAAGAAAATTGTAATCTGGAAAGGGTTTATCATCCTAAGTACTTTTAAGAGCATTTAAGGGAGCAGAGTACAACAGTGGTTTCCAAGGCCAGGGTGTGACTCCTGGGTGATCACAGAGAAGGGATGCCTGGTGTCACTTTCGTGTCTGATAAGAGCTTGCTGGACTCATCACAATCCCTCAGTAATTTTCTCCACTGTTTCAGTTAAAGAAAAAAATATATATAAACAACTTTTTGTCAAGGTCACATATCTTTCTGAGGCATAGGGAATCATGCAATAAACAACTCTGGTCGGGCATGGAACAGATGCCTGGTGAGTATTTGATGCATGAATTCAAGAATGAAATGTTATCCGTGAAAAGGATGATCAGGTTTTTGACGAGAAAAACCTTACATTTTAAAGTTTCGACAAAACTTTCTTGGTTTTAGGATTACCTTTGTCTCAGGCTTGTAAATATTTTGTTTGGTTTTACTGGAAAACATGTCTCAGTACTAGTCCAACAGCCTATTTACAAGGTCATAGGTTCGGTGCCCATCACTGCTAATAAAAGAGCAAAACCGAAATCATTGCCCACATTCAAGCAAATAGCCCTCCATCCATGCTCATGAGAGCAACCCTAGTTAAATGCAATGGGTCATGCACAAAATACATGGATGTAGGCAGGAGACTTGGTAAGAAGTAATAATAAGAAGAGAATAAGAGAGCATAATCAGGGCCAGGGAGACAGTTCAGTGGTTCAAGGTGCTTGCTACCAAGCCTGGCAACCTGAGTTCTAATCTGAGAGCCTACACTGTAGAAGAACTGACCCCCACATGTTCTCCTCTGACCTCCACACATGTGCCAAGGTGTTTGTGCACTCCCCATATGTAAAATAAAATAAAATAAAATAAATATTAAAGACAGTTGAAAAGATACTGGGGAACTTTCTCCAAAGTGTATTTTATAAACATGCATAGATAAAATGAAAATACAGTCAAAGGAGAGAATTTAAAAACAGTCCAGTGTCTGATAATGCCGGTTGTAATTTTATTGCAAAGGGTTCCTATGGCTCACATCAAGCACTTGGTTTTCATCTGTCCCTTTCCTGCATCATGGTTGACACAAGAGTGTCTTAGGAGCTGCATCATACTTCCTTCGGTATAGGTTGGGATTGCGTTCCTGAGCCTGCTCCTGTGAATTCTGGGAGCGGCAGCTGCATTAAGAACAACTATGTGGGGGCAATTTTGTCTTTTGCTGGTCTCTGTCACCTCCCAGGAACAAGACTTCTTTGTCATTTGTCTCCGTACCTGCTGCCAAGAGCTGTTCTCTCCATCTGTCCTTCTTCGGCTCCTTCCTGACCCAAGGCTTGTTTCAGTCCTGACTTTTCAGAGTACACAGATTCTACAACTACTTAAAGCTAAGTAGGAGAGATGTCACGTGATGCAAGTCTTTACCAAAAATCCCTATTTCTGTCTGTTAATTCTTCAAAAGCAAAAGGGGAACCAAACTTGGCTTCTCTGGAAGTTCAGAATGCATTCCTAACTGTTGAGCCATCTCTTCAACCCCATGATGGAATCTTAATGTTATGAATCAGAATCAAACTTACTGTTACGTTCGTTCAATTTTAGTTGCCCCAAATGTCTTGTAATTTCTTTTTCCCCATCATAAACATACATGGGAGAATATTAAATGGAGAACATGGTAGTGGCAGCACAGGCTTTCAGACACCATTCTAATGAGAATGATGTCTGTATTTGCCAGCTGGATATTGAGTCCCAGTGGGTGCCAGGCTGTGTCCAAATTCTCTTTCCTTGTAGGTCTACATCCAGGTGTGTCTCTCAGCTTTCGGCTACCCTCAGAGTGTATCTCAGCTCTAACAGGCACACTGGGCTGCATCTACTGGTTCATCAACCAGTGAGACATAATCTTGGTCCCATCACCTACCTGGGGGCAACTCTAAAGCATCTTCCTGCTTCAGTGTCTTCTAGGGTGGACGGAATCTTCACAGTAACTTCTTCCACCACCCCAGCATCCTACATCGGTATTCAGAGGAGAACTAACAGGTAGAACACTGATTTTCTGTAAAGGCATTTTTTTTCTGCCACTGTTTTACTCTGATATGCAACAGGAAATGTCAGTTTCCCAGAGAACAGGAAAAGAAACATTTGCTATCATCTTCCCATTCTCCAGGGCCTGACTAGATCTCTCTTTCTGCCCCCTCTGATCCAATTCAGCTACAGCCATAGCCATCGAAAATAAAGACTCTGACTTCCTCAGAGTGGCCCTATGTGCCTTTAGTTTTCTATGAATTTTAGTTTTAAAAATTAAATGTGTACCAAGGCCAAGTAGACTTCAAAGAAGAGTGGTGCTCATGCCGTTGACCGTGGGTACCGTGAACTACATATATGCAGATATAGCTCACATTACATGTCATTCTCCTTTTCCTTCCCATTAACGATACTTTGAGGTTTCATATGGATATAAGCAGCAGCACTTGGAAATGTTTCATTCCTCTTTGCCAGTCTGCTATGAATGAGGGCAACACCCCATAGTGATATACTATTTCGGATGACTTGGGTGGTCATTTTGAGAACATCCTCTTTGCCAGGACATCGATTCTTGTCCACAGCAGCAAGAACTGCAAGGGATTCTGGTCCATGGACCACGTTCTTTCAGCCTCAGTGAAATAGTCTTCAGAAAACTATTATGGTGAGAGGATGCTGGATGCGGGTTCCTGTATTCTATCTCTTCTTACACTGTAATTGTCATCACAGGTAAATAAGGAAGATTTTTTTCAAATGAATCTACCTTCCACCGTCAAATCTTGTCACCTGACTCTTACACTTCGTTCACCTCAGCATGATGCTGAGGGATGAAGGGTATCTTCCTCAGGGAATGGTGTGGAGTTATCCAACATTGTGAACCAATCTTGATGGCTAAGATAAAAATGCTACATTCATACCCACAGATTATTGCCCTATTCCTTGGTATCATTTTGACCAGGCTCTGTCCATATAAGCAGTAAACGCTGGTCTCTGGAGTTAGTCTCCAAAATCAGTTCTGCATTGGTTCACATCTGTCACTGGAGATTTTGGAAACTGTTGTCTTAACTCTTCTGCTGTCCTCTTCTTCCTGGCTGATTTGCCATTTAGCCTCCATTTAAATCAATAGCTCAGAATCTATTGACTCAGAAAAAAGTACACCCACAAATATTTTCTCTGTAGTTTGTCTGGCAGGAAGCAGATATTTGGATGTCTTTCCATATTAAAGAATCAAAATGATGATACCTTTAAAATAATAGCACCAATCTTCTTTAACGGATGAAAGGAAAAAATACAGTTTTCCCCCGTTCAATACTCATCCTCAACAGAATAGTGTTCACAGACAGTACTTTGACCCTTCCAGATGATCTTATTGTAGGAAACGGCTTCCCTCTCTTTAGCTGGGAGGGTTTTTCTGGATTGTGAGGGAGATTCACCTGAATTCAAAAGCCTAGTGAGGGGCCAGACTTAAAACAACTCCAGGGAGACTGATGGCAAGGTTTGGCAGATCAGTTAATAAGTATCCAAAGCTGACCCTCTGCAGCCTTCCTTGATGAGAGATAGGAGAGGAGGTGACTTTAAGTTGTCCGACATCACTGGTGATAACTAGTGCACTGGAAAGTGAAGAGTTAAAGGAAAGAACTAAGCTTACACTTTTCCTTGCATGTGAAGGGTACCAAATCTTAGCTGAGGAGACAGAGGTCCTCTAGGTAACCTAGAAAGCATAATTACAAATTACAGATCTCTAATCCATAATCTGAAAGAATAACAGAATGTGAAAACAAATCACCATCTTTGCAACCAGTGATGTAGTTAACCCAGGCCGCTGTCACTGGTGGGTGTAGTGGAATGGTCAGGCATTTATTTAGGTCTCTGATGTGATGTGTTTGAAGCATGTAACACCATCTAAAACACTATTCTTACCAGAAATACTGAGCCTCAGCTTAATCATAATTCCAGAAGCTAATGTCTTCAGATTAAAAAAAACATCCGATGATGGAGAAGAAAGTCAAGTGACCCCATGAGGAACAAAACTGCTAATCTATAGCACCAAGCATTCTAACGAGCCAAGGTCTTGCATTTGTAACAATTAAACTATACAGAGCAATGGGGGGGGGGGGAGAGATATGAATGGGATGTGGATTTTTTTAAAAAGCAGATTTGAAGGCTGTATCATTTACATGTAAAGTGTGGATTTTGTGTTGATCCTATTTCAAGTAAATCAACTGAACAGACAATTTTAACAGAATTGATAAATTATATCTGCAGATGATAGATGACATTGAAGAATTACTTGTTCTTCCTTCTGACTGCATTACAGGCATACAAAAAAAATTACCAAATTTGTATTTGCAAAATAGAGGATTTAGGGGAAGAATAACATGGTAGTTTTAGGTGCTTTAGCAAAGACAAAATGGTTCTCGATAAAGCAAACTGGCACACGTTGAGTCTGGTTGATAAGCTTGTAAAATTTCACTGGTTGTCCTCGTAAGTTAAAAATTTGCAATTCATAGCAGTGTCATTAAACAGCACAAAATGGGACATTTTAATGGTTACAGTTCCGTACAATGTATTTCACTATATATGAATGTAAATATATAAAAGCCACTTGAAATGTGTTCAATGAGAAGTAACCATTATTGATTGCTGGATTTAGTATTTTCTTAAGCAGCAGCCAGCCACATGGTTCAGCAGGTAAAAATGCTCGCTACACAAGCCTGAAAACATGAGTTCAACCATGCACAAGAAGAAGGATGAAGTGTATATCTGTTATCCCAACACTCTCATCAACAGAGACAAAGAGACCAGAAGCTCATGAGAGGACCAGCCTGAATCTTGCTGCGCAGCAGTAACAAGAGTGACTCTGCCTCAAACAGGCTGAACGAAGAGAACTGTTGCCCCAAAGCATTGCCCTCTGACCTCCATACACACAGCATGGCATTTGCACACCCCACCCCCACACACAGCATGGCATTTGCACATCCCACCCCCACACACAGCATGGCATTTGCACACCCCACCTCCACACCATATACACACATGTATACCATGTAATAAAAATAATGGCTTCACAAACAGAATAAGGCTGAAAATAAAGTTTGTACATGCTAGCATCCGCTCAGTCGTTGTCGACATACACACAGGATATGGAGTTACCCTGTCGAGAAAAGAACTGTTAAAAAGTTCACAACTGTGAGTTCCTTTACTGCTACCATGTGGCCTCTTTCTGGTTTGGGCTCGAGGTATCACTCCTGAGAATAGCCACAGGCAGAGGTAGCCACTCTCTAGGAGAACCGTGATGAGAAATGTGAAGCTCCAGGAGTAACAGATGTGCAGAAATGAAGCCAAAGTTGAGTACAGAGAAGAGAGCTGGGCCTCCCAGGCTCTGGGGGGGGGGCAGGTGCTCGCAGGTGGTCTCCTGATAATCATGAGGCATCAGGGAGTTCCACCTACAGGAGTAACAGGACAGGGAGGAAACAGGAAGGACCCACTAAAGCTGAGCGTTTATGAACATGGATGTCCACAGTACTGTCCCCCAGGCTTTCTCATGGAGCTGTGGTTTTAGTTAGTTCAAAGGAAAGGCAGGCACGTGGGAGAACTTATTTTATTGCTCCTTTATTGACCATTAGAATTTTGCTGTGGTCAGGCATGGAGGTATTGGGGGCCATCCAAGAGGAAAGCCCTTCAAGATGTAGGATGTTCTAAGGGGAAATGAAACATTCTATCCTGTAGGGAAGGTCCTTAAATCCAGGAAGTAAACAACTGATAGGCTTCAGGAAGTCCCTGAAATTAAACAGATACACTAGGGTTCTCCCTTCCCATCCACATATCAGCCCTGAAGACTACTGAGAGATACTCTAAGAGAAGACAAGCCACCTGAAAGAGTCAGAGACCAGCGAGGCTGCCTGGAAGAAATTTAGACTGAGATGCTCTCCAACCTGTTGAGCTGCCTGCAGGCTGCACAGAGCGCTCCCAGTTTCCAGCATCCATGAGCTGTCACCCACACTGGGTGGGCTTCTGGTTATGCAGTTGTCTCTGAATCATTTGTTCTTCCCAGTAACCCATATAAAACTCATCAATTCACCAAATTGACTTTGGTGCTATTCTTAAGTGGAAGTTTTTTTTGTGTGTCTCTACAGGAGTAGTGTTAAAACAAAAGGGTGCATGCCATATTTATAAAGCAGTGGTTAATATTTAATAGAGTAACCACTACCTGCAACGCTGTTTGAATCTGTTCAGTTTGTGCATTAATTTGCAAAACCCATTTTGTTCTCTCAGTCATTTATTGCAACTTTTAATAGAAACATTCTGCAAATGACAACTAATTCAACACATGTCTATTGCACATCTACTCTGTGCCAAGTATAGAAATGAGAGAGTACACTGATAAATCCTGAGAATGGAAGGTCATTAACATGTGGCCGGCTCTAGTACAGGGATTCTCGGCCTTCCTAAGCTGTGACCCTTTAACACAGTTCCTCGTGGTGTGGTGACCCCCAGCCATAAAATTATTCCGTTGCTTCTTCATAGCTGTAATTTTGCTACTGTTGTGAACTGTAATGTAAACGACGATATGCAGGAGATCTGCTACTGTGACCCCTTGACCCCCTTGGGGGTCACACAACCCATAGTTTGAGAACTGCTGCTCTAGTGTATGTACAGAGACGATACAGAGGAGGGAACAATGGACTTTCCATGAGAAAGTGAAGGAAGAATGCAAAGTTTCATTTAGCTGGGATATTCGTGCTGAGTTTGAAAGGTGGCTCAAGTTGGGGGTAAAATAACAGTGAAATGGTAGTTGAAGTAAGGGTTTGGAGACATCACAGTTAGATGACATGAAGTCAGGCTGTGTGTTTGGCCTTTTATTTAGTTCAGTGGGGATGACAACCGGTGGGAAGTAGCCCACAGGGCTCTTAGAGGGGGAAACATAAAGGGTCGGTACAGACGCCTAGACCAGAATGTTACACAAAACATGGCTGTGCAATCCTAGCATTTTGGATTGCAGTCAGGAGTTCAAGGTTACGTTCTTACCTTTGCAGGGCACACTATAAATGTTAGATTTTTTTCACTTCCAGGCCTCAGGATGGAGGCAAAAAAAAAGATAACCCAATAACACATGATCAAAATTGTGCCCTGGAAAGGAAGTTCCAGTGGCTTCTGAGGCTGGCATCTGCTTGGTGACAGCTGGGCATTGTGTTAAAGCCAAGCCATCTTGCAGGGACTTAGTTGTCTCAAGACACATTGTAGAGGTTTTGATATTGTTGTAAAACTGAATAGATTCCACCCCAAGGAAGAATGTATTTGACAACCCAAAAACTGTAAACAATTTGTTTTCTACTTTTCTTATGAGCATATTTTCTTTCAAAAAAACATATCTGCTCTGTCACTGATTGGGCAAAGCATTTTAAGGCTGTAAATCCCATCAGCTCTGGCATTCTGTTCACTTCCAAAGGTTTAGTCCACAACACAAATCTAACAGGCTCAGTGAATACCTCCATTTTTCTGTCTTTGGATCTAGTGTTGCAATGCTGAACACAAGACTTTTTTTTTTTTTTTTTTTTTTTTTTTTTTTTGAGAGACAGAGAGAAAAGACAAATTTATTTTTGTTCCAAGTAGATGAAATGTTTAAACATTCAATTTTTCTCCTTTCTTTTGGCCCATGGAAACATGTTATTTTTTTAAAAACAAACTGCACAGAGCGTATCCTTAGATGATGTCGTGTTTCCAAGGAGAGACCAATGTACTCTTAGTGAATGAAAGCATGTCGCATGGAGTAAACACTTTACGGCCCTTCTTGCCCTCAGTTAGCCAGCGCATCTTTACCCTTGAAGCCGTTCCCTCCTTTAGGTCCCTGTGTTATGCCATCATGTTAACAGTCCATAGAGATTTTCTCTATCCCACCAGTTGCAAAATAAAATACTGTCAAACACTGGAAATCTTCTGCTATGCTCTTTTAATGTGAAAAAATAATCGCATTGCATAATTCTGACATTGCAACATTGGAGAAGGCACCTGTGCAAACAGAAATAAGGTAAAAGGTATTACAGGGGAATTTTCGTAAAATGCTCTTGAAATCCACCTGGTTATGTCAGTGGCACTTCTTCCGCACAGGGTTCCATAATCCCCCAAATTCCATAACTTATAGTACAGGAAAAAAAATCATCTTTTAACCCTTCAAATTCAGTGTGATCTGGGTGGAAGAACCGGGACTATAAACCAAGGGCAGCTGCTTTTTTTTTTTTTTTTTTTTTTTTTTTTTTTTTTTTTTAGAGCATTCCTTTTGTGAACTTCCAACAATAGAAAAATTTTGTCCAAATTCTAAGCTACTACTTATGGAGACATCTATGCAACAAGTGGATATAAACACTTGGAAGAAATACCACTTCGTACAGCTACTTAAGACTATTCACCCCCATGAAGTGTATTTGGAAGTCTTAATGAAATATCTTTCTGGAGAGACATAATTCAATGACAAGAATATCAATGCTGAGCACCATGTGTTTGTAACATGTGTGTGGTACACGTGGTGTAGACACATACCACACACACACCATACACACACACACACACACACACACACACACACACACCTCTAATGATGCTCTACTTACACATAGACCACAGCCATCAATACTCAATACAGCATCCTAAAATAATCTCAAAGGGTTGGCTCACGCAAATCCTACCTGTTGCCAGGATACTCGGGTCCTTTTGTCTTCTGACATTCAGTACCAAGACAGAAGCAAGAGAGAGAAGCACTCATAAATCAGGATGGCAACCCGAGAAGCAAACTGCCTCCATAGGCTGCCCATTGTGCATTTGCTGGCAGGACAGTAAGTGTGTCAACAGTATTGATAACCTCTTCCATAAGTGCAGGACTTACCAAGACATGGATTAGACACAGCAGAGAAGCTCAGTTTGAAAGAGCTGCTGAAGTCTGGGTCATACTGGCAAAGCAAAATAAACCCATGCCTCTTCTTGCTTGTTCAGAGCAGGACTTAACCTGGGATCCATGAAAAAGAAAAGTGTTTGATTATGCTCAAAAGCCCAGAAAAAAAATGTTGTGCTGTTATTATATTTACCAGGGGAGGACTTGCTACATGAATGCAGTTGCTAAATTACTCTCTGGGCTTGGCAGCTCTCTCCTAACTGACACAGCGTCTCAGAGTGTAACCCACAGCCCTCGTATGTCCCCACTTTCCAGCACTGTAATTGCTTTTTATTTCCAATTAAAACTTCTTCATTTTTTTCTATGCCACCTGCAGTTCCCGAACTGGAAAGCCTCGGTCAAATGGCTTTGTCACAAGGCCATTAGTATTTAAATCTGTGCAAGTTGCACAGGTTTCTTACAGTGGTTTTTTTTTTTTTCACATGTCATATTGTCTTACATGTGGTATTAATATTTCCCACTGCTGGCAGCATTTGTGGAAGGCATCTGGGGCGACTTGCATGTGATGAATCAGACCATCAGTGTAATTTGAGGGTCTGTAAGACAGTTCTGAGTGGTTGTCTTGTTGCTGGAGGAAGGCATTAGATGACGCAGAAGCAATACAGACATGCCTTCCTGCCACGTTCATAGATAACGTCACCGGCTTTGAGGCTGTCGCAGTGGCAGGGCCTTTTCAGAGGTTTTGCTTTCGGCCACACAAGTGCATCCAACTACCTTTGAACAGCACATTTTTCTTTCTGTTCCCAGCCGTGCACTCTGAGCAGCAATGTAGCATGAGAGGACCATTTAAAGGGACTCCTGAGACCAGGTCATTTATGTCAAGCAAGGTGTTTGTGAAATTAACACATTGTACTTGTCATGGGGCCATTGTAACAGAAATCTATTCCTCTGCAGTTGCCTCCAGAGACTACAAATCATTTTCCCTGCTTGGAGCCATGTTTTCTAGAAGAAAGCCAAGAGTTGGCTGTAGGTTATTGTAGAGGTGACATTGCTGGCAGGCTTAAGCTCACATATACTGGGCAGAAGCATGGTCAGGCTCGCGTGAATTTTTTTTTTAAACAGGTGCAATTTAAAAAAAAATATGATGATTTTTAAAAAATTTAAAAAAAATCTCTGAATTCTTAACTTTTAAAAATATTCTTTATATCTGGTGGGACTTGAAATTTCCAAATTATTTTTTTCTTATGGTTATAGTGATGCCATCATGGGGCAACTCATTTCTCCAGACTTGTGTTAAGACATGTAACACTATAAACATCACTTAATCACTGTAACCTTCACCTTTACTTGTAAAATGAAGAGATTTCCATTACACATGTCCATTTTGTTGTATAACCTACATTATGAGTTATTTAGATTAGTTCAAGAGAATAATCAAAGAACCACGCATCTCAGATACTTGTGAAGCAAAATAGGGGAATGATTGTGAGTTTCAGTATTTCCTTGCATTTTAGGCATTTTAGTCATTCTACAGACCTCACAAGCAGCTTCCTGGCCACTTGACTCAAGGATACTATGATGCCAGGCATATAGGGGCATGCATTTAATCGCAGAGTGCCAAATACTGATGCAGGAGGTTAGCAAGCTCAGGGTTGACCTGGTTAACACAGTGAGACGTTGTCTCCCAGGGAGGCTAAAAAGAAAGAAGGGAAAGAGGGGAGGCTAGTAGAGAGGAAAGGAGGGAAGGAGAAAAGAAGGAAGGGCAGGTCTGAATGGTTCCAAGTGAGCTAATGGTCCCTATTGCATTTCTGCAAACTTGAACTGTAAGACTATGGAAAATGAGTACTCTAATTTTATATCAATCTCCAATGAATTGGTCACCATTTCATCTGTGTTTGAAAATAAAGCAACATATTTAACATAGGAGATAAAGTATAAATAACACTATCAAGTTCCTACTTGCATTAGAATCTCTGACCAACAAATAGCAGAGCTCAGCCACACCCTTCCCTCCAGGCCTGTACAGTGTTGCTTGCTATTTATTGTAGCCATTTGACCTCACTGGTAACTATCTGCAGTAAAAATTGATGCTGCGAACCAGCTCCTCCCCTCCAGAGGGACTGAGATGAGCATCTCATCCCTTCTCAGCTGTTAGGGCACAGGCTTACACTTCCCCTTCACGCCACATAAGAGTCTCATCTGCATCATGAGTTTACTGAACACTGATGTCTGCATTTTCAAACACCTGTCTGAAATCTAAGAAATAGATGTCCTTGTCCTTATTAAATATTTAATAGCAGGTCAGTCCAATGGAATCCACAGGAATGGAGAAATGAGCTTGGAACTCCAGTTTCCAGACATTCCGTTTAATGACGCTTTTTCTTCTTTGTTCAACTAAATGTCTTCTTTTGTCAACACTCATAAGAGCCAGAGAAATAAAAGAAAGTGAATGTCAAGTTCACCAGTCCACTTAGCTTCTTCTCTTCATGTCTGACTAGGAAAAAAAGCAAACAATTTTCTTAAGACTGAAAATTTATTCATAGTATTTTCCTTCTGTGATCAGCTTCATTATGATGATGGCTAATCAAAGTCTTACACACACTTATGCACACACACACACACACACACACACACATATGCATGCATGCATGTAAGCATATACATACGCACACACACAGACATACACACATATGCATACATGTAGGCATATACATGCACACAGACATGCACACATATACAGGCATATACATGTATACATGCTCACAGGCATATACATACACACATGTACACAGACCTACAGACACACCCATATATACCTGCACAGGCATACACACTTATGCATGCAGGCACACACACGCAAATATACATATGTGTGCAGATACACATACATGTGTTAAACAATTATTTTCAGAACTATCAGGAGACTAAACAACAGCTTTAATAATGTGTTCAACTCAGTCTTAAGGACACCCCCCTTCAGGAAAAAAAAACTAAAAAGGAAGTGCCTACAAATATGACCACACCTTATTCCTTTGAGAACTGCCTATTTATGGTTTGGAAGAGAACACACAAGGAGCATTCAAATTTAATACTGCATCAAATATTCTCCAAAAGGATTAAAGGGAGTCTATCCAGTGGCTCTCTCATTGAAATATAAACATTTCTGTAGATAGAAATATGTCCTTTTAGTTTTTTTATAGGCCAAATATTCATTTTGCAATGACAGAAAGCAAACAGATTCTTACTGAAGTGGAAAGAGAGACACTTACCACCAGTGAAGGACGAGGATTAAAAGGATAGGGGAGAACATATCTCCTGGCCCACCCACTGTGAGGAGTTTCTCAGCTGGATCCAATAGCAGTCTAAAACCAACACGACAAGAAACAGGAAAAAGTGTTGAGCACTTGGACTGCACCACTGCCCACACACAGGCAAGCTGTGGGAAGAGTCAGTGAGCTCACTGGCGGCTGATGGTTTGCACACTCGGCGAACCAGCAAGCGCTTTCTTGTTTATGTTTGGTCTGAATGCTGTTTTCCTTATCCCACATTAAAAAAAAAAAAAAAAACATGAACACAGTAGTCAAAGGAATGTACTCCGTTTTCATTCATGAGAAGATGGTAGAAGCTATGGAAAGAAATAAAAGCAGTAAATAAGCACCAACGGAAAGGTTATGTTTTTGTCATTGTCAAAAAACTATGTATACTCTATTCAAAAGTGAAAGTCATGATGCATGAAAGTTTCTTAACGAGGAAGGACTGCCATGTCATTTTTACAAACCACTTGAGGTAGGAAAGGCACCAGATTTATTGACTTAGCTTTAGTAACAAATCTTGTACGTTTCAACACCGATAACTTATGACTACAGTGATTAATACTACACTGGGATGTTTTATATTAAATTGTTAATATATTCTTATTCTGCTTTGTGTAGCTCTCCAAAAAAATAGTTATGGGTGTTGCACACAGCCAACACCCAAAATACTTGTCATGATCAATAATAACCATAAGAATAAAAATGATGACTGTGCCTGAGATGAATAGTTCTTATGATACAATGATTTTAAGGGTGGTTTTGTTCCTGGGACACTCTTTGGACCAGTGGCAGGCCCATCAAGGCCCCTGTATCTAACAGATTTAAACAGGGACAGGGCCCTGTATCTGAGCCAATCAAAGCAACCCAGCCACTCCCTCCATGACCACCAGGGTGGGGAGATGCACAGTGACCCTTTGGCAGCAATGGTACCCCAGTATGAGGAGACAGGATGACTCATGTCTATGGATGATGGAGGACTAGATGTGTTAGTGCCCTTCATTCTTGTTACTGTGTCCCAAATTGTTCTTTGACAAAGAGACTGGTAAAAAGATGAGGTATTTTCAGGGTATGGTAGTTGATGCTAATATTCCTTTGTTGGTATCTCTTTAGCCACTCAACATCAATGACGTGTCAGCTGGATGATTGTGGGCCTTCCGAGATCTTGCCAATCATCTGTAGGAAGATGTTACATAAGGCTGACCCTCGCTGTCTTGCCCATTTGTAAGAACACCTGGACCAGAGTAAAGGCAGCAGCTGAGTAGTTTAAACAAAGGCACCTTGTGAATGTAAAGGGTGCTCTTAGAAATCATCCAATTGTTAGCTAAATGTCCCAGGACCAGGCACTGTTTACCTCCCTCTGTGTGATGTTGGCCAGAAAGGCCCTGAGACACAATACACCCTAAAGCCTATTTCCCTGCTGCCGCTCATTATGTACCAAACTAGATGGTAAGAACCTATTGCTGAAGACGCCACACAGAGAGATAAACTGCAGCTGAGCTGTGTGTAAGCTCCTGAGGGATAATTGTCGCTACCTCGTCTGTTACAACACTGTCTTAGTTACTTCCTGGTTGCTGTGATAAAACACTGTGGCCAAGCATCTTATAAAAGAAAGTGTTTAACTCAGGGCTCACAGTTTTAGGGGACTAAAGCCCATGGCCGTCATGACCAGGAGCATGGCAGCAAGCATAGGCATGTTGCTGGATCTGTAGCTGGAAGTTCACATCTAGACACAACCACAAGACAGAGAGAGAGACTTGGGAACATAATCTTCTGAAACTCCAAATCCCACCCCCAGTGACACAGCTACTCCCACAAGGATGCACCTCCTAATCCTTCCCAAGCATTTACATCAACTGAGGACCAAATATTCAAGTATATGAACCCATGGAGACCATTCTCACAAATCACTATGAATTGCAACATGCCAGCTAAGATGTGCCCACTAGTGTAACAGCGGCATGGCCATTATGGTTTCTGGTTGGCTTTAAGGCCTTCCCCATAAGAAATAACTCACTCAAGAAATAGCTTGAGATTGGGAGTCACAGGCCACAAGGGGAAAACAGTTATGTTTTGTTTGATGGCTGTCAAACTACCTTGTAAATATTTATGCTTATGCCCATAGATCTTTATTGCTGTCAGCCATAATCATCAATGAAAGGAAAGTTTGACTTTTTTTTTTTAACAGATTCAAAACCACTAGCAAAATGCCTAAGAACAAACTACTGTGTCCATGGCATAATGGCCTGATGCTTAGCCATAAGTAGACATGTATATCACTCCCTCCAAATTCAAGAAACATCACAGAAGAGGAGGCAGAAAAACATAAGAACCAGAGGAAGGGATGTGTTATTATGTAGCAATTTCCTCTGAATTTAGACATCCCCTGGTGACAGGAAGGAGTAAACTCACCAGTTCACAACAATATTCCTAAAACTTACAAGATTCACAAACTTCCTCCAAAAGATTATACTAATTTTCCAGGAAATTTCTGGGAAGAGAAGACTGCCTGACTTGTCAAAGCCATGCAGAAGGCTCCAGGGATGTAGCTTTTGTGACATGTCATCTTGGCAGAGGTGGAATTTTCAGTGACATGACTGCTTTTTTACTGTCCATACCCCGTGTTTCACCTCAGCAAGCTCACTCAGTGTCCCATCTGAAGTGAACGAGAGACTGCAAAGTCATGAATAGATAAAACAAGTTGTAATGAAATGAAACATCATTGATGGGTTAAAAAGGAACGGAATGGAATTTTGAAATTAGCTATGGCATTCAGGGACACGGAAGCACATGCAGACACAGAAGTCACACAGAGTGCTCTGGTTCTGTTTATGTGAAGTGTTCATGATGACAGAGCAAACTGGAGGTCGCCGAAGGCTGAAGAGGGAAAGAATGAGCCATGGTGACAATTTTCTCCCATGAGTGTTAAAAAGTATTCTAGTGGTTAAAGTTGTATCATTTTATGAGTATTCAGAGAAAGCATTGAATTGTTCATGTTACGAGGGTGAATTTATTTATGCATAAAATGTATTTCCACCCAAAAAGAATTGATGCTTCTTTTCATCAATGTTCTTAATGTTGCAAGAACATATGAGCTACATCTAATGAATTCTTTATTTCATATAAAATTTACATAACAGTTATTTCCTGTTCTTGATTATTTCACCACAATGCATATTTAATACAATCATTGATGTCATTATTCTATAATTGACCTCATAAATGAAGTATAAAAATATGACAGACTATAATCAACACACAGAATTGGCTGACAAAAATCATTAAATCACAGTAGCTGGTTGAAAATCATAAAATGTATACTGCAAACATATTTATAGATATTAGTGATGTTTGGGAGTAGGATCTATTTCCATGAATATTTGTATATATGTATGTTCAGAATACAGCAATGAAGAGAAGGTGTGTTTGAAGGATACATTACCAGAAATGTCAAATATCGTCACCACTGTAACCCATGGAAGACCTCCAAAGGACAGGATTCACTGGTTAATTCAGTTTGGAGATGAAGTATCTTCCCCATGTGTTGATGACGTGGTCTTCTGCCAGTGATGGGATCAAAAAGCTATTGAATCATGAAGCCCTGCCTTCTTGGTTGGGTAAATGATGGGAGATGTCATCCTGTATATGTTTCTCATACTGGTTAATAAATAAAGCACTGTTGGCCAATAGGAAAGGAAGATAGGAGGGACTAGGAGACAAGGAGGAAAGAGGAAGTAGTAAGGAGGAGTCAGCATGGAGAGACCAGGGAGACCAGATGCCTGCCTCACTCCCCGGTAAGGAGACCACGTGGAAATACATAGAAATGGGTTAATACTTAAGACAGAGCTAGCCTATAAGAAACAAATAATGGGCCAACAGCATTATATCACATACAGAGTCTATGTGTGTTATTTGGGGCTGGCGCAGCAGCAGGACAAGACCAGGCGGCAGGCAGAAAAACTGTACTTCTTACAGGTAAATCCATTGGTAACTTTAAAGTCTGCTATTACAAGTGATGGATGCTAGGATGTGGATCTTGGTTGGAATGGGACTTTGAGAAGCATGTATCTTATCGTAGGTTCTTTCTCTCATCTATCATCTATCTACCCTATCATTTATGTATCTTTATCTATCATCTATATCAATCTATCTCTATAATCTATCATCTGTCTCAATTATCTACCACAGGCTATCTATCTAATCTATCATCTATCAATCCATCATCTATTTATCTACCATCTACTATCTACCATCCACTATCTATCTACCTACCTACCTACCTGCCTACATACCTCTATCATCTATCTATCTATCTATCTATCTATCTATCTATCATCTATCTATCTATCATCTATCTATCTATCTATCTATTATCTATCAGCATCTATCTATCATCTACCATCTCTCTCTGCCCCTCATACTGATCTTTCTCCTCCCTACCTCCTGGATGCCAGAAGGTATGTAGCCCTACCCTACCATACCCTTTAACCATGATGCTCTGCTTTACCACATCTCCAGCAGTAACGGAGCCAGTTGACCACTTTCTAATTAACCCTTTGGGACCATAAGCCAAAACAAATTCTTTCTCCCCAAAGTTGTTGATGTCAGGCATTCCCACCCCCCCACCCCCGTTATGGCAAAGGACTGAGAAACATATTTGTTGGCTACTTTTCTGTTGTTGTGAACAAATACCATGACCAAAAGCAACTTATAGAAGAAAGTTTATTTGGCCTTACAGTTCCAGAGGACTAGGAGTCCATTGTGATGGGGAGACAAAGAGGCAAGCAGTAGAAATCATAGCAGGAACAAGAAGATGGGAAACCACACCCCCAACTGCTAGCATGGAGCAGGAAGAGCAAACTGGAAGTAGGACATGACTTAAAAATCTCTCAGTGATGCATTTCTTCCAGCAAGCATCCCCAAACACAGCACCTGGGACCAAGTGTACAAATGCCCTAGCCCCTGGAGGACATTCTTATTCAAACCTTCACACATATGGGCAAGACTATGTACTGTGACAATTTCTTACTGTGTCCCACAACTAAGAAGGGTGCTGGATTCATAAAAATGAAGACTGTTAACACCTACAGTTTCCCAATGAGTTACCTTGCCATATGAGCCAAAGTTATTCTTCACTTTGTTTGATAATTTTGTTTTTCAGCTGGGTGGTGGTGGTGCATGCCTTTAATCCAAGCACTCAAGTAGGCTGAGGCAGAGGGAATCTCTGTGAGTTCAAGATCAGCCTGGTCTACAGAGTGAGTTCTAGGACAACCAGGGCTACACAAACACTGTCTCGAAAAATCAAAACAAAACCAGAAAGAGAGAGAGAGAGAGAGAGAGAGAGAGAGAGAGAAAAGAAAATTTTTTTATTAAATAATGGAGTATTTTTTTCAATAATCTTCAAAATTTTTCCAGTGATCTTTTTTATATATTTTATGCCCCACACAATGACTCTTTTAAAAATCTCATAATAGATTTTTTATTTTAGTAATCACATTATAATTTCATCACCAGGATTTAAATGAAAGTATTTGGCCCATTTTTAAAGTCATTTTAAGTCTAAAATGGAAACTATTAGTTAATGTGTGATTTCAATGAGGTCACAGATATTTCCTAATAATTTGTTGTTAATAATTTTAAAATATTTTTCTTATTATATTCAATTACATTTCATGCTGGATTCTCTGTTATATAATTTCTATGTGTTTCTTGTTAAATTCCTTGTTGTAAATAGTTGGGGTTTCTAATAGTGACTGCAGAGAAACAAATGTTTTTATTTTTATTTGTAATTCAACCACATGATTATTTCTGCTGCTATCCCTCTTAAAAGCAATTTTCCCTTTCTAATTTAATGTTCTGAAACACCTGTATTTGTTATCATTAGAGAATTTCTTGGATAAAATTATTATAAATTATATTTCCCATAGAAGAAATGGATCCAGTGTCTCATCTTCATTCTTATCTACTCTCTAAAGAGTGATCTCTGGAGTTGCTAATGTTTCCAGCTTTATTATATTACACTAACTGCTGGATTCCATGTCCTTTGAGATTGTATAATAATAAGTTAAAGGAAAATACGTGATTAATCTTCAGAGGTGAAAAACAGAGACAAAGAGTTGTTAGTTAGGTAGGGGGAAGGAAGATTGAGTCAAACTTCAGCTTATTTATAGTCTCTTTAAAAAAAAAACCCTAAAAACTCTAATCTTAGCTATGAGTTAAAAAGTTTAAAAATATTTATAGGAAATGGAATTGGATACAGTGTTGCTGGAGTTTTCTTGTCCCGACTGGTCCTACAGCAGCTTCAGCCCCAAATAAACACATGGATGCTATATTAGTTATAAAGCTGTTGGCTGATGGCTAAGGGCTTCTTGCCAGCTAGCTCTGTCTTAATTATTAACCCATTTCTATTAATCTATGTATTTCCACGTGGTCTTGAATTATTGGAGAAGGATCCAGACCTGTTACTCCTTTCTCTGCTACATGGTATCTCTTCTCAGTCTCTCTCTGCCTGCCTTTCCCAGAATTCTCCTTGTCTCCTAGTCCTGCCTAACTTCCTGTGGCTATTGGCCAAACAGTGTTTTAGTCATCGAGCAATAAGAGAAACATATACACAGAAGGACATTCCCCCGTCACTGATGTTGGTTTGTGGGAGTTCAAGGAGCCTTTGGCAGCTCAATAGAATCCTTTCCCACCTTCACCAGGGTGTGAAGGTGAAGATATGGTCAATACTGAACTATGTGTGCTGCGCCCAGTGCTTGGGTGAAGGCCTAGGTCATGAGTTTGGGCCATTTATGTGCTTTCGGTATTTGTGTAACAGTTCAACTGTTCTTCCTCTCAGAAGAAAAAGCCAGTTTACATTAAAAGCAGATTTTTCACTTTAGAAATTATGATAGGAAAGTATGCAGAGGCATGCTGTTAATTGAGTCAATACATGCAGTAAGGTGATAGACTGTTTTTGATCTCTACCAAAATCATGAGGTTATATATTGGTTTCTTCTATCTGCTTGATAGAAACCTATTTGGTTTCTTCTATCTGCTTGATAGTTTTATTTTCTCTGTGAAAAAGAGGAGGTATCCATGCTGTTACTATTGTTTGTGTAGTATTTCTGTGAGTCAAAGAAATTTCCCCTGAAATACAGCCACATAAATAATCTTGTATTAGGAGAAATTTCAGTTCGTTCTTCTACCGAACAAATACCTCTAAAAATCCATGGGCCTGTTCAAACACACAATCAGCTCAAGAAGGAAGAGATCCAATAATTGACCGACCTCACAGAGTACCACATTCGGTGCCAGTGTAAGGACAGCACGCCGTGGGGGGGGGGGTGACGTCAGAGGGCAGAATGACAAGGGCCTACACAGAGACGTAGCATTCCACGTGGGCTTTGAAGAATAAGTGGTTTGCTAGATAGACTCAACGGGCTATCAGGACAGGCAGTGGTTAGAGGCCCATTTGTTGTGAAATGGCCATGTGATGGTCTGTCGGAAGGCCTCACTTGGGGACTCCATACTAAGTATACTAAGTATAAATGGCTTACAATAGTAGTTCCAACCTAAAAATTAGACTTTTAACCTGGAGGATAGGCCTAAAATAAGCACAAGTCATTCTCACCAAAACTTACCCACACATGCCTATGATCTGGAAAACAAATCACAGAGATTTAGAGAAAGTTCTGGAGGCTGAGCTCTGCCTGATGGGTTGTATTAACTAGCAAATCAAATCCCTTCAAACAAACACACTTAGCAGGGGAGAATGACAGGGATAATACTCCAGTTCTCACAGGCAACATCAGGGCCAGCTGTGGAAAAGGCTGTTACCTGTGGTGAAATCTCTAAAGTTTGTCATGTTAAGCAAACACTGACTAGGCCTCTCTGCCTTTTCTGTTACTGGTTATAGTAAAAAAGAGCAAGTTCTGGTAAAAGGAAGAAGAAGAAGAAGAAGAAGAAGAAGAAGAAGAAGAAGAAGAAGAAGAAAGAAGTGGACGTGGCTTCTGTGATGCTTCTGTGATGTGCTCTTCAAGGTGAGATAAATCTTTTTTGCTTCTTGACACAGTGAGGTGACTGGAGAGTTGCAAGGCTTGGGATAAAGACGTAAAGCTGAGAGTGGGTGACCCAGGGACCGGCGTACTGGACCAACATTAGATGCCTATAGCAAACGTATATAATCAAATCCTCGGCCTCTGGAGAGAGGCTGAGTGATTAAAAGCTTTGGCCGATTTTCTAGAGGACCTGGGTTTGGTTCCCAGCACCCATGCTGGGTGGCTCACAACCACCAGTAACTCCAGTTCCTGGGAACAGGACAGTAGGTGACCCTGCCTTACCCACACACCAGAGAGTGTGTGTTGGGGGGAATTATAATGGCTGTTGTTATAGTATTTAGGACAATAAAATGATATTACCAAACTTTCATGTTACTCATAGATAAACTAACTAACCCATCAACTCACTCCTCTATAGATTCATTTCTCCTCACAGGGGTATCCTTTTCTAGTTGGTAGATTTATTTCTTTTTCATGTGTGTGATACCTACTCTATTTTTTATTTCTATTTATTTATTTATTTATTTATTTTTCAAGATAGGATTTTTCTGTGTGGCTTTGGAGCCTGTCTTGGAACTCTCTGTGTAGACCATTTTTATAGAGTAGGTATCAGTCAGGAGTTGGTGGTGCACGCCTTTAATCCCAGCACTCAGGGAGGCAGAGGCAGGTGGATCTCTGTGAGTTCAAAGCCATACTGAGCTACAGAGTAAGTTCTTGGACAGCCAGAGCTACATAGAGAAACCCTGTCTCAAAAAATAACAAAACAAAGCAAATTTTAAAAAATACATAAATGGAAGCAGAGCCTATTTGGGTTCTCCATGAAAAGTAAGCCAGTGTTTCCAACTATAAATTCTCCCTAAAATGGGCAATGGCTTGCCTGGACACACACGGTGAATCTTTCTGGCTCTAGTGAAGAGTTTCCCATGGTTAACTTATTCAATCCTTCCAACAGCCCTAGGAAGTAGGACTATTTCCAGCCACGTTGTACAGCTCAGGGTGGGGCTTGGGGGGTGGGGCTAAGCGCTGTAACTGACTCATGTCTCCCAGCTGGAGAGTAATGGACTCGGGCTATCAGCACAGGCCTCCGATGCATGGCTTCAGTCTTCAGCACTGTCCTCAGGACCCCAGAGGTTTACACTTGTTCCTGAAAACATCTTAGGTTTTGTCCTCGGAAGAAGAGGGAAAGAAACGGATGAGGGGAAATGGGCCAGCGAGTAACACATAACACAGCACAAGGCATTCTTGCTGGGGAACCTCTCTGTTCTTACGCTTCCTTCCTGTTGCTGACTCGTTTATAGAATAGGTTCCTAGTTGGCTCCCAAATGGCTGAGCTTTATGCTCCCGAATCCATAATGTATTGACTGTAACCCTGATCTTCATGGTGAGACTCTAGGAGCGCGTCCACAGTTGAGACCGTTTGCTGTCGATAATTACATTCAATTGTTCTTGAGCTTCTTCCTCCAGTGATCTCCCTGCAGCTTGCTTCCCTTGGCTCGGAACTATTGTTCCCGTTCTGTATCTAGCTTGCCTTTTGAACCTGCCTTGAAGCTCTAGACTGGCCCATGACCATGTCGGTCATGCGCTGGGCACCCATTTGCTATATCTGTTCTCCATTTTTATTCGTCAAGCCATTATTGATCTCTGGTCACGTGCCAACTACTGCACTGAACTATGACTGTCATGTGTTAATATCTCCTGCCTTTGTAGACTATTTAACATCTCAAACAAATCCTATAATAATAAAACAAGGTCGTGATGGCAAACAACTGTTCAAATGAAAGAAATATTAACACCTAACAAAATTGTGTTGGGTAGAAAGCAAAGAAGTAATCAACCAGCTGAGTGGAGCTTGAATAGTGTCTTCCCAAGCTGCATGGTCCACCAGCTCGACTCAGGGGGAAGGACGTTACCATCAATAGAGGGGTTTAGCATGACCCAGCACAGCTCAAAGCTTAGGATAGGACAAAAGGAATAGTTAGATGTGACATTGAAGAAGGATTTTAGCGACACCAGGAAATGCCCTGTGTGCCATGGAGAAGAATCGAGGCTTTGGAGGGAGTTCGAGCAGCTAGTGAAACCCTGCTATTTTGCAGGTCTAGCCTCTCGGTTAGGCGTCTGCACATCAACCTGCCACCAGCCCAGTGAACACACTGAAGTGATTAATGATCTCTGTGACCACCCAGAAAATATTCCTGGCAGCTGCAAGCCCCAAGATACAGCCAGGAATCTGCCGCTCTGGCAACAGTTAGGGCAGAATTGTGCCTCCCTTTGTAGAGCTCAGCTGCTCCTTTAATCACACCTCTATCCCCGGCCTCCCTCCCCACAGTGTGTGGCTGCTGCTTCTTTCTCTGGGTTCTGTTTAATATTGAGTGCTGAGATCCATGGATACAAAGCACATTTCTATTTCCTCCATTCTGAGCTAGGGCTGACTTCAAGTGTAAAATAAGATGGCAACACAGTCTAATTCCTCACAGTCCCAAATACAGATACATCTATTCCCCACCCCGACCCCATGAGATAAATTTTTCATATAATAGTAGAAAATGGCAATGCATTCTTGAGAATGGCCCTCTTGACAGCCTCTAACGCCTTCTTCCCCATCCCTCCTTTCTGAGGCTGTCTGTCCCTCTTAACCCTAGACTTCCAAAGGCTGAAGGATCAAGGCCAACAAGTTTGGTGGGCTCAGTGCCTCTACCTCCATGATTATTGAACTTCACGTGTGATTTTTCATCTTCTGACAGTATTGAAAGACATAGCATATTAATAACAGAGATTTATATGGCTAGTATTCTCATCAATGAATGGGTCCTTGCTTTCCATTTGGAACCCATCGAAAGCACCGAAATCTAATATTGAGAAGATGGAGAAAGTGTGTGGTCCTGAATGCATTATATGGCTGTGTGACATTCTGCACATTTGGAGACTTTTCAAACCTGGCCTAGGGGATCTATTCCGTGTTTCTTTTTAATATGAGAACAACATTTTCCTCCCATTGTACAATGATTAAAATTCCCAGTGCCTCGACTCAGGCCAAAGAAAAAGAATATAAGCAAGAAAATAATGTTCCAGAGACGGGAGAGACGGTTTTTCTCCATGTATCAATGCCAAGAAACAAATGTGAAGATGCGGACCGTCTCCTTGACTATTTCATTTTTAATAAATGCAGAGGTGGCTACAAGAAGCAACGAAACGCTCTCTGGCAGAAGCAGCAGGGAAGAAGATTCCCTGCCTGATGGCAGCGGGCTCTGAGACACCCTGCATGTCTTCTCGAAGACCAGTAATTGGAAATTAAATATTCCTCAACTAAAAGAGAGGCACCTGCTTGCAACTTTGTGTTCTATTATTCCCGATTTCCTCCTTTGATGCCTGATTTTCACGTGCATGGAATAATTCATGAGAATTGCTTTAAAATTTCAGAAAAAAAAAAAAAAAGCAATGTGTGAGAGCTACCTAGGAGAAAATTAGCTGATTTCTGCCTTTAAAAATGAACCCTGGATTTCTCTTTTTCTGCTCCATGAAGTAGGTGCCATTAAAAATTATTTTAGAGCCAGGAAACTCAGGAGGCTCACATCCACTGACAATGAATTATATGTCTTTGTAAGAATGTATTTACATCAGAGTTTTGGTCATGTGACCTGTGAGGAGGAGAGGAAAGAGCTTGATATCACTAATGACCTTGTTATCTATTATCCTGTGATTGTTTATTTTAGGTTAACTACAATTGAACTGTAAATGAAACACAGAAACTTAAGGCACCGGCATACATGCAGCTTGGGTAAAGGGACCCACAGGGAATGCAGGGGCTGTATTCCCCAGCCTGTTCCAGAATGAACAACTGTGTATTTCAATGTGAAATCAGGACATGGAAAAAGGAAACGCAGCTCGTTACAAGTGAGCCAGGCTAAGGATGAAAAGGCTGTAACGGTATCTAAAAGTTAAATTCAAAATTTATAATCATGGAGCATTGCATACAAAAATGTACTAAGTATGATGAGATTTACCTGATTAAGAAAGCTTATTCTGTTCCTGAATCGTTGAGAGTTTTGCTTTGAAGTAATGAAAAGGTTACAATTGTCATCCATGGGCAAAGGCAAACTTAAGTTTTCTCCAATAGAGTCTCACTGGGGACATTAACCACACTTAAGGGTAGGTCCCATGTCCAGTAGTAGAAGTAGATGGTCGACACAAAGTTAACTCAATAGTGTTTATGTAGACTTCTTTTTGTCTTATATTGTTTTGTTTGATTGGCCTTTTCCTTATTTACTATGGTTTCTCGTTTTGTATTTTTACAGATTTTGTGTTTGTGTGTGATATGTTGTTTGTGATTTCTTTTTGCTGCTGTTGTTTTCAAGTTCTGGCTTGTTTTCTCATTTTGTTTGTTTGTTTGTCTGTTTGTTTTCCAGAAAGAGGGAGGAGAGAGAGAGACAGAGAGAGGAGAAAGGAGGTGTGGAGTTGGATGGCTATGAAAGTGGGGGAGGATCTGGGAAAGGGGAAACTATGACCAGAATATACTGTGTGAAAAAAAAATCCAATAAAAAATTAAAACAAAAGAAAAGGTTACAAGTTTAACTGTAATTTTTACATCTATTAAAAACAACCGGATGTTTTTGCCTTTTAAAATTAGGAGTTGAATGAGGCAGAGATCCAGGACCAGACAACACCATGCCTTCATGTTGGGATAGTGATACAAACTCCCCTGCATTCAGAGAATCAGCACTCAGAGGTGGGACCCTCTCCCCACCTTTCAGACTTTTCCCTCAATAGTATTTGACAACAGAGACAGCATACAGCTTCTGCCTTGAAATATCAAGTCATTTGGGGCTGGGAAGTATTACGCATTTAAGGTGACTGCTTGAATAATGAAATAAAAGTGTACCCTCTAAAGTCCGGAACATGGCTTCCACAGAGATTCAAGGGTTATTTTAAATGAATTTAAATAAATTTCCTTTTTTCATTACATTGAAATAATTCCCATAGACATGCACGTTGTCAATTCAAGATTGAATTGGTAAAGTACTTATTAAGGCAGCAATATAGTAGTTTGGGGCAGGACTCGGACAATTAAGTGATATATCCTATCTGTGCTGTGCTGTTATAAAGTCAAATTTCCCTTTGATAAACATCAGGGGAAACTTAGCATTCCAGAATGACTACAAATACCTCCCTACAGGATGTTCGTTTTAGACATGATTTAAATCAGAAAAATGGAGCAAAAACAGCACAATGAGACTTACAGCTGCCTGGGTTTACCTTGATTATCCAACACCCCAGGCACAAACAGTGCAATTTTCTTGCCAAAAGCAGAGGAAGTCGGCTCAGCATGTCTCCATTGCATACTTCACAACACGGCTTTCAGAAGGGAGCTCCATCTGAAAATGCTGAAGAGTCATATTTTTGTCATTGGCAATCGTTAGAAGCTTAACAAACTTAAAAAAAAAATCAAGTCCTATCTGCAAATCATCTTCCAACATTTTTCCAGACCACCTTCTACAGATTGCAGCATCCAATGTTTCACATGTTTTTGGTAAGGTAAGCTTGATAATTAAAAAAAAATCTGCTTTCTCTTATAGTATCAACTCCAAATTCCCCAGATCCAGGTTTCACAGACCCAGTCTGAGACAGTTATGTAGTCTATGGGTTAATTGATTGTGGTCACAGTTTAAAGGACACATTGTAAAAATAAAGCTATTCTGTCACCAATGGATGAAAGGGGTTGATATAAGTCTACCAGAAAGTATTGGCATAACTTTTTAGTGCATAGAAATATGCTACCCACCCCCAGCTTCCTGGTACACATGAATAAGTGTTATCTAATACACACAATTCCAAAACTACCCCCCGTAACTTTCTTCATCTTTCCCAGGTAAAATTACAGACAATAGATATGGGACCACACATCATCTTCCCCTTGGATTGTGACATAATGACCTGAAACACATTTCTCCACCGCCATGTGTTTTGGTTCACACTGTGACCTCTTCCCAGGCCTCCATCAGTTGCTTCTGAGATTCTGTATTACAGCGTGTTTGCATCACGTTCCATGAACAGCGGTGAAGAAAAAAGCACCATCACTGAAATTAAATGTGTATTTAGTGGAAAGAATGTAGGGAAAAGCTGAGATGTAAAGTCGCCATTGACACATGGCATAGCTTGGTTACATATTTATAACTCTGCGTTTGTTAGCAACACTTTCAATGGCAAGCAAGGGGGGGGGTCTTAGTTGACCTGTCATTAATTGAGCCTTTCCTACCACTAGTGTCTTTCATCAACTGCATCAAGGGGGCATTTGGGGAGATTTCTCTGTGGTATCTTGGTTGTTCATTTCTTATTAGTACTTGTTCATAGGCTTGACCTTTATAACCCTTCTAGAGCTTTAATTTCTATAAAATATTGGTCAATTGGCAGTTTCTTTTGGGAAAAAATGTTTATTTATAATTAGCCAATAAAAGAATATGGTGGGGTAATGGGAGATGTCATTCTGTATATGTTTCTCATACTGGTTAATAATAAAGCACTGTTGGCCAATAGGAAAGGAAGATAGGAGGGACTAGGAGACAAGGAGGAAATAGGAAGTAGTAAGGAGGAGTCAAGATGGAGAGTCTGGAGAAAGCAGGATGCCGCCGGCTCCCCGGTAAGAGAAATACATAGATCAGCAGAAATGGGTTAATAATTAAGGCAGAGCTAGCTGATAAGAAACAAGTAACAGGGCCAACAGTATTGTACCAAATACAGAGTCTCTGTGTGTTATTTGGGGCTGGCTTGGTGCCGGAACAAGAGCAGGTGGCGGGCAGAAAAACCGTACTCGTTACAGTGGGGTTTTATAATTTGAAGCCCTACCCTCACATTCAAAGACTCTACTTTATAGCCTCATATTTTAGTATTCCTCCCATCTCTTCCCTTCTTGGCTTTAGACTTCTTTTTTTCTCACAGGTGAAGAACAGAAAGTTAGAAAAAAAGAAGTTCAAAACTTTATTGTGTAACAAGTCCTCTGCCATTGGGCTAGATCCCAGTACTAACTGAATATGACCCAGAAAGGAAGGGGTCTCACACACACACTCTCCTGCCAAAGCGCTATCTCCTTGCTTTGAAGAGGAACTTTAAGTGTCCTGAGATTTCCCAGACACTCTCATTATATTGGGGGGGGGGTGCTAAGTGCAGAATAAAATGCAACTATGGATACAATGCAGTGAAGGAAAGGACCCCAACACAGAGGGTAGATAAAAGTTCAGGAGGATCCAGTCTAAAGCAACAGAGAGTAGATAAAAGTTCAGGAGGATCCAGTCTAAAGCAACAGAGGTTAGATAAAAGACCAGGAGGACCCAGTCTAAAGCAACAGAGGTTAGATAAAAGACCAGGAGGATCCAGTCTAAAGCAACAGAGGGTAGATAAAAGTTCAGGAGGATCCAGTCTAAAGCAACAGAGGGTAGATAAAAGATCAGGAGGACCCAGTCTAAAGCAACAGAGGGTAGATAAAAGACCAGGAGGACCCAGTCTAAAGCAACAGAGGGTAGATAAAAGACCAGGAGGATCCAGTCTAAAGCAACAGAGGTTAGATAAAATACCAGGAGGATACAGTCTAAAGCAACAGAGGTTAGATAAAAGTTCAGGAGGACACAGTCTAAAGCAACAGAGGTTAGATAAAAGACCAGGAGGACCCATCCTAAAGCAACAGAGGTTAGATAAAAGATCAGGAGGGTCCAGCCTAAAGCAACAGAGGTTAGATAAAAGTTCAGGAGGACACAGTCTAAAGCAACAGAGGTTAGATAAAAGATCAGGAGGGTCCAGCCTAAAGCAACAGAGGTTAGATAAAAGATCAGGAGGGTCCAGTCTAGTAAGAAAGGTTAGAAACCACTGCCCAGGCATGTGTGATCTTTGTGTCCGCATGTCTGCATGTGTGTGAAGGACTGACCAGAAAGACACAGTTGAACATCCTGGAGTATGGAAGATGTCCTTTTCAAGTGTTCAAAGTGTAGATAATTTGCTGTGGATATCTGTAACATAAATGTTCATCTCTGTGAAATAATTACCAAAGTTTAAGACCTACATTTTTAGTAGATGTAATTGCATCTGGATTAACTACTTATTTCATTGGAGGGAACAGAGTTCGTACCCTAAATAGCTCTGACAAATAAGCAACCAATAAGAGGGACTTGAGAGCACCCAGGTATTGGTACTTAAGGAGTGGACCAGCATCCGAGGATGCCGCACCTCCTTCCTTACTTCCATCCCTGTCTTCCCTCCATTTCTGTTGCAGCCACTGAAACAGAAGAAGGAATTTCAGGAAAGGGTGCCAGGACCAGACAGATGCCTCACAGGCTCTACCGCCTCTAACTCCAGTCCCAGGCAATCTGACCTTGTCATCTGGCCTCCTCAGGCATGCACATGGTACACAGACTTAAAGGCAGGCAGTGTGTGTGTGTGTGTGTGTGTACGTATATGTGACACACATACGCATAGAATAAAAATAAAATTAAAGAAAGGAGTGAGGCCAGAGAGTCCCATAGACAGTCTCCATTTAAAACTGAAATTTCAGGGACCTTTATCTACTGCCAAACAGAAGATGTGATGCAGATCACAACCGAGGCTTCAGGAATCCATGCTTTGGAAAAGTGGTCTGTGGCACAGCTCGTGGTTTCTGCCTCTGTCTACATCGTCTGCTCCTGAAGTGCTGATATTTCACTTCGTGGTTGAAGCGGGTCTGATATTTTCCTTCAGCATGAGGTAGTGGGAATCACAGATGTCTCCAAGTGCAGATGACTGACATTTCTTCCTCCACAGCTTAGTAGGGGTTGTCGCCTGGGTCTCCCATGTTCACAGTTACATCTGCAGTGAGTGGGGTGCACTGGAACTTAAGGTATATGCAGACCGTGTAAGGCAAGTTGCCATCAGCACAGACTTTTACGTCTCTTCTGTGAACTCTAATACTTAAAGATTGATGACTTTAGATCCCTGAAAAGTACAGTAACCATTGATGGGAAGGAAAAACGGGGATGTCATGGTTAGGCAAAGCACTCCAAAGTTTTGGCAAATGCTGGGCATAGGTGGTGCACACCTTTAATACCAGCACTCAGGAGGCAGAGGCAGGAGGAGCTCTGTGAGTTCAAGTCCAGCCTGGTCTACAGAGTGAGTTCCAGGACAGGCTCCAAAACTACACAGAGAGACCCTGTCTTGAAAAACCAAAAAGAAAAAAAATAAAAACTTTTGGCAACACGTATAGAAGTTTTGAAAATACTGGAGGGCTAGCAAGATGACCACTCAGCTAAGAGCACTGGCCGCCCTTCAGAGGGCCCCAGTTCAGTTCCCAGCACCCACAGGATGACTCCAGTTTCAGGGGAGCCAATGTCATCCACTTGGTGCTAATGCTTACATGCAGAACAATGCTCATACACATAAAAATTTAAAAATAGACCTGTTTTCAGGTTGGGGGCTGGAGAGACTATGCAAGTATGAGTACCAGAGTTCAAATCCCCAGAACCCACAGGAGGACCTGCTCAGTAGCAATATTATTAGTGCTCTTCCAGGGAGACAGGAAGTGAAAGTAAGTTTCCAAAGATGCTCACAGAACGGCTGGCCTGGGTTGCACAGTGAGCAGACAACAGAGAGGCCATCTCAAACAAGGTATGGAAGGGGGCCGGCAGTGAAGCTGGCTTCTCACCTTGACACACTGTCCGGGCCAGCACACCACACCACACACACACACACACACACACATACACACACACACACTCACAAATACCCCTACACACATACCACACACACACACACACACTGCACACACACATCAATACCCTCTACACACATACCACACACACACACATATACACACAACACACAGAAATCCCTCTACACACATATCACACACACACATACATACAACACACACACAAATACCCCCTACACACATACCACACACACACACACACATACACACACACATACACAAATACCCCCTACACATATACCACACACACACACATATAAACACCCTCCCATAACACTCACACACACCACACACAAATACCCCCTACCCACATATCACACACACAACACACACACACAAATACCCCCTTCACACAGAAAATATACACAAATTCACACATTTTAGTAGAAGGTAGAGACTTTAGCCATTATCATAACTTCAGTAATTATCTTTCCTATTTCCCTCTTGTCTAACAGAAGGTCTGATACACAGTGATTCACCAGAATGTGCTAAATTGACTATTACAAATGTATTAAAATGTGTTAAAGCCAGAGATTTATCTTGAAATATGTCTGCATGCCACTGTGACATCATCACCTGCATGAAAAGCAGGGCTCGTCAAGAAGTATATAAAACATGGAAACCAAATAAAAAAATTCTATTTTCATATATGTATATACATATGAAATAATATATATTCTATGATTTTCCAGAAGAGAAATCTGAAGGGCCTCGGTTCAGTGAGGAAGAGTTTTATCTTCCATGGATGGTAGTCCAGCTGGATGGAGAGGGTACCAATGGCCCAGTTCTCTGCTGAGTCACCAGCCATGCTGATCCGTTAAGCCTGTGCCTCAGGACTCGGCAGTATCTCAAGGTACCATGGAAGGTTGGCAGCATCTTTGGACAGAACTGGTACAGAAACTGGACCCAGAGCATCAACACACACACTTCTGCAGACTGCAGGTGCCATGGTAACAAGATCAAAACAGCGAAGTGTTGTGTCACGACTGAGACCTTCAAGCTAGAAAAGCTGGCAAGCAGAGTGTCTCCAAGCCATCTTGGGGGACAGAACAGAAGTCTAACCTTCATGAAGCTCAGGGCTTCATCTTCATGGTGTGGAATTTTCCATTTGTGGTCTTTTCAGCACTAAAAAAATAAAATGTGAATTTAGTTGTTTTTGGAGTTTAGATTTTTCTGACTGGGCTTGTGCAGTTTCTCTAGGCCTTAAACAATCATGGGGAGGCCTTCGAAAAACCCTGGCAGGACTTCAACTCCAGAATGAGAAGGACCACCAGCATCCCACATTTAATTCACAGATAGAAACCTCACAGAGGTCTCATTTATTACAGCCTTGCGGGTCAGCCTCTCCCCTCCCCCACCCCTCCCACTTTCCCATTCCAGGTCACTGTACACCACATAAAAGCAATTAACTGACCCTTAAATGGAGGATAGGGACTATGCGGCACGTCATCAAATTAGAGCCACAGTGAAGATTTCTTTTGTATTCAGAAGTTGACACACAACCACCACCCCCATATACAATGCACTTTTCCTCCCTCCCTCCCTCCCTCCCTCCCTCCCTCCCTCCCTCCCCCCTCCCTCCCTCCCTTCCTTGCTCATTCTATTTCTCTCTCTCAAGTGTGTAGTGTGTGTGTGTGTGTGTGTGTGTGTGTGTAAAACAGTGCAATCAGCTCTCCCTGTGCGAATATTGGCTTACTTGCATGGATAGTTACCTTGCAAAGAGCTAAGAACACTGAACCAGCCAGTAGAAGCACCTAGGCACCAGGGTGTGGGGGGACAGGATTTGAACAATTAGGAGTTAGGAAAGGATGTTATAGATTTAAAACCAGCCCTTCTCATTTCTCTAGAGCACTTTAAAGCTTATCAGCAAAACCATCTCTCTGCCTGCTTTTTTCACACAGCAATTACAGGAATTTCTTAATCCCAGGAGGATGCTGGTATTTTCAAAGGCAATAAAACCGGTTCTAGAATTATGTTATAGGCTTTCGGAACACTTTTTCTTCCCGGCCTTTCTAACAATACCATCTCGAGAATTTCCTACTTCGGAGATGGTATCATAACCCACCTATGTGACGTAATTAAAGAGGACAGGGATTTCAAATACAATTGGTTTCTGTTGCGGACAAAATAGAAAGTGTGTTACGTAGAGCAAAAGGTAGCCACAGACTAGTCTTGTTCCAGTTCTTTCTGTTGGTGTTAGAGCCATAAAGTTCTGAGGGGTGGGGGTGGGGGAAGAAATATGATCTTGCATCTGAGTGGGGACAAATAAATCTGATGGTTTCTCTAAGCAAGGGGTGAGGAGACTCTTCTGAGCTGTGGTGAGATAGATCGGGGCAATTTAATTGGTATCAAGATAGGAATGGCTGCACAAAATTATCCCCCTGGGGTTGGTTTGCTGCTGCGATATTGTAAATTTATACCCAGTTCAGTAAAGATTCCTGGAAAGACCAGTTCCTACCCTGAGCACAGAGCCCAGAAGGAACTCACAATGAGGAAGCTTTTTACACACTTGCCCTTTGAATTTTTAAAAATGTATAGGCAACTACAGACTTGAGAGCAGCCCTTGCAGATCAGTTGAAAATTCTGCAAACTCCTCATGTTAGAATCCCATTCCAGTCAGCTACCGAAATGCACAATTGCCTAAAAATAAAAGAGGGAGGAGGTTGTAAAGGCATTGCATGCTCTTGGGGAGTGTGGTGGGTCTAGGTGGTGAGCTGGTCTGTCTGCCATGCCGAAGATCAGCAGAAAATGGCTGTAGGGTGAAAACAAGTTCAGCTCACTACAGTGGGCTGGGTCAGTCACATTTCTGATCCTTCCCAGGTCATCATCGATGGTGGATGCTGACAGTAAGCATGGAGAGGATAAAAGGGGGATTGCCAAGCAGGAGCGATGTCCCCTGCTCATCAGTTGTCCCAAATCGAAACATGTCACTATACCAGAGTGATAAACTTTGCAAAAGAACCCTAAAAAAATGTGTCGGGAAGGAAAAGGTTTTTATGAAGTATTATTTGCATGGAAACTGGAGAAACTTTTTAGCCAGGTCCAGCAGTCTAAGCACCAGGCAGGGTTCCTCCACATGGGGAAACAGTTGTTTGCCATTCTGCATCTCATAAGGGTTGTGCCCTTCCTGTAAAAGGTGGGAAGTCAGAGAAGTCAGTTGGCTTGCCCAGGCCTGTCTGGAAAAGGGGTGAGGCTAGGTTCAAGTCCTCCCAAGATCAGGATCTCTGTCAAAGGTGATCTAAGTAGCACTTTTCAAATATCTGTGTACCTATGATGAAGGGCCTTCTTTAAAATTAAATATTATACTTTTGTAATGATGTCTTTAAAAAGAATTAGAAAACAAAATAAATAAAATACCAACAATGCAGTCATACCACAGGGACTCCAAATGCATTAGGATCAGACTTGAAAGATGAACGTGTCCTTTACATTTGTCATACAAGTAGATGCTTGTGGGGTGGAGAGATGGGCTCAGTGTGTGAGAACACTTGCTGTGTACTTGAGTTTGAACCCGCAGTGCCTTCGAGAGTCAGAAATGGTTGTAATCACCTATAATCCCAGCATTGGGGTGGGGGTGGGGCACAAAGCTCTCAGGAGCTCATTGGGCAACCAGAAAATAGAAAGCTGCAAATTCATTGAAAGACCTCTTCTCATGAAAGAAAGAAGGGAGAGAGGGAGGGAGGGAGGGAGGGAGGGAGGGAGGGAGGGAGGGAAATCCCAAGAGAGGGTCATGAGCTAGGCTAACCAGAATGTATCATCTTCGTGCATGAAACTGTTTAAAAACTAACTTTTTTTAGATTTAATGCACACATTAAATGCACACATACTTTACAGAAACTTTCCCACATCTTTATGCATGGCAGAAACCACCGTTGTCTCCATTATGGAGAACTCTAGAACACTGAAATTCCATAATGCACAGTTTACTTCAGTGTCAAGGAGGATACGAAAAGGGGGCACAAAATTGGTTTGTCCACTTCACACTTTAAAGCCAACCCCAGCTTCCTAATGCTGCTCCTCTCTCTCTAACTTTCAGTGTGCATGCGCGTAGGCACAGGCGTTCCCCAGCACACATAAAGGTCAGAGGGCAGCTTGCTTCTCTCGTCCCATGATGGTTTCCAGGTATTGAATTCAGATTATCAGATTCAGATGGCAGGGGCCTTCATCCGCGGAGCTATTTCAGCAGTCTGCTGTTTTCTTTTGCTTATTCGGCACCTGCGCTCGTTTGAATGAAACTGGCCCCTATAGGTTCATATATTTGAATTATTTGAATGTTTGGTTCCTAGCTGGTAGAGTGTTTAAGGAGATCGGGAGGTGTGGTCTTCTTGGAGGAGGAGTTACATCATTGTGAATGGGCTCTGAGGTCTCAAAATCCCAAACCAAGCCAAGATTCTCACTCTCCCTCCCTTCCTCCCTCTCTTTCTCTCTCCCACCCCCTCCCTCCCTCCCTCCCTCCCTCCCTCCCTCCCTCCCTCCCTCCCTCCCTCCCTCTCTCTCTCTCTCTCTCTCTCTCTCTCTCTCTCTCTCTCTCTGCCTTAATCTTAAGGATCAGACATAAGATCCCAGCTACTGCTCCAGTGCCATGGCGATTTTGGCCTAAACCTCTGAAACTGTAAGCGAGCCCCCAATTAAACACTTTCTTTTGGAAGTTGCTGTGGTCACGGTGTCTCTTCCCAGCAACAGAGCGGTAACAAAGGCCATATGTTTCAGTTCTTACCACAGTCTGACAAGAAAAGCGAGCAAATGGCTACACTTCGAGCTGTGACTCAGTGATACTCTCTTTTATTCTGGATCTGAGTTTGCCTGATTAGTGAGATTGCAGATAGATTGGAAAATTATAAGTTGAGCTTTTCTATAAAGAAAAACATACTTTATTGTAAGTCCTGGGAGTAGGCAAAAGGCAAATATACATTAATAGTTCCTGTTGCTTTATTTTATTTTATTTTATTTTCTGCAAAAAAAAAGAGCTGGAGAGCGGGCTCAGTGGTTAAGAGCACTTTCCGCTCTTCCACAGAATCCAAGTTTGGTTCCCAGCACCCACACAGCGTGGCTCCCAGCCACCTGTAACTCTAGCTCCAGGGAATCTAACTACTGTGAAGGCTCTTGCTCTCACATGCATACAGCCACCCCATGCACACACAATATATATGCATACACATACATATAATTTAAAATGAGAAAGAAAATCTAAAAAACAGCAGGAAAAAATAGAGAAACGTATTTTGAGCAGGACACTCAGGTGTTACAGATCTCTACATTATTAACCTGGGGTTCTGGGGGCATGACTGTAGAAGAAATGAATATCAATGCTTTTCTACCCAAACTGAATTTTCATGTGTTTCCAGACATTGTCCGAAGTGTAGACCTCTATTGGTCTACAACAAGAATCAGCAAATTGACCTAAGGGCCAAATAACCCTCAAGCTTTTCATATAAAGTTTTGTCCATCTGTTTAAATATCACAAGTGGATGATTTTATAATATAGTAGGAAGGACAGGTGGTTGTAGACTCATGGTTTGCACAGCCCATAACTGTGAACCTAACCACTTCACCATCTAGCCCTTTACCTAGAAGAATTGCACATACACATTCCAAGGTAAAGAGAATAAGCCATTTCCACTGCCAATAGTTTAGGAAAGACCTATGAGTGATGACTGCCAATGAAATATGAAGGGAAGACTAGTGTAGAGCTCTGGGGGAAAGGTCTTCAGCCTTAAAAAGGAATACCCAATTTTGTTTACACCTGGGTATTGTGCCTCCAGGCAAAGACAGCAGGAACTGTGGGTGGGAAGGGCCTAGTTGGTGTTTGAGTCATTAAATCATCCTACTTGGGAGTTGCTCTTCCTCAAAACTGTTTGTTTTGTGAGATAATAAATGTTCCTTGTTGAAACAGTTAATTTGAGTTTTTCTTGAAAGTAGCTAAAAGTTTCCTCATGGAAGCCCACTCCACGTTCACCTGTAAACCCTGCAGAATATCGACCTCCATCTTCCCTCTGTTCAGAGAACTAATGCTACTTTGCTCATGGGTTATTGTTTAGGGAAGACGGTCCCAGAACTGCATCAAGCCATGGCTGTTGCAATTTCTATCTCTGTCATCATCTTCTGTTTTTTGGAGATTTCTAGAACATCTGTGTCACCAAGGGATGGAGAGATTTGGTCTAGATTCCTTAAGATGTCCCTAAGTTTTCTTTTCTCTATTTTTAGAAAGGTTTTAAAAAGAGAGAGCTTCGAATTTAAATGTACACATCAAATATATCAGCTCTTATAATTTCTATAATATTTTAATAAGTTACGGATTCCAAACATATATATGTATGTATGTATGTATGTATATGTATATATGTGTGTGTTTTAAATATTTTATTCTTCTCTGTAGGTGATGGCATTAAATTGTGATGATTTCTAGAAGCCTAAAGTGATTATTTCATTTTGTCTTACTAATAAATACTTACTGACTGAAGCATTTTATGTGCTATCCCGAAGTAGTGACTTAAATTGAATTTAGTCAACCCAGTAACTTAAAGTCCTTTGATTTGCCACCTAATCTACATAAATCAAGGTTCCTCTGAGAACTAATTGAAGGACTATTTTCCCATTTGAAGTTGAAACAGGTATTTTTGCAATGCAACCCCCATTTCATAATAAAATTCTCCCTGGCAAAATCTGCTCTGGTATGTAATTGCAATAGTCCTAGAGGTGCTTTTAATTTTGTTAGGGGAAAATTGTCCATGCCACTAGAAGCAAAAAAATAATAAAACAAAGTGGAATTCCCAATGCACACAGAAAAACTTGGATCTTATTGTTTATGCCACTATATTTTATCTGTTTAATCTTTTATAAAGTTTTTTTTTTTTGTTTCTTGGGGAAAAATAGAATATGACACATTTTTAAGAGATTTTTGAAGCAGGTGGTAAATGCAAGGGAATGAGCATTTTTAGAAATGTGTTATATTGTTAAATGAAGATGCTCTTTTTAAAATATCATTGCACTTGAATACTAATTTTGTTCATTCCCTAGTCTGATTTTAGCAGTAGAAGAATAGAAGTTATAATATCATATTCTTCCTCGCCCCCTGAGATTAAACACACAAATTCTACACAATAATAACACCAATGTATTATGTTATTATTATCATTATCTTCCAGGAAATTAAAAAAGGGGGGAGGTTTTGGGGAGAAAGCTGTCCAAAGCAAGTCAATTCATAAGAGGTATACAAAGAGACCTTATAAAGTCTGGTGTCTTTGGCCAGACAGCCACCATACAATAGCCACTCAAGCTGTAAAGAAAAAAAATTATAGGCAAAAATTTAGGGAATTGATCATCTTCCATAGTAGTTTCTTAGAAATGTCTACAAAAAGTTGGGAAAGTGAGCCTCAAGAAAAAATTGTAACCAATCCTCTACCTAATCCTCTTGTCTAACTAAAAATAGTCATTTAGTATCACATCTTGGTCTGGAAAGATTCAAAGTGGTTAAGAGTATCTACCATTTTGGCATCCAAGTTAGGATGGGTTCCCAGCAACCCAGCACATAAGGGTGCATAATTCCAATCTTGGAGAATTTGATGCCCTTGTCTGGCCTCTGTGAACACTGCACTCAAATACATGTGCATGTGCACCATGCACACACACACACACACACCACCACACCACACACACACAATCACACCACACAATATCACACCACACATACACACATCACACCACACCACACACACATCACACACACACATCACACCACACACACACACACATCACACCACACACACACATCACACCACACACACACATCACACCACACACACATCACACACACCACACACACCACTCCACACACATACCACACCACACACACACATCACATGCACATACACAAACACAAACATATACATAACTTTTTAAAGGAAGAGGTAGAATCTCTTTATCCAAATTGTAGATTAAACTCAAGAAATGAATTCCCCACATGAGTCTGAACTCGATCCTAGCATTAATTCCAGACATGCATTTCTAAAATGATGGGGGGGGGTGTGGTATTTTCAGGATGGAAAATAAAAAAGACCACCTCCCCTACTCTGTCTCTCCGCATCTGTGGGATTTTAAATCCTAAGGACCATTTCCCTGGACTCTTTGACTTTTTAATAACTTTAACTATTTAGTTCTTGTTTACGTGGTGTCTAAACTGCCCTTCTTATATCAACTCTCACATGCCTCAGCCTTTGCATGCTTATAAAACAATTTTTGTAGTATGTGTGTGTTGTGTATATACATATGTATATATAGGGTCCATGTGTGTAGAGGCATGTACACGTGTGTGGAACAGAGGGTTCACATACATGTGTATAGAAGCCTGAGGTTGAAGCCAGGTAACTCTAGATTGCTCTCCTTTTAATTTATTGCGTCAGGACCTCTCCCTGAACTCATAGCTGGGCCTTCCAGATCATCTGTGTAGCCAGTTGGCTCTGGGATCCCCTTTGTCTACCTCTCAAGTGCTGGGATTGCCAATGGGCTCTCCTGTGCACCTGGATTCTGGGGATCAGGTTTATGTAACATGCACTTTACCCACTGAGCGGCCTCCCCAGCCCACCCCATCTCACAGGTCTCACGTATGTCTGCCGTGTCTCCCCTTCCTGTGCCATCCAAAGTGAGTGTTATGGCATACAAACCTGTTTGGGTTACAGACCAATATGGTCTGGTTTTTCTCATTGGTTTTATAACCATGTCCAAAATGGCCCACGAGATCAACCAAATCTGAATTATTTGATTTGGGTCTTTGTTCAATCTGGACTCACGCCATTTCCATTTTTCTGTAGATTCTTCAGTAACAGTGATATTCCCCAAATCTATTGAAACTAACTTCTGTATACATATTTCTGTGCCTTTATGAATATTCTGCTTTTTCCTGTACGTTTCCCCACCACAGCAATGCTCAGACTAAAATTGACTTCTACTACATCTTTCAGTCGTATGTGTGTGTATGTGTGGTGTATGCGTTTGTGAGTATGTGAATGTACATGTGAGTGTGTTATATGGGTGTTTGTGTATGTGTGAATGTGAGCATGTATGTGAGTGTGTAGTGTGTGTGCATGTGCCTCTTTGTGTGTGTATGTTGTATGTGTGTGTGTGTGTGAAGGTGAGCATGTATTGAGTGTGTAGTATGTGTGTGTCATGTGCCTCTGTGTGTGTGTAAGAGAGAGAGTGTGTGAGTTGTGTGTGTGTGTGTGTGTGTGTGTGTGGTGTATTGGGTCTCACACAGTTCAGGTTGGCTTCTAAGTTGCTTTGTAGCCCAGGATGACATTTATTTAGTTCCAGAACCTCCCACCTCTACCTTCCAAGCACTGGGATGGATGACTGGTCTGTATCAGCACACCTGTCTTCAGGTAAAACTTTGATTACTCAATTCCATTTATTGGGCAGGGTATTTAAAGATGGAACATTCTTAATTCTAAGGTACAAATGTAGAAGAGCAAATGGTGTTCATTTTATTTACTCTGGCAAAGAAATTATTTTGTTGTTTATTCTTGATATTATTGCTGAACACATACAACTTTGTCAAATTTTTAAAAAATGCTTCCGATGAGGAAGTTTTAGGAAAATATTTTAGTTCTTTAAACATCTTTTATTGGAGTGTTACATATGCACAAAAATGTGTAAATCTGACGTTCTGAGTTCAATAAAATTTCACAATATGAATACCTCTATAATCAACATCTTCTGTCCCATTCAATAATACCACATGTGACTACTTAAAATTTAAATTAATTAAAATTAAATACAATGAAATATCCAGTTCACTTTAATTTCCAGACAAGTTGGAGTAACAGGGAACAGATTTATCCTTTCAAATAGAATAATTGAAAAACTAGAGAAATATTTGAAATAAATGTTTTTCAAAACATTAATTCTCAGACAAGAAATAAAAGTGAATACTGAAGGGTGAAAAATAATACTGTAAGCCCGGTCATTGCCTCAGTCTACTGCTTGAAGGCCACAGGAATGGAGAAACCAGGACAGGCCATATGGGCCCCTGAGTTGAAGACAAGTTATGATTTCCACAGTCCAAGGAGAAGCTGAGTTCACAGGGCAGAATGAAGAGACAAAGGGCGGAGAGAGAGAGAGAGAGAGAGAGAGAGAGAGAGAGAGAGAGAGAGAGAGAGAGAGGAGCACAGGGAATGCTTCCTGAAAATCTACAGAGCATCCCTCTTGGAGCATCCAGCTAAATACTTAACCACACATGTGCCATGTAGACATTCCATTTGAGGGTGAGAATTCTACCCTCTTGCATGCATTCTCTGCACCTCGACCAGTTGTCCCTCAGTTAATTGTCAGCCACTGCAAAAGGGAGCTTCACCAAAGAGGGATGAGAGATGCCCTGATCTATGGGCGTAACGAGCCACTGGGAGTCAGTTTCATGCTTTGTCCATTTAGCAGAATCATTAGTAGTAGATTTCCTCCCAGGTCCCATGACCTGTCTAGGCACCCGTACTTGGCTCAGCTGTCAATGCCACGGTTGATTTTCATATTGTAGGGCAGTCCTGTCCTTGATTATGACCTGAAAGTGATTGATTCCTCCCATGACACTTGTCCTGCCACCATTGAACAAGTGAACAGGTCCTGCCAGGCCTGTCATATTATACCTCTCAGAGTTCACATGTGAATAATATGTGTGCTGCTCTCTAATCTGTGAGAAAGTAAAAACAGAAGCACCTACAGTGACCCTATCTGCAGAAACTGAAATGATTTGTGGAGGGGGGGGGTCGTTTTTAGCAACTCTGAAGATGGATCTGTGCTTCATGAATCCTACATCCCAGCAGCTTGTAATGTATGCTGTGTGGTGCTGGAAACAATAGCGAGCTCTTAGGAGTCATGTTATGCAGAGTAGACAATCGTCTCAGTGCTCTTGGTGAGTGTGACAATCACTGTGCATCTCACGCCTGATAGGGAGTAGAAGCAGACATACTTCAGAAAGCATCCAGACATGTTTTCCAGGGGACATGTGACAAGTGTTGAGTACTGCTCTACCTTGTCACATCTTCCACACCACAGTATTCTCATGGCCAGAGCTGGAATTGGGGCTCCATGCCAAGCTTTACTCCAAGGGCCATTCTCCACCTTCAGCAGAACACAAAATGGTCACATAAAAGCCAATGCCTTGGCTAGTGACAGTGACCTTTTAGGGGGAGCTACTTTTTTTTTTTTTTTTAACACAGTTCACATAAAACATAAACCTCAAAGCTCCTTCTTCTTTCTCCTTAAAATCACAGGATTAAATTTTATATGGAGAAGTCAGAATTTATCAAGAATGCTTAAAGGAATTTTTCCTTCATAGTTCAAATTTTCTTAGCAATTTAAAAAGATGTGCCTTCGTTGGGCTTTTGCACATTTCTTCTGTCTTGCTATTTAAATCAGTGACTTGTTGGGCTGGAGGGAAAGCCCAGCCATTAAAAGCCAACCAAATATAAGCAACTTGCTATTAAAATGAGCATGAATTAAAATACAGTTACTGCCATGTGTGTAACTAAAAAGAAAAAAAAAACCAACACACAACCAACCAACAAGCAAAAATACAATAACAAACAAGCTGTCAGCCATTGCTGCTGATACCAGCTGTCCTACGCTGCAAACGAGCAAGCAAGTACCACCTTGTGCTAGACATAGTCTTATTTACAGCTGACACAGGCATAGATTGGTGCAAGGAGGAGGACATCGATGTCCCTGTCTAGAACAATAGATGTCACTCTTCCTCCTGGATGTGGCCCCTGTTTGCTCTGAAAGGCGCTAAGGGTTTCAGTTTTATCAATGCTGTGTGTAGATGTCTTCTTCTCACATTAGCATAAATGGCGATCGAATCTCCCTTGTTGGTTACAGACAATAATCGCCCGCTTTACGAATAGCTGGTAGTGAAGATCACAGCCATTAACACTTGTTGAGCCGCCCCTGGGTTCAACAGGCAGCAAGGACAGAGGAAGGGACAGAGGACCGGATGACAAAATGAAGGGTGGGTTTGGAAGCACACAAAAATTCTTTTCTTTTCCCCCCTGAGATTCCTTGTACAAGCAGACAGAACTGTCAAAAGAGAGCAACTTTGCAGTCTCTATAACCAAACCTTAGGGATGTTTCAGGTCAGAACACTGTTGGTATTATTTAGTAAGGGCTACCTGCAGGACTGAAGCATGAAGGGTCCTTGAATTACCCACTGGTGACCGGGGGTTGTAGAAATCTGAGCCAACCCTGGAGGCCTGGCCTACGTGCCCCGAGAGAGCTGTGTCTTCCTTATTAAAATGAACAAATGAAAACACCCACCTTCTTTAGGCCTAGCAGGAATGGTAACTTCATAGGTTGGACAAATATTCTCTGCTTACAAAGGAAAGAGAACCAAACAAATCACCTAGCTAGAATTACATATGTATGTACATATACATTTGTGTGGAGTACACACACACACCAAAAGCATAAGTTGCAAAAAAATGACAATTGTATTCAAAGCATCCAATGACAGCGTTTACTCTGAGAGTTAAGAAAGGTCACCTGAGTAAAGCTCTCATGAGTTCAGGCTTGGTGCTTGGGAGCGCTGTCTGCCCTTGGAGGTCCTAGCATTGTGTACATGGTGGCTCACAGGTGTTTGTAAAGGATACCAGGCATGCACATGGTGCACATACATATATACACAGGCAAAGCACACACACACACACACACACACACACACACACACACGCACATATATACATACATATATATATATGTATATATATATCGTAAAAACCAAACAGACTTAATTTAAAACTACAAGCTATTTTTTTAACCTAGAATAAATTTCTAGTCTAACATTTTAGATAATGAAAAGGTATTTAGAGATTACTTCATAGGGTTATTATGTAGACCAAGTGATGTAATTTGATTTCAGTGAGCTGAAAACGGTTTGGCATAGGCACTAAGAATTTTGGGTAAATTAAAATAACAACGGATTCCTTCATATTCCATGTTATCAAAAATATATAGACAACTCAATTCTAATAAAACTTGAGGAATTGGTCCATCTTACTAATATGAACAGCTCGACTTGGACTTAGTGGGTTACATTTATTTATTTATGTATTTATTTTTAGGATGTGGGACAGAGGTTAAGAGCACTTGTTGCTCTTGCAGAGGACCCAGGTTCAACACCCAGCACCCACACAGAGAGGCTCACTAGGGGCTGTGTGACCCCAGTTCCAAGGGGCCTGAAGCCTTCTTCTGACCTCTACCAGTGCCAGGCAATCGTACCAAAGGATTTTATGCTTCTCACAAATAATCACCATGCACTTGGACATACGGACATGCAAAACTAAAGAGAATTCAGAGCAACCGTACTTTATTTTTCAAAAGGTCGCCTGGTACATACTCAAATTTTGGATTTTCGTCTAAACACAGCAGCACAGCTCTGGTTTGCCATGTGTCTTTGAGGGCGCCTCTTAGATGGCTCTTGGGCACAGAATTAGATCGTCTGGCTGTGTTTCTTCTCAGTTATGCAAAAAGCCACGGAGAACACACGCAGTAAGTATTATGGTGTCTGCTTGCAGAGAGATTAAGGAAAGGTACGAAAACTACAATTCGCCCTCCACCGTCCACACAAAGAAAACTCGCTTGATTCCATTCGCTTTCTCTAAACAGAAGAGGGGTCTGGGAGAAGAACTCGGTGCTGAGTGGTTCCACCCACAGCTGTCAATAGCGGAAAATTTAAGTCACCGAGCACACGGCTAGCAGCGGTCCACAGGCGCAGTTGGGGGTGCCGTGTCTCTTTTAATTACTCCCAAGGAACTGAGCGCATGTCTAGCCACGGCCTTTTCTTTTACAATTTTCCAAATAATGACTCCTCTAATTGCTTTTGCTGGAACCCTTGGCCACCAGAATTTCCCCTTTCTTCTTCCCTTCAGATGTGGGGTTCCGCCCACACATCTCAACTCCCCCACCCTCTTTCCCTCTTTCCCCTTTTTCTTTTCCTTTTCCCTTCTCTTTCTTTCTTTCTTTCTTTCTTTCTTTCTTTCTTTCTTTCTTTCTGTCTGTCTGTCTTTCTTTTTTTTTTTTTTTGTCTGCATTTTCTGAAGGTCTGGTTTTTACTCCTTCGGAGTTTTAAGTGGTTGAATTAAACCACAGCTTGCTTTGGTCGAGCATCCAGGGAGGGCTTTAGGAACCCTGGAAACAGTTTATCTTCGACTCAGCCATCCACCTTTGCTGACGTGGGGAGGAATTTACATCCCCACGTTGTTCTCCTTAGCTGCGTTATCATGGAACATTTGTCAGGCAGACAATTGTGTCAGCCCTAATTGATTTATGTTACCATCCGTAGGACAAGGCGTGGGAGGGGAGCGGAGCCAGGACCCAGGTTGGACCCTTGAGTTTCCTGGGGTCACCGTACCTTTTCATAGACATTGGCTTTCTCCCTTCCTTCCTTCTTTCCTTCTCTCTCTTTCTGCTTTATTTTTATGTAACAAGTTTAAAATTATGTACATGCTTACAGAACCAGTATAAACTTCTATTATTTTCTTAAAAGTGAGCTCACCCACTTCCTTGCCATTATTGCTAAATTCCAAGTAACACCTGGCTCTAAAAGGTGGGCTTCATTTTCCTTGAGGTGGGGAGGGGCACGGGGTAATAAAACCAAGAAACCCCTTCAACCTTTCTGTTTTGATAGCTTTTTTTTTTTCTTTTTTTGAACGATCCTAGGCATTAACAGCTTGTTTTTCTACGTAGACCCCATTCCTGCTGGATTAGAAGTATAAATCTATATTACTTATTCAGGAACACCTGGAGTGAGGTGTGGTCCAAGTTGGGGGAGCTAGGGAATTCGGCAAGGGGGGAGGGGGCACACAAGACCCTCATTCATTACAGTTTGGAGCACTGGCATAATTTCATATGTTGGAGTTCCCAAACTAGAAGTGGAGCATCAGAACCTCTTGGCAATGGGGTTGTACCTGTTGGCATCTCAGGTTGTGGATCCGGTCTCTGTTGACACATACGTGTGCAACGATTTCCAAACAGCCGTCTCAACTCTTCTGTGGGTGGTACTGGGTCTGATTGATGGCTGGCCCGTATGGGGCTACAGTGGGCATGAGGAAACTGATGGAAGAAAGGAATGAATAGCCCTCGGTCTAGAAGGCAACCACCACCAGGAGTAACTGTTTGCAGTTGGCCACAATGTAGCCACCAGTGATGTTGCCTGTATACCCGGCTATGGGTCACTGTGTACTGGGATCACCATACGAACTTGTCTACAGTGTAACTTCTGTTTGAAAAATACTGGTAATTGGAAGCAATCTTTGGAGTTTGGGGGTTTTCATGGATGTCAGAGATAGGATTTCAGATGTGAACCAAGAAAGAGTATATGAGCCAGTATCAAAATTATGTTAATGGGCATTGCTATTTTAGATCTTATTCGTCCCCTTAAGGGATTACATGCTAAGGGTTTAGTCCCCAGTCTGTGGCACAGCCAGGACACAGTGGGTCTTGAAAGGTGAAGCTTAGTAGCAGATAGAAGTTATATCATTGCAGTGTACCCTGGAAGACTGGGGTTCTAATCCTTTCCCCTCTCTTGGTTCGTAGCCTTTATGAGGTGAGCGGTGTTCACTCACTCACCCGGTGGGTTCTGACCATCATGAACTTCCCAGCCCCGAGACAAAGTCATGACTGAAAACTTTGTGGCTGAGAACCAAAGCAAAGCTTTCTTTCTTTTTTAAACTTGAGTTTCGATTTCCTCTTTTCAGGCATTTTATCATGGCAGTAGAAGTCTGATTAACACAGTACAGCAAAATAATGCCAGTTCTCTACTAGATTTTTTTTTTTGTCATTAACATTAAGATATACTGCACATTTATTTTTTCATCTTACGAAACAAAGAAGCAAACTCCTCTTGTGGCTTTTTGTCCCGTGGTGGCTTCCTTATTTCTCATCAGAGGGTTGTTTTTGAGTTTCTGCATCTAACGTCTTCCCTCTCATTCTCCCTGGAGTCCATTCCCATGAGGCTTTGCATCATGACTCCATCCCAGGTTACTCTCACAGCCATGAATGTATGGATTCCACGGGACTAACCGGCTCGCAGCCTCTCCAGCTTTATTGCCTTCTCAGCAGACTGCAAGTGGTCATGAGTCATCCTATGTGCCCTGGCATTTTTTACTTGGTTTCCAAGGACACTGTCTGCACCTCTCCATCTGTGATGGGGACGTACTTCTACATATATCTTTCTTAGTGGCTGATGAATAAAACACTGTCTGGCAAATAGAGTCAGGAAGCTAAGCGGGGCTAGGAGATGAGGAGAATTCTGGGAAAGGTAGGCAGAGAGAGACCGCAGAGAGACGTGTTGTAGCCGCCAAAGGAGTAACAGGTCTGGGTATTCTCTGGTAAGCCAAGACCGCATGGAAATACACAGTTTTATAGAAATGGGTTAACAATTAAGACACAGCTAGCCTATAAGAAGCCAGCTTAATATTCTAAGTCTTTGTGTGCTTATTTGGGGCTGAGAAGGGGACCTGGAAAGACAAGAAAACTTCAGCAACCATCCTCTCCTCCTGCCTGACAGGCTTCCCCCTCAGCTTAGATGATTCTTCATCTGCCAGGTGCTCTATGCTGGAGAGCCCCAGAGCCCATCTTGGATACCTTTTCGTTTCTCTCTCTCTCTGCTTACTCCCTTAACAAATAATTTGATTCAAAGACTTCCTTCCTTCATTTTTTTTTTTTTTTTTTTTTTTTTTGGTGGTGGGGGGGTTGAGACAGGGTTTCTCTGTGTAACTTTGGGGCCTGTCTTGGAACTTGCTCTGTGGACCAGGCTGGCCTCGAACTCACAGAGATCCGCCTGCCTCAGACTCCTGAGTGCTGAGACTGTAGGCATGCATCACCACCGCCTGGCAAAGTCTTTCCATAATATCAACAATATCTCTATGTCGATGATTCTTGAGCTCCTAAGTTCATCCCGGATTCATATACTTGACTGCCAACCTGACATTTCCATTTTTTTATATCACTCAGACTTCCTGATCTGTCCAAAGCCGAGCTGACTTTATCTACAATAAGCCTCATTGTCCCCTGTCTGAGATTAGGCATCTGAGATTTACTCCATCTTTCTTAGCAGCTCCTCACTTCCAACCTTGTCCACTGTAGTCTGTTATCAACATAGGCATAGTTAACATGTGATTGCATACATACGTAACATGCCCAAGGCTGAACTCATTCCCCAGTATCAAGTAAATGCCTATTAATACACGTCTTCCCTTTGATCAAAATTCCTCAGGTATGTACATGCCTCATAGAGAAAAGACCAGCTTACTTCCCCTTAAACACAGATTCCCGTGTTTCTTCAACTCCATTCTGCCTCAGCCACCAGCTCCTACCACCCCCATGCACTTAAAGTTTGTCTTCAGTGTTGAGTGCAGCCCCCTGACAGGAACACCTTTCCTAGGATGTAGGTAGAATTAGTGAATGTTCTCTAGCCGTCTTATGTAGAATTTTGGTTTCCACAAAGCTTTATGTAGTAAAGCTGGCCCAGAGATTGAGCGGGCCAAGATTTTTCCCCAAACATTGCAGAGTGAAACTGGCTTCACTGGCACTGCGTGAACCTGAACACTCGGCAGGGCTCTGAGGCTGTGGAAAGATTGGGAAATGGAAGCACCACTGGCCAGGTCTATGGCATGTGCCAACAGTGCACATTCAGTGCTAGAACAAGGCAGACGCAACTCAAATCCAGCAGGCAGGCCAGGACTATGACTAAAAGTGACATATGTGCTCAGGCTATCTTAAATTGCTAATGTGATGAGGCCCCGGGTTGGATCCCCATCATCACAAAAATAAAGTGAGCAGACCAATGGGTTTAACATTTGACCTTTCCTTTGTTATTTTAGAATTTAATGTCTACTATTTGTTCATCCGATGAGAAGTATCAACCTAGGTGCATAGTCTTTTCTTGCTGATGTCACAGGAACTTTGTACTTCTTTCTCTAGATAAGATTCCCATCTGTTCCACAAGTTTGGCCACCCAGCACATCAAAATCATGTTGAGGAACCCAGTTTTTCCTTGTGTTAAGAAAGATATCTTTTTATTTTACGTCAGAGTTTGCCTACAGGCATGTCTGAGCACCTGGTACTTGCAGCATGAGAAGTGTGTCAGGTACCCTGGAACTGGAGCTTCAGACAGTTGTGAACTGCCATGTGGGTGCTAGGAATTAAACCTAAGACCTCTGTGAAATCAGCAAGCATTCTTCCCTGCTGAGCCATTTGTCCAACCTAGTAGTCCAGTATGTTTAAGGTGTTGACTTAAACTTTCCTGTCAAAATTTGAAAGAGTAACTCCTTCAAAAGAAATTAGTAAGTCCAAGTTTGGAACACTCCAGGTAACAAATGTAGACAAATTCACAGTAAGATACCAAAAATCTGACAGTTTGATGATGCCAAAGCATGGGAAATCTCTTCTCCACCTAGTCACTGGTTGTCCATGGAGGGATGCACTTCCTGTCTTAGATTCCAAGGTCTAAATAAAAGGGGGAAGCTGGCTATGATCTAGGTTTGGGCTCCTGGCTCTCAATAGAGAAGGACCCAGAGCAGGGAAACCTTATCTCTACCGTGTCCTCACAGAAGATTCTACATTTCCAAGCACCATTCTTAGTTTACTTTAAAAAACTACAAATGGCTGAAACCCAGACCCCCAAGTTTCCATTATTTTTTAAAATTCAGTATGCTGCACTAACTCTCGTCATGGCAATTTATCATGTGCCAGAGTGTTTTCTTTAAATGACACATACAAACAAGAGTTTCCTAAGAACAAATGCCCGGTTTGATCACCAGAGTCTTCAAGTGTAGTAAGTTTATCTATTTTGCTGCTTGGAGCCTGGGTACATGGTGTTAAAAATCTTCCGCTCATTCATTCGTGCATGAGCTTGACACGTAACATTCTTCCCTCACACAGGTTTTAAAACAAACATCTTAAGACTGTAGGTGTAGAAGTAATAGGTTCAATACCTTAAATTCCAGCGAAGTAGATTAGGATAGCATAGTGCAAACACATCACTATGTGTACACCAACCACATCCAGTGAAGACTAGTGAGCACGGGGCGGAGTGGGGTGGAATCCCATGGCAACCATGGATGAAAAGTCACCTTCACCGTGGTGACTTTTTCACTAGAGAGACATGCAATAAAGAACCTTCTAGCTAAGACACAAGCCATGGTGGATGGGAAACTCCTGAGACAGACATTAGGTACCAGACCACAAAGGCATTGGCATCATTAAGGAAAACAGGGACTTTGGAGTCATTTATGCTTCAGTGGCAACCAGACAGCAGCAATAGATGTTCTGTTGGTGAGGTAGAAACACGCTTCTGATGGCTGCAACTCCTTCTCCTGGAGTGTGCTTGGTTCGGAACCACATGATGTCAGTCTGTTAACCATCCTGGGGGTGCGGTGGGCTGAATGGGCCCTTTGGCTGTACTTTAATATGTTAAATATAACTTTAATTCACTTGAGATGTGATAATGCAAATGAAACAGGCCTAAAATGCATGAAAAACAGTAAAATCTATTATTTATAAATGGGGATTGGCACCACCAAATGACATTTTGTTGAATGTAATGTGCAAAATAGTATGAAGTGGCCTCCATCAAAAAAAAATTGTGTAAGATGGGATTATTTAAAAAGCTTTAGTTCTCATTCTTCAATAAAAAGAAATCTGGCTTTATAAAAATACATAAAATACTCATGGACTTATACCATTAATTTACATAAGATATCTTTTCATATAAAACAAAGTTATAAAATACTTTTTAAAAACACATTTTATATGAAAGTTATTCCCAGTATAAAAATTTTTATAACTTTTTGTAATTTTGGTTCCTCTGTATAAATAAAGTTTTTTTTCCTTTTTAAACTTTGTAAGTCCATTTAAAAACATAGCATTCTGTCTCTTTTAAATAGAAGCCCAGATGAGGTAGTGTGTGGAAGATTTCCTCTGGACCCATCCAGTCTATGTGTCCAAGTCACAAGGCTGGCAGTCTGGAGTCCTGGAAGCGTCTAATATCTGTTGGTAAGTACATCTGTGATTTTCCCCCTGGGAATCTGTCCTTTCTTTCTCTTCTTCCTCTGATTCAGAGTCCAACTCTGGAGAGGAATGTGCTGTCACACGAAAGGGGCTTGGCTGACAGTCTGGTGGCTTTGCAAAGCTCGAAAAGGCATCCAGGTGAGGTCTCCTCAGAGGTTTTCCAAAGGTACCTGCAAGAAAAGAAAATCCCATGAGCGCATGGGTCCTTTTGCAAGTATGTAAGTGAACACGGAAAGGAGCGAGCATGTCTCCATTAACACAAAGAAGCAGCTTTTCCCAGAGTCTTGTGCAGGTGTAGGTGTGAACACACTGTTTACAGAATGCAGCCCGGAACACCTGCACACCGCTTACTTAAAGCCACCACATGAATATGTCCACTTAATGTTTTTCTCATGACCCTTAGTAACATTAATCACTCAAGTTCCCGAAGTCTGTCGATGGAAAACTGTCCCTGGAGCGCTTGCTTGAGGGTCTGTGAGCCCAATTCTCCAGATGGAGGTTGCGCGATTCGCAGCCAGTGTCTTTCGACACCCTGGTCTTGCCGTTTCCTCAACTGCAGTAAAATATCATCCATATTTAATTAATTAACTAAATAACTAAAATGCCTGCCCTAGTTCTGCAGAACATACTAACATACTGTCCTTTTTTTTTTTTTTCTTTCTTTAGGAAGGTATATAATCATACCGGGACAACGGGTGAATTTCTCCAACACCTCAGTAAAATGCTTTGGGATTTTCCTTTAAAAACAAACGAAGAATGCAAAAACACACCACGGCAGGCCGAGGCCTGTTCCTCTGATTGCTTCACTCAGTAAAAAGAACACCCACTCTGTTCATCCCTTCGACTGTTCCCACAATGAGACCAAAAACAAAACAAAAAAAAAGTTTCTCACAATCTACCCTCGTTGCTAGCCGCTGTCTAAGTGCACTGGCTGGCCGGGCAGGCACCGTGGGCCTCCACCAAGGACCGTCTCGGCTGTCTGAAGCCAGGCTAGGTATGATGCTGCTTTCCTGGCTTCTGCTGTGAGTTCAGACGTATTAAACCACAACCACGCTGGGAATACGGCTCCACCCTCAGGCTGCCAGGACCTAAAACCACTTTTCCACAGGGCTGACAAACTCAGCTCCTAATTCATCCCCCCAACTCTTGTCTCGAACATGCCACACACAGCATAGCCCAGAAAGCTCCCGGAGCTCAGGCACAGATTAAATATATAACCGCACGCAATCCCCAGCCCTGACAGCATTTGGGAAACATCTGCCACTCAGAGGACATCGCAGTAACCTTACTAATGAAACCACTGTCTCAAGCGAGGCAGAGTCTGAGTCAGGGAAGTTAGGTGATTCCCAGCTTGCTAAACTCACCCATGAAAGAGTTACTTGAAGTGGCCGATGCTGGTTCCTGACTGGCACTGAAATCCGAGGAGGACGTGTTTACACACGGAGTCTGAACCGCAGCGCCCTCGTTCTCAGAGTACGTGGAGTTCATGAGCTTTCTCGAGTGTGGCCACGGGATGCTGTTGCGGCTCCGTTCACAGGGCTCGTCTGAGGGATGCGCACACGGGAAGCAGTCCTTCCTCATGTAGCTGGGCTCACAGGGGTCCATCAGAGCTATCCTTGGGTCGGAACTGCAACCTTTCCAGTTGGGACCCACAATAGAAGGAGACACGGTAAGCACCCGGGGGAGTCTTTTTCAGGAAGCAGAACTGTATTCAGTCAAGAAATCCATACCTGGGAGATAGACATCAAACGGGTCTGGGCCGTACACGCTTCCCTTCAGGTACACAGGGCCTGCAGAGCCCACAAATGGGCAGAGAAACGGATCAGGGTCAGCTTCCAAGTCCACCTCACTGGCATTGTCAATGTGGCAGGCCCCTTTAAAACACAAACCTGAGTCACCAAACTGGTTGCATTAAATGCCATTCAACATTCTCTCTGGTTCTGCATTTTCCGTATTTGCAGAAGAAAACATGGCTAGAATGTGATTACAAACAAACAAAAAAACAAAAACCAGAGGTACACACATATACAGGAATTTATATATACAAGCTGGGCTTGTAATGAATGTTCCATTCAAGCTATCCTTGGGCCCTGACTGTCAATGTTTCAAATTGGGATCCACCAATCAGGGCAGCTACAGAAAGTCCTGATAAGCCATCGAGTTTAGTGTGCCAACCGTGTTGCTAGCCCCATCTGGATTCCAAGGGAAGCAGATCTACCCATGTAGCCATGGTCTGAATGCTCAGCATTACAGCCGTCTCTAAAATGTTCAAGATGACCAGACTCAGGGATCGGCACTTGACTAGTAATCTTTTTATTGTCCTGCCTGAAACCAAGCCAAACCAAAACACGTCCCGGTAGTCCAATTAAACATGAAACGATCCAACAGTTAGCAGTGGATTAAGGATGGGTTCTCCTCAACGTTGCCACGGAGGTAGAGGATGGGCGCGCTATGGTCTAAGAGAGAAGCACACTGAGGCTTGGCAATGTTGGGGGCCCCTGGAGCTGCCCTGGGAGAATGCCACCTTCAAGGCCAGCCTGCCACTTGTGTGCCTCAGCCCTGTCTGTCCCTTACGATTTCCCCTCATGTGTTCTCATTTAGCAGCGCTCTACCTGACTGAAGCTGGGTCTGTGCTCTTGGCCAACATTCACACTCACTTTGTGCTTGGGTCTTCAGCTCTACTGTCTCCGCAAGTACATCTCCGTAGTCAGCTTGTCTGTCTTTTATTTTCCTTTGGGTACGTATTTGTCCCACCAGCAACTAAACTGAAGCTGAAAACAAGTAGGCTTCCTTCCCAACTATGTGGTCTGGTACAGAGCAAATATAAACGCTCCATAAAGGCTTGTGGTGAAAGATAAGATGCCGAGACCAGACTCGGCAGCTTTTCACATGCAGAGGCTTTGGTGCATGCCAAGCCCTATGTACGTAGTTTTCCATTTTCCCTTTAAACCACCTATCTGGGAAAGCTGCATCTGCCCGTTGTACACAGGCGATGGGTCTGTGACGAGACCGTCCTGTACCGTACGCATGCTTCCTCCATCTTTAGTCTCAGATACCTAAGGCACCTACAATGGGCTGACATCAGCTTTCCCTGGCCATCTTTAAGCCACCTGGCTCCTTACACTATGCAAGAAACTCCAACACAGGACGTTCGGTGCCAAGGAACATTTGCAATGTGAGGGAAATAGGACATGCTCCAGAGAAACTAGACCTGACCTAATTTGCCTGTCTCCTTCTTACCATTAAAAAAGGTGTTTTTTGAGGATTTAACCAAAGGATATAAAATACGTGTGTATGTGTGCATCTGCGCGTACACACACACGCGCGTGCACGCGCACGCACATACACACACACACACACACACACACACACACACACACACACGATTACAGGTATATGTGAGCCACTGGGAACCAAGTCCTCTGGAGGAACAGGAGGGGCAGTAGGAAAGCCTACCAGCTGAGCCATCGCTCCAGACACGGGCATTTTGTGCCACTGCCCCGAATCTGTAGATGGCTTCTGACAGTACGGCAATTTTCCTCAACATGCATTTCTTCCGACCCAGGAGTATGTTAATTTTCTACCATTTCCTTAAGTTTCTTTGTTCTGTGATTTAAAGTTTTACTTGCGCTGGTCATTCATTTTCTTGCTTGCGTCTATTCCACCAGTAGCTACAAAAGGGCTCTATTCCTACTGGGGTGGGGTGATTCCCTTTATCTGAGAATTCACTCATGTGTGTCATTCCACAGTAGCTAGTCTTTAATAAAACTTGAATATCCATTCTAGAAAAAAACAAGGGGGAGGAGGGGAGGAGAGGAGGAGGAGGGAGAGGGAGAGACCGCTGCTGTGCTAGAGATCCTTCACCAGGCCCTCATCACTGTTATCAATTTCTTCTGAAAATCACTGCTACATCTAGGACATCCCCCTGTGACTTCAAAGCAACATGGACAGCGTAGACACTCACCAGCACCGTCATGTTGTGGTAAGAAAAATCCACCTCCTGAAGACGTAACGAACTGTTGGTGACTTCCGCTTTCTGAGGAGATATACCCATCCTGTCTGTCAGCTAACGTTCCCTGCGATGACAAATAACTAGGGATATCGGCCGGCAAATTGGTCTCATCTGTAATCAAACAACAGCATTCCATCAATAGCCTCGCCCCAAGGCTTCCGGCACTGACAGGATATAGTATAGACTGTTCTGGTTTCTGTAACGTTAATAAAGGAAGATCTATTCTGGGAAAAAAAAAAAAAAAAACCAGGAATGGCACATGGCTGCTTTTCAACTCTGGGCCATGAGCTAATTTTTACCCACGAAATACATGTCTGCCCAAACTTCAAAACCATATGTTCAAAATCAAAAGGTAATGACTTGAAAATGGGAATTTAGTCTTTGAGTCTCTCTCCATCTCATCAGCAGCAGACTTTGCAGTCAATCTCCATCACGAAAGCCTACCAGGCTGTGTGTACGTGCATACTCAGAACATAAAGTTCTACCGAGGGTGAGCCAACTCACTGGTGGCACCTGCCTCCCTGTGCCCATCCTGGAAATGGGCTTTTTCACTCCATGCTTTGTATTTCATCAGGATATCCCGATGAGGTTTTAATAAAGAGATTAATCTTTATGCATCAGCGTTATTTCAGGCTGGAGTGTAATTTTCAGCTGCCCATATTCCTACAGCTTGCAGCAAATGAGTCACCCTTCTGAGACAGACTCAGGCTGGAAGACACATCCTAGGAGGGAATGTCTACAAAACCACAAACACACATGGCCGCCGCGTCCCGGGCCAAGCCTGTGTTTACACACCTGTGTTGGTAATGCTGCAGTCTTCATTCCTCCGCCTTGTGTGGTATATGATGACCACCCACACGAGGGACGTGCCTACCACACAGCAAACCACGGCTATGATCACCACGCCCACGGTGGCCCACCCGTCATCGTCTAAGGACGGGGCCGTCATGTGAGGGGAGTCGCAGGTAGGAGTAGGGATGACGCTGAGGCGCATGTTGCCTCTCTCTGTGCCGAGGGTATTGGACATCTCGCACGTGTACTTTCCGGCATCGCTGACATCCGAGTCCACGATAATCAGCAGCTGATTGCCTGCTGCGAAAAAGTGCCTCTCGGTCACCACCAACGGGCTGTCATCTTTTGTCCAGTTCAGCCTGGGGGGTGGGCTCCCGCCAGCGATACACTGCAGGACCGCCGTTTCCCCCTTGGTGACAGTTCTGTCTAGCAGGGGCCGCAGAAACGACGGCGTCTCTGAAAGCACAGGTTTTGGTTTCATAAATGAAAACTGGGTTCCACATGAGACCTGGCGGGTGAATTTACTTAAACTGTGTACTCCTACAGCTCATTGGACAAGCGCATTAAAGAGCCCCCAAAACAAGGCAACCTTGGCTGGCATCACCCATCCCACCAGTTAAGGGTGAAATGTACGCGTGTTTACCTCAATCTCCCTCACTCACTCGTACCAAGGTTAGTACGTTAGCGGTGGGAAGATAAAGCTTTTTTTTTTTTTTTTTTATCTAGAAAACGATCAATAAAGACGATCTCATTCAAACGACTATGTCGACACTTTGAAGAAGTTGACCGCTGTTTAAACATTTCTTTTTATTCCTTTTAGTTATGTATATGGTACGCATGTGTCTGTGTGGGAATGTGAGCGCAGGAGATTCCTGTGGAGGGCAGAGGTGGTGGGAACCCTGGAGCTGGAGTTAAAGCCAGGTGTGAACTGGCAGAGGTGGTGGGCTCCCTGGAGCTGGAGTTAAAGCCAGGTGTGAACTGGCAGAGGTGGTGGGCTCCCTGGAGCTGGAGTTAAAGCCAGGTGTGAACTGGCAGAGGTGGTGGGAACCCTGGAGCTGGAGTTAAAGCCAGGTGTGAACTGGCAGAGGTGGTGGGCTCCCTGGAGCTGGAGTTAAAGCCAGGTGTGAACTGGCAGAGGTGGTGGGCTCCCTGGAGCTGGAGTTAAAGCCAGGTGTGAACTGGCAGAGGTGGTGGGCTCCCTGGAGCTGGAGTTAAAGCCAGGTGTGAACTGGCAGAGGTGGTGGGAACCCTGGAGCTGGAGTTAAAGCCAGGTGTGAACTGGCAGAGGTGGTGGGCTCCCTGGAGCTGGAGTTAAAGCCAGGTGTGAACTGGCAGAGGTGGTGGGAACCAAACTTGGTTAGTCGGAAGCAGTGAGCAGTACACACTCTAAACTACTGAGCCCCCTCTCCAGCCTCGTGCTTATCTTTTTAAAATTAAGTTTCCCATGCCAGATCCCTAGGTCTGTATGAAAACACTGAAAGACCTCCTCTATTATCCAGCATCTCGGGAGGTTACTGAAACTCAACCAAAGACTCAGGAATTATGAACAAGTTCCAAATGTGACGAACACGGTTTAGGTAGGTGGGAAAAGAGCCACAGAAGACATGGCAGGTGGCACAAAGGGAACAGAGCTCCCCATCCACCGACAGACACTTTCTTACACACTTTGAAGAAACCGTCTGCCTCACCTAGCACAGTCAGGGTTGCATTGGCGGACACGCTCCCTGCACTGTTCTGCGCCGTGCAGCTGTACACCCCGATGTCCTCGATCTTCACGTCCACTATGAAGAAGACGTCGTCCTCGGGCATCACGTGCATACGCCGCTCCCGGGCAGCTGGGAAGTCTGTGCCTCCGTCTTTCTGCCAGGCTATCTGCGGTGCAGGGTGTCCCACTGCAGCACACTCCAGGCGGGCCATGGCCCCGGCTCGGATGGTGAGGTCCATGGGGGTCTTGGTGAAGGAAGGCAACACTGAAATCACAAAAGCCAAGCAGGTGTGACCGGTGTTCCCAGGGTCACCTGCACAGCTCCTCTCCCAGATACTCATGGAGACACCTGACTTAGGCACAGCAGCTTCATTACTCTAAGACAGAGAAACTAAACTAATCGCTTGCTCTGCCTCGCACAGGAGCAGGCGTCATGGAAGTCAGAATGGCACCCGGGTCACAGGATCTTCAGGTGGAAGATCCTCCTGGCCACATTTTAATTTTGTCAATAACTAAGTGTGGGATCTTGGGCAAATCAGTAAATCTCTCCATACAGGGACCGTTCACTGACATCCATTTTCCTGCCGGTCCTGCAGGACCTAACATTTTGTGATTTTTATCCCATTCCACCTTTAAATTCTCCTATGAGCCAGGCCTTAGCAACTGCCTGCCCAGTGAATCCATTAATAAATCACATTCCAAATCTTCTAGCAGGCATATATTAGCAGTTAAAATGGTAAAGTAGAGAGCATCCAAAACACAGTCCTAGAACCGTGGAACTGTATGCCTGCCATGCAAATGATGCTACAGCACCACTGTTTACTTACAGTGGCCACTATGCATGCATGTAGGGAGCACCACCCAAACGCCAAGGTGCTCTATCAAGCCACTGACACATGCATTATCCGATTTATATCCGATTTATAGATGGTGACATTTCTAGGAAGGGCACTTGGCTTTTTTTTTTTTTTTTTGTGCATTTATGTTTTGTCAGTGGGAGAGTGTGGGATCCCTTGGAACCATAGCTTCAGACAGTTGTGAGCATCCATGCTCATCTCTAATTGGAAGATATAGGTACCAGGCGGGGTTTGCGTCCAGAGCTCAGTTAAAGGCAGCATGCTGTGTGGCCCTACACATCACCATGCCCCAGGGAGAGCCAAAGTTATCTGGCTCATTTTAATTCTGGATCATCCTTCCACATGTCAGAGAGGCGAATCCCACATAACCACTGCTTGAAGTACAAATAATAATAATAAAATAGTGATTTAGTGTAGCCAGGTGGGAAACTATGAGCAAGAAAAGCGGGGGTGGGGAGGAGAGGGGGAGGGGAGCAGACAGACACTGTAGCTGTTTCTGAACAGTGTCTTACAGCACCGGAGGAAAGCGGGTCACGTACTGTTCACGGTGAGCTTGGCTTTGACCGAGTACGATGAACCGAAGTGGTTGGAGATGACGCACTGGTATTTTCCTTCACTGCTGAACTCCACACTGCGCAGCCTCAGGATGGTGGTGTACTCCATCACCTCGCCTCCCTGCGCCCGCAAGTGTGCGTAGTTCTCCATCTCAGCCTCCTGTAGTAGCTCGTTGTCTTTTTTCCAAGCGAAAGTCATTGGGGAGTCGCTGCTGCTGGCAGCCGAGCAGGTAAAGCTCACGTTGGAGCCTTTTATTGCCGACTGCGTTTCTGGTTGAACCGTGATCTGGGGTTTGGGGAAATCATCTATTTAAAACAGAGAGGGAGGAAACAAAGAGATATGAAGCCCTCAGAGTACACGGCCGCTCAGATGCCCGCACCGGGGGAAAATGTAGAGGGTAGGGTAGCTCAGGGTTGACCCCATGCTGGCGCGTTACAGACACGTCAGCTGCCCCAGCGCTGAGCGACAACCTGGGAGAATGCTCATAGGTAACCGGCTGGAGTCCAGTGGAGACAAAGGCCCTGCCATCATTTCCTGAGAGAAGTGTTATCTTGCATGTTCATAAAAGTTTATGCCACGTGTCTGGTATTTCGTGGAAGTGTAAGAGGAGCAGTTGAGGAGGCACAAGGGAAATCAGGCCATATTTAAAACCGAGTGTTGCAGTGGTGTAAGGCAATTAGGTGATTGTTTTAAAAGAGCCTGTAGAGAGGATTTGCAAAGTCCCCAGCCCCAGGAAATGATTTACGTTTGAGGTGATGGATCTACCGGGTACCTGGTCAGCTTATAGGACATCTTCATTTCTAGGTACCCAACTGCCACAGTGTACCCATATACAAGTATACTTACCATAGTCACCATATTAGCTACCATTCAAAGTAAGACTGGTTTTTTTAAAGGAAGAAGAAAAGCAGTTTGAAAACGCCCAGTCTCACAGGTGATCCTTGAATGCTATCCTCAGCAACCTTTTGCCCAGGTTCCCCATCAGAAACATCAAATAAAACATAAGCAAGCAAGCATCAGAGGTGTATCATCACAACCCACAGTCAAGATAGCAAAAAATGACTGGGGAGACCTGGCCCCACAGCGCTCAGCTCATAAAAGCCTCTACTCTTCTGGCCCTATGGGCACCTGAGTACACACGATGCACACGGACAAACCAGCACACACACACACATAAATACATTAAGAAAAGACAGCAATGAGCAAAAAAGCAAACAAACAAAAAAGCCAAAAGTAGTCATGCAAATGAAAAAGCATGTTCAGGCTAGCACACTGGCTGGAGCCTGAAGCGGGACATCAACACGCTGCTGGACAGCCTGTCGGGGCTACATTATAATTAGAGCTGGGCAACTCTCTCCTTCTAAGCAGTTATTTTTAGTTCTCTGTTACTTTTTGGAAGAGTTACCTTTTTTGAACTCCAGTTTCTCAGAGATGGCCTAAATAAACCCTGAAGGAAACAACCAGATCTCCCAACATGGACTTCTGGCTAATCAGAAATGGCAAGCTTCCGGAGCCGTGAACAGAAGCAGGGAGCTGCTTACCAGCTTCCAACCCTATGCCTGTGGTTTGTTAAATAGGGCAGTTTCTTCTGTGTGATTCTTTGAGGTTCACATCTCACAGAGCAATACTCTGATTCACCACGGAGAAAGGGAAAGAATAGGCAAGCGCTATGGATGATGTTCATGCGATTGTCTCCCTGGCAAGCACTATGGATGATGCTCATGCGATTGTCTTCCGGTAGCACGGTTCCCATATCTGGGTCAGGCAACGGTGAGATAAGGAACGTGGAGAAGGAGGAGCTTCGTGGATGATCTTCAAAAGCTTACTTGGTTCCAAAACCTACATCAGAGGTTTTATTTCCCAAAATTGCTGGCATCATTAAACTCTGCAACCTGATATAGATATACTTGCAGGCAAAGCAGTGTGTAGTTGGGTATGAAATGCCAGGGTAAAATGTGGGCCTGCAGTTTCTCCTCACACATGCTTAAATTTAAGCAAATTTTGATTCTGTGTTTTATACACACATTTATTTTTGTAAAGGTTTCCAAGGTAGCAAAGAGTAAAGAGCAGCCTGGTATCTATGACAGAAAACTGTATCGGAGATGGAAACTTTATTTTCTTAACCACAGTCTGTTCCTGGCTAGCCACAGGAATTCTGGGTAAGAAGATTTCAAACACTAAGATTCTTGGTTGCTAAGACAATGGATCTTAAAATGATTTACAATAAATCCAAACTGGCCCTTCCTCCTCATGCTTTACCCGCCAATAGTTAACGTCTCAGCAACCCTAATGCTTTGGCTAGGGAGTTTTCTTTCCTACAAACCACAGAGTTAAAGAACAGAAAGCAAGATGGGCACAAGACACCGCCCATCAACACACCATCTTGGGTGGGGGAGGGGCTTATCGCTGGCCCCACCCCTCCCTGAAAGCTATAGGCAGTTACAGCACATTGCCCTTTCATAATAATGTAGTCAATCACATTCCTGCACTCAAGTCCTATTGAACACAGTGGGTCAGCAAAAGAGGAGCTGGATGCTGGAAGACAGGGTTCATTGGGCTGGGAGGGGAGAAAAGGGCTGAGAAAGGAATACACACACACACACACACACACACACACACACTCACACACACACACACATACACACACACTCACATACACACACACACATACACACACATACACACACATACACACACACACTCACACACACACACACTCACACACACACACACATACACACACACACACACTCACACACACACACACACACACACATATTCTTCCTTCCCATATATATATATATTCACATATATATATGAATCTATGAAAAATAACTGTGCATATATGTGAATTAGTGAAATTTTTTTTAAAAAACAGAACACTGATTTTTAAAAAGGGACAAACAGCTGTTAAGAGGCCTCCGGTTCCCTGGACTGGTAGCTCAGAGCTACGAACCCACCTAGTGAGGCAGCTGGACTGTGGAGTGAGTGAGAACCCATCTCAAAAATTAAAAACAACAAAATTGTGAGGCGTGAGTGTAGAGCTGGAGATGCTGCTCGGTGGTGTAGTTCTAGCTCCATGCACAATGAGGCCCCGGCTGTGACCGCCAGGGACACCCAGAAGAAGACTCCAACTCCCAGACTCAGGGATCATCTTTGAAAGCTACTGCTAGCAACTGCAATTTTCTCCATGCTCTCTAGAAATAACAGTGGCAAAGTCCAGAAAGGCAGTGTCGACGTAATATCGCCACAGACAGCTGCTGAAGTGCCATTTACAGAACCAGGGTCAAAGCCTCCACAGCCCGGTGTGGGGAGGAAGATTGGGGGAAAGCAAAGGAGGAGATGGGTCAATTTGCAGCTCATTCAAGATCCAATCTCGTTCCTGCCACGGAACCATGTTGATGCTAAAACACATACAAAGGCACCATCGGTAAACTCTACCGACGTCGGTAAAATATTAACAGGTTCACTTCCTCTACCTCAGCGGAAAGGAAAAGTCTATTGAGAGGGCACAAATCTTCTCTTCAGAACCATTATTTGGATGGACAGACGGAAAAAGGGAATTAGTAAAAACTCCAGGATGATACTTTTACTCACCACACACAAAGCCGTCTGGGCTGACGGTAAAAATACTTCTCCCTTTTAGCAGTTGAGGGTGGGCACAACTGGCATTTATGAAGCTCTGGAAGTCATTCTCTACCACCCACTGCGGGAGCCATTTTAGCTGGCAATCACACAAAAGGCTTGATGTATTTAAGTGCCTGAGGAGAGGAATTACATTCAATTTGTTTCGTATGAAACGCAGACTTCTACAAGCAAGTCAAACTTAAATAAATATTAACCGAGTGAGGAATTTGGAAACCAAACGCATGGTGTTGTAAATATTCTACAGTCTACCTTAAGATGCAAGAGACTGAGCCAGTGGGGGCCTTGTCATTGTTGTTCTTATTGTCTACTGAGTCAGAATTGCTGATACATCAAAATTCCCAACCAATGAAAAATGGGAACTATATTTAGGAGCCATACTATATACGGTCCCACAAATTTGAAGCTGCAAATTCAAAGCAGAGAGAAAAAGAAATTCCAGTTGCAACCAAGGGAACAAACAACCCACTTCCCTGGTATAACCATTAATAATGTAAGAATGCACTCGATATTCTTGTGTGTGTGTGTGTGTGTGTGTGTGTGTGTGTGTGTGTGTGTGTGTGACATTATCACATGGCAGCTACCCTTTTGGGCTTTATTTGCAACTGGAGAAGAGAAAGGGAAAACTTACAGCTGCTGAAGTTTCTTCATTTGGGAAAATGCATTGCTCTGCAGAGACATGATGGCGTTGTCACTCAGGTCTCTGGAAAACAGCCAAATCAAACAGAACAAGGTGAACTACGGCCAGGGTGTGTCCTTGAGGTCTGGGCCACACCCCACTGTGCACACCCATTCAGCAAGCAAATACTCCTTGTTGAAATGTGTGAATGGGCCAACTGCAGTGAAATCCTTCAGAAAGCTCTGACCAGGGGAGTGTCATTTCTGTCACCAGTCTCAGGGTGTTGACTCTTCAAGGGCTCTGGGCTTATCTGCCTGCCATTTATTTCTCATTATTCAAATTTGCTATTAATGAAGTGTACAGTCTAATTCATTATGACTACACATTAAAAAAAATTCTGTGGCCTACTTTCTCCGATGTGTTTGGATATACATTAATGCAGGTATTCCTAAAGCGACCCAGAGACAGATGGCTCTCCTATGCAGCTTGGTACGAGAGGGGACGGAGACCTTTGAGCCCATCATTTTCTACTCCAGCCTAATTCTGTCACACACAGGTCATCACTGCAAAAGCAATCGTGTTCACATGAGATGTACTCATTACAGCAAATACGGTTCCAGGCAGGACATCCATAAAAAGAGAGGGTATTCTGTGTTGACTTTATTTTTAACTAGTAGTTGAAAGCAGTTGGATTGGAATTAAACTTCCAGCTACAATGGCCACCTTCCCTTCCTCACTCCCTCCCTCCCTCCCTCCCTCCCTCCCTCCCTCCCTCCCCTTTCTCACAGTTCATAGCGTATGGGGGTGGGGTTGAATGAGACAAGAAGACTGGAAAACAAAGACTGAATGTGCCAGACTTGGGTAGGGAAAGAGTCTGGGAGAATCAGGGAAGGTTAAAGGAAACTGATGCAGAGGCTAATTCTCTGCTGATCTACTAATTCCACTTTCCCAGAAACGGGATGGAACGGGCCAGTTGACAAATGCTTTGGCTAGTCTTCCTTTGAAAATGATCTGTTTCAGTAACAGCAATCTTGGCTTGACACGGCAGCACTCAGTTTTGCAGACTCATTCTGCAATTTCCAACAGCGTAGCTGTCGCTGGGGCTGGCAATCCATGTCTCTCTGTCAGAACAACCAGTATGGTTGGGAGGTGCCCACAAGGCAGCTGACAGATAACCCTGGAGTACACAGTCTTAGTGAGGTACAACCCAAATGTGTATTTCAATTATAACATTTGTCCAGGTTAACATATAGGAAAACTTTTGGCTACCAGCATTCCTCCATAGAGCAAACATACTCTAAACTGTACTGTGATCTGACTATGCAAATGTGAAGTTGATATTAACAGTTGGCTGGGCCAGTTGTCATAATATTTAAGCAACACTCCCCAGAGTTAGTGTCTTCTTTTAGTAACTGGAAACCCTCCACCCTGAAATCTCATTTCACAAATATGTCCAAAGGTTCCTGAGACAGGGTATGGATTGAGTAGTCAGGGATAAAGGACCTTTCTGGAGACAGACAAAGCCCAACCTTGTGTTTCCCTGGCAACCCCCAACTAATGTGTGGGGAGGAGAAGAAAGGAACAGAGAGGGCTGGTTTGTACATTTTATGACAAGTGACAGTAACAGCAAAGGTTCCCAAGACATGTCATGCACTCAAAGCTCCACCGCTTCTCTCTCAAGGACATCTTTTCAATCTTTAATATTCAAGTCATCTTAACTGTTAAACATAATCCCTGAATCTTCAGGAATCACATTTAATGTTTTTAAAATGTTAAGTAGCAATAGCTTCTGGACAGTATTCTTGTAAGTACTAAATGGAATAACAGACAATTATATACCTGGCAAGATGGCCAGAATATGGTAAGGACCCAATGTAGAGTGGATTGTTTTAAATTACAGTTGTCACTGCTTATAAAGATGAATAAGCATAAGTAGGCAATGTTCTTAAATGTGTTAAGAAAACAAACAGGTAAGCATCTGTAAATAAATAGGAAATAAGACAGGTAGATGTGTAAACGTGTTTTATAGTACAGGAAGGGTGTCCTTGGCATAGGTTTGTTTCATATTGCAGGAGTCACAAACAGAAACCATCTGGGACCACCCTTAGAGGAACTCAATTCCAGCTACTCACAGATGTTCCAATGCGTCCAAACCAGTGAAGGCCTTTTTGGTAACAGATCGAATGCGGTTTCCCTGGAGTATTCTGGAGGGTGGGGGGGGGGGGAGAGGTACAATCACACTGTAGTAAATTTTTTTAACAGTCATATAAGGAGCAGAACACTTATAAAAGGGGCCACGATTCTCATTTGTGAACAATACTGTTTTCTCCAATGAAATACTGGAGCCCCGATATCATGTTCGGCAACATGATTTAACATGGATTTCAAAGCATTCAACAGACACCCCCATGTAGAACACTGAGTGGGAATTGCTCCCATGGCCTCCCATCTTTGGACACATGGTCCCCAGTGGGTAGTACTGTTTCTGAAGGCTACAGAACTCTCAGGATATGAAGGAGCAAGTGCATCGCTGGGGACAGCCTTGAGAGCTGACTGCACACCCCACTTCTAGGCCATTCTGCTTCCTCTTCGTGTGGCAGAGATGTGGTTTCCCAGCTTCCCGCCGCTGCTGCCATGCCTTCCCTACCATCACGGGCATCTGGCTGTCTAGAGCCATAGCCAAAACAAACTCTTAAGTTGCTTTTGGTGATGGCATTTTTACAACAGCGACAGAAGAGTAATGGACACAGATGCAATTGAGTTCCTCTGGGGATCACACAGTGTACCATGCTCCCTTCTTCTCTGTGGATACCTCTCATCACCAAATGAAAACAGCGTAAGCTACAAGACCATTGTCATGGCTACATATAAAGGGTTTGCATCCATTCTGGACCCTGACACAGTGTGATTGATGCACGGTAGACTGCTTCATTTGAGAACTCACGACTTATAGCACACTGTTGGGGGCTACTGAATGTGGACATGAACAGGCTCACTTCAGCACAGTGATCATTCCTAGTGGGTAGCAGTCAAAATAAATTTCAAGTTCTTATCCAGATGTCCAAATGAGTTAGACAAATTCCGGGACTGAAATTTCCTCCTTTCATCCAAGGAAGAAAAACTACTTAATATGCATACATCCTGGGCAATAGCTAGTGCTTGGGGGGGGGGGGAAGGACCAAGGGCGCAACCAGATGACATATCTACCTCTAATGTCTCTATGATGTCAGCTTATGGATATGACTTCAATTAAGACAATAATCTTAGTCATACAGGAGGCAAATTAAGAGGCAAATTATACTCACAGCCGCCTCAATTTGTCCAGCCCAGAGAAGGCTCCGTTCATGTCTTCAATGGTCCATGAGATTTCATTATTTTTCAGATCCCTAAGAACACAGTGTTCTCCTTAGACACACTTCTCAGAAACCTCAGATCACCACCCAGGTGGTGTGTCCAAAGGCCACCCAATCGCCCACCAGCTCCACCCACTTCAGAATAAGAAACGCAGCTCTACAAGGCCCCTCTCACACCCTGAACTCCGCATTCAACATTTCAAAAAAAAAAACTTTCCCCAAACCCCAGCCCTTTTGAGCCTTCTACCAAGATGGCTACACCCTGAAGTCTCCAACAACTTGAAGTTGAAGAATACATTAAACTTTAAAACCAAGCTCCCGTCACACAAACGGGATGCACGCACCAAAGTGTGCCACACATCTTTCCACTCTGGAATGGCTCAGGTGGACTCGGTGCTAGTTTCTGAAGAGCCCGAAGCCCTTTTGGCACAATATTCAATTAATGCTGTACAGGTTTTTCAAATGGTCAGTTAATACAACATGTTTCTTTCTCTTAAGACAGAAATCAGATGGTGGATAACCAGAAGAGCCAACATTCACCTCCTCTCAAAGGCCCTTCTTATAACCTTTTTCTTTCCTTCTAGGTTATTTTTAATCATATATATATATATATATATATATATGTATATATATATATATATGTATATATAAATATATATACATATATATATATATATAAAATCAGCGGACTTAAAATTATTTCTCTCTCCAGCAGTTCTGAATTTCCCAGTGATCCTGCAAAGGGAGCTGCAGTCACTGGGCAGCCCAGAACCGTGTCCCGTTTGCATCTCTTTAAGAAACACACATGGATGAAATGGATCCATTCTAATCAAACTGCTCTGGGAAAGATTAAGACCTCCACTTTTGAGGCTGTACACATTTCCTCAACAACAAAGGAAATCTGCTGGGAGAAAACTGGGTGCATTTAGGGAACCAATTAGGTTCGTGTACCAAGAGCAAAATGTGTAACTTACAAAGTCTTTAAACTGGAAAGCCCCCGGAAGGCACAATCAGCAATGTAGCTGACTTTGTTGTTCCCAATGTGGAGGGTATTTAAGAGGCTTAGGCCAAGGAAACTGGAGTCGTCTAGCCGAGATAAGTGGTTGAAAGTCAGGTCCCTGCAAAGGACAACAACAACAATAGCAAAAAAAAAAAAAAAAAAAAAAAACAACAACAACAACAAAAACACCCAGATTTTCTCTTTCCATTCAATACAATAATCTGTTTTCTAAAAGAGAGGTAAGATATGTAACTATAATAACCCTGTTTTAACACCCTGCCCCAGCAGTATCCAGGTAAATATTACTTCTCATCTCAGCAATTACAATTAAATAAATGGTCCACGAAACAATGACTGCCCTTGCCGGTGGGCCACAGAGCTGAAGAGCTCAGAGCTGGCTTCAACTTCATCACAATCAAAACACAGGACAGCATGGGGCACCTAAGAAAGCTGCTGTTACCCGGGAGACTTTGTTATGAAAATGTCACAGATCGGTGGTAAGAACCTCCGGCTCCAGCAAGATCTGTGCTCTGGAACCCAAGGAGAACAGAAGGCCAACTTACAGCTCACTGAGTTTCTGGCAGAATTCCCAGGCATCGGCACTGATCCTGTTGATGGCATTCTGGCTCAGGTGAAGCTCCCGCAGCATCAGCAAGCCGTAGAGCCAGCCTTTGGTGATCTCGGTGAGATTGTTATGGTCTAGCTGCCTGCACGTACAACGAGAACCAAAGGCGAGATCCAGAGTTCATAATCTAGTCTCGACATGCATGGCTGGCTGCAACCCATGGCACATCCCCGGTGTGCCTAGATACCTGGCTTTGATATATAAAGACATCAGCAGAAGATTTATGCACGTCTGAATTCTCAGGTGGTCTGAGACATAGCTGAATAGCAGATTATAGCTGTGATTGCACAGCGTGAGAATTCAATGTGGGTTTTCTAAGAAGAGCTACCAAGGGTCCAACGAGTACCCTGGGGTCACTCCCTCCGAGTGGGAACCGTGATAACCCAGACTTACAGGATCTCCATGTTGTTCAGTCCCCAGAAAGCTCCATCCATAAGCTTAGTTACTCCATTTCTCTGCATTTTCAGAGACTTCAGTGCCCCGAGCCCTTGGAATGTGAGTCCATCCACGTTCTTAATCTTGTTCCGGTTCAGTTCACTGCATTGGACGTTAGGATTAAGCACTTAGCCCACATGACAATAAAATTTGAGAGGTAGTAATAAAATGTGTCCCATACTATAATATATTTAACCCAGCCAGTGCTAAACTACACAGAAAGTTTTGAAATTCCCAGACTTTCTTATTTAAACTTTTTTTTTTTTTCATTTACTTTCCATACTGGCTACAGCTCTGCACCTCCCTATCCATTCTTTTTATTGACAAGAATCCCTCCCTCCAATTTATTATAGGGTGTGAATGTCTGTGTAAAATGCAAGATAGATTTTTGGAATAATACGGGAAGTACATTAGATTTTCATTTCCACATTCTTGTCCACCAAGGGCAGCAGCAAAGGAATTGATATTCATCTTTCACTGATGCGGATTCAGAACGATAACCATCCCAGGAGGTCTACACAGGGGTGGCACAGAAATCCTGCTCCATATGTATGCATGCCAAGTTGGTTACCGGTGTTACCAAACAGGAATCCTGCTGACTACAGGTCTCCATTTCCACCGAACACTGGAACAACCTAGGGAGCTCTGAAAGTTCCTGAAGCCCAAATTGCAACCCCAAGAGGTTTTGGGTATAATAGGTTTAGGGTGCAGGCTGGGTGCTGGGGTTTTTGAAAAGCTCCCAAGTCCCTATAATGTGCAGCCAGGGTTGAAAACTGCTGTTGTGGGAGTCTCTTCACAAACCATTCCACCGTCCTTAACAAGACAGTTCTTTACAGCCACTTAGTCTATCAAAGCGTCCTGGAGTTGTTGGCATTATTCTCATAAACCGCAGCTACCGAGAGACCCTGAGGTTCCCCTGGGTCCACAATGGCCCCTTTGTGAAAGGGCCGCTCAGTCATCACACTGCTCGATCCTCCATCAACTGTCTAACATGTCTTTTCAGGCAGCACCTGGCAGGAAATGACTGGGAAGCCTTTGTCCAAACTGGAGAACCACCACTCTCACCGCGGAAGGGGAAGGCCATGGCCTGCTGGTCCCTTAACTTCTCCTGCCCTACTGTTGACATCAGAACACAGACACCAAAGGTGTACAGGTGAGAACATGACATCCGGGAGGCCACACATACTTACAGATGCTGCAGATGAGGCAGCTTAAACATCTTGGGGGGGATGGCTGTTATTCGATTCCTATTCAGCTTCAGGACCAGGAGTGTGCTCGCTAAATTGTCAAAATACCCAGGTTCCATGGACATAACTCGGTTGCTGTTGATATACCTGTTGAGAGTTTGAAGGTCAGAGGTTTGCTCAGGTTTCTTTTGGGAAGGTAAAATGTGTTTCATCTCCTCATTGCAATAGCTTCTCCAGAAAACTTGACCATCAGTGAGCACTCAACATTGTTAACATTGAGGTCTCTGTAACCAAATTAAGGTTTACACAGAATCCTTACCTGCCATGTGTGAAGAAGCCCTGGGTTCCATATCCAGTATCAGAAAAATAACAAAAATAAAGATTGACTGTAGCTTTAATATAAAATGCCCAGTGCAGGCTCATGTGCTCAAACTCTTATTCTACAGAACACAGCACTCCTTCAGAGGGCTGTAAAACCTTTGGGAGGCGGGGTCTAGCTAGAAGAAGTAGACCACAGAGGGCAGGACTTGGGTTTTTGTGATCTGGTCCAACTTCCTGTCCACACTGTTGACAGGGCTACCTGCCACTTCTCCCGTCATGCCTTCCCTGCCAAGATGGACTGTGCCCTCAAACTGTCAGTCAAATTAAGACCCTCCCTTCCTTAAATGGGTTCTTATCAGGAATTGAGTGACAACAACAAGAAAAGTAACTAATACACAGTGACAGAAATGACTGTCATCTTACAAGGTGGCAATGTTGATTACAGATATATAGAGACTTTCTGTGGAATTACTAATAGAATATAAAAAGGCTCTAGTTTTGGGCACTTTTTTTTCTTTATACAAAATGGTAAGAAAAAAGATTGTCTCTATTTAGGCTTATTGCCTATTTCAAGTCAATAAAATTACATTTCAATCCAAGAACAGTAAAATCTTAAAGCCCACCCTCATTATAACAAGATCCTCAATGTGGGTAAAAGGCTTGAGTAATTGCACTTACAGATACTTGAGTTGTAAGGGTGGAAACGCAGTTCTAAGTTCTGAAATATTGTTGTTGCTCAGGTCCAGGGCCTCAAGGGACTGAAAGGCCTCCAGCTGCCCAGGGAGGATTTCATCAATGCTGTTCCCAGCCCTGAAATTAAGACACAGTCAGGGGTATAGGTCAATGGTACAGACCAATGGTCGGGGAGCAGGTCAACGGCACAGACCAATGGGAGAAGAGCCATGCCTCTTCATGACTCCTTCAGGAGAATGATAAGCTAGCTGATCTAAAAAGTACTTCTCAAAGACAAATAGCAACCCATGGCCATGTACTTTCTGAGCTCACACTAGAGGATATGAAGAACAGTCAGTCATGACCATGTACTTTCTGAGCTCACACTAGAGGATATAAAGAATAGTCAGTCATGACCATGTATTTCCTGAGCTCACACTAGAGCATATGAAGAACATTCATGGCCATGTGTTTCCTGAGCTCACACTAGAGTATGTGAAGAACATTCATGGCCATGTATTTCCTGAGTTCACACTAGAGCATATGAAGAACAGTCATGGCCATGTACTTTCTGAGCTCACACTAGAGTATGTGAAGAACATTCATGGCCATGTGTTTCCTGAGCTCACACTAGAGTATGTGAAGAACATCCATGGCCATGTGTTTCCTGAGCTCACACTAGAGTATGTGAAGAACATTCATGACCATGTATTTCCTGAGCTCACACTAGAGGATATGAACACACAAACCTGACAGAGCAGTTAGCAGAGCTGACTGCCATGCATTTAAACACAAACAGCTGATCTTTCTTCTTTCAGATTATTTTTCTAATTCTCCCTGTTTCATTAGACGTAAATGAAATGTGTAGCCCTGAGAGGGCACACCAGACCACAGTGCCCTTGCTCTGCACCCTGAAAATACATGTTTTATACATGTGTTTTATATGTATGCATATATTATGTGTGTATATATAGATTCCTTCCCCATTCTTTATGTATGTACACATATATTTAAACTTACTGTATTTATTGCTACTAGTGGGAGAGGGTTACACATTAGGAAGTCAGAGGAGAACTTCATGGCGTCAAGCTTTCTACTTTCATTTTGATGTGTTTGCACGGGATCTGAGGTCACAGTTAGCTGGGTAGGCCAACACAGCAGGTACATTTACCTGCAAACCATCTAGCCAGCTCTATTTCCTCTTGATTCCGAATCTGATTCTTTTATTAGAAGGTGCCCTCATACCACGGTGCCAATCAACTTCCAATATGCATCACCCTGTGGTTGCTTTAGTGCCTGGCTGGAAGATCACCCGTTTTTACAGCAAGTTACGAAGTTGCCAGACTCCCACACCAAAGAAGAGCTACTGGGCTTTCTGTGTTACAAATGTATTCTGGAAGACAAACCAGCCTGAACAATGTAGACACAGGTATATTAAGACGTGTTGACATTCCCAGGCCTCAAGAACAGACGAAACTAGACCACCATGGTAGTCACTGGCTACAAGCAACTCTTTAAATATAACGTTGAGTGTGCACACACACACTCACAACCTGCAACCCTCACACATAAGTAAATGCTGTTGAGCATGGGACACACACTTCTAGTGCAGGCGCTCAGGGGCAGAGGCAGAAATACTGGGTCAGTCTTAGCTACGTTTCAAACAAACTAGAAAAAGCGTTCCCCATATTTCAAGGCAGCAATAGCCATTATACCCGACAGCATCCACTGAGACAGAACATTCCCACCATTTTTCTGTTGCATTTCAAATGAGGAAGGGGGTTGTGGGGGATGCCCAGTCAAGCTCTTACAAAGAACACAGGTACTAGAGCTTCCAAGGAGAAATTTAGTATAAAGGGACAAATTCGTTAGAAAGCGGGAGTGAACTGAATATGCAGACCAGTTCAACTGTCACTCAAGTTCAGGTAGCAGGGACTTCTGAGACGATCACTGGGGGGAGGGGGGCAGGGATGTTAAAGTAAAGGATCCGGAAAATCAGAACGGAGGTTTCTCCTTACAACACAGAGAACAGCGGGATGACCTGAGCATTGCACACAGGGCTGTGCATTTTATAAAACATCACCTCGGTAGTTCTATGTATGGTTGGCAGTAACTCTTTACAAGGAAATCAGAAAATATATCTCGTGTGTGTGTGTGTGTGTGTGTGTGTGTGTGTGTGTGTGTGTGTGTGTGTGTGTGCTCCTTAGTGGAAAAACAGCTCTCATGTGTGCTATACAGCTTACCAAAAGCTGGATTTTTGTGGTACTTTGGGTTTTCTAAGCTCAGAGACGCCTCTCCACCTTGAATGCCAAATTTGGGCTCCCAAATCCTACACTACATCTCATTATAAATTGCAAACTTCTGGTCTCTGCCATACTGCAAACCCCTCTAACACAGGAATTCGTGTTCACGCCACTGTGCTGGAATGTGAAGAAACCAGAAATGATGGCGTGCACCCGTTAGGTGCCAAGCCCTAGTTTAAACATGTTTCACACATAATGCCACCGAATGATAAAATAATTTCTCTCTCACAAATACAATAGACAAACTAAAGTTGAGAAACTAGGGCTTTTTGTATAACCAGTCCAACCACTTCTGAGCCACCTTGCACAGTAAGTCTGAGTTGGTCCCCAAGCAATCCCAGGTTCTTTTACAGAACACAGAGCATCAGAGATACTTCTGCAATTAAATTCTTACTGCACAAGTTCCTTCAGAAAGAGCTGCTACTTCTTACCTCAACCATAAAAAAAAAAAAAAAAAAGCTCAACTTCTACTTTCAAACTGATGTGGAGATCCAAATGGCCCCCTGACCCATCCTAGCAGGTACAGCCGGGCCCCTTGCAGTCTCCTCTCCCAGACAGCCCAGGCCTCCAGGGATTTGTGTGTTCAGCACCCACTACAGCTGGAAGGCTGACTTCCTGCTGCTGCAAATGCCAGGTGCTGCATTCTCCACAACAAACAATGGGGAGGGAACTCCACAGGCAAGGGCTCTAAACACCACACACACTAACTTCTCAAACTACAGTTAGAATCCTCAGTCTATTCCTTTAAAACAATCCTACACCGGGTAATAAACTCGAAACGTACACCTTAAAAACTGAGATAATACTGAAGCTAGGAAAGGAAAACAAAAAACAACAACAACAACAACAAAATCATCAGTAGTCCTGCATACAAGTCACAAATTACAAAGCCCCTTGGATCCCCATAAAGCCTTACAGACTTTGTTTAGAGTCAAGTCAGCCATAACCTCTGATTTTGACCGTTTCCCACATCTGGATTTCCCACATCTGGATTTGCCGGAGCACAAACTCCTTGATCTAACTGTGAGGTACAGGCTAATGCAAGTGGGACAATTAGTCAATTTCTAGGTCCCGGAGATGGAGGCAGTCCAAGACAAGCCGAGAGGCCTTAGGGTCAGGTTATAGAGGCTGAACAAAACCGCAATTTTGGGGACACAGTTTTCTCTTAAATACATAGCCCAAAGTTTTTATCACCAGAATGTCCCTCTCCCAACTACCCAGCGTCCCTGAAGCGCCCAGACCCAATCTGTGTCTTAAATCTCCCTTCAAAAGTGCACTTGGTTTGGGGCTATGCGTCTGGGGCTAGACAACCTAGACTTAAATGGTATTTTGCAACAACAAAAAGAAAACAATAGCTCAGTGTTTGGTTTTGTTATTCTTAGTGTTATTGTTGGTGTGTGTGTGTTTGTAATAAATGGAGCAAATTAGTATTTTGAAGTAGGGAAAGGGAGGCCCACAGGTGTCTATCATGTTAGTCAAGTAAGCCTGCAAGTCAGATAACAAGCCATACAATCTTGGTTTATATATTCGTTTGTGTATAAGGTAATTATGAACAAGGTATTAAAACTGCCAATTACTTGAGTGACGAATAAAATTTTCCTTGCAGTAAAAGTATGGTCCAGCCAAAGCCAGCAATTTCCTGAGCTGCACAGCTCCTAAATTGCAGTGTGAAAGTGTTCCTTTCTAGATGGAGCATACACAGTGTGGTCTTTGTCAGCCTCAACGCCCAGCACAAAAATCCCTTACAGCCTCCAGGATAATAGCCCCTGTATCACAAAAATTTAAAGCGGCCCTAATGGAATGGAATCACATCCAAATGCAAGTTTCTTATTACCTTAGACTAACTGGCAAATTACCACCTGATAGGTACCAGTTTAAAACAAAAACAAACAAATAAGGAAAAAAGAAAACTTGCTTTATATCATGAAAGAAGGTCTTAAAAAGAAAAGCAACTACATTTTTAAAAATGTAAAGAAAATTCCTTATCACCCAGAACACTCAAAATAAATGTATTTCAGTGATTGGGTCCTAAACAGTCACTTGCAGAGGACAAAGATTCAATTCAGTCACAATGTTAGCTTTTCTCCAAATATGGATAAATGCCAAAACTCATCAACACATTCAGAAGAAACACAGCTGATTCATACTGGAGCAGGATGTGTGCAGTTCTTGATTAAAAACAAATTCCTTATCCGTCGCTGAAGTCACACGCCCATGGCCTCTTTCCATCGCCCCAAATACCAAGGCCTGGAGGGTGTTTAAACCCTGCACAAACCCACTACAGAGTGGCAATATTCGGTCTTCTGTTTGTTGATGGTACGGTACAGAGAGTTCCATGGTCAAAGTCACTGCTGAGGTGACTTATAATTAGTCCCTTCAAGACAAACAGACCTTTGGGGCATGGCTGGTGGGGAACATAAGACAGCTGCTTCCGAAGAAGCCACAGGAAAAACAGTAGCCCCAGGGTTCCCAGGTCCGAAAATAATGGCTTCATTTTGCTGCCAATGTCATCTTCTAGTCAACTTTGTCAAATGCCATAAAATGTAGAAGCAAGTATGGCTTACCATTTTTTTTTTCTGATGATGATATTTACACTAAGAATGCTGGAGGGAGACCCAACCGTGAAAAAGATCAAAGTGCCCTTGACTTCCCTCAAGCCTCAAGTCTAGTGGAGAAAACATCAGACAACCAGAGGTCAGCAGCAGGGTTGGCTCTGAGAAGGAAGGAAGGAAGGAAGGAAGGAAGGAAGGAAGGAAGGAAGGAAGGAAGGAAGGAAGGAAGGAGGAAGGAGGGAGGGAGGGAGGGAGGGAGGGAGGGAGGGAGGGAGGGAAGGAAGGAGGAAGGAATGAAGGGGGAAGGAAGGAGGAAGGAAGGAAGGAGGAAGGAAGGAAGGAAGGAAGGAAGGAAGGAAGGAAGAAGGGGATAGGAGTGGAAGTACCAGGGTCAGACTCCTCAAGGGTGCTGGGAAGAGCATGGAACGGTCAACAGAATTTGCCGAGGACGTCACTGCTGAGAGCCAGGGATGCAGTTAGCCTGGCGAGTGGGAGAGCAAGCCAGTGCTGCATGGAGAAGCAGCAGCAGGCGCCAACGGCTCAAATGAGAGCAGGAAGTGCATCTGGCTGGCTGGGACGCAGGGCTCACAGCTATAGACAGAAGAGGTGACCTCTAAGAGCGAGGTAGCTGGGGACCAAAGAGATGATTCACAGGTGAGAAGCGTTTGCTCGTCTTCCAGAGGATCTGAGTGGCTCACAGTCATCCTATAACAGGGGCGCGTGGATTCTACTGGCTATCCTGGCTTCGGAGGATACCTGCGCACATGTGACAAACATGTGCGTGTGCGCACACACACACGCATATTTAAAAAATAATAAATCTTAGAGAGCAAGGTATTTGAGATGACAGTAGGTAAAGTTGGACCCTGGGAACCATGTTAGGCAATGACTTTCCTATCAGGGATCACTGGTGGGGAGAGGCCAGAGGCTTCTCCGTGATGGGACGATACAGTGGATGTGTAAAGACTAGCTGACAGGCAGGCAAGAACAGGTACGGTCGGGCACCATGCATGAAGCTTCTAAATCAATGTAGATGCTGGTGCCATGGCAACGACCTGCTTACGCGTTATGTTTGGGGGTCATGTACCGTGTTTCTTCTGGCTTCCAGAGCACAGCCAAGGCTTTGTCCTCCCCTGCTCACAGGCTCGGGTCCCCTGCTCTACAGTTCTGGCCTTAGGACCAAGTTCAACTCTAGAGTAGTGTCCTTCACTCCGTTCCTTTCGTGTTTTGTGTCAGTAGCCCGTCAGAAAACGGTGGTTGAGTATGCTATCTGCGCGTGTTAGAGACGCGCCCCTCTGATGGGGCACTGGGAGCCCCTGCCCTGAAAGTGAACCTGGGGGAGGAGAACACAGCTGGTGAGGCTGTCGCTCCCACCTGACTTGGTGGAGACGGCTTCCACTTCCGACTCCCTCCGATCTCCGGAGTGTACGAGAGTCTCCAAGGCTCTCGCGCACTGTTAAGTGGATTTAAATGGTGATGATTTACTTCCAAGGTGAGAAAAGGGACTTTCAGAGTGGAACAGTCTGTGGGTGAGGAGCAGGAATAGCAGGTTTTTTCACGCTGGAATTCCTGAACCAATCAAGCGCTTGCTCCTTGATGACTAAGAAGCATCTGCTGATAGTTTCAACCGTGTCCTACCTATTGCGCCAGCTAGAAGGCAGCTCTGGGCCTTGCAGGCGTGACGTGTAAGGGCATGCAATTCTGGCTACTTAACAATGCTACAGGCAAGAGGCACTCCCCTTTCAGGAGGTGGGAAACTGTGTTTTAGACATTGTAGCTCCCTCTCTCTTAGGAATGTTTCACCGCACTTACACCCCTCTGGTTCTATTCTTCTGTGTCTCTAACAACAGCTGAATCTGTGGCCATTCCATGCCAACTCCACTATGCAAGCACATCTAATATATTAACTGGCACAGTCTGGCCTGGCCATAGGGAAATACTGATCTCCATGTAACCTTACAAGCAACCAGCTTAACACCATATATAAAGAAATCACAGGCTATTAGTGAGAATGTAACATGGTACAAACACAGGAAAGGGCATTTATTGCCAACATTTGTCACAAACACATGCACGCACACACACACCACATATACACACATGCACTGACTCATACGCGCGCGCGCACACACACACACACACACACACACACACACACACACACACACACACACAAAATCAAAACACAAGCTTCCCTGAGCCATCTTGAAAACTACTTTGGCTGAAACAATTAACTCCCCCTAATATCAAACTTCTTTTAAAAGAAAGATTTGGCAGACGAGAGGCCTCTCACATCCAGATAAAAATGAACAGCCTTTGCTCACCTCTGTGAACAAGATAATGAGGGAATTTCATTAAGGACGCACGTGTTTAGACTGGCCCACTAAGCGCCGAGCCATCGAGTAAGAGAGCCAGCCCTGGAAACTCCTGAACGGAGACCAGGGAGCCACACGAAGAGGAACTGTCAGTTCTCTCCAGTTAAAAGCCAGGTCAACACCAAGGATAATTATCTTTGGGACCACAAGCAGGATAAAGGTGGCTACAACACAGCATTTTAACAGCCGTCTGACAATGATCAGGGCTTTGTATGTCTGCCAGTTACAACACGTGTTAAAATGAAGAAAAGGACACGTGAGTCAAAAGCCCATTCATACCACAGACAACACAACCCTTCTTCTTTGACCCAGACAACACAACCCTTCTCCACTGACCCAGGATATTGGTCCTCTGTAAACAGAAGTTGACACCAAATTCTAAGAGAGGGCGGTAAGTCAGGAAGTTACTGAAAATTTATTTTAATGTGAAATTACTATGTACAATAAAGCTAATTCTGCTTTGACAATAAAATTTTTAAATTCTGGGGTTGGAGAAGAGACTCGGTAGGAAAAAGAAACAACAAAACAAAAAACAAATAAACAAAAACAAACAAATAAAAACACACTTGCTGCCAGATCTGACAACCTGACTTTGAACTAGCACTCACATGGTCTAGTCTCTCACCATCACATACATGCCGTGGGCAGTCATGGGAACAGCCATCCAAGATGCCTGGGGGACCCCCCCCACTCTCCATCCCCCACCCCCCACCCCTGCAATGCCCTCCATACCACCCAAACTCCAAAAACTTTCAGCTCGAGATGTCGTAGAAATGAACTTCCAATCTCCTGTATCAGATGCAGGGCAGTCACTGGGCTGAGTCTGGAATGAAAATGCCCAGGTCTCATCACTTCTTTATGTTATTGTTGGTGTGTGTGTCTGGTGTGTGTGTGTGTGTGTGTGTGTGTGTGTGTGTGTGTGTGTGTTTCACAATACTTCTTAGAAAAGAGTTTTAGCTAAGCCACCTTTATTTCCCCAGTCCTATGAGAAACCTCCACCTTTATAGGTTTAGAATTCCTGAACTATCCTGAGGATCACAGCATATGCATATGTATATACACATACAAGCACACACAGGAACACACACACACATGCACACACATACACTTACACATATGCTCACAGGCATGCACTCACATGCACACACACCCACATGCACACACAGGAACACACATGCATGCATAATACACTCACACACACAGGCTCACACACATGCACACACAAGAACACACACTCACAGGCACATACACACCAGTTTACACTTTCAGGGTTCTCTTCCACTCCTTAAGTTTATGATTTATCCATTGCCTTGCGAAATTTTTTATGACATTTTCATTTGGCCTGTGACCTTTTCTTTGTTCTTGTTGGTATTTACTTTGGGTATTTTCTTTTCTTTTCTTTTTTTTTTTTTTTTTTATTCCTTTCATTTTAAGGTGGCTAAGAGAGAACAGAGCAGAATGAATGTGCCCAGTTTAACATGCTTAACACAAGTCTTCTGCAGTAATTTAACCAATAACACACCATTTTCCTCAAAAGTAAGCAAAATATGTACAGTCAACTCACGTCTTCCATGTGAATAAACTATCTTATTGCCCTAAACATGGAACTCTCACTTAATAATAAAAACAAGAGCGTATGGCTGCTCAAAACCACAAGTAAATAACCAGGTATCATAGAAGGATTAACTGTGCTTATATACACCAGGCTAAATCAATTCTGTTTTATTTGGTTCACAGAGCAACAGGGTAGGGGGTTGGGGACGTGGCAGAGTATCTTGGCCTCACTGGTCCCTCTGAGCAGACAGAGTATGTGCTGGCTGTGATCCTACAGGCAGGTGCACTGGCACCCCTATTCTGTGTGCGCCCTGGCTTTGTGCTTGGGGATTCTCACCATCACAGAGGAGCTACTGAGCAGGACTTGTCAAGCCTCCAAGAAAGGAGCACAAGAAGTTAAGCCTAGTGATGGAAGGGGCTGTGAATGGCGGTCATGCCTGGAGTCCAACACAGAGAAGCTGAAGCAGCAGAGTTGAGAAAGAGAACACTAGGTCTACGGGGCAGGGCGAGACCCTATTCCACCAAAGAAGCAATAGCAAAATGGCAAGTGATGGCCAAAGACTATGCTTTAAAGCACGTAATGCCCAAACTGGAAATTTCCTCCCCACCACAGAGAGGTAAGCTGTAGCTGTTACAACCATAGAGCAGGTCTCTCTGGGAAAAGAACTCGCCAGAATGACCTTCTGCGTCAGATGTGCTTCATGGAGGCGTCCAAGGATCGCTCTTTGGAGGATTCCCCCTTCTTCCCCCACAGAGGAAAATACCTCTTCCAATCCCAAGTTATTACAAGTGTGCACAGGCATTTATACTGAATTTAAAAAACGGATCACAATGGTTATATCAAACTGTTCCTAATTCTTTGCAAATAATACTCTTTGATAATTACATGATGTGGTGGGTAAGAAAAAAGACAGACTCATTCAATGAACTATGTGCCCAACTCTGTATGCATCTTTTCATTGGAAGAATTTTGCCATCTTTTCTAGGCCAATGTCATGTGTGGGTTTACCAAATTCAGAAGAGCCTCTCTCTCTCTCTCTCTCTCTCTCTCTCTCTCTCTCTCTCTCTCTCTGTACATATATATACATATATATGCACACATGTTTGTTGATAAATATGTGTGTGTATTGCATGTTATATTTCTCCTGTATTTGCTATGAAAAATTTAAATTGCCCATACATAATAAAATTGACAAGTCACAAACAAATATCAGATTTATCATATGCTGTAAAGTACCTGGAATGTGACTATTCCCTTAAAATCTCCTTTTGTTTGTCTTCAAGCTTACTCTATAGACTGCTAGACTGCTCTACCTTCTGGCCGCAGCAATACAACAAGGGATCGAGACGGGCAGGCAGGTGGCAATAAGGGAGAGGAAGGAGGTGTTTGTGTTTATCCCTGCCCTCCCTTTCATGTTTTGAGTTTCGTCCTTAAGCAACTTCCATTCAAAGAAAGAAGAGGGCTGTTGCTTACAACACTGTTTTGTTGTCTTGGCCTTCAACAAACAAGAGTCCTGAACCACCGCTCTTAGGAAGCCATCGGAGAAACCTAAGTAAGGAAAGGACGAGGCAAAACCAACTAGACCAGAATAGAGGTGCATGTTGAATCTTGCCACCCCAGTCATGGAAAGCTACCTGGCTAAAACTTTGTTTTGTCTGTCTTGGCAGAACAAGCCTCACTTGGCATAGAGATGCTTCCTGGTAGATGCTGTCCCCACTGTTTCAAAGCGGTCCTTAAATGGCTAACCCCAAGTGGGGAGACCTGTCGAGGCGCTGACAGCACAGGAGTACTGTGGCAAGCATTCCAATAGGACAAGCTCGAGGGAATGGAGGTCAATTTTAGGGGCCTCTAGAGAGATCACTGGGGAAATACTGTCCAATAAGTCATTTCTGTCAAATCTATAACTCTTGGAGCTTTTGGGGGGGAGGGATCAAATTTAGTGAGCAAAAATAAACTGTAATGGATGGAGGAATGGAATAAATGTGATTAAGTAAGTAGGAACAAGCCATGCAGCAATGCCTGAGTATTCCCATCTACCAAACACCATCACGAAAGCCATGTCCGAACGGGGATAACAGTAGAAAGGGAATGTTTGGGGAGGTTCCATTTGGAAAACAGAATCTTTAAAATCACAAAAACAACTGGAAGAAATATGTTTACAGACCCACTTAAAACATGTAAAAAGTGGCTGGGTACAGTGGCATAGGCCTCTTTGTCCCAGTACTCAAGGGGCAGAAGCAGATAAATCTCTATGAGTTCTCACCTAGCCTGGTCTACATACCGAATTCCAGGCCAGCCAAGACCAAACAACCAAACAAACAACCCCCAAATAAAAACAAACAAAATCAACCAACTGATCAAACAAACAAAATCCCTTAAAGGTGGAGCCTAAGCTGAGGCATAGGTAGAGTGGGGAGCTGAGTGGTCATGCTACACAGCACATATAAAGACACCGGAGGCTGGGATAAGGCGGCTGTCCCTGGGCTGAAGGAATGACCCCAGCCGGAGACAGTTCACTCCGAAGAAAGGTAAAGGCACCGAAAGGTCTCAAAGGCCGTGCAACGATGACAGATACTTATTTCACATTCAGTCACTCTAAGCAGAGACCTGAGAAGCCGGTAGGTCTGTGTTCTGGTGACAAGACAGTTTAATGAGTAAGTGTGAGGGCAAGCTCACAGTGTGGCCCAGATACAGCTCTGTGAACACTAAATTCTTTTACCGACAAGCTGTATTTAATCATGGTAGAGTTCAATGGAAGAATACCACGCGAGGGATTAAGATGCCTGTGTGTTTATTCCGTGGAACTTCTCCTCCATGAACACAGCGGTATCTGCTTTACATACATGGGAGAGGGGCAGAGACCTCTAAAGCAAGACGCTGTGCACGGGGGAAGACACCAGTCCATTTTGCAGTTAAGTTGGTCAAATTCCATTGGCTCCTGTACAACCAGATGTGGGCAAGCAACTGTGTATGGTTTATAGCTTGCTGGCTCCCCCTTAGAAACCTGTGTTTTACTTTTGGCTAAAGTTAACCCTCAGCTTTCTTAATTAATATGACAAACTGGTGAGCCTCTTTTCAAATAGTGACTTATGGAGATTTTGGTTCAAACAACTGTTGGTGCTTTTACCTCCTAGTTATAAAATTATTCAGACGAGTTACTACTTAAAACTTTTGTAACACTTGTCTTCCGATATGCAACTTGATTTCTGAGCTACAAGCCTACTCAAATCACTAATAACTAAGTTTTAGAAGCTATGAATTAAGCTTGGTGAATTCTTCAGATAGACTCAGTATTCCACAACTAAGCAACTGTACCTTAAGTGAATTCCAAATTAATCCGGGAGTCTAACTTTTGGAATACATGAGAACTGTGTAACTAATATGGTTTGTGTTTTCTATATAAGTAACAGAATATATATTTCTCCAGATTTGTGACAGAATGACATCCCACAAAACACACCGCATGTGGAAATATAACTTAAAAATGCATTTAATAGCAGACTTTACGTACTGGTTATCCAACCTTCGGCTAAACCTATCTGAAACATGCTAAGCTCAGATGGCCAGTAGGTTAAGTCTGCCCAGCCTACATACTGAGTTGAAACAGTTAAGTTTTGGGGGCCATGTACTACAATCTCTTTTCTCTTCAGTCACTCTGCTCTACCCGAGGCATGGCCCTGAAGTCACTGCTGTGTCATTCCCAGAGATGAACAACCTCCTTCTGTGGTGCTAGCATCCTCCAGGGCTCCGAACACAGAACAACCATAGGCTCTGTGGGTGACAGGCATGCCACAACTGTTGACTCTCAAAGCCACACAGGACACTTGATTTTGAAAAGGAACAGTAAGCATGTTGACTATCTAAGAGGAGAGAGGCAGATTCTGCTGCTTAAAAAAATAAAAAAGTTAAGAGCTCCTCTGTAACTCCTTCCAAACCAGCCAATAGGGAAGAAACTCCATGAACTCATCCTCAAACATCTTCTCCCTCACTTCAATGTTCTGCCCAGGTAGCAACCGCTGCTCCTCAGAGCCTGGGATACCCACAAGCTCCTGAGCATCACCTCTTTGATGGTCTTTCCACTGTTAGAGATGTAGCACACCCCGAGCGAATCCGCTCTTTCTTTGTTCTCTATCACTTAGCAAGTGATTGACCTTGCTCAAAACTCACCTTAGAAACGCCCACTTCAGCTGCAAAACGTTGAGTTCTTTACTATGATGCTGTGTCCCCCGCCCACCCACCCCCCTTCCTGATGACTGAAGGAAAGTTGGGTTTTGCTGGTTTCACTCTACACATAAAGTGTCATCTCTCTCCCTCACCTGTTGCGGCCGAGATAATTTTTAAATGCCACCTATCTCCTGTGACCCTCATGCTCAAGAATGCACACTGGCCCACTGCCCTAGGCCGGTGCCCCCGAGCTAAGCCCACAGCAGAGTACAGCTGCTCCAGCTGTAGATGCCAGAGCTCCTCGGAGCCCTTTCAAGTACGGAATGCCATTTGATCCTTGGCCGGAACAGAGGAGGGAGATGGGCAGACATCCCTGACGGTCTGTACAGATAAACAAAGAAGAATTAATTAAGTCTGCCAAAGGTCAGACAGGCCATTACTGTGAAGCAGACACAAACCTGTGTCCCCGGACTCAAGCCTTAGTCTCTCCTCCACTCTGCCTCTCAGCCCTCACATTCTTGAGGAATGCCTTTCTCCACCAGTGGAACTGCCCTGGCTGCTGTGAGGACCGAGACCTCGGGAAGACGTGAGTCCTACCTTTGCTATGAGATGTGACAGATGCCCCTAGAGGCCACACACCCTACTGCTATAAGAGTTTCAAAACGGAAAGCCATCTGTACTGGATGGCTAATCTCATTAGTCAACTTGCCTGGGCTGAGGAGCACCTAGGAGGTTAATGAGGAGTTCCTCTGGCTTCATGTGGGAGGACATTTGCAGACGGGGTTAGCAACAGAGGAAAACTTGGGCATGGAAGATGGCAGCGCCATCCCATAGGCTGGGGCCCACATGGCATTAAAAGGGAAACAGACAAAACCCTCTATTGCAGAGGCCTCCTTTCTCCGCATCCTGGCCACCAAAATATGCCTGGCTTTGCACCACCAGGCCCTTCCTGGTGTGATGGACTCAAACAGCAAATTATGAATTAATTTCCTCCCTTGTCTCCCCAGGTGTTCTGCTCCGGGGACAAGAAAGGCTGGCTAGCAATCAACACCCTTGTAAGCACTCTATAGAAACTGAGTCCCTGTCCCCCACATCAAGGGTCAACTCCCTGCTACAGTGGTGACATTCTTTGTAGTGGCTCAAGGCCCCACACCAAGGTAAGAGTGTGGCTCACACACCTTTCTGTGCCTCCAACACACCTCAGGTACAACAGGACAAAAGATGGGACACAACCACCAAGTGTTATCCTCAGTAGGTTAGCAGGCCAGTAGTGGGGACCGCTAGCTGTCATCAGCACCTAAAACACAGCCGAAGACTTTGTGTAACATCTCCCTCCCTCCCTCACCCCAGAAATCCAATATGGCTAGTCTTCTTCTGAGTTAGATGGTTCAAGCTTGTGCTCTCTCTGTCTCTCCCCCCTCCTTCCTCCCTCCCTCTCTCCATCTCTCTCTCCCTCCCCTCCCTCCCGGCCCCCCTCTCCCTCCTTCTCTCCCTCCCTCTCTCTCTCCCTGCCCCTTTCTGTTTGTGTGTGCGCGCGCGTGCGTGCGTGTGCGTGCGGTGTTGTCCGTCTGCTGTTGCTTTTCGCTCGGAACCTGATAAAGTAGTTCACAAAGTGAAAGGCACGGTCGCCATGAAAACCCTGTGTCACTGACTACCACCCTGCATGACTTACAAAGAGTCCAGGGAGTCCCACTTGCAACTTACCCTGGGACAGGCTCTCCCGGCAGAGCCATCTAATGAACCCTGAGCTACTTACATTGCCTCTCTTATTCTTTTTAAGTTGGTCTTTTCCATTAGTGCTATTGCTGTTGGTATAATTTAATATTATTACTTTACCAAGTATGCATAGATGAACACTGTAAATATTTAGCCACAGGTTTAGGCTATGTGTGTGTGCAAGATCTGTCTGAATTAGGCAAAGTACACATGGCTTTCCATAAATACTGCCCAATTCCTACGTTAATTAAGCACCGACTATACACTATATACCTGCAATAGGATACTGAGCCACAGAACTCTCCAAACACAGAGAACAGCAGAAACACGGTTATCTGATAACTTGGTGACAGCTAGACATGCAAGGCAAGCTGGACAGGGCAGGCTTAGGAATGAGCCCCAGCCTCCGACATACACTGTGAGGCCCATGCTGGAGCCTCGCCTTCTCGGTGAATCTTTTTCTCACTGCGTCCCCTTTTATTTGTTTGTCTGTTTGCTTCTACGTTTTTACTTATTTATTGTGGTGGCGGCTGCACGAGTATACTGATAGACGTCCTAGGACGATTTGTGGGAGTGGGATCTCTCCTTCTGCCCACTTCTACCTTATGGGTTGTTGGGAAATGCATTCCAGTTCGCAGGCTCGGCAGCAGGCACCACAGGCCACTCTCCTTTGGCCACACCCATTCCTCAGACTGTCTTCCTTGCTTTCTTTTTCTCTCCAAGATCTACCCTGTTCTGTGGACAGCTCTTATCCGCTTTTCACCTTCCCCCTTCCATGGGAAGGTGAAACATTCCTGCTCCGATACGGAGTTCTCTCTGTATTGTTCACTGCTGACCTCTGACCTTAGCACTGTAACCTGACACATAGTAGGGCTCTGTCAATATTGGCCTCTCCTGAGCACATCAAAGGACAGCAGCCAGGGCTCACTAGACGCACCTTTATGAGGGGCCAAAGCCACCTTTTCCTTTGAAGTTGGCTTACCGATCCATCTCCCTCTCCTTCCTGCTAGGATGAAGCTCCACCATAGGAGGCATTTTGTGGGCTCTTTGCTAGCAACAGATCTTGGCGTATGACACATATTCACTGCGTTCTAGGTCAATGAATCATCTCCGTCCCATCGATCTTTGCTTGTGTGTGTACCAGATGCCTTTCTCCTGCCTTCTCTCCACAAATCTTCACAATGACTCCGGGAGACAGATACTGCTATCGTTCTCATTTTAAAGACGAGAGAACACACAGAGAAAAGCCCGCTGTGGTGGGACCGGTAATGAATCTCAGGCCCCTTGATCCGCCCATTGCTTCTCCTCCTCGGTGAGGCAGAAGGTCCCTTGCACTCTCCTGCTGGGCCTGCACACCCATCCTTGAGCTTGGCCTTTCACGCCCTTCCTGTCGGCATGACCACTCCACAGATCAGGGCAGTCACCACGCTTCCGTTCCGCTGGAGGGTAGTTCTCTGACACCTGCAAGCTGCTCTCCGAACTACAGCGGGACTGGGGCTTTCAGACATAACATTTGATCCTCATACTGTTACAAATCTAACGGCTTTTCCGCTGAAGCCCGTGCTTTGAAGTTAACCAGTATTAGAAGCACAATGCTGGGGGATGGCTCAATCGGTAAAGTGTTGGGCAGGAGGATCCTGAGGCTCGCTGATCAGCCAGGCTAGCTAAGTTAGTGAAGGCCAGGCTCACTGACAGACCCCCACCTCAAATGATGATGAGGAGGAAGTAGAGGCTGAGGAAGATACCCGACATTGCCCTCTGGCCTCCACATGGGCATGCATGCACACCTGCAAACTTGTAAAAAAAAAAAAAAGCTGACAATGCCATCTTGATGGTGGCATCGTCTGGCACTTCAGACCTCACTGATATTTCAGAAATGTTTACGTCAGAGCTGATCAGAACCCAGAGGACAGTTGTGTCCCAACAGCCACTCTTGTCCTCTAATTGGGACACTCTAAGGATGGGGTCTGAGAATGTTCATTTAGGTCCATAGGCACCGATGATAGCCACCGATTTAACTCTTTCATCTCTAGGACACTTGGCAAATGTCTACAGGTCAGGAGTACTATGTAAACCATCAACAAACAAGACCAAGACTTGACCGACCCTGTTTAACCACTAATGTTTCACAAATGAACCTCGACAATTCATGTACAGGTTTCAAAAGTGCTTGGAACCTGGATAAGTCACACCACACCACATGAAGTGTGTGGTTAACAGTTTTATTGCGAGATGTACTCATCCCTACGGTTATTCCATTTCTGAAGAGCAAAACAACAAACAAACAAACAAACAAACCCTATTCTGCCAAAGCTACCCAATGATTTGAGAAAGGAAATAAAATCATTAATAACAGACACACACACACATCTGTGCCCCAACACATCTGTGAGCTCCGAGCCTTCTATTCATTTAAAAAGATCATATTGTAAAAGATTTGTGATCATATCAGAGATAAGCTTTGTCAGAGGACATCCAGTGACTCTCCAGACAGCATCCCAACTGCCTCATCTCTACCCCAGGGTGCAGAACTGTCTTTGGACATGGGATGCCATCTGACCCAGCATTAACTCCTGTCACTTACAATTATCGACAGAGACAAATATTTTACCAGGTAGTCATGTCTGAAGCCAGCTACTCCAACTGGGAGGGTCTTGTGGCACAGAGAAACAACAGCATGAAGCTGGGGTATTAAAGCTTTATCCTTAAGTTGTATGTTATACACAGAAGATATTTATCATATATCATAAATATTTTGTATAAAGATTGTAAGATGCATATATATATTATATATGTATATATATATATATATATGTATATATATGACTCCAACTAACTTTCCCTTTCCCAGAAAAATATTTTCTTCCAAAAACATGTAGAAAAACAAGGCAAAATAATAACAACAACAACAAACAACCCATGATAACAAAGGTCAAATGGTTTTAGGACCTACTTCAAAAAATGCAATTTAAATATAGTACTAAGGCAAGTATACATGTCATGAAGTTTAAGACTCTAGTTTGTTTTGATTTGTTTTGTTTTTTGTTTTTTTTTGCCATTTCAGAAATGTATTTAAAAGTACTGATATTTAGCTGAGATTACTCCCAAGGGCTTCTCTATGAAGAAAAACAAATATTCCATCTACACAATATGATACAGAAGATATAAATGTTTTAGAAATAACAACTATATATTGCAATATACGTAAGAGCCCTCCGTAGAAAATAAAATATTTGCAGTGAGAAACCACCAGACGGGTAAGGTTTTTCGAGACCTTTCTCTGGCACAAAAACTTGGCTTGAGCAGAACCACCCCCAACAGGGGCTTCCTAAGGCAAGTGACAACTGGGCCTCTCATTACCTGAACAAAGTATCGACTGCCCAGATGCACCAATGAAGGGAGAAGGAATTAGGATTGTTGAGGCTAATTTGGCACACAGCCTCCCTGATGCTAAGCACACACAGAAACAGCATACAGAAGACTGGGAACTTTCCCTCCCACATCCCTCTAGACTGTCACACCACCCTACTTGGAGCAAAAGACCCTCAGCCACCACTGTCAGGCTCTTAACCATGCTAACAGAATCTGCCAAAACACAGGACAAAGGTAACAGGATAAAGAGGAGCTTTAAAAGGTCAGACAAGAATAATTCCCGAGGCCGTAAGGTACCTTTCACTCAGATGCCAATAATACATGAAGAAAATGGGTATTAATGCTAATACAATTTTTTTTAAATCAGTGTTTATTTGACAAATACCAAATGTCTTTTCTTTCATTCCTCTCTGGTTCTGATCTTTGGAAAAACCCCACCAGTATCAAATGCCACTTAGTTCTTATTCAAACAGGAGACGGCAGACACAGCGGCTGCAGGGTGACTTGGCTGACCTGGGCCTTCAGTAAAAACAAACCGCTATAAATCACCAGATGTAAGCAATTGGAGAGTGATCACTTTAATTAAATGACCAGCTCTCCTGAAATTTACTATATAACTTCAACCCTTCCAACACCTTTACTAGAAAAAAAAGGAATAATGGTGGGGGTTTTTGTTGCTGTTGTTGTTGTTTTTAATCAAGCTATTTAGAGAACATGTTTCAACTTTAGAGGTAGGTAAACTTTTAATTACTCAAGGTCAAGACAGGAAATTGCTTAATTTTGGAAATTAAACATGGACCATACTACTTTTTAAATGCTGCAAAGACAAAAACTGATCTCAATAAATGAAAATAAACATGCTAGCTGCGCTTAGAGTGAAGAAAATTGGACACAATTTTTAATGGCATCTGAAAACTTTGCAAACCAACGTCCCGACTTCACTTACTGTTGACATTTTCAATTGGGGTTTCTAATCCTGACTCACGCACCGGGAGCCATACTTAAAAGATGACGTGAGATGACCCATACAAGAGTGGGTGCTGCTCTTGGGAGGACCCAAGTTCAGTTCCCAGTATCCACAACCAACAGCTCACAGCTGACCCAGGAGATCCAGCACTCTCTTTTGGACACCACCGGTACTTGCATTCACATGTACACAAATCCACATATATACATAACTAAAAATGAAGATGACGCCTCAATAGCATAGTGCCAACTCCCATTATCCTCACACAGGAAGTCTGAGCATTATCTACAAACATCTCATAATGCAGCATCCATCCACAGCTGCCATGGTAACGGTGACAGCCACGGAGCAGAGCAACGCCAGAATTTAAATTCGAGTCTACAGAACATAACCAAAGCTCAAAGCAGCCTCTTTTGAATCCTGGAAGTCAGGTTAGCAAAGACAGTAGAGTGTAGAGTGTGTTGTAAGGATTTCTGATTGGGGGTGGGTAGGTAATAACTTAATGGGTTGCCTACCAACCAAAAAGCTCTGGGCTCCACCCCCAGTACCGAAGTAAATAAACAAGCAAATAGATAAATATTTGAGATTTAGAAGGGAAAACAAGTTACTCTAAAGAGGCCTTCTTTATTGTGCCCTGGAAAGGGTATGTAAAGTCTGCTTGTAAGAGGTACACGCTAATCCAGACACAGCAGTGCTTCTCAACCTTCCTAATGCTACCACCCTTTAATACAGTTAATTCCTCATGCTGTGGTGACCCGCAACCACGAAATTACTTCATTGCTAGTTCTTGACTGTAATTTTGCGATTGTTGTGAATTGTAAACATCTGATAGGTAGGATATCTAATATGCAACACTCAGAGGGGTTGTGACCCACCGATACAGGTAATACCCGCTGTTCCTACAGACATACAGGGGAAGGATGCTGACTCTGACTTACAAGGAGAGCTGTCTAATATTTGCTGAGACTGGTCCCAGGTCTGGAATGGCCTCCAACTCATTGTTATTCAGCTTCCTAAGAATGCCAAGAGAGAGAGAGAGAGAGAGAGAGAGAGAGAGAGAGAGAAACTAATTAGGTCATCTCAAACCCAAAGAAGTGAAACATTGTGCACTACTTAATCGCCCAACAAGTTAAAAGTTCGAAGAAACCTTACAATCCAAAGGTTCATCCCAATAAACGGTCCAAGGAGGATCATTTCATGCAACCCTAAGACAGGAAGTAACGGGCACTCACACTTCTTGGAGGCTTTGGAGGTGACTCAGAGAACCTGTCTGGATAGACGATAATCTGTTGTGACTCAGGTCCCTGTAAGAAAACAAAAGTGATATGTGATATTACACGTGGTATCTTAAAAGTTACTAACATCACTTAATGACCTACTAGGCAGAACGGGGTTTTGGATTTTCTCTTTCTCTTAACACCAGTGACAAGAAGAGAAATAATCAGACCGCTCTGTCCACAGATTAATGGGCAACCCAATGCTAAACTCCAAACGACAAACTCTGAGGACAAATTTAGTTTAAGAGGCTGGCAGATCCAAATATTTGAAGCCCACAAGCATTTTAAGAGCTGGTTTTTGGCACATGCTGAACAGACCTTTTATGAACTGTAGTTGGCTTCACGCTCTCATCTGTCTCCTAACCCCCAACTTGATACAATGACATCATAGACTATGAGAAGCGGCTAATTAGTCACGTTACTGAAACAAAGACTCTGAAGAAACATTTTTATTATCACAAACTCAAGTACCAATGACCTTTACTATAGCCAGTGGGAACAGAGGTTGATCTCCATGGGTAGGCCTTTGTTCCTCTGTGTTAAGGGACCAAATTACTAGTGTAGGGGACACTCCTGTGAGTGCAAGTGTGCATGCCCCTGGACATGCTCAAAAGGATATACCACAGCCTGAATCCTGTCCCTTAAGAACTCCTTGAATTTCAGCATCCAGTAATGTAGCACACTATTTAAACCACACCAACCACCTAATACTGCTGGGCAAGTGACACAAGTATTTTAGTCACTAAGAGAAATGTGCGTCTTACTAACTCCAAGGCTCAGTCAAACTTAGTAACAATTCCCACTGCCTCAAAGCTCTACATGTAACAAACTCCTAGCTACACAGCACTCTGAGTTAGGGAGTTCACCCAGCACCAAGATTACCCAGCACCAAAATTTGGGAAAAGGTACAAAATCCAACAAATGTTTCAAGATCCCATTTACATGCCTCCAAAGTAGCAAACTGAAGACGAAATGGGAAACCCCTGGAAACAATGTGGCTGGAAACTCCCCCACCCCTTGGAAAAGCTGATCCTAAATTCATTCCTCCACGTTTAAAATGAAGACTTTTAATTAACCAAAGTTTTGGATGACTGAACTTAGCTGCTGACAAGCATGAACCATGATACTACATCAGAATGTCCTCCCATGAACAACAGAAAAATAGAAATCACACACCCAGAGAAACAGGGTCACTGCTTGCTTCCTGGACAATTGGAATTTAAGGGTCCTGTCATTCTCTACGCTGTTTGAGGGTAAGCCCCGGTTTCTGTGTTTCACCTTTAGACAAAATAAAAAGGGACTATCAAAGATTGTACTCAAGCTCTGTGTGCCTAGAGACCTACCAGACAGTAACAGACATGAGTAGATTTGTTCTGGTGGAGTTATAACATGAAGTGGGGGAGGGGCGGAATCTGGCTCCGTTTTAAACTATAAAAATCCTGCAATTACAACCGCTGCTGTGCATGCTCACCACACTGGCTGGAGCCAGACACTTTCCCCTCACAGTCCAGCCCAAGTCCATCTGGAGTTCATCAAGGAAGCCGTGAGCCCAACAACTCACGTTTGCAGTCAAACAAAACCTGAGTGCCTTTAGCACCCCAGACAGTCCCAGATTGCCCATATGGTTTAAAACACAACCAAGGAGAGAGAGAGTCCTCCACCTGGGACGTTAGCCTCACTCCACAAGACAGTCCTTTGGACCTACTTAACTCAAGAATGCCTGCCAAGCCGAGCCTGCCCCCAACCCACCATTGTGTCCTGTGTTTGAAAGCATGAGGAGGAGGGCAATCTGGTATTTACATTTCATACAGTTGGTTTTCTCTTAAATTAAAAGGAAAGAAAAGCTCACTACAAGGGTTATTCCACAGGGAGCCCTGGGAGAAATGAGATTTGAGTGTTCAAAGTTTTCCCCTACCACCCCCACCCCCCAAATCCCAACAAAAGAAGCAGCCCAGTGCACATTGCGGGGACACTGGTTTCGTGTCTTCCAGCAGGAGCTGGCAGCCATACATTTCTCAGTTATTGCAAATGCTTCCAGACTAAGCTCTGTGTACTATTAAAGCTGCATTATATGTGGGAGAAGCAAAGAAAAGAAAAATCCTTATGTGACTTTTACTGCTAAAGCCATGGAACTTTTAATTCACCTAAATTTAGATTTAAAAGTAATATACATTTCAGAAGTAATTACTTTCTTTTTAGAGGACGCCACATTTTCCTACATCTTCCCTACATTAACTTTATGGATGGAGCCCTGAGAGACTCTAGGCATAAAACGCCAGTGTTTCCTTGACAGAAACCCAGGACAGAAACTATGGAGTGGAAGAGCAGAGTCATTGTTATGTGAAGTTACATGAAAGGACCTCTTCCGGGGAAACTTATTTTTACAAGATTTGCTGTGATGAGGCCAATACATGGGTGCCGAGGAGGCAGCTATTTACCTAGAAAGCAATGGGCAAAGGCTGAGTCTCTCTTCATTTTATCAAGTGAATGAGCATATGGGAAAATTATTAATTTTACAACATTTGGTTCTAGCTATAGTTTCCTTTTTGGAAATCTGTCTTCCAGCTCAAATCTGAAAATGCAAGGACAGCCTAGCTGGAGTTTCTGAACCCCACAGGGGCCTGCCAAGCTGCTAACTCAGCAGAAAATATGGAAAGCCGAAAAACAAAAAGCCAGGCTGTAGCTGTTTTAAAACGCTGATCCAAAGCGACTCATAAATCAGGCTGCTACGCTCGAGTTCTGGTCTGGAAAATATAGAAGAATGGCTGGGGAAACCATAAGGACTATGACTCCCTCCCTACCCCCAGTTGCAGTCAGTTCCAGAAGATTCGTAAGTAACAGGCCAACACCAAAGAAGTCACGCCAGCACAAACTACCTTTTGGACTTTCACCTCAGCACTGTTAAGAGCTCAAACATTTCCACGTGATGAGGTACATCATCTGAAATTCCAGCTAGAATCTAATAACACTTGAGGTTCTAGTTGGCAATCAAGCAATTTCCCTCCTCTGGCTAAATATCGTATTTTAACAAGCCCTCCTCTTTGGGTTCGGGGCTCTGAAAGCACAAAGATTTTTTTCGAGCGAGGCTCCAAGCAGTTACTTTTTTAATAGCCACTTTCATTAAAGAACCAGGTTCGTTCTAAAAGCAGAAGCGAGTACAGTGTTATTATTGTTTAGCTCCAGCTATTCAGCTTTACACACAAGACTCTCCTATGGCAATAAATGACAACTGGATAAAGTGGTGAAACACACACACACACACACACACACACACACACACACACACGCACGCGCGCACACACATGCATCACAGACATTCAAACCTTGCAAATTCAACAAAGGAAACAAAAGGCACACAGCATACTTTCCTGAACTTTCTCATAAACTATTCCAAAAACAAACTTTTGCTCTTTTAATTACCCGAGGAAAGGAGAGCTGTGTTGAATAAGGCACATTTTCTACTCACTCCCAGGACCTGGAAGCCATCTACTTAAAAGCTTTTGTAATTATGTAAGATTTAACTAGCAGCAACTAACACCTCCTATTGCAATACACCAAATAACAGGGAGAAGAACTCAATTGCATGTTGATGTTGCTTTTTGGTCTTTGAGGTGAAGAACAGACCTCTAGGGCTCTGAGCACAAACAAAAGAAACACTGACAATAAAGAACTTAAGACCACATGGTTTGGTGACACCTACAAAGATGGTCAGAAGTCACACAAGTACAAGAATGAAAAGGCTGTCCCATGAGAGATCACAGCAAGGTGCCTGACAACAAGCTAAGTGCTTATTTATACAAGTGGAGTGTATTTTCACATACATTTCAGGAATGTGGACTTCTATTGAGACAATTTACTACTGGCGGAAATGTAATTAAAGACTGTGCTAACCAAATAAACTGTAATTTGTTTTTAGTGTGCCACCAAATTATCTGCAAAACAAAATCCTAATTAGGTCAGCTCTCTTAGAGAACGTTTGAATAGGTTTTGAACCCCCCCCCCTTTTGGATTCAAGGCAACTTCCAATCCAGGCCCACACGGCTTTCAGAAATGCATCTAAACTCCCAAAACATAATACTGTGTACTGATAGTCTTCAATGGGCCACCTGTCATTGAGAAACTACTGGGTAAAGTTAGACTTGGTAAGCATTTCTAAAGGTACTGCAGGGAAGCCTGGTTTAGTGTTCTCTCTCGTCCCTCTGTTATCCATAGGTGTTTGCCTGCAGGTATTTACATGTTCAATTCCATATGTTGTTAATGGAGCCATTCCGCTTCCATGAACGCGGCAGTGCGACCCCCACCCCACCCCCCATCCCCCAAGAGGCAATTGAATGGAATTAGCCACAACTAATTGAAAGTCTTCCTGCTTTAGGCTCAAGCCTTTATCTCCCCCTTTCACGAGTAATAAAAGTTGCTACATCAGACATTCCTTAATCAGCCATTAAATATCAATCCAATTCTCGTTAATTCTATTTCCTTATTAAACTGCTTTTTAAAACGGGTGTATTGTTTGATGGTCAACAGTTTATAACTGATGAAAGGACTTTAGGTTGGCCCATTGGCTCAAAAACACCATTTTTTAAGCAGCCTGACCAGAGTTTCTGCCACTATTGTCAAGACTCTATGACTGAGAACTGAGCATTTCCGCTAGGCCTACATTTAAGAAAGTGCAATTTGATTTTTTTTTAATACAGCTTTTATTTTATTTTACTGATTATGGTTTAAACACCCCCCTCCAATTTTAAGAAAATTAGGAGTTGGGAGAGAATAAACGTGTTGACTTTTTATAAGAACTCGCATTCCCAAGTAAATTATATTTTCTTCCGTGTTCTTCCACACAGTTGGCAGTGACTTCAGGCCTTTCAGATCTCTCAGTTTAAAATTCGCCAAACATCTCTCGGCTCTGGCCCTGAAACCCTCGCAGAACGGCTGCAGAAGGAGGTGTCGCTTCTGAAAACCTACTTCCTCCTTTTGCTTATCCACAGATCATACTTCACACCCAACTTCTCACAGGAACCAAAGCGCATTACAAAGTGGCCCGGGAGGGGGCCTGATGGTCTGCTAATGTGAAATTACGCACAGGACAGAGAAGAAAAATCTGGGCACAAGGGAGGTTGGGGGGGGGGCATTCTACGTGAAAGTCTCACATGCAGTAACTGGGGACAGGCAGGGGGATTCTAAACTACTGAGAAGCAAAGGTTGGGCCAGTTCCCCAAAGAATAAACTCAAGAAAACATGCCAAATCGGGGGTCTCGCAGACTGGCTCCTGCGGTCGCGGGCGTCCGGTGCCCTGGCCCGGGAGTGGCAAGCCAAGCGCCCACCTGCGCGGACGCAGGGGACTGAGTTCCCCACGGGGCTCTCCTCGCGGCCTGGGCGCACGCAGTGCACACCGCGCCCTGAGCCCAGGCCTTGGCGGACTCCGCTCTTCCCGCACCTCTCGGCGGGGCCGTCCCCTCCACCCCACTGGAACGATCGGATACTCACAGCCGGGCGACCCAGGCGGGGAGAGGATCAGGAAGGCGAGCCAGCCGCCGGCGGCTGCAGTCCAGCAGGTCCCCGAGGCAGTGGCAGGCGGCTGGGCACGGATGGCGCGCGGCCGCGTCCGAGGGCTGTCCCGGCGCCCCGTGGCCTCCGCGCCCGGCCGGGCCCGCGCGCCCCAGCCCGGCGCACAGCAGCAGCCCCAGCGCCGCCGCGGCCGCTCGGAGCCTGGGAGCACCCATCGCCGCGCTCCCCGCCGCCTCCGGTCGTCCCGGAGCTCCGCAGCCTCGTGCCAACCGGCCCCCCTCACTCCCTCCCCCGACTCCCACCGACTCCCACACCGGGCTGGATGCGCCGATCGCCGCTGCGTGCTCCTCGCTTCTCAGAGTCGACGCCGAAGGCCTCGCATGCCCGCGCGCAGCGGGAGAGCCAGCGGCGGAGAACGGCCAAGCGCGGTGCGAGCAGTCCCAGCCGAGTCCGAGAGCTCGGTCGCCCTCAGAGAAACTTTTCCGCCCGAGGCGGGCGGCGGGGCGCGAAGTCCCGGCGCGGCGAGCCGAGAGGCGGGGCGCGGAGGCGGCCGCTCGCCCATTGGCTCGCCTGGGCACCCGCGGGCCACGTGACAATAACAAGGCTCCAGCCCCCGGGCCGGCGCCCAGGAGAAAGTGGAGCTGAGATTGTAGGAAATTCCGAGTTACTTTTTCCAGCGTGTGCAGCCAGAAGTCTCCGCTATGTCCTGGGAACCATAGATCCGATGGAATGGAAGGACAGAAGCGAGCCAGGAGGGCTGAAGCCGCTGGGGCTCAGGCGTGGAGTTAACTTGGGGGGAAACTTTAGTGAGTACCGGGGAAGTAGTTTTGGTGCAAGGGAGCTTTCCAATTCCAAGAGAGAACTGTGTCGATTAGTTTAATATCCGAGGATGAAACAGCAGCTTTGATGGGGGGGGGAGCAGTTTTAATATTGATACCAGCCGGGTCTTTACGACAACAAATAGGATACATACATACACACACACACACACACACACACACACAGAGCCTGGTAGCCCAGCCCTGAAAGACAGAGGCAGGCCGATCTGTGAGTTCAAAGTGAGTCAGGACAACCCAGTGAGACCCTGTCTCAAATGTATGTATATATGTATACACAGGCAGACAAGACACAATGTGATTTTTTTGAATCCGGTAATTTGGTTTACAGTGGATGGAGCTAGGTGGAAATAATCTTTTAATAAACCCGAGTTGACAATTAGATTCCCACCAATAGCCCAATAGCTAAGTGCAGTAATATACATACATACATACATACATACATACATATATATATATAAATGAAAAGGCTATCAGAATTAAATGTACTTGCCCCGTCTGTGGGGTTTATTGAGGGAGGGAATCAAGCTATAAGACTTGCCAGTGAAGTCTGTCAGGACACTCCTGCAGGTAACCTGGCCAGCCAGGTGTTGAAAGTGATGGCGACCTCAGAGAAAACTAACTCCTCCTCAGGGAAAGGCAGTAGGCCCCAAAGAGATGCCAAACACCGTGTGGGGTGGCATGAACTAATCTCAAGGCTTCATTTTTATAGGCCGTGTGCTGCGTGGTGTCTGCCCACGCATGCCTGTGACTGGCCACGGCTTAACAAGCTACCTGATGTGCGATGACTAGCTGGTGGAATTGAGACTTTAACCCCATGCCCCTTGCTTTCCACTGTAGCAAATCACCTGTATGAGCATTGCCATTGGAAATGGAGGACTCTGAAGTTGACACACCCTAGTTTAGGTAAGATCTTTCCATCTGCCTGTACAACAATAGACAAGAAATAGTTAAAATTACTACAGGGCCTCCGTTTAGAATTGTGTTCACTACAGCCAGGCTATGGAGTCTTCCAGGCTAGTGTTGCTTGAATAACTTTCATAAGTTTGCTACCCTGGAGTTTCTAAAACCAGGAGAGATCTCAGTACACACACGCTCATGCTGTGATGCTCTTATGGCTTGTGAGTGCCTTGGCTTGCTCCTGAGACGTCAGGGACAGTCAGAAGTCTGTCATCATTTTGGTAATGTAGGACTCACTTTTCCTGTGTATGCTTAGTTTCACCTTTTTCATTAATTAAATTTATACTTCTCTGCTTATATTTACATCTCACCCTGGTTTCCAGTCAAAAACACTTGACACACACACACACACACACACAGAGAGAGAGAGAGAGAGAGAGAGAGAGAGAGAGAGACTTTTAGCAACCACCCACAGGCCACCTCACATCGGGTATTCAAATGTGACATGTCCAGAATTGTGTTTCAGCATCCCTGAACATCACTCATTTTCCTTCTGTGTCCACTGTTTCAAACAAGGGAGCTTCACTCCATCCAGGTGATCACCCTGGGCCCTAAAGAGCCACCCCTTCATCCTCAGCCCAGCCTCTAGCATCCTTTATCCTTAGCGCTGCCTCCACAACCAACCAGCATGTTCTGTTGAAGCCAGCCGGGAAAGCGCCTCGTCTGCCTCCTCAGACAACATGCAAACCCAGACACCACTGGCTGCTGCTCAGATCGGGCCCACACCCCCCTCTTTTCTGGCACTCTGCTTCTTTTCTCACAACCCAGAGAGAGCTCGGATCAGGGCCCACACCTACGATCACACTGCCCTATTCCTTTCTTGGGCCCCGTTGTCTTGGAAGTACAGTTTGAAATTCTGAGGGTGACCTATACAGTTTCTCTAAGTGTTTGGCCTCTGAGGACCTCTTCAGTTGATGGTCATCCCCCCCCCCCCCAGCCTACAAACTCTCCCGATTCACTGCACAGCTGTGTGTTTTGCTCTGTGATCTCACACTTCCTCCCTGTCCAGATCAGTCTGTGCCTCCTCGGACTGGTCCGTTTGCACATGTGCTTAGGAACCCTCCTAACCAGGCTTCCATAAGCTCTGCCTGACCATCCCCACCCTGTCCCCAACCCTGATTTCTCACTGCCCTCTCTGGGTAGAGTTTCGTAATCAGCTAGTTGGGAATACAATCAAAGCTTTTTAAAATCAGGCTTCCTTCAATCAGCTCCTTGGATAAGTCCCTGTCGCTAGCAGCGGCCCTCTCTATAGTGCCCACTGACGGTGGCCTGGGCCTCTTCTGAAGGCCGCCAGCACCTCCCTATTACATTTGCCTGTGTGGCCCTGACAGTTAGCAGCTAGCTGATCCTCAGTAGGGTCCAGACTGGTTTGTATTTGTAATTAAGTTAAGCTTTGAGATAGCCACATAAATATGAGCACAACAAGAAGAAACACACTCGTTTTTATGATAATGAATTGGGAGCGTGGGAAACACCCTTTAAGGGTAACCACTTAAGGCAATGTCATCACATAAAACAATTGTCAAGATGGGATGGAGGCTCTCAGTTCATTTTTTTTGCTCTTGTAACAGAACACCTGATGCTGGGAAACTTGTAGCAAGTAAGGTTGATAAGTCCAAGACCGGGTCCACATCTAGTGAGGACCTTCCTGATGTACCATCCCAAGGCAGAAGGCATACAAGAGAGGAAGAGAGGATAAGGGAAAGGCAGTATATTTCCTTTTATGGGGAGCCTGCTGTGGCCAGGGTGGCATTATCCAGTCATGAAGCCAGAGCCTCCAAGACGTTGTCAAGGTCAACCACATTGCACTGGGGTTACATCTACAGGACACGAACATGGATGGACACATTCTACCAATGGGTAGGGAGGGAGACTCTGCAACTCTAGAAAAAGTCATCACACACATTTCTTCGTAGATTCTGTTGTGGTTTAGAGCAGTCACTGGGAACCCAGCGGCAGCAGCGGCTGGGAAGGATGTTTTATGGCTATGGTTTATGCTGGCACTGAACATCACGTGATGAAGGAGGGTAGAAGATACAGCATGGGAAGAACCTGGAGTGTTGTCCATCTCAGTACATTCTTTAATCATACAGTTGTGGAAAGAGTACCTGTCCTATGCAGACATGTAAAGCAAGGCAATTCTTTCCACAAACTCCCCAATAGGCCTCCATCAAACAAAGGCCAGAGAGAGGTTCTCACGGGGTAAGCATCTATCTAGGGTGCCAATGGGGGCCAGAATATGATTGGAGGGTCCCCTACAGCTCTGCATGGATCCCTTTGTATTCTGTAGGAAACAACACTGAAAGTGAAGTCTTCAAGAAATAGGTAAAGAAAGGCAACATGGGTTTTTTTTGTTTGTTTGTTTGTTTGTTTTTTTTTTTGACATGTTTGCCAATGTCCATGCTTGGAACATTTAGCCCTAACATGAAAGGTTGAGAGGGAACCCCGAAGAGCAATCGTGTCAGAGAAGCTTGGCTTTGCTTTTCTGGGGAAGGCGAGGGCAGAGCTGCCCTCCTGCTCTGGGCATCTCCTGCTCTGACAGTGGTTTGTTGGACAGTCGAGTGTGGCCCCTCCACATGCCTCCCTGTCTCTCCCATGCCTTTGTCTTTTCCCTAGTGGTCCATGCAACAGGAAGTTCTCCCCAGGTGTGGGTGCCTTGAGCTTGGACTCTGCAGCCTCAGCAAGGGAAAGAAATACACCTTTGTTCTTTACAAATTACCAAGTCTCAGGGATGCTCTTACGGAGGCACAAAAATGAACAAAGAATTCTGTTGATTTCCCGAAATTAATAACAGGGACTCCTGAGAGGCTTAGTGAAATTGTTGATCCTCTCCAGTTAACGTTTTTCGTATACACGTGCTGTACCTATGGTTGAGTTCTTGCGGCTAATGTCTAATCAATACGACTTTAGTATGAGGTAGTCACGCTCATTTTGACTGGGGGTCGCTTGACATTTCTATTAGAATGAGGCGAAGGGTTGGGTTTCTTCTTCCTTCTGGTAGTCAAGGTATCGCAGGGTAGTTGAAAATGCTTGACTTTCCTGTGTAAAATGCCTAAATCATAGCAGTTTCTCACTTATGACACCCCACTCCTACCCCCCAACACCCCCTCCCCTGAACTGAAAGTCCCGGCTACGAAATGCCTACTGCTGCCCATTTTGTGGCTAGTATGTCCCAGACCCAGTGGGTTGGGCTTTTTTAGGGGGGTATTTTTTTTTTCCTTTTGCCTGTAACAAGCCTGTGACTTGATTGGCTCATTACATACTAATACAGACATTCTCTCTCTCTCTCTCTCTCTTAACCCCCACCCCACCCCTCAACAAGTGAGAGACTTTCTTATCTTGAGTGCTGGCAAGGCCAATGACTCAGAGATAAGAAGTAAGAGAGGTGCTAGGCTGTCAGTTTTAACATCCAAGGACAAGCATGACGCTTTGCCTTATCGTTAATGAATGGCACAGTTTGTGTACCTGTGAACTGTGAAGAGGAGGGGAAGATAAGGGGGGAAGAAAAATGCAAAAGTCCTGTCAGTGTTCCAGGAGGAAAAACCCCTGCTTCAGTAACCTCACCAGGACTTCCCCCCACTCCCCTTCCTCACACGCAAGCACAGACAAAAGGCAGTTTCAAAAAAGGAAGGAAGGAAGGAAGGAAGAGAGGAAGAGAGAGAGAAAGGAAGGAAGGAAGGGAGGAAGGAAGGAAGGAAGGAAGGAAGGAAGGAAGGAAGGAAGGAAGGAAAGCCACCATCTTGCTCTACAAAGATCTGTGTCTAGAGAGAGGGAACTGACTACCCATCTGTTTTTGTCAAGTCCGCCGGTTGTATATTACTCGAATTAAAAGCCAACACTCACTGTTATCTGAACATTAACTTAACTACAAATTAAATACATGCTGCTTTGCATTCTATTCATTTGTCAAATCACCCTCTAGGAAGAATGCGTCCTCTGAAACTCAGACTATGGGAAAAAGCAGATACCCAGGAAATCAAGGCACCACCTGCCCTGGGCTCCTGGCTGTCTGAAGATGGAGCTGGAGAGGTGGGCTAAGGCCCATTGCACTCCTTAATGGGCCCCTTAGTCCTTCAGATCCCTCCACTCACTCCTAAGCCCCAGAGAGCATCAGTCCTCAAAGTCCACTGGGACATCCCAAACACTAAAGATCTCCCTAGACCAGCCCTGTTTTCTGGAGTGGGGAACGTGGGTACATGACAAGTCCAGGTCGAGGCAGTGGACATGGGAATGTCGGGTGAAATGCCAGACTTTTCTATACCTAGATGGTTCCTCACTCCACTTTCCTCTTCTAGAAAATGGCTCAAAAACAAGATCTGTGCTTCACAGAACTTAAACGTCCCCCCAGAAAATCAGATCCTTAATTACTAGATCTAATGTATTTCAATAGATATATAATAGCAATATCTATAATTATTAATAACAATACATAATGTGCATGCAATATTAATGACATATGATAATTACTATACAATACACTATGTAACATGCATAATTTTATGCTATGATGCATGCCATGAGGTCAAAAAGAATCATTAAGCATATTTACTAAAAAAGGTGCTTGTGTTCCTCTTGGGACCTTCCCTGTAAAATGTTTTTTCCTATTTTCTTGGATGAATAGTAAGTCTACGCTATTCTGAGAATTAATTTGCATTCCCAAACCCTGACCCAGTTCATAAGTGGTTTATTTATTGCTTTTATTTACAGCTTCTTCCTCTTCCACGTTTTACATTAACTCAGGGCTATCCAGTTATTAAGGTGACTTTTATATTGCACATCCTCAGGATCAAGTGGCCATTACCCCCTCCCTGCTTCCATTCCTCAACAGGACACATGCTGTCACACGGTCTCTGTGAGTGTTCAGTCCCAGGGGTCCACATAGTAGAAGGATTAAACCCACTCCCACAAGTTGTCCTCTGACCTACACACACACACACACACACACACACACACAAACACACACATACACACTGTAATAAAATCATAAACTATTTTAGCGAAAAGTCTTACACACCTCTGTGGTACTCAGACATTGATACGAAAGAGTCCCATTGAAATATTGGCACAGAGCATGGAGTTGCTGGAGGAAGCTTGCTGTCCCACCGCCTCATCCAGGCACACCTGTTTGCTGCAGGCCAAGTCGCCCGTTCCAGGACAGTTCACTTAGACTTGAGTGGCTTTGTTGGAGTGGGGCACATTTATCCTTTCAGGTCCTGGAAATGAATCCCACCTGCTGTCTGCTGTCATTTGAGCTTTCCTGTACCAACCCAACCCCCGACTCCTGGAGGAAACCCGAAGTGTTTAGCCAGCAATATTCTTCAATTTTTTTTTTTCTGTGCGATTTAAAGAATTGCAGTTATTTTTAACATGGTCTCACAAACATGCCCAGGGAGAAACGGGGCGCTTATTTTCAGTTCATGGGTTTTACAGAAGTGTGCGAATGTGGAGGCAAGAGTCTCTTGCAACTCCTCACGCTAACAGTGTTGGCAAGCATCTACAACACATTACCACAGTCACTATTGCAATAGTTGCAAGCACTGTTATTTCTGCAGCGCTGGGGAGTGGACCTAGGTGCTACACAGGTGTTCTGCCAGTGAACTACCTTCCCAGAGATCTCTCTTGACTTTTGAGCCAGAGTCTTACTAAGTTTCCCAGGCAGGCCTCGAAGTTTTGACCCTCCTGCCTCAGCACCTCAGTGCTGGGAATACAGATCTTTGCCAGCACGCCTGGCTTCTCAACATTCTCTAAGTGCCTGGTATGTACTAACCCATTCATTTCCTACATCCTCCTCATAGAGTATCTATGTATTTGTCATGTAGAGAAACCATGGTATGAGATGCTAAGAAATTTACACGTGTTGGAGTTAGGGTTCCAACCCACTGCATCTGACTCCACAAGTTGCCCCTTACCCCACTGTACCATACCCCTTCACTGCAGAGTTGGAAGAGGCAGGTCTCCAAACTCTCCCTTTGTGCTCCAAACACGAGCTTTCAAGTCAGCAGCCTGGGAGCAACAGGTGAAACATGGCATTGCAACCACTGACCGTCAGCCCCTCCGGACACAGATTAAAGTTTGGGGAAGACAGCTTGTGCAGCTGCGTGGCTCTGTCACTTGAGAGCCTGGTCAGTAAAGGTCGAAGGTTGACGCCCTTGCCTTGGTATCAGAATCAGATCCTCTCCAGGACAGTAGAGTCGTCTCTGCTGTCATTTTAACCATCCCCATTCCCTGAAAGAAGCTTGTCTTGGAACATTGGCAGTTGGCTATTAGACTTGGGGAGAAAAGGTTAAAAGGGAAGGATGTTCCCGTTCTTTACAAGTTCGTCATGGACTATTTAGGTGAATGGTACCCGTGTGCTCCAAGAAACTCGGAGAGAAGACATGTTAGTGCTGTAGTTATATTCCAACGGTTTGACAGTCTTTACATGTGGTAAGAGTGTTTCTTTTCTTTTGCTGTAGGGACGAGAGATAATCTTTGTGCTTTTCTGACCCTGTATGGTATAAAAAGAGTTTTATAACTAACAAGAGTCTCAAAGTGGCTCCGTTTCCCAATCAGCTATTGTTTGAGGTTGCCCTTCAAGCTGTTGCCCCAGAAACATCCATGAGATTTCCCTTAATTAGGAGACTCTCCCTAAGTTGCTCAATGATGTTATGAGTTAATCATTGCTCAGACGCAAAGACCAGGCTGGGAGTATAGGTTGGCAGTACAGAACTTGCTTCAAATGCATGAGACCTTAGGTTTGGTCCTAGTGCTATAAAGCAGCCTACTCTGGGATCCAGTAACCAAACCATAACAGAAAGGATTCAAAATGTAAGGTTAACATTTTGTTTTTACTCTAAAGTTATTCAGCACTTTAGTGATAATGATAATGTAGCCATTGCCAAATTGAGCCTTCTGGAATTCTAATACAAATAGATATACATGTTCTACTGTTATTAGAGAAGGAGCTAGAGACACACCCACCCCAGGTTAAAAGTTGTAAGTTCATTTCTATCATCTAATACTATGTGTCCTCATCTAGGATTTGAACTTATGCACCAAAGGACTTCATATGAAAGTATGTTGAATTTTCCAGAAAATTTAAAAATGCATTATTAATAGTGACTATATTTGAGCATTTGGTCCTGGCATGTTAAATTATGTAATATAGTAGTACCGAGAATGGTTGGTTTTAGGTGTGGGGTTAAATCCAAGATCACTCTGCTGAAAATGTGTTCCGCCACTGAGGCACTCCTCAAGCCCTGGTGCCCATATTTTTTAAAAGGCTGATGGGTCCCTTCAAAACTTGAATTTGGAAGAGATATTTATGTGTAGTGATGAAAGTATATCATGGGGAAATAGATGTGAATTATTAAGTACATCAAATGCCCAAGGACCGGTCCCCAGAGAATTCAAGAGCATTGGCAGTGGCCAGTGTTTCCCTGAAGTCTGTGCTCACTCATTGAGACTGAAGCCCAGAAGGAAACAGTGGAGAGTCCTGGATCCCCCTGCATTGGGTCATTTCCTGTAATGACGGCTGGAACTGTCTCAAGGTGAGGGATGGATTCTCCATCTTGTTTGTAATGACACTTGGCTTCCTCTGATCCAAGTCAAGAATGGTGACAACCGAATTATGCACAATTTGAACACCCTGATTGTGACTACAAAGACACTTTTAAAAGGTTTTCCCCAGAGGCATTTAGGAAAACGGCTCTTTAATAAAATCATCCAAATATAACCTGCCTGCTGAAAGATAGCTTACATACCCTTAAACAGTCCATACTTGGCAGTTATAGTGTATCTTTAAACACATTTGGGTGTCTAAATCCAAGAGCAAGAGCCACCAGCTTCCGGAAACTCCAATATTAAAAGAGTAAATGATCTAGGACAGTGACTTTTTGAAATGCCTTTCATGTTTCATCATAGCTGGTTACATAGCTGGTGCCAAATAGTTTTCCAACATTTACAGTCCACCGGGCAGAGAGCCCGGGTTAAAACTGAGGGACACTGTAGGTGATGATAGTCTTTCCACTGGGCATCAGGGTATTTCTAGCATCAGACAGAGGAGGTGTCTCAAACACAAACACCATTTGACCCTTCCCACCTGCCGTGACAAATTCTACACGTAGAACTCAGGGACTTGGGAATTTTGAGGCATGGCATCACCTTTTATGTCGTCCTAAGGTTTCTTTCTATGGGTGGTGACACTCTTTAACTGTGAGCTCATGAAACTCTTCTTCCTTCCCACCCAGCTCCATCAAAAAACATGGAGGAATGCTGAGGAGTAACGTAAAACCACTCAGCAGCTCTAGCTTAACTTTGGTTGCCTTGGACCAGTGTGAGAATGTGGAGAGGGAGGGATATGGGGGGGGGTCTGCTTTCCAATATGTCTGCATAACAAGAAGAATCGCCTCTATCGGATACTCACATGCTAAACAAGGAAATTGCCACGGAACAAACTGAGTTGTACAGTCAGCCAACACCAAAGTATTAGGCATCCCAATAGTCCACTCCATCTGATTGTCCATTATGTGAATGGAAAACAGAAATGCTTATTTTGAAAGTGTGACAACACTTCAGTGTGTGTGTGTGTGTGTGAGAGAGAGAGAGAGAGAGAGAGAGAGAGGGAGAGAGAGAGAGAGAGCTTCTGTTTTTGTGTGGCTCTTGCTCTACTTAGTTATTTATGGAATTTTAGTCATAGTTTTATACACCTACATACTGAATTTTAGTCAACCCCCCCCATCTCATTATCCCTTTTCATCCCCTCTCACCGAAATCCTTCTAACAGGTCTCCTTCCTACTCTCAGATCTTTTTAATTTGTTGGGGGGGGGGAAGGAGAGGGACAGAGTTTAAATAGAATTGTTCCCATGAGCATCGTGGGAGGTCATTTAGTGGTGCATGGGCAACTTGTCACCAGTGGAGCTATCCCAGCTCCTCCTTCCCCAGCACAGCAACCAATAGTCAGCATTGAAGAGGGGGAGTGGGAGGGGTTCATTCTTTCCAAGGCAACCCTTGTTCTTACCCTACTTTATTTCCCTTGCTCTGTCATTACTACCGGTAACCATGACATGTGTAAGCATGTACAAATGCACTCTCTTATTTCCTGTGTCCTCTACTGGAATGTGATAAATGGAGTAGGCGTTTTGGTCCTGTCTTCTGCTGAAACTTCATCTCCAGAATGAGGCCTGTTCCTCCATTGGTGGAACTTTACCTGGTGCCTGCATCCCTGCAGCTGACACACAGAGCTCTGCACATCTACCGGGAATGTCTGGGTGAGCACAGGACCTTTGTCTCCTTGGCTGGGCATCCAGGTGACCCAGTGTCTACTCATGCAGGCATGGGCGTGCTGAAGGGTAGGTGCTCTTGCCCAGACCCCGTCTTTTCTTTAACCCTATTCTCACACCCAAATGAAACTCTGTTCTTCTGTTTGAAGACAGACATCAAATGCAATCATATTCTGATGAATTGGAAAGCAGCTTGGGGTTTCTTTTATCCTGAAGATACACTGAAAACTAATGTTGTCCTGCGGACGGATGTACGGTAACTTCCAGCTTATCACGGGGACAGATCGATACCAGAGATAAAACCAACAGAGCGTATAACAGCACCTGTTCTGCAGTTGCTTCCAACCCTACCGCCCTCTTTACCAACTGAAATCTCCCCATCTGCAGTCATCTGCCCACTCTACTCTGTCTCTATAACACCATTAGATGCTCCGGGGACAGTGACTGAGGATGTAGGGGCCAGGTAGTTCTTCTCATATTTTCCTTCCTTGTTCTGTTTGAGACATGGTCTCCCTGCATAGCCCAGGTGAGCCCAACCTTAGCCTCCTGAGGGCTGGAATTACACCCAACAGGGGACAGAAAAGCCAAGGAGCCTCCATGTTGGCCCCCGGAGGAATGTTTCTTCCTATAAATACCTTGAGACGTGGCTCACGCTTAGGACGTCCTGCTTGCTCACGCCTGTGGACTTACCTGTGTGCAGGCACATGTTCTGAAATGGACAAAAAGACAGGGAGACAAACACTGAGCAAATGAACATGACCCCAAGTGCCTGTATCATGACTGCTCAGAACTGGGGCGTCATCACACACAGAGTGTCTTAGAGAGTAGCATCACGGATGTACACAAGCCAGATAACGCAACTGCCAGTCGCCCTCCTTGCCTTAAAGTCCGAGGATAACTTTAATTTAGAGACACCCGCTCCCCACACATGAATTAAACTACAGTGGTGGTGTCACTGAGGTGGAGTACAAAGAGCTGGGTTTTTAGCTATGGCTGGTGTCACCACAGGTGTGGGCAATGTGTTTCATAAAGAGATCCTCCCAGCCACTAAAACCTCCCCTGTAACTCTTCCCCAACATAACTGCTTAAAAGGTGGCTGTGAATTGACCCACCACGCCAGGACCACCCGTGTTTTCTAGTTAACAAATACCGAGTTTGAGTGTGTTACCATCACATCTGGTAAGTTCGATGGATAATGTATGATAAGTCAACCTAGGGGGTGTGTGGGGGTGTGTGTGATCAAATCCAGTGAGGGTGGTTTTCTGGTTTGAAATAAAAGCATAAGCTCACTGTGTGTGTTTGAATTTTAAATATTTGAAGAAAAAGAGCCCTGGTCAAAGGTAGGATTACATTTTTCATCAAAAGTTTTACAACATTGCCCAGTCTTATTTGGTTTGGACTAAAGCGAATCATTAGCTTTATAGTAACGTGGGTCAGGGCTGGCCTAGCGGAGAGTATAGCTGTGTGCCCAGCAAACAAACTCTGCAGAACTTCCATGGTGGTCTTTCCCACAGGTGTTCTTCACCACGAAGCTCAGTTCTCTCCTTGTGGTGTCTCCATGGTTCACCGTTGAACTTTCAGCAAAGAGAGACATTGGCAGCAGAAGACAAACAGCCATGTTTGGTGTGATGTGCAATCATTTCTTCTGTTCTGAGACCTTGTAGCTACTTCAGGTTGTGTCCAGGACATCTCTCCCCATCCTGCTTGGCTATACTTCACCCAGTGTTCCCTGGAATCATTGCAGAATGGGCATTGTTGGGTGAGAGAGGAAACATGGAGGAGAAAGTTATCCACAGAGGCTTCAGAGCCAACGTGGATGAGACCCTTGCTGTCCGTTCCTTGATAATATTTTTGAGACAATACAGAGACCGTTTCCAAGTTAATCATCAACTCTAACGTATAACCTGCAGTCTGCGCGCATAAGTGTCTCTTCCCTTAGCATACCTTGCGTGCCCGAGGGTTGCATGCAGGTGCATGCTTTGCAGTGACAAAAAGGGAAAGGGAAAAACAAACCTGAGAAGGTGGATATGGAGTGTGAAGAGTGGATATTTTCAGAGAGGAAAGGGAAATGCACAGCTCCTTCAAAGGCAGAACTAGGCCATCTATGCTGGCTCCCTCTCTCAGATATCGTGACTGGTACAGCGATAAACGGTGCATGGAAGTGTGTCTGCACTATGCCAGCTGCAGAGTCCTCCGGGCATTTATGAAGGAGTGGCGGTGCAGTTGGGTCATCTTCTAGACATCTTGTTCCTTGTGTTTCATTTTCTGAAATGTGTCTTGCTTGTGCGGTAGGAATTATTACTCTGACCCTGGTGTGATTCCAGCTTGATTTCCATAGAAGGGACAAAGTGCTGTGCTCCGTGGTCCAGACCCTGGGAGTAGAAGCTCAGGATCTGGGCATAGTTTGGAAAATGGCCACATACCACTTTTTAGACCCAGTGTTTGTCGTATGCACTGAAACAAACACAAAATAAAGGGGGGAAACACCCAAATTCTGTTGTGGATTCTGTAAAAGAAAGCTGGACAGTACTTTACCATTAAAAAAGAGAGAAAGAGCAGGTCATGCACCTATTATTGGCAAATAGTGACAGAATGCTGGGCACTGTGCAAAGAGAAGCCGCTGGGAGCACCAAAGGGTGGGGGAGAATGAGGTCAAAGGTAAAGAGCTTGGGTTCCAATCCCAAGTCATCCTCAGCAACTTTGCAGCTGTGTCCGAGGCTCGCGTTCCAATCTTTACAATGGGTGTGTCTCAGTCAGTGATCTGTTGCTGTGAAGAGACACCCTGGCCACCGCAACTCATACAAAAGAAAGCATTAACCTGGGGCTTGCTTACAGGTCCAGAGGGTTTAGTTCAGTATCAGCATGGTGGGGAGCATGGTGCCACACAGGCTGACATAGTGCTGGGGAAGGAGCTGAGAATTCTGCATCCTGATTGGGGGCGGTGCATCTGGCTGGGCTTTTGGACCCTCAAGAGCCACCCCAATAGACACACTTCCCTCAGCAAGGCCACACCTCTGAAGGCTTCTCAAATAGTGCCACTGCCCGATGACTACGCATTCTACTAGATGAGCCTATGGGGGCCTTTCTATTCAAACCACCACACATGGTATAAGACTCTTGGTGGGACTTAATGTTTTACGTGTACTTATAATAACGCCTAGCATTTCCGTTAAGTGGCACACAACAAAATTGCTACGATTTGAAAGATTTGTGAGTAACCAGCCTTTAAACAAGCACTCTGATTTTTCTTGACAATTCTCTTGGTCGGATTTAACAGTTTTACAAGTGGGATGGTCAGCTGCATGATTTCTCAATGCCTTGCATGCCTTCCACTCCTGTGTTTGGACGTGTATCCTCAACAGAGATAAGCATGGGACATCTACATCTACAGGGCTTCTCTGTGTAGCCCTGGCTGTCCTGGATTGCACTATGTAGACCAAGCTGGGCTAGAACTCACAGAGATCCTCCTGCCTCTGCTTCCTGAGTGTTGGGATTAAAGGCATGTGCCACCACCTCCTGGCAACACCTACATCTATTACCTAGTCAGCTGCAGGGAAAATAAATGAGTAGGAGTTGGGTGTATTTAAAGTCTGAGTCTCTCTCTCTCTCTCTCTCTCTCTCTCTCTCTCTCTCTCTCTCTCTCTCGGTAGAGAACTCAGAGTGAATAAAAGGAAAGAAACCAAGAGCTCTTAGGGTTGGGGGAGGGGGCAGGAATGTTATTACTTGGAAGGAACTACTTAAATCAACAACAGCCTTATCAGCTCAAACTGAGCAGAGAAAGGCTGAGGTTCATGCATTATGTTTTATAGAGTGTATTCAACCTTCAATGGCTCAAATCTTTCCACCCCATCTACAGTTAGAAGGGTGAAGTCATCACCATGTGAGTGGGGATTATTTTAGGGTCTCTAAACTATGCATTGCCTTGGGAGAAAAACACATAGAGTTTTCAAGGTGAAACCTGAAATATTGGCTTCAAGTTATTAATTGTATTTTATGGCAATGCTAACTCAATTTTTCTTGGCTTTTGAATGATCTTGTTTGATGCTTTGGGCTGTACATGGCTACCTTAAGAAATGTAAGAAATTGACCTTTGAAATATCTCAAATAAAAATTTTAAAAAGAAGGAAAAATGGCCTTGTTTGTCTCTGAAAACTTAGAAAATCTCTTTGGATATTTTCTCAAGCTTATCAAGAAGCTTATCTGTTAGTCGCTGTGTTTGTAACATTTCAATAACAGTATGTTCTGAGTCATCAAGCTTTGCCTGTTGCTGGTCACCTTACTGTGTTTCATGGAGGACAAAGTGTAGCTCTTCAGAGATGCAGGAGCTCTCCCTGATCTTTCTGGAGGGGGTGTAGTCTGATGTCAGTTTAAATAAGCAAAGAGAGGGGGAAAAAAAAAAAGACCAAGTACATATATATGGGATATCAGAGTTTTTCTTGTTAAAAACTTTATTCAGTGGGAAAACCCAACACTATTTTTTGTTGTCTTCTTCAAAGTAGAATGGAATAAATACCAACGAAAGCCATAAGATTAAAAAAGAGCGGGCTAGGGATTTAACATTTTCCAATCTGGTGGCCTTGACTCAAAATGGCCTCTTAAATGAAATAAGTATTTCAACATATGTTTTGCTTTGGGGGTGTTTTGTAGATAGGATTCAGCCTCAGTGTCTGTTTGCTGGGCTGTGTGTCACCCCAAAACTGAGCCCAGTGGCTACAATGCCCATAACTCTTCCTGATTAGAGGCACGAGCTGTGCTGTGATCTTTTCCTTGCATTATTTCCTTGCTCTCGGTGATGAAAGATACAAGTGTGTGACAGGCAGGAAACCCAAAGCGTACCAGTAAACAAAGCACGGGGCAGGAGTTGTGCCCAGGCTTGTAAACACCATGCCGTGGGAACATTTGACAGAGTCTGAATTTGACTTCAGTGCTCAAGGCTTTGGCGGAGCTGGCATATATCCTTGTGGTAGCTCGAATGTAATTGGCTCCCAAATCTCATAGGGAGTGGCACTCCTGGGGAGGTGTGGCTTTGTTGACCTGTGCATGGCCTCCTTGGAGGAATCCTGTCACTGTGTGGGCAGGCTTTGAGATTTCTCATGGTCAGGACACTGCCCAGTGTCTCAGTGGACTTCCTGTTGCCTGCAAGATGTCAGACTCCCAGCTGCTCCTCCAGAACCATGTCTGCCCGCCTGCTTCCATGCTCACATACATGATGACAGAGAATTGAACCTCTGAAACAATAAGCAAGCCCCCTTAGTTAAATGCTGTCCTTTGTAAGAGTTGCCATGGCCATGGCATCTCCTCACAACAATAGAAACCCTAACTAAGACAATTCTGTTCCAGTTTTTGACCCTCCTGATGACACTGGGTAGTAATTACCCATTATTATCAATACTTTACAGATGAGGAAACTAAGAAATTAGCCCAAAGTCATAAGCTAGGTAAGTGAAGAGTGTATGTGTGTTTTTGCTGGGGGCAGCGAAGGTCTCATACATCCCAGATTGGTTTCAGATTTCTAGGTATCTGAGGATGACCTTAAATATATGATTCTCCTACTTCTGCTTGCTACCTTGTGGGATTACAGGGCTGGATGGCAATATTTTATTTATAGAGTTTTGGTTATGAAATCTAGAGCTTAGTGCATGCTAGGAAACAGTTTACCAACTCGTGAACCACATCCCCAACTCCGAGTCTTAAACCTTTAAGCCTTTCTAGTGTGGTTCAATATCGAGAGAAGACTTTAAATGACTGTAGGTGGAGGAGACTCTACGGAGAGATTATCAGTGTTCTCACGTGCATGGGTGCTGGTACTGTTGTTGGTTGGGTTCAGTGAAAGGTCTTCTGACAGTGCCTGTGCCTTCAGAGTTACCAGTGACTTTAGGAAAACCTGATAGGAAATGTTGCTCATTAGAACAGCTGATGGCAATGTTTTTTTTTTTTTTTTCATACCACCTGTAAGCTGTAAATATACATTAAATTTCCCACTGCCTTGGAGGTTCAGGGAGGATTCAACATCAGTGCTGTCCACAAATACTTGATTTAAGGGAGACCATGTTGTTGCTGCCACGAGGTAATAACATAAGATCTATGTAGTATCACAGAGAAAAATGATGGAAATATTAATGGCATATGCAGAGTATGGCACCTTTATGTTATACCTAAGATAAAGATATTTTGAAATGATTTAAGAGAAACAGCAAAATCCTACCAAATAGTTGTGTCAAGTTGTATCATATTTTCCCTTCTTTATTATGAGTTTTAAATACTGAGGTTAAACTAATTTCATATGCAAAAGTAATGAACTAAAAAGAAGCCAAATTTGAAAAGTCTCAGTGTATCCAAGAGACATTTCAGAATGGTTAAGATGCAGGAATTCTTGGCCTGCACGTGTGACTGCTAATCAACCTGGAGGAGTTCAAGAAGACTAGGAGTTCTTTTCAGAGTCAAATGGGTTCTTCAAGATAAGCAGATTTAGGGCTGGAGAGATGGCTTAGCTGTTAAAGGCTAGGCTCACAACCAAGAAAATATAAGATAAGCAGATTTGGAGAAAAGATAACTGAGTTTTGGACAGACTCTGCCCAGAGCTGCAGTGAGTTCAAATACCCACTGCAGGAATGGGCTAGGGCCAAATGGGAGAGCAGGGGTGGGGGTCGGGTTAAAGAAAACCCATTAAGCTTTTATGTTGGGTTTTCTGCATGCTTAGATTCCCCTAGACAACTGGCAGGTTTACATGGACGATTGGGACAGAAGGTAGAGGTTGTGATTATCACTAGAGGAACTATTTCGGACACAACTAAGAGTGTGTGAAATTTGAGGCAGTGGTTCTAGAGAAAAAAACAGACAGCCAGGGGATGAACCATGAGACGAGACGCTCAGGTAGGAGGTCTGACCTTCAGCAAGCCAGCATTGCACTTCTTCTGTGAGGCAAGGGTATTGAAGACGATAGCCACCGAAAGAGAGGACTGTCCGAGCATTAACCGGAATCTGTCCAGGATAAGGAAGGAGAGAGATGACGCTGGGTTTCGGGCGACAGTATGACAGGTGACAGGAGTGAATTCTCGAAGTCCATTCATGGGGTGCAGGGAACAAACATTCTGAGGGAAATCCGTTTGGCTGGATTCAAGTGACTGAGAGAAGTAGCCAGGCGGAAAGTGGTTATGAAAAGAACTCATGGCTGAGGCCAGGTGGCAAGACCAAGGTGGTGGAGACCATATTGAAGGGGTGGGGGCAGGGACCCAATAGCTGAGAAAGGGTGGGTCGAACAGCATGCATGCCAAACCAGGGGCAGAGTAAGGACGTGGGGCTAGCCATTAATTGGCTGTGGGAAGGGTCCTTGGAAGAAAGATAGGACCTAAAGTGGACTGGAATTAATGAGATGCAAGAGACTGGCAACAATGTAGCAATGTAGATATGATACTGTCAAGGTTGCCAGCGTCTACCCATGAGGGTCTTGCTGTGTCTTTAGAATGTGGGAAAGGAGTCAGAAAAGACTGGTAAAAATGCCCCACACGGGAGCTAACTGGCAAAAGCAGGTTCTCAGGAAGGTGGGGGCCACCCCCATTGGGCTGAGGAGACCTCCCAGATGGCCTTTGCAGACACCCACTAACGTCATTATTCTCTTCACCATCCACCCCCCTGCAAACTGAAGCCTGTGTCTTAACTACTCTGGTCCACAAAAAATAATTAGCATCCCTCAAATTAATAATCCTCTCCCACCTTTGTACTAGCTATGGCAGTTACCCAGGTACAGAGCAGCCATTGCTCATCAATTCCTCAGGGTAGGCTTCCCTACCCTTTTGGTTGTGAGACCCCAGTGCACGTTCTGTTTGCTGACAGTGCAGACTATTGCACATTTGCCATGGGGGCCCCCGGGTGACATTCCATGGGGCATACACTTTAAATCAGATTGCCCTGAGATGTCCTCTGAATTTGGCGACAAAACCCATTGAGGTGTATTTTCTTTTCTTCCTTTTGCTTCTTCTTGATGGGCACCGTGGGCCCTGATCCAGCTACTCTTTCTCAACTCACAAGGCACCAATAGAGGGAATAAAAAGTTAATTTCATTGCTATGTTTTAAAGTAGTTATTATTTGTGTATAAATCGCCCCTATAATTTTATTTTTAAAATGAAACAAAAGTAAAGGCCGGGGGGGGGGGGTTGGAGGGACATATTCATGTTCATAGGCTCATGTTCATAACGGCGCAGAGCAGTGTCAACCCAAGAGTTCATTGGGGGATCCCGAGTCACAAGGCAGGCAGCTGCCGAGGGACATCAAACAAACAGATGCCATTTCTTTTCTTGGCTCCCTTTTTCTTTAGAAATAGCTGGATCTTTTGTCATAGGGCCTCAAGCAGTGGGCCTTGGTGCTTGTGTATGATATAATCTGGTCCCTTTGAAAGCCCCACTACCTGACTATGTGACAGGGTCTGGCTGTCCAATGAATGACATCCTGTTTTCGCTTGCCTCAACTGTCATCTTCTAAACCAGCTATAATTGGTTCATTTTGTAATTATCCCCTCTGTCAAGAGAATCAGGGTGAAGGGCTTCTTCGGCTTCTACATTTGCATGGTCCGACAAAGCGTGTCCTGAGCAATGAAGAACAAAGATGAAATCAAACGAACCTATTTCAGAACTGGTATGTTATTTGTCCCAGAAGCTGGTTAGTTTTGGTTTTATAAATTTAAATGTAAAACATATGAAAGGGAAGACTCTTTTGAAATCGAGCCTCTAAACCTTTCCTCAGAAGAGGAGGGTCTGCCTGTGTCAAGTGAATTAAACATGACAAGGGATTCCCAGGGTAGAAATTTGAGCTTTTCGGAGGGCATTAGTTGGTTGGTCTGAGGGAACAAATAAATCAGAGATTTGGAAAGCTCATAGTTCTTATCAAGTCCTATTTACACTCTTGGGGGTGGCGGCTTGTAAAACAAATTAAGATATGTCACTGCTGCTCTCTGACTCCTGTGACAGCCTGCCGGCTCCTGTCTGTGGTACTAACCCTACAGGGTTGAGTCTGTGTTGATGGCATTTTGTTTCTGCATGGGGTGTCCTTTCTCCACACCATAGGTTCTTTTCTTCCATGTGAGTGATAGCTTTTTGATGCAAGAGTAGAACTAAACAAAAGAGCCAGTACCCACTGCTGATGGTGTGTCTTCAAGGACCAGACAGAAATAAAGTGTGTCAGTTAGGAATGGGTTTCTCTGCCTTGGACAATTATATGTGTAGGAATAGGCTTGAATTACAGCTTGGCAGTTTGAGGGGCCTTTCTTATTCTGCAAAGCTGAAGCCAATGCCTTAGAAGTCATCCCTGGATGTTAGAAGTTTGGCCTGTGGTACTCTTCATGTGCTGCAGATGACATTCTTGTCTGTAAGATTTGAGTTTCCTGGTTTGAAAGCTGTCATTGTGAGATATGTTTTGCATTTTTTTCCCCATTGGGGGGATTTTGTTTTACGTTGACTTGAAAGGCATTGCTCATGATTGCACAAAACTGATTAAAAGACAAGAAATGGTAAACTAGAAACAGTCTCATATCAGCCCCACTCTGCACAAGCAACTCCCGTGGACACCTTCTATTCTCTATTTTGAAAATGTCAGTGCTGGAGCTGGAAAGACCATTCATGAGCTTAGAGCACTGGCTGCTGTTCCAAAGGCCTGCATTTGATTCGATTCTCAGCACCCACAGGGCAGCTCATAAGTGGCTATGACCCCAGTCCTGAGGAATCCTGTGACTTCTGAACCCCTCGGGGCGAGCTCAGACATACACAGAGGTAAAATACCCATTTGCATATGATAGTTAAAATAACTAAAAAACGGGTGCTAACAAAGGAAATCGTATGTTTTAAATGTCAGTTCTGTTAGAGCAACAGGAACACTAAAACATAGTGACATAGTAAAACAACAGAGGTGTAGTTATGAAAGCAGCCAGCTCCTACCAAGAACAATGAGAAAAATAACACAGTGTGTGTTACATAAGCATCTTCATTCGGTTCACAACAAAGAATATTATAGAGAGGACTATCATTGTTCCGATGGCTTAAACATGGAGAGGTTCAGGAACTTGGCTGGGCAGGGAGCATTCACATAAAAAGTCAAGGCATCTTTTATTGCTGCATACACAATTAATGCTCATTAATATTCAAATCATACTTTAGAAACAATGCAACTTTGTTCCCCTTCCACAAACGGGTAAGGACCGCCATGCCAATACTCCTTGTAGACATCATTCCCCATAAACAATTTAAAATGGCTGCCTGGTGTTTTTGTTTTTGTTTTGTGGCCCCCCACCCCACCCCGTTAGTTAGCTGTTTCCTATCACAAGTCAGATGTTTATATGTTTTTCAGGGTTTTGACAGAGCTGGCTTTGGTGGATTTAGATTCAGGTAAATGTCAGTCTAGTTTTTTCAGATTGGCGTTCCAGAAATAGAACTCCTGTTTGCGCTAAGGACAGCTCAATGTCAAACTTTCCTAAATTAAAACGAGTGTTTCAGTCACTTTGAAAAAAAAAAATGTGTCTACACAGAAACTTCAAATCTTTAAAAGTCAGCGAACAGGAGTAGCTATGCTCTGGAGGCTGAGTTTTATGACGTGATGAAAGGTGGCAGCAGGCTCAGCCGCAGGGAAGCCATTCTCTGACTCTGGCCTGACCTTTGCTCACTCACAGGCCACTACCTTATCTTTGTATGAAACTCCTGGAGTTAATCCATATGCAGACTGCCGGATAATTGTGACTAAGCTGTGTTCCCAGAGAAGCTTTTAGGGTAACACAGCAAGAAGAGAGATCAAAAGGGCCGGGGATTGCAGAGCACACGCAGATACTTACAAGAGTCAGCGTGAAAGGTTGCTGCCAATCACAATTCTTATTGGCGTCTTCGTGATGCAGCAATAAAAGAACAGAAAATAAAACGCACTTCCAAAGGAACCATTTTCTAGAGTACGGGGCTTTCCAGATGCATCATGGGGGAAAGGCAAGATGAAGCCGCCAAGTCCGGGTGATGTGACTGACCACACCTGACATCTTGGTGACAAGTCTCTCAGATGCTGAAAATATCTTTGTCACTTTTCATAGGCCACGTGCTATTGCTGGCTTCTGTGTGTGTGTGTGTGTGTGTGTGTACGTGTGTGTACATGTGTGTACATGTGTGTACAGCTGCTACTAGACCTGTGAGGTGAGGTCAGAAGATAATAGGAAGCAGTCAGTCTCCCCTTCGATCTCGGGAGTCCCAGGGATGGAACTCAAGTGTCAGGGCTAGGGCAGCAAGTGCCTTTCCTGGCTGACCCCTCTTTGCTGACCTTTCATGCTGCTCTTCTGTCTTTCGTCCTGAGCCCCAATGATTTCACTCCCAAACCCCAATCTTAGGTGCCATCCATGTGCTTTCTTCTCATTCTCAGGCAGAGTCTTTAGAGTTTCCATTTTTGCTCAGTGTTCTTTCCTGTTCTTTAAAAGGTAGGGAATTATATGCATGCACGTGCACACACACACACACACACTCATATACATGCGTACACTCATGCTTGTGCACACACACTCACACACGCACACATGCGCACATACACATGCACACACACTCATACACACACACACTCATACACATGCGTACACTCATGCTTGTGCACACACACACACGCACACATGCACACATACACACGTGCACACACGGGTGGAGGAGTCGGTGGCCTAACCCCTGAGGAGATACTTTGAGGCGCTGTTGGGTGTCCCTATTTACTCCTTGTCTCTGCCCAGTGTTTCAGACTCCCTGTCTTCAGCAGGCTGTCCCACCTGGGCACAGTCTTGGACAGGCTTTCCCACGTGGGCTCACATGTGCCATGACTATTTTCTGAAAAATGACAGCTAAGTAATCGTATGAGCAAACTCAAGCTAAATGAAAGGGCATGTTCCTGGCTCTAGTAGGCTGAAAAATGAAAGTAGGGGATTGAAGACCCGGTGATTACAATGAGAATATATAAATATATAATAGAGTTCAGGATTGTCTGGGAGATTAAGTTTCCGCAGCTCTAGCTTTCCTTAAATAACACTGAAATGCCCCACTTTCCAATGCTCCCCAGGGACGGTAAACGCTTGTATAACGTTACCTGTTATAAAGAATCTATTTGCCCTTTATTCAGAAGCTTAAGTTCTTGACTTTCAAGGAACATTGTGGAAAGAACTCCCCCTTGGTGAGTCTCTGAATACCAAAAAGCCATGGGGTCCCAAATTTGGTTGCACATCTGAATCCCCTAGGGAGCTTTATAAAAATGCAGCGGGGCCTGGGAATTTATGTTTCTCAAAAGCTCTCCAATTGATTCTGATCCTCAGCCAGCTTTGTGGGCTACTATTAAAGTGGCTGCTTGGACATTAGCTAAGTTGGTTTCTGTGCCGTCTGTGGGCATTCAATTGGTGGCTGGCAGTTACCTTATGCAGATGCTGTGGCCGTTGCAATGGCATTTCATAGTCAAAGAAATTTGTCTTTGTGAGTGGCAGAAGGTGAATTCAAAATAAGAGTCAGAGCCTTCATTCTTATCTGGCCTCTCCATCAAGTGTGGCTGATCCATTTGACAAATAGGTGTGAAGTTGGCTAAAACTGAAACCTCACTCTTGTGAACATTTTATGGCACATTTACCAAACTGGGGGGTGGGGGGAATTGAGCTTTGTCGCATTTTTCCACCTCAGTCTGTTCAGGTTGCTATATAACAAAGTACCTTTTTTTTTTGTTAATAGATAATTTAAAAATGAACAAATTAACTGGTCACAGTATGAGAGAGTAGGAAGTCCACCATCAAGACACCAGGTAAAAGCTGTTTCTTGGAGTGGAGCAGGAGAGGGATGCCTACAGGCTTTCGCTGTGACAGCTCTAATTTCGTCACGAGTCTGAAGACCTGATTGTCCTCTATATACTCTCCCTAATGCTGTCACATTGAGCACTAGGTTCCATCACGACTCTGGGGGACACGAGCTAGACAAGTGTCCCACCATTGAGGTACATCCAGACAGATCCTGCCGTATAGCGAAAGTGGTGCCTAGTGTCTTGTAGCCTTTCCTCCGCTTAGCTGAGGTTCTCTGATGTTTGCACTAGAGCTGTGCATCCTGGAGACACATGCTAGGTTGTCTGTAAGATTTTTGACCACAAGCTCTCACTAAGAGAAGAGCCGAGGACTCTAGTATTGACAGCTAATCACCAAATGCAGATAAGAATGCAGTGAGGTGGTTCACTTTCCAGGATGAATATTGGATTTGGGGAGCTGCCAAAGTCTCATTATAATCCACTCTCCAAAGGGTAGCCCCACATTTTAGAGAGAGTATTCTTGCTCAAGAGCTGAATTCAGAGTGCATGAAATCTGTATAGTGATGGGTTTACCACCAACCCCCCCCCCACAATGTGGGGTTTTATTATAGTCCAGGAAGAGGCAGCTATAAGTAAATGTTTGTTGTGGGTAATTGAAAGAGTTGGGTTTGCTCTTGTGGCTTTTCTCTTTTACTAAAAATTAAACTGATATATGGTTAAATAGAAAGCAATCTAGTTGCAAAGAAAGTAGCAATCTGTCTCTAACTAGGACCTCTGTTTGAATATGTGAAGTAACTTATATTTGCCTTAATTTTTCTAAGCCGAGAAAAGCTAGTTAATGGTTTTTAGCCATAGTGTGTGGTGTGTGTGTGTGTGTGTGTGTGTACATACTTATGAATTGTAAATAATGATTATGATGAACAAATCAGTTTGTAGGAATGGGTTAAAATGGAGGCATGGGATAATACCAGAAGTACTGCACTGAAATGCTGAGTATGTATTTTGGAAAGACTGGTGAGTGAAAAAATGCTTTTAAAAATTAGAATGCCTGGTGTTGTCCGTGCACTTCAGGGCTTTACCGAATGTATAGTCCAAGTAATCTTTATTATGAATTATTTTGCTGTCTTTTGCCCGTTTGTTTTGTTGAGACAGGGTTCCACATAACCCATGCCGGCCTGGCATCCACTGTGTAACACAGGCTGGCCTCGAAACACTAATCTTTCTGCTGCTGCCTCCCAAGTGCTGGCATTATGGGGCAAATCACCAGGCCTGGCTTACTTGCTACATTGCAGAATCAGGTGTCACTTCTGGTTGTTAAGTCTTATATAGGTCTTCAGTTTCTTCTAGAAACTTCATTCTTTTTATTCATAAAACTGTGACGTGTTGCTAAAATGCAGCTCATAAGTATAGTCTGATAATTTTGCTGACAATTCAGGAACGGCTTGTCTATCTTTTTCTTTTTTTTCAGTTTGTATAGTAGTTTGTAAAAATCTTAGGAAGTTTAATAACTGTTTGGAAACTCACTTTTTTTTTGGTGTGTGCTGAGTTATTTATTTTTCTTTAATTTGAGTAAAATCACAGCTTTGATCCCAAGAGAAAGAATAGTTTCAATATGCGAGTCTATATTATTTGTACTAGAAAATGAAGTCACAGATGAATATGTATGTAATTAGATGAGTAAATCCTCTGCCTGCCAGTTGTTCCCAGTTGTTTCGTAGACACAAAAGTTACAAAGTGTTGAAAGGAAGTTGCATTGTGATAAGTATAATCAACACATCTTCTGCAGTTGAAGACCTATTCGTAAGCAGCATTGAAAGAAAAATAAAGTGATGTAATGTCTGGGAAGGATCTCTAATAGAAGCGGGCTCAAGTCCATGATTTGTGGTTTTCGAAGCTCTCGATTTCTTCAGGGAGGCCTGTTGACAGTTACAGAATCTCTCACCCAGGCTGAGTGGGTGGAACCTGCTCAGTGGGACCCCCCCAGTGGGAGGAGCATATTGCCCTGGCTCTAAGCTTCCTTCTACAACTTCTTCCTTGACGCTTCTGTGATTTCTGCTGGCTTTTGCTAAGCCCTGAAAAATATACAGGATGAGATACCTTTTCAAGGTATCTCTGTTCTCTGGAGACTGAAACGGAGCTTTGAGTTGGGCCAGGTGTGTCCTGAATAAACACGCCTGTCATGGTTATCCATTTTAAATGGGATCATTCCCATTTAAAGGTTAACTGTTCTTCGAAAAAACGACGGAGGGTACAAAACTGAGTGTGGGTGGTGGCGCACGCATTTAGTCTCCGCACTCAGAAGGCAGAAGCAAGCTGTTCTCCAGGCCAGCCTGGTGTACAGAGCAAGTTCCAGATCAGGAACCAAAGGAAAAGCAAAACAAAACAAAAACAAAGAGAGATTCTCAAAAGGGGAAGCGTTTACAGCCTTTCATTAAAAGCCTCCTATATGGTATTACTAACTATAATGGGTGACAAAAAAAACGTGTTTAAGTATGTGGAATTATTCAGAACAGCGCTGAACAACGTAGAAAGACCGAAACGCGTGGTTTTGAAAATGCTTCTTAACCCCATGCATCAAATACCCATATGAGCTACATGTAGTCATATAAGAATTTAGCCACTGTCTACCTGGAGGGGTGAGCTCTGGTAGCTGTTGTCTCTGCCCATGCCCATGGTGTAAATATTCGCACCACACCTAATTTCAAATTAACTGTTGCATGTGGAATTGGAACAAACTATTTGGCTGGTACCACTCAGGCTTAATACCTCAAGTGGCAAATTCAAAACCACGGAGCCATAAACAGGAACATAAACAAGAAAAACGTCTGCTGCCCAGGTACGGCCAAGTGGGGCCAGGCAATGCCCGACATGCATCCTTATGTGTGAACATTATGAAAGAGAACCTCCGTGAGAAAAAAAAAAAAACTACTAAAGTCGAGCTGCAGCTCCTTCTTGATAAGGCTTCGTCGTGGCTTGGAAAGGCGTGGCCCTTCCGAGTTGCATCGTGTTTTCATACGTATAGGCGTCCTCCGGCACACAATTAGAGGGTACCCACAGACTGCGGAGTGACACGATGCAGAAGAAGCCCATGCTAATGCCATTCCTCTCCTGAATGGAGAAAGATGCGGAGAGTCAGGTCCACCCGGTTTCTTAGAGGTCTGGTTCTCAGGAAGAGCGTGTGTGTGTGTGTGTGTGTGTGTGTGTGTGTGTGTGTGTGTGTGTGTGTGTGTGTCTTGATTGGGGAGCCATCACTCCAGCCCCTGGTAGAGCTGTTTCTACAGGGGACAAATGAACCTACTCATTCCCTCACCTAGTCATCATTCCACTCGCTGCCTACGGCAAGAGCAGAGGGACTTTCTGAGTACTTCTCCCATTCCTCTGCTTTCTCTTTAATGCCCTCTTCCCTTCATCCATCTCTGATCCCTATGCTCCAGCCCCCACAGCACACTTCTGCTCTTTTCACGAAGAATTTATTTAAAGCTTGGGGGGGGGCAAGTAAAAGGAAAAAGGAGAATGAATCCTAATCGAAATAGAAAAACAGGAAATTCCAAAGCGAAGCTTCGGCTGGCGGAGCTGACTTGGCCCGCAGTTAAGTTGTGCTTTGAGCTTTCCCGCTACACTGACCGTGTTAGCGGAGGGTGGCCAGATGTCCTGCGTTAGGCCGAACCGTGTCTCGGGTTTCTGAAGCATTTGTTTGCTTGCTTGTTTTTGCTGCTCTTGATAACAGTTCTCTTCAGAAGTTCCCATGAGAGTCGTCCTACTTCAGGCCTGCTCTGACCCTGACATGGCTGAACTCTTCCCTGACCACGATTGTCCTCTGGGGGCCTTGGAAAGCTTGTGATCTGAGATGTTACACGGCGTGCCTAGGAGGCAGTGGCACAAATTCTCTCCTCGCAGACGCGCTGCCTTCCAGCACAGAGGCGGAAAATGTAACGGAGGGGTGCCTTATGTTAAGGATTGTGATGGCCACTGTTTGCCTGACCCGACGTTTTTCTCAAGGCTCACATACACACCTTGTAAAACCCACCTATAGCCACGGGTCCCATTGGGCTGCGTTTACTAACACATCTCCCTGCTGATTGCTATATCTCTTCACCCTTAACCCAAAATTAGTTTCCTGTTCCAACACCGTCCCCCAGCAGTGTCTAGTTAGCTGGCCTGACTTTAGTCTTCCGTCTTCAGCAAGTACAGTCTTAGCACACACCTGAAATCCCAGCACTTGGGAGGTAGAGGCAGGATGATCAGCAGTATTAGGCTAGGGCAGACTACAGTGTTAAAACCCTGTCAGATCAGATAGAGAGATAGGCAGATAGATAGACAGACAGACTGATAGACAGGCAGATGATTGATAGAGGGACATATGATAGATGGATAGATAGATACATAGATAAATAGATGATAAATACGTAGATGATAGATGGTAGGTAGATAGATGATGGATGGGTGTTAGATGAATGGATGAATAGATGCATGTGTATATATAGATATATGATTGATATATGTTATAGCGCACACACACACACGTGTGTGTGTGTGTGTGTGTGTGTGTGTGTGTGTGTGTGATGTTTGATTGGGCTTACAGGAGAAATGGCTGTAAGCTCTCACCTGCCTCTGTCACACTGGGAATTGAAGCCCGTGATACCGAACTCCCTGCCTCTCATTGTGATAGAGGGGCCACCCTCAATAGCATCTACTGCTAGCACAGCGTGCAGCTCTGGTTCCCCAGAACGAGCTTCATCTGGCAGCAGGAGAGGAGGGAGGTGAGATAAGGAGGAAGGAATAATCTTGAATTTCCACAAAGGTGAACGAAATAAGAGCTGAACGTTATTTGGTGTACACGATACTGGCCACTCTCCCCTGACCCATCGGTGACTCTCCCCTTAACCCGCCTTCCCTCTTTAAAAACAACTTGTTTCTGAAGCTCAGAATATTATTTGTAAGTGTTGACGTTTAATTTCCTAGTCTCCTACAATTAAAAGAAAGCATGTGCGAGGACTAGACTCATCATTAACTCTCCAACATGGCTCCTGGCCACCGACTCCACCCACCCTGCCAGGATTGTCCTCCTTAACCCAGAGCAGCGCCAACCTGCCGGTGAGTGTACAGGCCATATCTACGCCATGGGTGTCTGTGTCTGAAATCACATCTGCAATGCGCAGTGACTTCATGGTAATGGTGAAATTCTAGACTGAACTTTGCGCCACCATGTAGTTAAATAAATACAGTATGGTCAGACCCTGTGGTGTACCCCAACCCTTCGTGAGCTGCCCTGATCTTTCATCTCTAGTCTGAGCACCTGGATTTCATTATTGGATACCCCAAGCCTGTGCCCCAGAATATGCACAGCCAGGTCTTCAAACATGCTGTGCAGGGTTCTCTTCCTGATTTTACTTAGTCTTTTCTTTGGGCTGAAGAATTGTTCTTCTCTCCTCCTTCTGAATAAACATGGGTCTTTCCATAAGACCAGATCACATTGCTTTTTTATCATATGTATCCATTTATCTTAAGGGTGTTGGGGATTGAACTCAACTGGTTAAGTGTGCTAAGCTCGTGTTCTGAGGTTTTTGTTTCAGGGATATACAAAATTGTACCAAGTAATATTTATTGAGCGGTCAGGAGGAGCGTGGAAGCTAGTAAAAGAGAATAGCAAGAAGTAATCTAGTAGACTTCGGTAGTGTTATTGTGATAATATGGAAAATAAGTGAATGGTAATTAAAGCAAGTTTTATAAAGGCTTGGAAATGCCTATTGAAGTAAACACAGAAACATATGGTTGTCATGAGTCAGTCATGAGAAAGTTCTGAATTCTCCCAGAATTAATCCTTAAGTTCATGCTTTCTATGTTATAGTTTCAAAGTTGCCTTGCAGGCAAACTGGCAAACTGAACCTATTATGGGAGAGAAATATTTAAGAAAGGGACGATCTCTAAGAGATGTAGAAGAAACGGAGATATAAGTCTTAACTTGATATCAAAACATATTCTTAAAAAAAAAGTTCTGGAAACAGACCCTGTGCAGGTCAAAATTTGATATCCAATAAATGTAGCATTTCAAGTTAATGGAAAAGTTGCGGTACAGCTCTACTTTGAAATACAAAACCAGCTTTTTCTTTGTGCTTTCCACCATTATAAAAAGATATGAAAAACTTGCAGTATGGTTACAGAGTAATATATTTTGCATATCAGGATAGTAAAAATGCTTCTCATGAAAATAAATAAAAATCTACTCTAAAATAAACCATTAACAAAGCAGGAAGGAGGAGAGAAGGAAGAAAGGGAGGTAAGTCGACAGAGAGGAAAACGGCTGCACATAAAAAGGTCCTCAGTCCCGTGTTTTTCTTGGTAGCTGGATGGTACTACTGGAACATCCAATGTGGTTCCCAGAGTTCTGGGCCAGCAAAGAATACACATACAGACCCATGTGATTTTACGTGAGAGATGTCTCCGGGGAGATGAATATGAGACTTTATAGCTTTAAGTAGTTCAAACAATGATCTCAGGGGTTAGAAAATAATTCTCAGACTTCTTAAATGTCCTGGCATTTATCCTGGTATTAAGCTAATCAGGTGGTTGTAGTTATTGGAAAGAGTCTGTCTATGACTAGTTATTCAATTGCAATAATTGTGGGCAACTAGGCAAGCAGCCATACAGAGATTCCCCTGTTGAAGGATCAGGAAGGCCCAAATGGCTGAGCCATTTCACTTCATCCCATTTCACTTCATCCTCATGTGAGTTTGAACTCTCTGTCCATATTGTACTCTGCCCAGGCTCTACGTCCTTATCATAGCTGGGCATCCTGAAGTTTTCAGATGATTGCTTTCAGTCCCTAACTTTTCTGTTAGCATGTAGTTGACTCTTATTGCATAGAATATTAGAAACTCTCTTGTTTATTTGTGGGCCTGATTGAAAGTGTCAAAAAGGATTCTAGTCAATGGTTGGAGCTGTCCACTCACTTCTGAGGGTGGTGGGTATTGTATTATTCCCTGGTTCTATTTATTATTTCAGTTCACAGAATCATATCACATATACTCATCCACCAAGATTTAAATCAGCAGACAGGCACAGTGTTGCATGCCTTTAATCTCAGCACTCTGGAAGCAGAGATAAGCAGATCTCTTTGAGTTCCAGGCCTGTCTGTTTGGCAAAGAGAGTTCCAGGACAGACAGGGCTATTACACAGAGAAACCCTGTGTTGAAAAGGAAATTTTAAGTCAGAGATTCTTAATTATATTCAGTTTGAAATCATGTAAACCATTGAGAGGGGACAATACAGTTTGAAGGACTGACTTCTCAGATGTGACTGGATAAGAAGCCATATATCTTCATTCTGTAAGGAGTACAACAAAAATCAGAAGTTAAAACTTGGCAGAGAGTATCCTGAAATATTATAAATACCGCACATTTTCAATAGTATCCAGTGACTTCTTTCTCTTTTGCTTTTCATATTTCTCTATAATGTCATCTCACCTGGTTTGGACTTTTATACTGCAGTGCTAATTACTGGGTGTTCTGTGGAAACAGCAGGGACTTTGGCATTGAGTTTAAGCTTCAAAGCCCTGAACTGGCTGCTACCTTCTAGTTTGCTTGCTTTGCAACTGAATGCCTTAACCTCCTTATTTAATAATGTATACCACAAGGTCTTTATGATAATTACAGGCAATTTTATACATGAACTAATATTCCCTGTGTGTCTAGTCATGCTTTTGTATGCTTGTACTCACCACTCAGTAAAATATTGGTATCTTCAGTGAAGTTCATAGTACACTAGTGTGCTCATGTGTTCTCATGGCTTGGACTCCATCTTTAAAAAAAAAAAAAACAGCGTTGTTTCACGTGTTTCCATAATACTCAGTGGAATGATTTGCACAGATTAGGCCTCCTCAAAAAGATTGCTTAATTGAAATCTTGAGCACTTTTCAAAATACAAGAACAGGGATTAAAGATTCAAACTGTAATGTTTATTTGCACATACAAGAATATGCGAATTGATTTTCAAAATAAAATATGATGCAGTATTGATTTTTTCCCCCAGCAAAACCAAAATCAGTGTTTAACCCTGAGGTTATCAATCTGTCTTGTGTCTATCTGGCCATGAGGGAGGGGGGCTTGTAGTTGTGGTGATATATGGTTTATGATCAAATAAAACTTGCCTGGGGATCAGAATGCAAAATTAGCCACAGCCAAAGATGCTAGGCTGTGGTGGCCACACCTTTATTCCCAGGACCCAAGAGACAGAGGCCGATGGATCTCTGTGAGTTGAAGGTCACCTAGGGCTACGTGAGAGTGAATCAGTCTAAAAGAGAAACAGAGCTCATGCCTTTAATCCCAGCACTAGAGAGGTCTATAAAACAGGAGCAGGGTCTCAGAACCCGCATTCCGTCTTAGACATTCAGCTTCCAGCCACAATGAGGACAGGATCTCCTCAGTCTTGGTGGCTTGGGCTGCTTTGCTTCTCTGATCTTCAGCTTGAAACCCAGCATCAGTGTCTGGGTTTATATTTGTACTACAAGTGATCAAATGACAAAAAAGTCCAATCTATAGATGAGCTGTGGACAGAGCCTCAGTCACCTGAGCACCTAACCACTCAAAACTAGCAGCAGCCTTTTACAGGTAAGTAGCCCACCTCAGGTCAGGAATAAGTAAACGGCTGGGGGAGCAATGGTCAATGCAGGGGTTTCAACCAATCAGGAGAAAACAGTAACACCGAGGACAACTCAAGTTCTTCCTATGCGGGCTCCATGCTATGTGGTGATATCTTGCTTGTGCAAAGTTTGTCTGGAGGTCAGAGAATGGAGCACGTCACCAGCTAACCATAGAGGCCTGGAGGTCTGTACAGATAGACAGGAAGTGAGATTGCTGGGCGGAAACAGGAAGTGATACGGTGCGGGGCTGAGAGTGGACATAAGCAGGGAGAAACAAGAACTCGCTCTCTTGTCCGCCGAGTCAATAAGGAGGTAAGGTGTGGCGGTGGCTCGCTCCTTCTCTCTCATCTCTCAGCATTTTTATTATCTACGCCCGTTAAGAACTCCGTTTGCAGCGCTACCGTGGAAATAGATTCGTCCCATAAAAGCGAAGGGTTGGGATGGGAGCACAGGGCGGAACGGGAAGAAAATAACTCTGCATGACGTGCAATAAGTCAAAGGAGCGCCGAACTTTAAGGCTGACCAAGCCATTAGGAGTTCGCATTTGGCCCGGTTTAGTGTGTGGAGCCTTTGGCCTTTGCAAAGGCCAAGGATGCTTTTTGAACTGCCGACGCTTTTAAATGTTCTTACTGGTGTAGACCTCGGGGACATGAGCTCCTACCACCCGAGGTGATCCGTGGAAGGGACGGTGACTTCACTTGCCTAAGTCATACCTCATCAGGGGCGTTCCTGTGCCAAGCTCTGGTGGCAGCAAATAAGGGGAAAGCCCTGTGGTCCTGTCCTGTGTGTGGAACAACCCCCAAAAGGCTGCTACTATCTCAGACCTTCCTAAAGCAGAGAAGTGCATATGCTTATATACAACAGGGTATGTCCCTGTGTAACTTACACATGGGAAAAATAGTCTTTCAACTTCTGGCCTTTAGCCTTCTAGGGAAAAAAAAATATTCTTTTTTCAAAACATGCCTTCTACAGGACAGAGATGATCATTAGCAGTCTAGAATAACACGTCATCCACGTATTCAACAGCTATTTTATTTATTTATTTAGCTATCTATCTTTTGGTTTCTCGAGAGAGGGTTTCTCTGTGTACCCCTGGCTGTTCTGGAACTCACTTTGTAGACCAGGCTGGCCTCCAACTCACAGAGATGCACCTGCCTCTGCCTTCTGAGTGCTGGCAGATATTATTTATTTATGTAGTTTATGTATATGAATGTTCTGTCTTCGTGTACACCTGCATGCCAGAAGAAGGCATCAGATCCCAGTTGTTATGTGGTCTCCGGGAATTGAACTCAAGACCTCTGGAAGAGCAGCCAGTGCTCTCCACTGTGAACCTTCTCTCCAGCTACCTCAATAGTGATTCTCCCTCACCCCCTTTTCATTGTTAAATTTAATTTGGTTGGTAGTGTGTGCATCTGTGTATGCATGAACACATGTGAGTGGTTGTTCATGCATGTCCCAGTGGCACATGGGGCACATGGGAAGAGGGAATGTCAACTCAAGAATTGCCTGGATCAGTCTGACCCCTGAGACGTCCATGAGACAATTTCTTAATTGACAATTGAGGTAGGACGGCTCAGCCCACTGTGGGAGGTGCCATTCCTACACAGGTAGACCTAGGCGGCACAGGAAAGGTAGCTGAGCAGACTCTGGGGCGCAGTCCAATAAATCGCTCTCCTGTGTGGTTTCTATCTCAAGTTCCTGTCTTCAGTTCTTGCCCAGGATTCCCTTGATGGTGATGATGGACTACAACAATTGTCAGATGGAATTAACCCTTCCTCCTGGGGTTTCTTTGTGAGTTTTCCAGCACAGGGAGGGCAAGCAAGCTAGGTTGATGTATGCATGTATGCATGCATGTGAAAGCTGGAAGTAAGCCTGTGGTGATCTTCGGGAACAGTCCTCTTTGGGTTTCTGAGACAGGGTCTCTCACAGGACCTCAAGGCTCACCAAGTTAGGATGGTGGACCCAGCTAGCCCCAGAGATTCCCATCTCCACCCCAACAGCCCCACCACATCCAGCCTTTTAGGTGGGTATTGGGGAGTCCAATGAGGGTCCTCATGCTTGCACAGTGGGAGCTTTTCCAAGCCAGCCACCCTCAGGGCCCCCTTAACAACCATTTTTGCATTCTTCCTATCCACCACATATTGTACCCAAACATTGAATTGGCAAGCCCATTTTAGAGCCCATGGTTTAGCAGAATAAGAAAGAAACCAACAATGGTAATAATAACACTAATGCAAATCCTCTGTTGGCAACAGCGGTGTATAGGCATTGTCATCAACATGATAAGGAAATATAGGTCATACCCAGAGCACCTAACTCTGGCAAAGACGCCTTCTAGGGCAAAGACATTTTGGTTAGAAAAATAAGGTCCTCTTACCCTCAAATGCCTGCTTAGAAGTTTGAAACTTTCAAGGGGCCGAGGGCATTAAAGGGTCACCTTATAGAAAATACAAAGGGTTATGCATGGGGTCGCACAAGATGAGGGGACGGCTGCACCTGTTATTTGGAGGGAACCTCCTAGAGGCTGGTGTTAGTAAGCAAGCTGAGAACATATTAGGAAACATGTTTGGGGTTAGAACATGCATTGGCAAGTAGATGGCTCTCAGGGCCTTGAGGACCCTAGACCCTAGGAGGTCACGGTTCATTGCCGAGCAGGCAGCATGGAAGGGACCGGCCTCACTGGGCTCAAAGCGGTCAGGTGGTAAAGTTCCTGAGTTCTCGCTGCTGGCCGTCTGCCTCAGCCATACTTGTCTGTGTGTGTGGACTTGTAACCCAGGTAGGCTTTGACTCAGCAAATGCTACTCTCTTTTCCCATGCGGGATTGTCTGCTGTGCTGCGATTCTGCCGTGGAATTCCCTGTCTCTGGGGTTTAGAATTCAATTGACACATGAAGAAACTTTTATTTCTAAACTCAGTAGCTCAAAATGATGCTCTTTGGGTTAAAATTACAACATAGAGAGTTGTAGGTGGGTTGTTGTTGTTGTTTTGTGTTGTTGAGTTTTGAGACAAAGTCTCTGTATTGCCCAGCATGGGACTTGTGTGGCCTAGGCTGGCTTCAAATGTACAATCCTCCTGCCATAATCTCCTAGGAACTGTGACATTTGGATCAGTCTCACCATGCTAACTGAGACTTCTTTTCTTCTTTGTTTGCATGGGAAATTTTATACAGAACCTTGTAGGTCTAAGGATGTGTTCTGCCACTGAATTATAGTCTTAGCTCTATGACCAGAAGATATTTAAAATATGTATCAGAACAAAGCATCTTGTTTATTGAGTTAAGACACAAATAAAGTCAATAAGATATTCTGACAAGGCACACCCATCCTAACATCATTTTCAAGTTTAAAAATATCACGTAGGTCATTAGGTTCTCATGGACGATGGCCATTGACAATTCACCCCTGCATTACAGGTGGGTAGTGTATTTCCTGAAGACCACAGCAGATGCAATGACGAACAGCTTCCCAGTTCTGTACATATCTAGGGATTGAAAATATAATAAAGTGGCCAGAAGCCACTGCATTACAAGAATCTTCAAGTCTTTTACATTAAAGATATTCAGCAAGTCTTCAAATGGAAGAGAAATTAGATCTTCTGAAGTTTTACTCTGAATGTTAAGCCAGGTTTAGGACTTGTCTTTATCAGGGTTTCTATTGCTTATATGAAACACCATGACCAAAAATAATTTGGGGAGGGAGGGGCTTATTACACTCACCATTCATTCCACAAAAATATTCGGCATCAAAATCAGGGCGAGGACCTGGAGGTAGGAGCTGATGTAGAGGCTATGGAGGGGTTGCTGCTCACTGACTTGCTCCTCAAGGCTTGCTCAGCCTGCTTTCTTAAAGAAACCAGGACTACCATCCCAGGGATGGCACAGTGATCTGGACCTTCCCCAATCTATCCCTAATTAAGAATACCCTATAGGCTCACCTGTAGCCTGATACTATGGAGGCATTTACTTTTCTTTTTTGGGGGGTGGGGCAATGGAGGAACTTTCAAGACTAGATTTCTCTGTGTAGCCCTGGCTGGCCTGGACCTCACTCAGTAGACCAGGCTGGCCTTGAACTCAGAGATCCACCTGCCTCTGCCTCCCAAGTGCTGGGATTAAAGGCATGTGCTATCAGCACCCAGTAAAGTAGCCTTTTCTTAAGTATCACTTCTCTCAGATGACTTTAGCTTGTGTCAAGCTGATATAAAATTCAAGCAATTGACTCCTTGTCAGCTTGACACACTAACATATCACTGTTAAGCCGCAACATTTTCTTTCTCATTAATACCCAAGGTATTGAATTAAAACCATATTTACTTTAAATGCCCCACAGTCTTTACAAATTCAAACATATTAAAAAGTCAGTCTTTTGCCAGGTAGTGGTGGCACACACCTTTAATCCTAGCACTCGGGAGGCAGAGGCAGGCAGATCTTTGATCTCTGTGAGTTCAAGACCAGCCTGATCTACGGGAGCTAGTTCCAGACAAGCTCCAAAGCCACAGAGAAACCCTGCCTCCAAATAAATAAATAAATAAGTAAATAAATAAATAAAGTCTCTTTAGAATATTCAATCTCTTCCAAAAATCCAAAATCCTTTTAAATGATCCAAGCCTCTCATCTGTGAGCTCCTGTAAAAAGAAAAATTAAATCAAATATTTCAAGAGGGAATAACCAGGACACAATCACAATCTGAACAAAGCAAAACTAAACCCCAACAGTAATGATGCACAGATTAAGATACACAGGACGAGGATAAAATATGCATTAAGTATTTTACTCTGGGAGAAGTCACTTACACAGGAAACCAGCGACAGGCAAGTTCCCGCTCCAAGGATCCGTACTCAGGCTGCTTTCTGTGACCGACCGACCGACCGACCGGAACCCAGCTCCGGGACCCAGAACTAGCCTCTCACAGGCCATGTCTGCACCTGTTGTGCCCACGCCCCAATGGGCGTGGTCAGTGTAACTGGTGCGAGTGGGGTGGATTTCTCGCTACACAACAGTGTGGGTAATTCAGCATCCCGTATCTGGGATTCATTCCTGAACTCCTCCAAATCGGAGCCCTTCTTGCAGCGCTCACGGCTTGTCTCCTAGTCTAGGCTGGCACCACTCCGTGGTTGCTGCTGTTCTGGGTACTCGTCCTGTAGTACTGCTATCTCCAAAGTGCGAGGCTCTCTGCGGCAACGGGGCTGCACTTTTACCAATAGCCTCTCCCGGGTTCTTGGTGTAAAACCTCAACTTCTCTCCAAGAACCCTTCAGTCCTTGTATTTCAACTGCTACCGAGGCTGCGCTTTCTCCAATGGCCTGTCCTGGTTTCTCACGGTGCCAGCCCTCACCTGCTTTCATGCCTTCATGCTTTCAAAACCAGTGCTACTGGGGTGACTCTCTCATTACCAAGTTCAGATGCCAGCATGAGGTCCAACCTTGACTACCTCTGGAACACAGCTTCTGTGTGCTAACTCTGTCAAAACACTTCCCAGAAGATTTCACCTCAATGACTCTGGTCTTTTCTTTATCATCATTAATTTATTAGCTCCAGCTGACCAGCATTAATTGCCCCAGCAAAGCAAAGATTTGGGGTCTGGCATTTTTGTTAATCACAGCAGATCCTTTCAGCCTCAGCTACCAGAATCACAGATTAATCACACAGAAGGCCCAGTAGAGTCTTTGCTTCCTTCTGAACTACCACAAGCCAAACATCCATTCTCTGCTCTGAACATTCTCATCTTTCAAGCTCCTACAGAATAGCTTACTGAGCTTTCAAAAGTCAATGGCTTTTATAGCCCAAAGTTACAAACATTTTCCATAATCTTCCCAAAAAAGCTATTGTGGTTGGGTCTGCAAAATGCATTTAATCCAACTTAAAAAGTCCCCATAGTCTACCACAGTCTCAACACTATTTAAAAGTCTGAAGTCCAGACTATCTTCTGAGACTCAGGGAAATCTCTTGGCTGTAATCTGTAAAACAAAAGTGAAAGCAGATCACATACTTCCAACATACAATCACACAGAATATATGTTACCATCTGAAGAGAGCAGAAAGGGAGTGTGGAGAGGAAACACTGGACCAAAGCAAGACCTAAAGCCAGCTGGGAAACTCCAAACTCTGCATCTCCATATCTGACGCCAAAGAGCTCTTCAGATTCCCAGCTCCATTCAGCTTTGTTAACTGCAGCACAGTTCATTCTCTTGGGCTGCCCCCATTCCCCGTTAGCTGCTCTCCTTGGCAGGTAACTCACAACTCTGGTGTCTACAATACTGTAGGGTCCCCAAGGCAATCCAGGCTTCACCCTCCCAGCTTCATGCAAACACATACTTCTCTGGGCCTCCATGTACTGAAACACTTTTGGCCTCAGCAGCTTTTCTTAGCCCTGGTGGGAGGTTCCACAACCTCTTTCTTTTAATCCTTGACTCTAAAGCCAGAAACATGTGGCTGAAACTGCCAAGTTCTTCTGCTTGCTGGGGCTGGAACAGGGCATCCTTGTTCAATTAAACCTTCCCCAGCTTCCTATTTTTGATGGTTTCCTACACCCCCTAAGCTTGGGTGTTCTAGAACTAGCTCTGTAGACCAAGTTGGCCTCAAACTCAGAGATTCACCTGCCTCTGCCTCCTGAGTGCTCCTACTAGTATGGCCTATTAAGCCCCACTTAAAGCATTCAGCTGATTTCCTAATCCAAAGCCCCCAAACCCACATTCTACTAACAAGAAGCATGGTCAGGCCTGTCATTTAATGCCATGCTTCTCCAACAAGGGCACACCTAATCTTTCCCAAGCAGTGCCACTTCCTAGGGATGAACCATTCAGATGTATGAGCCTATGGGGTGGTATTCCTATTCAAACCACCGCACATGTCAGCACTGAGACTAAACCCAATGTCCAGATTCTTCTGCTTGCCTGTGTAGCTTTTCTTAGATGCCAGAATTACCAAGAGTTAGTCTGAGAAATTGTACCCAACATTTTGATATTGTGACATTCTGTTGTCTGCTATAAACTTCACACTCAAGAACTGTGCAGCAGAGCTAAAAAAAAAAAAAAAAAGTCTCAAAAGAATTCCCCCTCATAATATCAAATAAACTAGTGATTTCTCATTGGCTATATTCTCAGGCATCCTGGGATTCATGCATAGAGTCTCATGTATACTAATACGTTCAATTTAGTTTTAATTTTTTTCTTTTGCCCCAGAACATATCATAATAATGCAATAAAAATCTATCTAAGCTCTACATTTTTCTTGCCGTGTTTCTTATTTATTATATTTATTTGATATTTATCTTATTGATGACGGGTGTATAATTTACAAGCATGTACTTTTCTGTACATTTATTATCTTCTGTTCATATTTCTCTTTTCAAAAGCTTCAGTATAAATTCCTTTAGTAAAAGTAGTACTTTTATTTTTTTAACTAAATTATATTTTATAATTTCAGAGAAGGATGATTTCCTTTGATCATCACTTATAATTAATGAACTATGTTCTAAAGTTTTGATGGAATAACATTTGAAATTAATGGGGTTTTAAAAGCTGCATGTGTAAAACATCCTATTGAGAACATTTAATCTGATAGAGGCTGAGCAATTTAATGAAAATCAAACTCTAAATGTAAACTTGTTGTATTGCCTTTATATGTTAATTTTATTACTGTTTCATGAAAAGCTATTGTCTTGGTTAGGGTTTCAGTTGCTGAGAGGAGATAACATGACCACAGCAACTCTTGTAAAGGAAAACATTTAATGGGTGGCTTACTGTTTCTGAGGTCTAGTCCATTATCATCATCGTGCAGCATGGAGATGTGTAGGCAGACTTGGAGTTGACTCTCAGCCCCAGGAAGTGAACTGGGACACTGGATGTGGCTTGAGCATATATGAGACCTCAATGCCCGTCTCTACTACAACCACACACTTCTTCCAACAAGGCCACACCCACTCCAACAAAGCCAGACTTCCTAGTAATGCCATCCTTATGAGTTTATGGGGGCTGATTACATTCAAACTGCCACACCTATCAAGTTCTCTGGAAAGCGTATTGCATTTATTAGTGTTCATTAACTATGATCTTTATGATAACGATGTGGGGTTTTGGTATAACTCTCACTTGGTGCTTCTGAATTGCAAGGTTGATGACAGGAAACATCATACCAGGTAGCCATTACTTAGACTATTTGTATTTTGTTTGTTTTGTTGTTTTTGAGACAGGGTTTCTCTGTGAAGGCCTGACTGTCCCAGAACTCGATCTGTAGACCAGGCTGGCCACGAATTAACGGAGATCCACCTGCCTCTGCCTCCACCCCTGCCAGAGTGCTGGGATTAAAGGCAAGAGCCAACACCACCCTTCTAGAGTATTTGTAAATAAGTTACAAATACATTTAGAGCAGTACTGCCCCAATATCTTTTTTTCAAGGCTGGAAATATTCACACTATAAATACTAATCGTACATTATATCTTCCTGGACCCTACCAGTTCTGGATTTTAAGGGACACTTATTTTCCTCTGACCAGAGACTGGGGACAGACTGTCTCCAGGTCAAATGTCTTTGGAATGTGACTCTTCAGGATTATCTTCGACATCTGGTAAAGCAGCTCTCACAGACAGGAACCATCTCCAGCAGGGAATGCAATCTCTTGGCTTCCATCATAAAGAGGGCTTCAAGTGAAGCCAGACCCAGCCATAACTTCACATCCATTTTAACACAGCCAGTGCTGAATTCGCAGGGGTTCATCTCGGCATTCATTTGCAAAGAAGCTGGGGCCTTGGTTTTCGATCTCTTGAGACTAGATTTCTGTCTTTTCGGCCACTCCTTTAATTTTATCTTCTCATAGCCAGCCTGTCTAGCCTAGTTCTGAGTGTTAGTAGCTGCTCGTTTGCGTTTCTTGAGTACTGATGCCCAGCTATTGCTGGGTTGTGTGAAACCCATTCTTGTGTTGAACACGAGGAGCCCATGATTATCGGTACCGCAGATTCTCACATTCTTAATCAGTTCCACCTGGCCAATAAACAGTAAAGCCGGGGCAACTTCTCTTCTGCGTGGGTTTTCCACTTTATGGGTAGTAAAGCTGTCTTTGGTGTGATTTAGGGATCCCTTTGATGCCTGCTAGTTTACTGTATTGATATTTCAGGGGTGTTGGCAGTCTCTGGTGAGACTCTACTAGGGGTATCTCTGGAGGTAGTCTGAGAAAATGGGGGGTGGGGGCGGGGGCGGGGAGCACAGCTGGGAAGGCTCAGCAGAGGCCTTGTTGGAACTTGCTAGTTCGGAGGTGCTCAGGGTTCTCTGAGAAGTAGAGCAAGGAACAAAGAGATTTGGGAGGAGAAGGCGGAGAAAGCAGAGGGAATACGCAGGGTCCTTTTGAACCCTGAGAATTCTGACCTGAGTATCTGCCCTGGTCCTGAGTTAAAAGTCATTGCCATAAATCGAGCTGCCAGTCTGCAAGTTGAAAAGGAGAGAGAGGAGGGGGAGGGGTGGAGGAGAGGGAGAGGGTGGCAGGGCAGGGCTGGGGGGGGGGGCAAGGGAAAACTGTGCCTCCTGCCATTTCAAGGAAGGAGTATGAACGCCATTCTGTCCTCCCCCTTCAAACTCCAAGTTTGCAGCCCTTGTATTTTCACGTGATACTGCTTCATTGGGGGGGGGGGTGCTTTTTTGTTTTTGTTTTTTTTTTTTTTTTTTCTGTAACCACTGTGTGTAGGACTTTGGAAGTGGGAAGGTCTAAATGGTGTGAAAGGCTAGCTCAGTTCATAAGGTGCCTTTGTTTTAGGGTTTTCAGATCTTTGGATGGCACTGTCTTATTTAAAGCAATTCATTTAAATCTTTCTTTCTTTCTTTTTTTAACCAATACTTGTTACAACCAGGACTCTTTTGAAACAGTTTCATTACACAGATCCCTTCTTTGTGTGAGTGGTAGATATCTATCTGTCATTAATTACTGGGGTCACTTCCTGAAAAGAATAAATGCCATAAGCATTATTACTGTCATTCTCACATGTTAATCACAGACAGTATTAATTATCCGTAGTCTATAGAGTTTAGGGATGCTCCGTGACACATGAGACAATTCCCCCTCTGGCTTAGTGCCAAGGGTTGTTAACCAAACACAGGCATCATTAGCATCATTTTGTAGAGTTTTAAAGATTCAAATTTTCTCCTGAGCACCTTTTCCTCAAATCCATTAAATATCTTAATGAATTTTTAAAATATTTGTATAATTAGAATATTACTCAGGCAAGATTTATTGTTTAATTTTGCAGATGTTGAGAAAAACTATTAAGAGACAGACCACACGGCATGTTATGAACGGGACAATGTGTGTATGGATGTGTGTGTATGTGCAAGATGATGATCAGTTCAACAGACATCTACCTAGAGCCTACTGTAATGATTTCTGACACCATAAAAAAAAAAATCAACAAAATGTAATCGATGGCCTTAGGCACTGTGTGGTGTTAAAGAGTGATAGATTTTCAAGTAAATAATCAGAATAAAAAGTGAACCACGGTAGAAGATGATCTTACCCCAGGGGAATTGGGCCAGACTCCTGGGGAGAGACGTTTCCAACATAGGTTGGTCTGACAAATCAGAGGAGAGAACTGAAATTAAAAGACAAAGTCTGGAAAGAGCCTGGGGAGTCAGTGCCTGGCAACAGCCAGGGTGCACGTGACAAAGACGAGAATTGAGACACTCCACTTCTCTTAACACCAAAATGTTGCTCATTAGGTGCGTGCTCGGGTGAATGGAGGTTGGTCGACACTTGCCTTCAGTCCTCCATTCCATATAGGCAATTAAATAGTCCGTATACATGTGGGGAATTCTTTGTGCATAGATGCGTTTGTCAATACTAACTCCCTAGTCTTTTAAAAGGTACTTGAAATAAAATGTTTGGTAGCTTGACACTAAGCACAAATAAGGAGTTTCTTATATTTATACAAAGTCAATATTTCTAGCTGTTTTTGAACAAGAAAATAACAGGCATTGATAAAGCTTGGTTTCAGTAAATTATAGTATGGATAGATTTTATTTTGTTGTGTGATGTGGGATGCCCTTCTGTATTCTTCAAAATGATGTAGAATGTCCGTCTGTGTGCTGCGAACATGTGTTGCTTTTATTGGCTGATGAATGAAGCTGTTTTGGCCTATGGTGGGGCAGAATATAGCTAGATGGAAAATCCAAGCAGGGATGCAGGGAGAAAGAAGGCAGAGTCAGGGAGATGTCAGCAGCTTCTGAGAAAGGAAGATATGTAGAAAATGAGGAGACGCCAGGGTCATGTGGTGATATACACATTAATAGAAATGTGTCAATTTAAATGTAAGAACTAGCTAGTAATAAGCCTGAGCTATCTGCCAAACAATTATAATTAATATTAAGCCTCTGAGTGATTATTTTATTAGCAGCTTTGGGACTATTGGGTGGGCCATAAAAGCCTCAGGCTACATTAGTGTGTTTACATGAGTTCCTGTATACTGTTAGTCCATATATTTCTTTGTGGAAATAAAACTTATGTAAATACTAGTAATTATGGCATTCTAACTGAAAATGATAAGCATGAGATATTCGGCTACATTTTGCACTCCAACAACTGTCATTTATGAGGTGGTCAAAGAAGAGAAATGCTGGAGTGTATTTGGAATGTGTGGGGTGTTTTTGTTTTGTTTTGTTTTTTGAGACAGGGTTTCTCTGTGTATCCCTGGGTGACCTAGAACTCACTCTGTAGACCAGGCCGGTCTAGAACTCACAGAGATCCACCTGCCTCTGCCTCTCCAGTGCTGCAGTTAAAGGTGTGTGCCAACATTGCCCAGCGTTTTACTTTTAACTTAACTCAGTGTGAGGCTTTGACTTATAAAGAGATCCTGGGAAAACTGGTGACTACTATGCCGCTGCTACGGCCCCAGTCCGTCCGTCCATCCGTCCGTCTATCTGTCTATTTGTCTGTCTCTCTCAATGCAAGAGTGAAATTTTCTGTGTGAAATGTAAACATTTTGATCGGAACTGTCTAATTTAAAACATAAAACAAAGAGGATTTTTATACATCCATTAAAAATTCTCATTATAGCTGGGTGGTGGCATACCTTTGATCCCATCACTCGGGAGGCAGAGACAGGTGGATCTCTCTGAGTTCGAGGCCAACCTGGTCTAAAGAGCAAATTTGGGGACAGCCATGGCAGTTACACAAAGAAACCCTGTCTTGCAAAAACAAAAAAAAGGAAAAAAATTCTCATTATAAAGAGCAAATGACAAGCTATATAGCCCTTTTTAATGTTTGGAGGACATATTCTTGAGGTTAGATCTGGACAGATTTTCAGCAGGCTTGAAAATAAATCATTAATGGTATAGTTTGTGGGGCCGAATTTGCTGCCCCACATGGTCCACATTCATTCTCTTTTCCATTAGTCTGGTCATCTTTATTCCATGTAGACACAGTGCACCCAGATAAAAATAATACAGTGTCCTTAGAATTCATCGTGGCTGTCTGCTGTCCCTCCTGCTGCTAACTGGCTGGGAAAGGCCTGGCATGGGAACTTGAAATCACTTAACACCGCAGAAACAAATTAGGTAGATGGCCATGAGCTCATCCCAGGACAGACAGAAGTGTGTCTTCGCCACCCTTAACCCATCCAGCCAGAGGAACAGCCCGGTTGCACCTGGAGTTGCCCGTGCAGTTTTCTCTGCATCAGATTTCTGGACACTTTGGCAGCATTCCGGAAGGATCCCTCATAACTCTGGCTTTGTGTTGAGGTGAGCACCCGAGGAAAACGAAGGAACTGTGGTCCACTACTCCAAACCCCTGTTTGGAGCCTCCTGTTTTGTTTTGGAGTCAGTGAATGGTCTCAGACACATCTCCAGAAAAGAGGCTGGATTTGTGTGATTTTCTTCTGCTTTGTTTCAAGAGGGGAATCTTAGAATGTGGGTTCAAATCTCTGCCCTGTTCTTCATAGAATGTGGGTTCAAATCTTTGCCCTGTTCTTAAGTGCTGTAATTATAAACACAGGTTGTAGCACACCCAACACAAAGCTCACTAAAGCAACCATTAGGAATTTTCATAGCGGTCTGGTCTTAGCAAGAAAGGGTTTGGTGGGGGCGGCTGTGCCGCCTGCTTTTCCTTTGGCCCGAGTGGATATGCTCTCAATATTGTCAGAATGAGACAGTTCCAATTTCCACCGCGGACTTACCACCAATGACTTCCGGACTCTGTGTGCCCCACACTCGTTCTTGGCATTTAGGCTCTCAGACAAAGGAAGGTTTCAGGAATGCCTGACAACTAACCAGCTAACACCGTGTGGTTCAGGTGTGCCCCTACCTGTTTAAAGCAGCATCATGCAGGTGAGGCGGGAGCCAAGTGACAGTGTAACTCTAGACAACTTGTTTAAACTGTCCTGGCACAGCTTGCTCATCTGGGATTGCCAGGAAGATTGCACGGTCTGACCTAGGGCTTAGTGAGCACCCGAGAAACAGTGGCAAAGACGATGGAGAATGTTCACCTTGGATACCACCTCGCTGTTACAAGGCTTTGGAAAGCATACCTCAGTGTCTGTCGTTGCCCGGTGACCAGCTGTGGGCCACTAACTTTACTTCTGCTATTTCCCTCTATCTTTATCTGGCAAAAATAAATAAATGAATATGTTCAGAAATAAATGAATATCTCCATATGAATCAAGAATGAAGTGAGCCCTCGAGGAAATCCCGCTGGCTATACTGCTGTTCACTGGGGAATTCTGACAGCAAAGGTGCAATATTTTTCCATATTTTATGTCAATTAAGTTATTTTCCTTCCTTAAAACAAAGATACACATATATAAAGAAATATATATCTTTCTTAAAGAACAAAGAAATGTACATAACTTTATATAAATATATGCACACACACACACACACATATATATATATACACGCATACATACACATACATATATTCTGGAAAATTATCAAAATCGGGTTGAGGATCTGAGAGGAACTGACACATTATCTCCAAGGTACTACAGAAAGATTAGGGTTACAGGGTTAGAGTTAGGGTTAAGCCCATGAATAGAGATGATAGAGCAGCCTGTGACAATTTACTAAGAAAGAAGGAAGGCCCCAAGGTAGGTCATGAGGAGGGATGCCTGGGTGGAGAGAGGAGCAAGTCCCCATTGGTAACTATAGGGATAGAATTGTGAAGGGCCAGTACTTACAGGAGGAGGTGGTCTTGGTGCAAGAGGCCCAAGCATCCCCAATGGAGGTGTGGAGCTTGGGTGACCCATGAAGATTCAAAAAGAGGCTATGGCTGGGTGCCCATTAGGGCAAGTCCCATGGGACGAGGCATTGCAGAGGGTGGATATGGTAATGACTGCTTCCTATAACCCGGAGGCAAGCATGAGGTTATCTAAGCCGTGAGTACCAAGTTGGGCCAGTTGCATCTGAGACACCCCGGATGGGGCGTGTGACTTGGTTAGAGTGGGTAAGCATGTGGATGTCCATGAAAGAATGCCCGGGGTTCCTGTTGCTAGAGGCGATGTCTTCTGGGCCCAGAAGGAATCGACGATGTCATAGCTCAGGGTATCTCTATTGAGACGTTTCTAGGAGGCAGCGGTGAAGGTGTGGAGTGAGGAGACCATAGGTTTGGAGGCAGAACCTGCATCTGCACACAGCTGGTGGAGTTGCTGAGCCTGCGACAATGGGTGCTAGACTGCCAGCAGCCATTCAGCTGCTAAACCCTGATATTCACCCTTAGAGTTCTTGAAGGTGTAAGACAGAGTGGTAGGTGGTTATAGGGGTTTTGCCTACTAATGGTCCCTACTACTGTATCCAAAGTGTCAGATAAAAATTAAGGCAGGCATAACCTTTGACCTTGCCTGTGTCAGGATCCCTCTTGATCTTAGGGGTTTCTATGGTGAACCAAAGGGCACTTGAAATATCATAGTCTCTCTTGGTCCAGGTACCCAATGAAAGTGTAGGCCTATTCATCCATGGTTTGGTTTTTTTGGTTGTTTTGTTTTGTTTTGCTTTGTTTGTTAGGTAAATACCTGTATTGGCTCTCCATAGAGTTTGAAATTGTTCATAATCATAACGGTATAGTTGGCTTCTTCCTCACTCAAGAATTCAATAGAACCATAAACTAATAGCATCTGGTGATCATGCCAATGGCTATGATGATATGATAGTGCCTATTATCTCTAAACAGCAGCATGACCCAAATTCTTAATTCGGTGAGGTTTTTGGACAGAATTGATAGCAAATAACCAAGTTTTTTGGTAGACTGTTTTGGCCATTTGTCTCCCTGATTTGCTCTCAGAGGGAGTTGTGAAGGTTTTACAAATGAGATCAGAGTACAACGCTCTGAATGCCATTTGGACTGGAAGCAAGATGCTAGGCCACATGACTGAGGTGTGTTTGCCAGTCCCATCACCTGTCACTTAATGTCTGCAGCATCTCTCAGAGTTCAGAGCATTCCAGAAGTGACTCCCTTGGTGATGTCGATAGCTGCTCTCTGATCTTGGGCGTGGCATTTCTGTTTTGTTTTTCCAATTATATGATTTTAACGTCTTTTCAGAATTAAAAATCAACAACAGCAAAATAAAACAATAAACATCAAAAAACCTACCCTTTTTTGTGGGGGGGCACTGTTTACTGACTGTTTGAAATAATACATTTTCACCAGACAGTCATTAATATACATCAATTTTCATCCAGTACAGTGAGATACAATGCACAGTTCCTATTCACCCATAAATAAAGGTGAAAGGGATGACATTATGGTTTTTACTAAATATGATGTTTAGTAAGTTCTCCTTAAGGCTGACAGAGGCTGAAGAAAATGCTACCACGTGAGCTGCCTTGCCTTGCCTGCAGTATTCAGGTTCGCATTTTCTTCCACAGTGGCCCCCTTTCAGGCCAAGAGTGCTCGTCAGGTATGGCTAGTAGTGTGTGTCCATCAGCTTTAAGATCCTTTGAGAGATGAAAACAGACCCTGCACTACAACATTTAAAAAAAATAATAAAAACACTCAGATTAATGCTATCCATGAACATAGTATTAACTTCATCACTTGTTAAAATTAGTATTCACAAGAGTTCATGATGTTTGGGAACAATTGTCTCTTAAATTTCCCATTTTGTAGAAATTCTTGAGCGATGATAAAAGTAACCAATTTTAAGTCCAGTGATATGTCTAGTCAAAGAACTTTGGGAGCAAAATGACACACACATAAAGAATCCTCTACTAACTTTGTACAAACAAAACTCAAGTTTATGTTTATATTTTAGCACATCAGCCAGTGACTGTAATTAAAAAAAAAAAAAAAAACCCGCCAATCTGGTACAATAGTATGTACCAAATGCTCATTAAACGACAAATAACCTAAGCTCCCGTCCATTATGGTTGCACCATTGATTTCTCTTTTTCTCTCTAGCTCATATCTGATAGATCTCTGGTTCAGGATTTTACTTACAATTTGAAATGATCTTGCCTCCTCCTTTCTGCATTAGTACCCACCCACCTCCTGTTGAGAAGTTTGTTATTTTAGCTCAACTGGTGCAAAAGTCTCTTTGTATCATCTCTGATCTCCCCCCATCTGCCTCTTGTGATACAGTGATCCTTTAAACATAGAACTGTTTTAATCCCTTCAGTGCCTCTTCATACTACGGTGATGAAGGGCACGCCAATCTCAAGCATTTTACCACCAGCCCCTTTCAGAACCTTCCCCTTTATGCTCCAGGTAGAGGAACTAAACAGCACATCGCCACCTCCTTCAGGGACCAGAAGCAAGGATCTAAAGAGTGTTCAGGACAGGGGCCTGACGTAGGGAGACAAAAGGGGTAGAGTGAGACCTAATTAAATCTCGATTATCCTCAAAGGGAGAGTGTGAGACTCTCCTGCGAGAAAAAGGAAGATCCAGATGTCCAGCTAGCGAAGGGCTCTCCAGGCTTGACGGTACACCCACCACAAACTGTGAAGCTCAGTATGAGTATGTGCGGACAAGATGCTCAGGGCTACACAACTAGTGAACATAGAACCAGAATATGGAATTTGACTTTGAAGCCAGTGCTTTTACTACTTACCACTCGCCTTGCTGTTTGTGCTTGAATAATAATCCTAATCAACCTCAGAGACTCAAGACACCAAGAGCCTACCCAATAAATAACGGGTGGGTAGAAGTCCAGAGCAAATCAAGGACATCTTGAAGGTCTCGGCTCATCTTGGGGATCCAGTTTTTGTAGAGGCTCAGTGCCTCCACACATATCCACGTACATAATGTTACAGACCATTGAGAACATCTTAACATGAAGCTGCCGTGGACAAACCTGATACACATGAACATTCTTGAGACATGACTGCCATGGAGAAGATTCTCTCCCCAGCACAGTGCTGTCATTGTCTGAATACAATGGCACTATTTGCATGGCTTAAAAAAATGTGCCTGGGTATGTTGCCCTGTTTGATTTTATTAGCTTATACATGTAAATATTTTTAAAATGTTCACTAGAGCAAGGCAGGTAACCACTTGGAAGCTTGCCTGGCAGCTGCTCACCACCAGCCAAGGCATCTCTCATGCCGAAAACTCCTTCGGTCAGTGGATGGGAAGATGAGTCACCAGGTGAAGACCACAAGTGTGGGAGGTGGCCTGCCAATCTCCATCACAGTTCTCCAGAAGCCCATCCACAATTCCAGTTTTCTCTGCTGCTTTCCCAATGTGTGGTTGAGAAAGATCTCCTTAAAGATGTAAGCAAGACTTACGGCATACTTGGATCAGCTCTTTGATTAAATAAATGGCTTCAAACTGCCTTCCAAGAATTCCCCACACCTGTGTTTGTAAGTTAACTACTAAGAACATTTATATGTACAAGCTCTTTTGGTCCCTCGACGGAAGGTTTTGTGTCTTTTGTTTTAGTTAGGTCTTTCCATTGCTTTCTATTCCCAGCTAAACCAGAACTCAGAAAACAAAACATCCCACTTCAGATAAAACACAGAGAAAGGGGAAGGACATAGCTGCCTGGGAAGTGAGAGTTGGCAAATGCTGGTCTGAAAGGAAGCCATTGTCAGGTTGTTCTGTTCCTGTATCTTTCGTGTCCCACTTAAACCAGGAGCTGATAGAGATTTTAGCTCAGCGAAGATGGTGTCCAGTGTCTGGACAGTTCTGGAATTGGCAGGAGTTGAGCAGAAGAGTGCTCAACAGGGAACAAGAATCTAAAGAACACACGGTTCTTTTCTAGTCTGAGACCTTGACCAAGACTCCTAACCTCTTAGCTCTTAGTATTTTTACCCAAGTCATTATTTCATCTGTGTTGTTATTACTGAATAAGGCACACCGCTAGATTCATAAGGCTGCCATTTGTTCCATAGTGTGTGTGGTTTAACCTGTATTCCAAATAATACAAACAAAAGACACATGAAGAACACTGATTTTTATGGCCAATTTAAGTCTTTCAGAAAGGATTGCTAGTAGGTAAGTCAGTGAAACTCATGAGGTCATCGCTTCCTTAATGAGGAAATGATAATACCGGTGGGATTCTCCAGTTTCTATGTTTTGTGACTTTTCCTGGAGAGATGCGAACAAATGTGCCTTGTGACAAAGCAAAAGAAATAACTCCACCCAAGCTCAGCCTCACGAACTAGTGAGTCTCCTGAGGCTCCTGCTAGGAATGTGGATGAGGGTTTACTTGCAGGAATATGGGTGACTCAAAACAGCTAAATCACCAAAAAGCCCACCCATCACAATGATGACTCACAAAAGTCCCCTCCCTGGAATTTTCTACCCAACTCACAGGTACCTTGGCTGGTTACATAGACTCCTCCTCCCAGCAGAGGTTTGCTACTTGTGGGGGGACCCTGTACATCTTATAAGTTTCAGGAACTTCCTGAGATTTGTGAGTTTTGCTTACTTCCAGAGTCTTAGGAACCTCCCTCCAGGACTGAATGAATCAGTTCAAAGGAAATTATTATACAACCTTGTCCACATTTCTTACCTTCAATTTTATTTTGTTTGTTGGTGTTACCAAGAAAGAAATTACAGTTATGATCTTCTTTTTGCTCACTTATCTGTAAGTTGTCATCAAATTGATGAATTAGCTCACCCGTGTCTCTTATTTGATTGTATATTTGAGAAAAGAGACCCGTGTTACAGTGTTGTGAAGTTCATAGTGTCAGCATCTGGGGCGTGCAAATGAGATTTGGACCCTCAGTCTCACAAAGCAAAACATTTAGTTTAATGTCACCACATTAAAACAACACCACGGTGACTCTGCCTAGATATCTAGGCTGATTTGGAGAACAGATTCTGTGGCTGTCACATGTGAACAGAGAGTTATCGAGTGGCAGCAAACGAGGGAACTCCCCATACACCAGACTCAGCCCCCAGTCTTGCTGTACGTAACTTCTTGACCCTGAGCCCTTGGTGTTGCATGCTAATAACGATTCCACTTCGCAGAAGGGGAAATCAAGGCACGTGATGGTTTCGTGACACATACACAATCGGTCACAGAACTGGTCAGTGGAGGCTGACTGAGGTTCAGATACAGGTCCATCTCAGGAAGATATGCCTGCAGCGTGGGTTTAAAAAGCTATGGGCTTAATGGTCACTGTGTTACATCTGGAAAGTGTAAAATGGAGTTTGCATTTCATTGTTTTAGTCCAAAGTTATCAAATTAGGTATTAGATGGTAACATTAGGGTAAGTCAGTTACTAAAGCCCAAGTTCTAGTCCAGGTGTGTTATACACAACATGGAGAGAGTTTTACAGTCTGCATCAGTTCTAAAATTATGTTTCCTTCATACATTTTTGGTAACTTCCTGGGAGAAAAATAAAGAAGCAATAATTCTTGTAACACAAATGCTATTTTGCTATTCGGAAAGATGGCTTCATCTTTTATTTATGAGAAGGCTTTTAAGTAGAACTCCAACACTTGAAGTTTGCCTCTGGCTTTTTTCTCACCTCTAACAATGGCCTCTCACAGTCAGTGACCCGCCTGAGACTGCGACAGACTGCATTAATATGAGGAGAAGGAAAAGTGTTGGCTCTTTCACCAAGAGTACTTTTGGGGAACACTGACAGATGAAGTAGCAGGTGATCCTCAGGGATGGATATCCTATTCCAAATCTAATTGATTGTGCCCACAAAGCCTTTCATCTTCCTGACTCATGAGCAAAGGTGAGGTAAAGATATCCCTCACACTCACAACATTTTCAAGAGTGTTTGAGGAGCACTCCACACTGGGATTAGTTCAACACAAGGGACAGGGACAGGGACAGCGTTGCTCGTATTTCCTTTCTCACTCTCTTTTGATTTTACGGTAAATGTCACTGATTATATATGATGCTAAGAGAATGCCTTGTGTGCCACAGACAGAAATCATGACCTGTCATGAGTGTAGCCCCGGAATATTCTTTCACTTTGAGACTACATTGCCGTAGGCAAGTTATTAATAACACTGGTCCTCAATTGCCTCATCTACAAAGCAAGGACCACAGTGACAGTCATTTCATCTCTGATTATTAAGGTTACCAGTTAACCCTGGTAAAACAAGACAGAAACTGATACTTGGAAGGCTCTCAGTGATAAAGTAACTTCTTCCTTTCACACATGGCAAATTCACCTTCCATCTTCAACATCCCCCTGTGGAGTCTTTGGGGCAATTAACCATTTCTCCTTAGAATGTCCATATCAAATTGCCTACCACTTTCCAAGGACATGCTTGTGTATTTTTCTTCCCCACCTAGCAGTAACCTCTCAGATAGAAAAAGCAATTCAGTGTGAGGAGCAGTGCTCAGTACAGCGCTGAGTCCAATAGGTGTCTGTGAAGAGATAACTTGAGGTCACTGAGATCCAGTGTGCCTTTGTTAAATTTATTATCTACTCTAGATGCACTGCTAAGTTGAAGTTCATTATCAGAATCTATTATAATAGTTGTGAATTACCTTAAACCAAGTTATCAGAATCTTAGTCACCCTGACTATATGGCTTTAAAATGGCACTTATTTTGGGCAGAATGATAGAGGGCTTACAAATGATGGAAGTCATAACTGGTTCCTTTTCTCTAATCTCAGTCACTTTAGATAATTTTTATTTCTAGCAAATATGTTTGCTAAAATATCGCTCTCAACATTTTCCCCTGCTTCTAAACCTACAGTGTTTCCCAGGCCTAATGAAAAGTGCACTGGCTACATTTTACATAGCTATTTTTTGGGGGAGGGGAGATTTAGAGATAGGTTGTCTCTGTGGCTTTGGAGCCTGTCCTAGAACTAGCCCTGTAGACCAGGCTGGCCTCGAATTCACAGAGATCTGCCTCCCTTTGCCTCTCAAGTGCTGGGATTATAGGTGTGTGTCACCAACACCTCGCTTGCATAGCTATTTTATATCAGATTCCATGCTAAGCATTTCCATGAGTTATCTCAGATAGCTCACACAGGTACCTGCCATTAGAAAGAAGATGCCCTGAGAACAGTGGCCAGTACTGTTCGTCTACTGATGCCTGCTCACTGTTCTGAGATATGTTGAGGAAGTTCATTTGGTACTATTACTAATCCTGCATTATTTTTTAATTTATTTTTTGAGCCTTATTATTAAAAAAAAAAAAAAAGAGCATGACAAATGAAAAAGAAAACCACACATGGAGAAATTAACCAGACCCAAAGACTTTGCAACTCAGTGAACTTCTGTACAGTTAGAGTAGCCATTTGGAACAGAAGCTATGGGGCTTAATATTGGATTTTATATCTTTACTGTTGGATGTATATATATATATATATTTATAATTATCGACTGCCCTAAGCAAGAAATCCATGACAGAGCTAGAATTAGAAAGACAATTAGCTCTGTACCCTCTTTTATAACTCTTGTCCTTTGCCCACAGCACCCAGTCCTCCCTCACTTCCTAACACTTAACCCTTCTTATTCAGTGTTCTGCATGCTGTACTGTGCCCACATATGTGCTTGCATGTGTACACATCTTACAGGCTAGCATCTGTATGTAAGAGATAGCATGTCGCTTTGTTTTTGAGATTGTTGGGCCTTGCTTAATATGCTAAGCCCTTTTATCCTTTATTTATGAAAATAAGGAAATTACGAAACAGAAATGAACCCCAAAAGCCAAAGGAGGGGTCAGAACTTTAATGCCTGTGACTTCTCTGTTCTCTACAGATTGGCATCCTGAGGGCCGAACTCATCCTCTGCAGCACAGCATTCATGGATTGGCACGTGCTGGTCTTCGGTAAGTCTCAAACCTGTCACTTACCTAGGTTGTTCACTGAGTGTGTCATCTAACGGTGAAGTCTCTGCACTTCCTAGATCAGCCGTGTAGATTTACTAATTATGGTGTAGGTATTCTCTCGGTGGACTTCAGCTCTGAAAAAGCAGTGTGTCTCTCCACTTTTTTACTATTCCTCATTTGTTTGACTCAAACAATTGGTCTTTATACTTAAGCACTATCATTCATTCATTCATTCATTCATTCATTCATTCATCCATCCATCCATCCATCCAGAGAATATTTATCAGCAAAATCTGGAGATACAACAGTAATCATAAAAGATAGTGTCTTTATTTTCATGAGTTTATATATTTGAAGTCAGAAAGCAAATAACAAACAACTGTAACAATACATAAATGCACTCACTAAAGAGAATAAGCCTGAGCGATGAGCTGGCAGGTGGTAAACATGTTTTGGTGGTGATGGAAGTGGCTGGCATTAGGTAAGCCATCTCTGAGGGGAAACCATTAGAGATAAGTCAGTGGACTCCGGGACCAGGAAGCAAGCCGTGAGTTAAGACTTTGGCTGGAGCCAAAGCAGGCAGAAGACAGGCATAGGCTTAGCACATCAGAGGCAGACAGATGCAGCATGGTTGGGCATTGCAATTGGGAGGACAGGCAGGCTGGTGACAGATGCTGGATGACAAATGCTCTCGCGTTCGAATTTTTTGATAACTTACTTGATGTTACAGGTGGACCTCATGTGACAGGCTCCGATCATGAAGTATTCTCTGTAATTACCTTCAGGCTATGCATAAATGGTATATAGGACACATACATGGATTTTGTTTTCAGCTTTGGGTCGCAGCTTCAAAATATCTCAGTGTTTATAATGTGTGCATTACTAAATCTGATAACAAACCCAGGGGCATCTCTGTCCCAATTAGTCCTTGCCTTTGGAAGGGAGTTTTGATTACATGGACATGGACAGGATATTGATCGATAGATGAAAAAAAAAAAAGTCTGCCTTATATTTTGAAAGATATTTCTATTAAAATAATAGAATACGAAATGGAGATCTTTGTAGGAGAAACTGCCAGCCAGCCTACCCTGCCACAGTCACCCTGCACAGGTGCCCAGGCCAGCCCACACGAGCATGCTCAGCAGGCACTTCCTCCCTGAGCCAAGCCTCCCTCTATACCCAGAGACTGCTGACAGAGAGACACCTGACCCAGAGACACCAATGAGGACAGGACATGCAGCAGAGTCAGCCGCCTGAGCCAGGGGGACCTTGGGAGGGGGGATAAAGGCAGGGCTAACGTCCTTAACAAACCAGTCTGCAGCATGCTCTGCTCCTCACTGACTCCCAGCGCCTCAGTCGCTGGTGATGCGTCTTCTCACCCCGTCCCCCAAGGGCTGTCCGAGCAGGGTCACCCGCAATAGATTTCTCAAAGGTCTGTTGTAATCCAGAAGAGAGGTGGGACACTGTATTCTAGAGAAGTAGTCAACTTGGAGTTAGAAGGGGGGGGGATCAATTTAAAAAAGAATTACCTTACCTGGTAATTAAAAACAACAACAAGCAAACAGTGAATGCACAGTGGGTCTTGTGGTGATATACTGCTTATGATCTAATAACGCTTTCCTGAAGGTCAGAGTGCAAAGTTAGCCACAGCCATAGAGCCAGGCAGTGGTGGCACACACCTTTAATCCCAGCAGCCACACTAGTTAGTCATAGAAGCTGGGTAGTAGTGCTGCATGCCTTTAATCCCAGCACGAGAGAGGTAGCTAAGACAGGAGCTCAGGGTCTCATTCGGCATCCGCTCTCCTCCAGTCACACCGAGGATGCGTGGAGACCGGATTGCCCCTTCAGTCTGAGGTAGAGGTAAGAGCTAGTATTGGCTGTTTTGCTTTTCTGATCTTTAGCTTGAACTCCAATAACCGTCTCTAGGTTTTTCTTATTCATAGTACATATTATTTGTGACACAGTGTCTCTTTTTGAGAGATGGATCTAGAGAAACACTATATCCCCAACCTGTGGTTAAAGATAGTTAATAGTGGGCCATGGGAATCTCTCCTTAAAATATACCATAGCTGTGGGAAAAGGCCTGTGTAGCAAGATTTGTTCAATGCTTTCATAGGCTTGTTCCATAGTAAGACAGGCAATCAAGTAACATAAATATTCCAAGGCGTTCCATTTCTTTGCGTAGATGGTGGAACTCTCCCAATATAAACAGTGTAATAGGGTCCTCTGTGAATCCGTGGAAATACAAAGCTAGGTTCACATTACTTAAATTTCTAGACATTAAATATTTAGGGGAGCGATACAAATACTTCCCACACTGTAGCATACAGACCGGGAAAAAAGAGAATGGCAAAGGAGAAAGATGTGTAGCTAAGAGGAGATACTCGCTTTCAGAGTAATTCTGTGAGAGTCACTGACACTTTTGAGATGCTAAGGAAATGTGTATAGTGATCGATCGTGTTCTACCAGTACGTTACATAACATTTCATTGCGTAAACTCAAATTATGTTAGCACACAAAGGATGTACCAATTACCCATTGGGTTTTATTTGAAATTATATAATTTATGTTTTATTAAAATATGTCTATATTAAAATATATAATGATGTGTGGAATACATGTTTGCATCATGGATGTTATAAACCTGTGTGGATGCGTTTGTTTCAGAGGGCCGACTGGGGTCCCCTTATGCTTTACTGTTGACTGCACTGGACTTAGGCCATTTGATAGTGTGGATTCTACTTAGAAAATTTGAGTTACATTCTTGTTTCAACAGTGTAGTTGAAAACAGAAGGACGAGGCTAAAGAGTCGTTGTGACTTCAAGGTTAGCCTGGGCTACACTGTAAGTTTTAGTACAGGTTGGGCTACAGCATGAAATCTGAGTATAAAAACAAAGTTAAACAAACCAAAACTCAGTGAAACTCATTTTCATCCCAACGAGGATATATGGAGCTCCTAAAACCTGGAAGAAAATTTCCAGCAGAAAGCCGATGCGATGAGAAGGGCGGGGACAGACTGGATGGGTTGTGACACGCTGTAGGGTGTGAGACCTACACACGCAGGTGCGGCAAATTAGCATTAGTCCTGTCTTGGAAAGAGAGCAAAACTGCCTTGCTCAACTTATACTGAAAAGGAATATTCTGTCTACCCAGTGATCCCCACAAAAAGGGAACAAGAACACAGAGGGTTTAACTGAAAATACAGAGCATACAAGTAGAAATTAGTTTTGTAAAATAAAAATATATATGGCTTATCAAATTCGCTGGGAAGAGTTCAGCAAGGCCGTGCTTAAATCCGACATCCAGCAATGTGCTGGATAATGAAGACTCTTTAAAAAACGAGGAAAATAACAGAATATTAGGGTCAAACCCAGTGAGCCAAGCACTTCTGAGCCACAGGCTGTAGGGAAAAGCAAAGCAAAACAGCTTTAAAGGAGACAGAGGGCAAAAGCCTAAGGGTTTGTGGAGGCCAGGCACGATCATTTGGTGCATAGACTGGAGAGAGAAGATGTGAGTGAATGAAGCAGTAGAGGAGGAAGCGGTCCGATTGGGGATAATGTCTGTCTCAGAAGACTGACCGCTCAGGGAAGAAGGGCAGATGTGATCAGACACAGCTTAAGGTCAGTTCTGTCCTGAGGTTTGAAGGATGAGAAGTAAAAGGAAGGGGATGGATGGATGGATGCCTTGAGACACAGAGGGCCGTGAGGGCAAGCTACCTGCTTTATGTAAAACATGGTGTGTGTATGTGTATAATAGGCGTGCATGTTTGTGTGTGAATGCAGGCACTCATGTGCCATGGCTCATAAATGGCGAATATAAGACGACTCCCTGTCAGTCTGTCTTCTACCATGTTTGAGGGGGGCTATCTTTGTTCTCCTCCTGTTATGCTCATTATTCCTCCTCAGAGCTTCCAAGAACTCTGCTGTCCATCTTGCATCTCACCGTAAGTGCTGGGATTACAGATTCCCACAGACGACACACTCAACATCGCTTGGGGTCTGGGGATTCCAGTGTGTCAAGTTCTTTACCCACTGAGACGTTTCTCCAGCCCCTTCTCAACTTTAAAATGACAACCAAGGCCTCTATTATTAGGACCATAGGAGAATGAAACCAAAGAACAGATGTAAACTGTATAGACCATTGCCGCCACGAGATGACATTAATAGACGAGTCCACTTGGACATGCTCAGATCTCTTTCATCCCTGGCAATGTCCTGTCCTCCACCTTTCCATCCATTTCGCTGTGTGTACAGTTCTGAATCATTACCGTTTCTTGAAGTCCTCTTGCCATTTTCTCATTATTTACAGTTGCAGAGAAGGATGAGGGATGACAGAGATATTTTTAAAACCCATCTTTTCTCAGTGTAGTAGTTTTGGTTTTCTTCTTCCTTCTTTTTTTGGAATTTTTTTTGTACCTTCCTTGTATCTTCCCTTGACTTCTTAGAATTTGGCTGCTGTTTATGCAAGTGTGATGCTTGCATTCATGCCTCATATGCAATGCATGGGATCTCTCCATCTAGGTCTCCTCTCTAGGTTGGAAAGAGTTTCTTTGCTTTTGCAATGTTTCCCTTTTTTGTTCAGATATTGTTTATGTCCTAAGAATTGCTCGTCCCTGTGCTCCAGGAGTGGGAGGAAGGCCTGGTTAGCTCTGTTGTTCTTTTGGATCAAGAGACAAACTCCAACTGAGAACTATCTGCAAACAGAAAACCTTAAAGCTGTTTGGAGAGAGAAAAAAGACCCTATGGAAATATTTTACATGAATGCTAACAGAGTACATCTAGTATTCCAAAACTTACAGATGAAAACCGAGCAGACAGCTAAGAGGAGAAATGTTCTAACCCAATAAAACATACCGTTTGTTTGCAGCTTTATGTTTTAAATTACAACCTAGCAAATACCGTTTGATATAAAAGTGAGAAACAAGAAAGGCAAGAGAAGGGAGGAGGGATGCTTACGAGAAGCCATGGAGATGGCTGTGATATCAATATGGTCTAAGGTAGTGGTAGAGACCCACCAGACTCCAGAGGACAGACTCAAAATATACCTAAGTGATGCACAGTATTGAATTCTCTAAGCCCTACCGTGGGATTTGCCCAATGAAGATGACTGACATTTCGTTTGTGAATCCTTTGTCTCAAGTGAATTGGTCGTGCATTGTAACTACAAGACATGTCACCGGACACTGTGGAGGAATCTCCTAAGTCCAAGACCTCAATCATTTCATTCTATTAGATACAAGTCATGTAACCCTCATCTCCAGTTAGCAATGATCTACATATATTGGTAGTATATATTATCAGAACTTTTCCCTTTGTTCTGGAGGAGAGGGGAGGGGAGGAACCCCAAATGATTTCGACTTGGGTTTAACATGTTAAGATCTTATTGTAACTGAGCTGCTACACAAGTGAATGGAGCTGCCTTTGGCCTCCACCCTGAGTCCTGGTTAGCGTTACAGACACCATTTACAGCTCCAGACACACCGCACCTTAACTGTGTCCCACTACATGTGGATGGAAGCAAGACTCATCTGAACGGCGGTGCAGAATTCCCGTCGAAATTGACGGGACACTTTTGTAAGAAAAGTATCACTTCAGATTAAGTACTGTGTCCAAGTACTGCCCTTCTGAGTGTTCACCTCACATAGCTACAAAAATATACCCACCCGCAAGCACACAAGTGTACGTGTATGTTTGTGCAGGGAACATAGACTCATTGGCTCAGGCTCACAGCGTTTTATCATTGCAAATTAGTCATCAGTTTTACAATAAAACAATGAAATTTGTCATCAAAATTTAAGTGAGCGAATAAGTAAACAATGCATTTTCTCGTCTCCACCTTCTCAAATTCCCAATTAACTTCAATGGTATCAGTTGACACCTCTTCCCTACCCTACTCCTTCATATCAAATTCTAAACCTTTGAAATTCTACTCCCTTGAAAGGAGGCGGGGTGCCCTTTGCTTACATGCTTCCCTGGTGAGCTGAGACAGACTTCTTTCTCTTTTGTTGGCCTGCTGAATGACCTTAAATGTACAAAGAGGCTTTGCAGTTTTCAGTCCTTTCTCGCTTGAAGCATTTCTTAACGTCTGATGTCAGAGTGAAGCTTCCTTATGGAATACAGAAGTGTGTGGTTGGTCTTAAAATCACATCATACCTTACGACAGAGTAAACTGTGACCATTCCACCTCCCCAGAGAACACTGGAGGAGCTTCAGGAGAACAACAGTGAGTGCATGGGAAATGTTAGTCTCCTCAGCACAACAAGTCTGTGGTGCTGAACTCAGAGGATAGGAACCAGGAAGGAGGACATTTGCCTAGTTGGCCTTCCAGTTCCTAGTCCTTGGTAAGAAGACAGGATAACTGAAATGCTTTTTAAAGAAGTGTGTGTGTGTCTATGTCTGTGTCTCTGTCTGTCTGTCTCTCTCTCTCTCTTTCTCTGTGTGTGTGTGTTGTGTGTGTGTGTGTGTGTAATTGTTTAGAGAGGTAGTAAGAACCCAGGTGGGGAGGTTCATGGATTCCCTGAACTATGAGACGTCTCTGAGAATATGAGGATGGGATTTTTTAAAAAGCTGAAGTTTAGGGAACAGATGTTGCATGGCAGAGTGTTTGGAGACCCTGAGGAAAATCTCATGCCAGCTTTTAGCCGAGCTCTGAGTGAGCACACTAATGAGGGAAACACTTGAGTTGAAGGTGAATCTTTAGTTCCTACTAGACCCAACAGCTTCATAATTCATGAAGCACTAGGTAAAATGTTTCTTTATTGGTGGGGAATATGAACCTCAGTTCAACTGCTCTTCTAGTTTCACCAGTGCATTTGTAGATCGAAAGTCTGGGAAGGACCAAGTGGTCTTCGTGTGACTTAATCTTACCCCAGAACAAAACATTTAAATTCTCACAGGAAACTAAATTCTGTGACTGACTTGGTAAAATGTGTAGAGCCTGGAATCAATGAAAGTTTACCTGGCATGCAGAGACACAGGAGCGGATTACCAATAATGAGAAGAAAAATCAATTAGTGCAAAGCAACGGAGAATTCGCAGGCAGAGGCATCAAGGGAGCCATGCATGGCGCTTGAGAGGCTGGGTGCAGACCAAGAGCTTGATGGTCATATAGCCACATGCACCTCTAAGGAGAGCACAGTGTACACCTCCCCCAATTTTTTGCTCTTTTGTCTGTGGCTTTACCTGCCCAACTTCCTTTTATTCTCATGTAGAAAACAAAATATACCATTTCTAAAATGAAGCAATATATGTGATATAATTCACAGATTAGATTTTGCAGAGGGAATATTTGTAAACCTGAAGCCATAGAAACTATCCAAAATTAAACACACACACACACACACACACACACACACACAGACAGAGAGAGAGAGAGAGAGTCTCAGAGAGACAAGGAAAAAGAAAGCACAGGGTTGATGTGTAATTTAGTATTTCAGCAATAGACTACCCGTCAATCATGTGCAAAACCTGAGGTTCAATCTATATATAGTATAGAAAGAAAAAAAACAAGTACACAATAACTCAACCAAGCATCACTGAACTATGGGACAAAGTCAAACCCTGATTATAGATGTAGTTGGAGTCACAGAAGGGGAAAAACACAAACATGCAAAGAAATAGACACTTGAGGACATGTTGTAAGCAGGTGAAAGGTCTAATTATCCACAAAATGCAGTAAATCCTAGAACACGGGAAGATGAAAATAAACACAAAATATTACCCTAAGTACAGTGAAGTTGAGCTAAAGATGGATGTAGATAGGTAGGTGGATAGATTCATAGATCATAGATATGTAGGTGTTAGATTCATAAACACATAGATGAGAGGAGATACATAGATGATGATAGATAATAGGTAGATAATAGATAGATGATTGATAGATTCATAGATGATGGATAGAAAGACAGGTAGAAAGATGGTAAATAGATCAATGACAGATAAGTAGAGGGATAGATAGATGATAGATAGAAGATATATAATATGGAGATATGTAATGATAAATTGATAGATGATAGATAGATAGATGAAGAATAGATCCATTATAGATAGGTAGATGACAGGTAAATGATAGATAGGTAGATAGAGGGATAGACACAGATAGATGATAGGTAGAAGTGATAGATAGGTAGATAGATGGTAGATAGGTAGATAGATGAAAATAGAACATAGAGAAAGAATTTATAAGTGTCTCAGTTAAGAGATTTCTCTGAAGGCATTGCAAATTAGTGAAGTAATTGTGAAGATTGCAGGGTAATCAGACAAGTATATAATTATGATGAAGATTTTAGCATGTTCTCTCAACACCTGAACCAGAGCACAAAGGAGCATGGATGACTTGAACAGCATTGTCAACCAACTTGACAGTTGGCATTCGCAGACTACATAGTGAGATAAATAAAATGATCATGTTCACAGAGAACACTTAGCAAACTAGAATATGTACTCTGGGCCATCAAACAAGTCTCCATGCACAAAGTTATCTGAACAATTCATAAATAATTAGAGATCAAATGACAGATTGCTAAATAATTAATGGGTCACAGAAGGAATGAAAAGTGAATTATACATTGTTCTCAGTGAAAATTAAATGCCACCACCATACGAAGCTAGAGGGGGAAAAAGAACAAATTAAAATTTAAAAAATTAAAAAATAAGGAAAGTTATAGAAAGGTCCTATTGAGAGCCTGAGGGTGGTAGCCACGCACACCTTTAATCCCAGCACTCAGAAGCAGACAGGCAGATCTCTGCGAGTTCCAGGCCAGGCTGGTCTACAGAGTGAATTCAGTGAAAGCCAGGGCTACACAGAGAAACCCTGTCTTGAAAAACCAAACCAAAACAGACCAACAGAACCCAGAAAGAGCCTTTTGAAATGAGAAACAGAAAAGCAACAGAGGAAAGCTGACGATTTCTGGAGCTGGTTCGTTGTGAACACCACGGAAATTTGTAAAATCCTAGTCCCAGTGACAGTAAAAGGGGAGAAGACACAATGTATCTGCATGAAGAATTAAACATGACATCACTGTAGTGTGTGCAAGCATTAAATGGATAACTTTATAGAAATAATTTCACCAACGCACATGAAATGTATGTGTTCTTTGTCAGACAGACTGCCAAAGCTCACCCAAGAAGAAATAAAACTTTAATGGCCCTCTGTATAAGAAAGCAATCAAATTTGTGGTTAAAGAACTTTACACACACACACACACACACACACACACACACACACACACACAGCTCCTTAATTTCTTAATTGATTCCCTCCCCTAACCTTATGGGATAAAGTAATACAATTTTAAAAGAACTCAGAAAATAAAGAAGAGACCACGTTTACCAACTCATTCTATGAGGCTGTTAGCCTGATTCTCAAAGTCAAGACATCTCGGGGAAACTGCACATCAAGTGCACGTGCACACACACACACACACACACACACACACACACACACACGTCCCCACGGAACACACATGGAAATCAAAAGATGATTTGCATGAGTTAGTCCTCTTCGTCTAGCAGGTGGATTCCAGGAATCAAACTCCAGTCACCATGCCTGGTGGCAGGTCCCTTTGCTTGCTGAGCCCACTTGTCAGCCCACAACCACTTTTTAAAGAAAGGAAACAAATCAAACCCAAGGCTTTATGTGAAAGATGCCTGGACAGGGATTCTGCTCTGATGTTAAACCCACGAGTGGGAGGAGATGGACCACCTACCCAAATCATCGTGGCCCAGTTATTGATTAAAGCATAGATCGGGAGTTCGGGTTTTCCAAACGGGGGACTTGGGTGGTTACAGAAGCAGAATAAATTGGTCCTAGCAACCTCTTGTGAAAGAAAGACATGGTTGCCAATCCTGGAACAGGCAGTACAGAACCATTTGTAGTTAGGGTTACAGATGGAGCATAGCCCAATCCATGAGAGACAGATTTAATCATAAACAGGAATCAGCCTGTTCTGTCTTTATTAACATGGCTTCCACTCCTAAAATGGAGGCAGGCCGATTTGTCATTAACACCTGAAAATCAATGTGCAATTTATTAGTTAACTAAAAATGATATGCTTAACTCAATAGGTGACACACAAAGCGTCTCCAGAGAATTTAAAAACTTACAGACGTTTTTGTCAATTAGAATGGAAAAGAGTGTGCTAACAATTAATTGACGCAAACCCTGCAGCTGCTGGCAAAGTGGATGACTTACCTGCTCAGACAGAGCAAGGCGAACTCTGCCTCTGCCACTGTTTCTACTCAGTAGGGTCCTTGAGGTACCAGCCAATGGGATGAGGCAAGGAAAAATGAACAGAGACCCAGTGAGATTGAAAATCCTGCTTTTCAATATACTGGAACCAAATGGAAACTATGAGCAGAGTAGCTTTCTGAGAAATTGAAACTGATTATAAAATGCATTTTAAAGTACATAGAACGTACAGTTAGTCAATATAGTTTCTAAAGTAGACAATTGGATGAGTTCGGTTATTTAATTCTAGATTTATGACAGAGCTATAAGAAACACAGCATTGTGGTCCTGGTGTCAAGGTAGACATGTGTCAGTGGATGAGAACAGGGAATGTAGAAGTTGATCCAAACTAGACTGATCAATTAATTTCGTGTGTGTGTGTGTGTGTGTGTGTGTGTGTGAGTGTGTGTGTGTGTGTGTGTATTTAACACATGATACTTGATGACTGAGGTTATTGTTCAGCAGTGGTAGAGAATTTCTTCAACATTTATGAGGCCTGGATTTGATCCCCCCCACTGCAGCCCCTACTACATATATGGGGCAAAGTCCCAAGTTACAAACAACAAAGCAGTTCGCCTTTAATTCACAGTGAGCACCAGATTAACAAAGAACCCCAAATGCATTACAGTATTAAATACAAAGCTTAAAGCTGCAAACCTTTAAAGTTTGCACTTTTTAAATGAAGCCGACTTCTTAGATGCAATACTTGAAAAAGAAACCTCTTCTCACTGGACTTCTCATAAAAAAAAAAAAAAAAATGGCCAAGTCGTTTGGATAGGTATAATATGAAGGGAAATTACAGAGGACGACAGAGGGCATGAAACAATCCTTAGTGCTCCTTTAGTCCTGAATAATGTCATGGTAGATGCCTTCTAGAGGGCCTGAATTCCAAGGCAGATCCTACGCAACACTAGCCAGGCAGCAAGTCTTAACAACTTAAAGTCTGCAGCTACCGTAGCATGCATGATGCAACCCTGCCCTTTCTAGGAATTAATCTCCTCACATGAGAGAAATCATGTCCTAAAATGTACGTCAAACTTTTGGTTTTGTTTTTCAGCCAATTAGAAGCAGCCTAGATAGTCATCAGTAGGTAAATAAATGAACAGATCTCAGTATATTCATATGTGGCTAGCCCCAAACCAGTGCAAACTATTGGTAATGTAGAACAGTCACTCATGAACTCAGGTGAATTTTGAAGTAATTGCGTCAATTCACTGAAACCAGGCAACAAATAGGAGCCACCACACATTCTTGAAACATAATAACCATGTGATTCCGTTTATGTAAAAGCTTTTATAATTAGAATTAGAAAGTTGAGTGTTATTGAGTAAAATTTATCACAAAGTATTTTGGACATTGTGAAGTCTTAGAATTTCTTTTAAAAACCATTCACAGCATTGATCTTTGTTATTCATATTCTAAGAACTAATTGGTTGAAATTTCGGATTGTTTTGCATCTGGCTTGCAAGGAAATAAAATTTTAGTAGTCATCAATGAAAATGAACAATGCAAACTACTCTCTGGCTGTGTGGGTGACAGTTTTTAATGGTCCCAAGCTTGTGCTTTAAGAAACAAACGTCCAACAGTTCTTTTCAATGGCGGGCATGACAATATGTGAGCTAGCTAGAGAGATCTGGTTAAAGGATCCTCATGGCAAGTTACTCTCTTCCAGCCTTGGCAGTGAAAGCCAGTCCTACTCACTGATTGCTCCACCCCCCGGGGTCCTTTGTTTCAGGGGTTCAGGGGGCTCAGAGGGGAAGGAGATACTGACTTACTTTCATGGGAAGAATACTTTTCTTCTTTGTGTGTGTGTGTGTGTGTGTGTGTGTGTGTGTTTTTGTAACGAGTTCCAATTGTGTAGGCCTCCAGCAGCATGTGTAACTGACTGCCTTTCACCATTCATCTGAGTGAACTTCCACAACTGTACAACACGGAGACCACAGAACACATCTTCAAAGCTAATTAAATCAGCGTGATGGGCTGCCACAGCGCAGTGTGGATGGCTTCCCAGTGCACAGACCCGATGTATGGCGTCAGGATGATGAACTCCTCTACTGCTTTTCCTTCACCGCAGCCTCTTCCCTCCTCCTCTGAGCTTTAGTGGTCCACCATCCCCCGAATTTTTACCATTTGTACTCTGGACTATGTCCATACTTGTCAGATTTGAAGAGCGTGGTTTAGTAACAGGCGTGTTTTCTCTCCAGAAAACTGACTGACCCACTGTGATTCGCTACTAGCTGAATTCTTATAGAGTAAATGGAATATCACAGTTAAAACTGTTTACCAAAGGCAGGATTTACATAGCATTTGTGCTTAAAGTTTTTCTTTCTTTCTTTCTTTTTTTTTCATCAGTTATCTATAATCTACCTATGGCAGTTGTAAATAGATTCATTATCTTATTGTAGACTCTGGAATCATTCTATGAGGCCTCTTGAGATTGACTTATAAAAGGAGAGGGGAAGAAACCAGTTACTTTCAGGAGTCCATTTTCTCCCAATATGTGGGGTGTAGGGATGGAACTCAGGTCATCAGGATCAGTGTCTGGGCAAAAGCAGTCTCAGAGCAGAGAAAGTCCACATCAGCAACTGCTTCTTTTGATGTTCACCTTAGCTTTTTTTTTTGGACCTGAGCACACCATTGACTTGGGAAAACAACTGGTGTCTCCGTTGACAGAATCGATGGCATTCTACTTGTTTTAATACATTCCACTTTTATATTTATTGGTAGGATGTTTGTGAGTAATTTGTGGCCGAACCGTTTGTTTTTATTTTCTTTTGACCTAAAAGGAGGTTGCATTCCTTATAACAAAAGGATGACGCTTGGCTCAGCTTGATTTCTGTTTCAGAAGTGGAAACACATTCCTCAGGTATATCCATTGCAACACTGAATTCTTACTCTGTCACAGAAGGGAGGATGGTAAGGGGACACAGAAGCAACTTGCACACAAGACAGAAGATAAATTGTCACCTGATTACCCTGAGCAAGTACCATCTGTCCTTTTGATGAGTATCTGCATCGTGATCGTGCGTGTAGAACAGGCTACATACACAGGCACATGCAAAGAGCTTGCCAAAGATGGTGCTGGTTGGAGCCCAAGCTGGAGCTGCCTGGGAGGGCTTTCTGTTTTCAGAGCAGGGAAGTCCCCATCTTCTAAGCATCTGGCTTTTATCAGTGCTCAGGCTGCTGTCAGCATCTTCTTGAGCAGGGAGAGGCTTCTCAGCTAGTGTTATCCTAGGGAAACCAGTGTTTTTTTTTAAAGTGATTTAAAAAGCTACATTTATTTATTATTTATTTGTGTGTTTGAATGTGTGTGTGTGTATGTCTGTATGTGTGTGATGTGATGTGTGTGTGTCTGTGTGTGGTGTGTGTGTGTCTGTATGTGTGTGATGTGCTTATGTGTGTGTAGTGTGTGTGTGTGGGATGTGTGTGGTGTATGTGTGTGATGTGTGTATGTCTGTATGTGTGTGATGTGATGTGTGTGTGTCTGTATGTGTGTGATGTGCTTGTGTGTGTGTAGTGTATGTGTGTGTGATGTGTGTGGTGTATGTGTGTGATGTGTGTGTGGTGTGTGTGTGTGTGTGTGTGTGTGTACATGTGTGGAAGTCAGAGAACAACTCTCCAGCGTTTCTTCTCTGCTTCCACTTTGTGTGTCTCTGGGCTTGATCTCAGCTCTGCAGCTGTGACAATGAGTCCTTTGACCAACTGAGCTGCCCTGGCTCAGCTGCCATCCTTTTAAGGATGGATTGGTTTGAGTTTTCATTGACCCACTAGGACAGTGTGCGTTACTTCCAGCGTTTCTTCGGAGCCGCTTAAAAGAGCTCCCTCCCTTCCTCCCACAGTCACCTTTCCCAACCAAGCTGACGTCAGACTCTGCAAGCAATGTGGGCTACGTGGCTGCTGGGAAATAACAGCTTTAACTGTCCCGCTCAGGCTTCCCGTGTGCTGTTAGATGTTCGCCCTTCCCATTTCCAAGCTGGAAATAGTGAGGCGTGGACTCTGGAGCAGGCTTTCTAGGTCTGAATCCTCACTCCACCACTTCCTTCTGCAGGATATTGAAGGCATCACTAGAGTCCTAGAGTCCGCATCTGGAAAATGGGTACACTCATGAAAACTTCCTCCATGGACTCCAGAGGAAGAAGCCAGTGTACAGGAATCCAGTGCTTAGACTGAATCTGGCACACGGACTGTGCTTCTAATTATATGATTCTGTTTTGTAATAAAGAGGACATAAAAATGGCTTGTGTCCTCTTTGAGTATCTTGAATGACATTTAAAACAAAAGATTTGGTTTGTTAACACCCATTGTCAGAATCACAAAGTATTTCAATGTCTATATAGTAAAGAGAAAAAAGACATGCAAATTCTTCTCAAGGAACCCCAGTAATTGGATTTTTTGAGACTGAGAAGGAAGCAAGGTTACTTTTTAACTAGATCCATTGGGGCTAGATGTAAATTCATTTCAAATTCTTTCAGAAAATTCTACCTCCTCTATTTTAGTTACTTTCTTCATACTTCGAAGAGAATATTCCCCCGGGGGTCGGGGAAGAACTTTAATCATCATCTTCTCCGTTTCCTTACCCCACTTTTATTTGGCCAGCAAAGATCTCCTGGGACCCTCAGTCAATGTCAAACTCTCTCCCTGTCCCTGTCCCTTTTCTCTGCCTCGCTCTGCCCACCCCCTTCTCTCCTTTTTACTCCCTCCCTGGGTCACCTGTGAATCAAAGTCCTTAGCTCCCCTGTAAACTGCAGCTCAGTTTCCATTCCCTTCGAAAAGCCTTTCGCTGACTTTCTAGGACATGTGGCTTGCTTTCAACTCTGTGTCCTCATTTGCTTTTGCTAATTACAACCAACTGTCAGGTTGAAATTCATATCTAATATGTTTATAGTGGTTGACTGTGATGTCCTTGAAAATTTCAACCATACCAACTTCTGTGTTTGCCAAACTTCGCCCAACGTTATGTCCACTGTACTTTATGTAGTCATTTCATATGTATTATGTAGATAAATTATGCTGGATGTAGACATCACCATTCGGGTTCACTTATTTCCAGATGCCAGTGAAGAAAATGTCTCAGCAGTACATATTATTGGAGTCTAAAAAGAAACCCAGCGGTCTCAATTTTTCTTTGAAACTGCCTACCTGCTGCTAGCTATAATCCCTTGCAAATGAAGATTTAAAGTCTCCATGCATTTTAATCTCTTTCAGACATTACCAAGTGTAAAATTACTTTCTTTAAAAAAAAGGGGGGGGGGACCTGCTGACATTTTTAGAACGACCTGGTTCGTCTGTGAGTGAGGAAAAGTGATACACTGAAATGGCAAGTTCAGATTCAGTAGGTTCTGGGGCAGTGGTTCTCAGCCTTCCCAATACTGCCACACACATTTTCATTGTTACTTTATAACTGCAGTTTTTCTACCGTTATGAATCATAATGTAAATATCTGTGTTTTCTGACGGCCTCAGGTGACCGCTGTGAAATGGTCGTCTGACCTTTGAAGAGGTCACGACCTCTGGTGTAGAGTGTTATTAGGGGTGTGCCTTGATCAGTGAGTGAGCAGGAGCCCCCAATACACTCTGGGATTCCAAAGGTTGGGGGAGTCCTGCTAGCCACCTTGGATTACGTATTTTTCCAGTTGAGATTTGGCCCGAGACTTAGCACCTAGAAAAGAGAATTCTAAAGTCACCTGGAGGCAACTGGCCATCTCTCTTTACAATAGCGTTCAGTGGGCTCGCCACAGCTGTGTAGCACAGAGCAGTAACTACTCTTTGCAAAATCACATTAGATTCAATAGTAGGTTTAAAGTTTATATAATATATAATTATTAAGCCCAAATAAAAGATTCTTTCTCGTGTAATTCCTCAACTCTGCATGGCATCAGAAGACCATCCCATCCACACACATCCAGTAACACGTGTTTAGATTTCTAAACGTGGCTGGGATGGAAATCATTGACTTTGTAAACCCTGCCTGTCTCACAGTTAAATTATTTGCAGACTGTCAAACAATATTCATGTAGGAGAGGTCAGAGGTCTCAGAACTGTGCCACCCCCATCTCTGCTGGAAAAAGCTATTCATAAGTGAAAAATAGCATTTAAACAAAGTTTGTAAGTTTCTTTCTTTCTTTCTTTCTTTCTTTTTTTTTTTTTTTAGCAGTGACTTCGGGCATTAAACCATACATGTAGCTGTGTAAGTTACTCCACAATGTTTGGGGCCAGATTTGTCCAGTTCTAATATCCTCTTGGCTAGATTTTAGCAATACTGAGAGGCTTAGCAATTGCGAAGAGGTTTTAGTGTGTGTCATTCTAACACCAGCATCTTCTGTTTCTGAGTTATTTTTTTTTAGTTTTGTTTGGGGTGTTTTGGGATGAATCTCCCTTTGTGGCTTAGGCTGGCCTTGGAATAACAATCCTGCAATGCCGTCTGACCTCCCCACTTCCTGCCTGTTTCCACAGGTATGAGTGAGTCGTCGAGTATGTATTTATTTGTCCCCCGGGAACAGCCAGGATCCATTTTCTTGGATTCCTGCTCCAAATCCACCATTTTTCATATTACAGCTTTTATAGAGATAGGAAGACTTCTCTTTCTTATGAAGCCACCACTTAGGGACTTAGGGTCCCAACACTGGAGGTTATTCCCTGAGCCACACCCTGTTTTGTAGCCTCCATTCCATCTTAACGGTACTATTGCTTACTCAGTGTAAGATTCGCGTGTCCCAAGTCTGTGTGTCTTATTCTCCCCTTCCTTGTCACCGCAATGGTCACCTTAGCGAGCACAAGACTGCATCACTGGTATCCGAATCGTCAGTGGCTTCTACACTATATGTGTTTTAAAAGGTGCCAGTGTAATTAGCTTAACCAATCCATTGATCACTGTGAAACACAGCCTGGAAAGAATTATGAAGATAACAAAATAATTGTGGAAGGTAAATTTCACCCTCAATTGTAGTAGAATTGTACCTTAATGTTGATGATGAGCATGACAATAACCCGCACATTGTGAAAGTAATGGCAGAGCTCTGTGGTTTCAGAACACCCTCCTAACCCTCAGGGTATTCAGTTTTGCAAGCAGTCTCTTCCCGCTAGGTTAGCAGACTCCCTCCTTCAGATTTCTGGTTTGAGTTTTCTGAGCCATTCCATATGGGAGCCATTAGCCACACAGGGCTCTGCGGCCCTTGAAATGTGACCCGCGTGACCAAGAAGCAGAAACAATTGCTTTTAATTCTAATTAATTTCAACTCCAATTTAAAAGCAAATATTCTGCTAAGCTGTTGGAAACTTTACATTTTTGGAAGAACCTGAGCTTATGAGCCTATCTCTGGCAGCTGTAAAGTTCTCAGAGCTAAATACAGATCATGAATGACTAGTGCAGATTTCACATCAGATTTCTCCGAATGTAAGACCCATATGTTGTAGTGACAGTGTGGAGCCAAGAGTGTGAGATTTCATTTGTTTCTAGTTGGTTATATCTTGAACGGACTGATAGTTTTGCATCCATTGGATTAAACAAGAAACACTCCTCCATTTTAGTTCATTATTTTTACCTTGAAAATTATGATTTTTTTTAACAATTACTAGAAAACTTTAGGTAACTACATGGAGCGCTGCATCATTTCTATTGGCCAGCATCTCCCTGGATAAGCAAGGTCTGTACTGGGTTCCTGTGTGTCCCTGGGCCCCAAGGCCAGCTACTTTTATGCTGTTCTGTTACCCGCAGATTTAGAACACTGTCCTCCTGGTGTTTTTTGGGCAAAGTGAATCCAGCACTAGGAAACTGTCACTGCGCTCCGCTCCGGTGGACGAAGTGGACAAACAGCTCTTTCAAGCTCCCGCCGCCTCGACTTCCTAGCATGGAGCTTTGAAACAAGAAAAACCATTCATCCTCTAAGTGGCTTTTGTAGAGGTATCCTTACCTCAGCAACATGAAAAGAAACTGAGATGATAACGCCTTGGAGTTTCCCTTTTTCTGCCAGTATTTTTTTTTCCACACAGCCCACTCCCCGGTGCAATTGCTGCAATGGCTTCTTCGATGATCTCGTTTGTAGGTTTCTTTCTCTCAATCTTGTCTGAGAAAATCAGTTCCCTTCTGGATTTAGCTTCATGTCATAAGCATGATGGTTTCTGCAAACAACATGCTTTAGCGCTTGGCTTGGACCTGTCCTCCTGGTCCCGAGTCTATCCTGTACCATTCCAGTTAAAGCGATAGAAGGTCTACTCCAGACAACCAGCCAGGACCCAGGAGTACAAGTCTAGGCAATGTGGTCTGTGTTGGGATCACGACTCCGAGAGTGCTTATGGCTTTGGGCCTTGAATTTCTTCTTAACTGTTAAATCATCTATCTGTTTGTAGTTTTAAAATTTATGTTTGCATCAGCCCATTATTCCTCATTTATTGTATTTGGATCCAGATTGCCAGGCTCCCTCTGCATTCTTCTCTTATTGGGGAGATGAAATACAAAGTATTTGTCTTGACCTCCAACCGAGTTGTGCACTTTTATCACTAGTGACCGAACCTAGTCTGTCCTGGCTTCTTTCTTTGATGGTTCATCTTGAATTCAGAACCTCACAAATGCTAAGCAGGGGGTCTTCCAATGAAGTGCACTGTTAGTCCCAGGCACTGATGGCTTACAACACTTTCCAGGGCAAATTGAAGTTGTAACAACAGTGACACAACAGTTGCTATTGATAAAATAGACCGGAGCATGAGTGAGGCACCGTTTAACCCTCTACTATCCACCTGTCATATCTGCCATCTGTCATCTATCATCTATCTATAATGTCTATATGACCATCTATCACCTATTATGTCTGTATGTCTATTATCTATCTATCTATCCATCCATCCATCATATCTATGTCTGTTTATCATCTATCTATCATACCTATATGTCTATCTATCATCTGTCATATCTACATGTCTATTTACTATCTATCGATCCATCCATCATATCTATATGTCTATCTATCCATCTATCATGTCTTTCTATCATCTATTCATCCATCTATCCATTCATCTATCATATCTATGTAACATTAATCTATGTATGTTTTTGTCCATGATCTATGTCTTTATATATCTATATCATATGTTCATGAGTCTAGGTAGTTATCATATATTCATGTATCATCTGTATATTTATGTATCAGTAATCTATCTTTATCATCCATCCATCCATCCCCGTTTCATATTGTCTTGAAAACCCACAAACAAACGCTGTTATTATTTCAGCAAATGAGTAAACACGTTGTTAAATTGAAAGAATTGAAAGTTAGGAGAGGAACTGCAGGCGATGTGTACAGGGTGGAGACGCCATGGAGCTGGAGAGACGATTGTGTGAGTTGTCTAAGTTATTCAGGTGAAGGCTCTTCTGAAAGGAGAGACTTAAGCTTCCACCTTCACAAGACAGAAGAGCTGAGGTGGAAAAGGGCGGCATGGGAAGGGAAGGCCAGCAGGAGAAGACGTTTTATCTAACCCTCAGTGCTCTCCGAGCCTCCCAGACTGAAGACAGCTTTATGGTCCCTCTACCTTCTTACTCCCGCTTCCACTGCAGGCAAAACCACACAGGTTTATTAAAATGGCCCCACAATTAGAGCAAGACCAACCACATCTGTCGTGGAGAAGGAAGTCTGATATTCTTTTTTGAAAGAGCTTTTATATTGACTTAATTTATGTGTATGGATATTTGCTTGCTTGTATGTGTGTGCACCATATGTGTGCCCGGTACTTGAGGAGGTCAGAAGAGGGCATTGGATCTGCTGAAACCAGTTATGGATGGTTGCAACAAGTGACGTAAACATGGAGCCTTCTCTCCAGTCCTGACTCTGCTATTCATTAACTGCTATGGAATGTCTTTTGAAAATCTTAGACATCTGGAAAATAATGCAAATGTGCCAGGCTCCCCTGGGCAGACATTTGAAGGTGTGCTACAAAGCCACAACATCCCATGTTTCTCAAGTGGAGTGCAAGCTCAGCTTCTTGCAGGCTGTGTGAGTTCAGGCAATTCACGTAAATTCTCTGGTTTTATTTATTAGCAAGACAGGGGCAAAGATCTCCATTTAAAAGCTGCTGTACAATCTGCAATGATTAAATGAGTTTGAAAGCACTTGCCACTATATTTTGCCATGGAGTAGATATTCAAATATCACTCATAAGTTTATAATTATTATATAGGTGAATAATCCTACTCACTCATCCTTATTGTGAAATTATGTTCCACAAGAAAGTTCCAGAAGAACTTTCATTGTTCGGTGTAGGGGGCTCATGCCTGTAATCCCAGCATTTGGGCAATGGAGGCCCAAGTTCTGAGGCTCAAGGCCAGCCTCGGGTGCATAGTAGCACAGCGAGGTTGAGAGTAGCCTGGGCTACATGTTTCCAAATGAAGATCCCAGGAAGGAAGGAAGGTGGCGGAGGAAGAGGAGGAGGAGGAGGAGGAGTGGCCATCAGCATTCCTAACTCAACTTATGCTCACAGCAGTCCTCTGAGGTTTGTGATGATTTGAGTGAGAATGTCCCCCATAAACTCATATATCTGAATGCCAAGTCAACTGGCAGAAGCACTGTTTGAAAGGGTTAGGAGGTGTGGCCTCGTTGGAGGAAGTGTGTTGCTGGGTGTGGGCTCTGAGATTTCCAAAGTCCAAGCTTGGACTTTGGAGGGCAGTACTCCTAAAGAGTAAGAAAGATGCCTGAAGCTGGGCGTTGGTGGAACACACCTTTGATCTCAGCATTTGGAAGGTAGAGGCAGGGGGATCTCTGTAAGTTAAGAGTCCACCTGGTTACACAGCGAGTTCCAAGACAGGCTCAAAAGCAATGCAGAGAAACCCTGTCTCAAAAAACCAAAAGAAAAAAAAAAAGAAAAAAGAAAGGAAGAAATGAAGGAAGGAAGGGAGGGAGGGAGGGAGGGAGGGAGGGAGGGAGGGAAGGAAAGAAGGGAGGAAGGATACCTGAACCTGGAAAACAAGCCATTAAGTAGCTTCTATCCATGGTCCCTACCTATGTCCTGCTTGAGTTCCTGCCCTGATTTCCTTCAATGATTGACAAAGAAACACTTTATTCTCCAAAGTGTCTTTTATCAGTGTTTTATTAAAGCAACAGAAATCTAAATAAAACAGGAGTGTGTGCATCCAAGTACTGGTGAGGGCGTGACCGGAGGATTGCCCATTCCAAACCAGCCAGGGCTGGATACCATGACCTTGCATCAAACAAACGAACAAACAAACAAACAAACACCATAGAGCATACTGTTGTCCCATACCAAGTGCATTTGGATCTGTAATGATTTGAGGATGAATATGAAAAAGAACCATTGGCAATAGTATATACTATGATGTATTATTTACCATATTGTATTGAAATATTAAAATTAAGTCATGGTTAACTCATTACTATACAGCAATGACCTTGTGAGAGCCAAAGCCAGACATATCTGTGAAAGACCACCTGCTCTCATAATGCCACTGTGCTTCTGTGTCTCCCTGAAATTCTCTGTTGATTAAGATGCTTTTTAATGAAGCAAGGTTGAGGGTTATTGATCTATAAAAGTCTTTATGATTCAGCTGCTGTGGAACTGGCTACAATACCCCAGCCTCGGGGGGATGCTTTTCCAGTGATGTCAAGTTGATTCTTGGAAATTTACATGCTGCTATCTGTTTGACAATAAATTGGTGTGTAAATCCCTTATGTGATGCACACGCCCAGCCCTTTATAATAAGCTGTACATCTTAATGGCCAATTTGATTTTTTGCTTTATTTCTTTTGAAAACTGTCCCTAACCTCCACAGAGGTCACTCTAAAGAGAAGGTATTTTGTTCTCTGTGAGCCAAGCCCACTCTCTGTGCTTCAGAATCCATCCCACAATGCCTACCTACTGCCTCCACTCTTTACCTGAGAAGATTCAAGTCATTCTAGATAAACACATGTTTTTTGGTAGGATGTCACTCAAGCCCAATCTCCAAAGCTGGAGCCCAGCCCGGCCCAAAAGAAAGCATTTAGCTTTTAACTGGGGCTTGCTTAGAGTTTTAGAGGTTTGGTCCATTACCAACCAGCATGACGGGAATCAGGGCAGATATGGTGCTGGAGAAGTAGCTGAGAGTTCTACATCTGGATTGGCAGGCAGCAGGAAGAGAGAGCCCCCTCACATCAATCATTAATTAAGAAAAAAATGCTTGCCAGACAATTTGATGGAGGCGTTTTCTCAATTAAGATTCCCTCTTCCCAAATGAACCTGGGGTATGTCAGGTTAAGAAAATATAGACGCACACAATTATCATACCTGGCTCTGTTCTTACCTTTATTGTGTATTTCAACCTGAGGGTTTTTAAAATTTAAATTAGAAACACTCTTATTTTATATATTAATCTCAGTCCCCCTCTCCCTCCCAGCCTCCCATGCCCCCCACTGACACTCCCATCCCATGCCCCACCCACTCCCCAGGGAGGGTGAGGCCTTCCATGAAGGATCATCAAAATCTGTCAAGGCATTCAGGGTAGGGCCAGGCCCTCCCCTGTGTCCAACGTGAATGTAAAGAGTATGGTTTTTCCTTCCACTGCTGGTCTTGTCCCGCCGCCATGTCAGCCCCAGATAACACACAGAGACTCTGAATTTGATATAAAGCTGTTGGCCCGTTACTTGTTTCTTATCGGCTAGCTCTGTCTTAAGTATTAACCCATTTCTATGTATTTCCACGTGGTCTTACCAGGGAGAGGCGGCTGTCGGTTCTGCTTTCTCCAGATTCTCCATCTTGACTCCTTCCTACTTCCTCTCTCCTCCTTGTCTCCTAGTCCCACCTATCTTCCTTTCCTATTGGCCAACAGTGCTTTATTCATTAACCAATATGAGAAACATATACAGAATGACATCTCCCATCACCTGAGGGTTTTTTTAAAATCTATAAATGTAAAGATAAGGATAAACACTTCATAAGGTCCCTAATGACCAAAGTACACATCTAGTGGAGTTACTTTCTTGAGTAAAATATGACCGAAGATCTATTTCACAGTAACTTACTACAGGTAAAAGTGAGGGTACAGGCTGTCTCCTTTAAAAGAAGATCTCTTATTTTTTGATTAAATTATTAAATTAATTAAATAATTTTCCTTTCTCCTACCTCCCTCTAAACCCTCACACATACTCCTTCTTGCTCTCTTTAAATTCATGACCTATTTTTTTTTTTATGAATTGTTGTTAGGTTCCCATGTGTATGCATAAACACATGCACATGTAGAACCTGTTAAATCTGGACAATGTTACTTGTGTGTGTGTTTTCAGGCCTGACCGTCTGGTCCTGGATGACCAGTTCATATGTTCTTCCCTGGGTGAGACTATTTCTCCCTGTCTATCATACTCTGTGTAGGGTTGATATCTTGTGGGCTTACCCTTGTCCACTTTGGCATGCCTGTTGCTGAACTTGTTCAGTTCATGTTTGGGCAGTCATGTTGGTGAGACTTATGGATGTACATTCTGATGTTACTAGGAGACACAATCTCACATTAAACTCCCTGGCCCTCTGGATCTTCCCATCTTTCTGCCCCATTGTCTGCAATGTTCCATGAGTCTTTGGTACAGTAGTTGTTTCATAGATGTTATTGGTCTTTTTGGGTTATTGACGTCTCCGTGGTTTAATTTTAGTGGTTTGGGTGAAGCTAGAAATTCATCAATTTCTTTTGGTTTTCCAGCATGTAAATTCAGTTTTTGTTGTTGTTGTTGTTTTTAAGTATTCCCTTATAAGATTCTGAATTCCTTTGTTGTCCGTTGTAACGTTTCCATGCCCGTTTCTAATTCTGTTATGTGGGTCCTCTCTTTCTTTTGGTTAGTTGGGCCAATGGTCGCTCAATCTTACTTATCTTTTCAAGGAGCCAGCTCTTATATTTATTGATCCTTTGTACTGTTTTCTTTGTTCTTATTTCATTGATTTCTTTTTGCTCTAATTTTTATTACTTTTGCCATTTGGATTGGATTTGTTCTTGTTTTTTTCCAAATTTTTGAATTACATCATTAACTCAGAGATGTCTGCCTCTGTCTCTCAAGTTCTGGGATTAAAGGTATGCGCCACCACCACCCTGCCTTTTTAAATTTATTTTGTTATGTAGGCACTTAGAGCTAAAAATTTCCTTCATAGGACTACTTTTAATGTGTTCCAAACTTTCTGTTGGTTTTGTCTTCATTTTCATTTCATCTTAGAGAGTTCTTTGCTTGTTTGTTTGTTTCTTTTTTGATTTTTTTTTTTTTTGACCCATTCATCATTCAGAAATGTCTTGTTTAGTCTCCGCCAGGCTATGAATTTACTAGAGATTTGTTTGCTGTTGATATTAAATTTTATTGTGTTGTAGTCAAACAGGATACAAGGAGTTATTTCCATCTGTTTGAATTTGTACAGATTTTTTTTGTCCGTGTGTCCAAGAATATTTTAGAAATATTTAGAATATTTACAATATTTAGAATATTTTAGGAAAGCTTCCGCATGCTACTGAGTAGAATGTGTATTCTTTGCTATTTGGGTGGAATATTCTGTAGATCTCTGTTAAATCCATTTGATATAAGATGCCTTTATTTCTGATGTTCCTTTATTTTGTGTTTAGATCGCCCCCCTCTCCCCCAGTGCTGGAACCTCATCTGGCTAGGACTGTTCAGGTCCTGTGCATGCTGCCACAGTCACTGAGCTCGTATGTGCATCTTTCCTGTTCCTATGTATGTATGTATGTATGTATGTATGTATGTATGTATGTGTGTGTTGGGGCTTGATGAAGACATCCCTTTTAGAACCGACTGTTCTGGCATCTCTCACCCTCTACTCGGTCTTCAGTTGTGGATTTCTGTATTAATTCTCATCTACTGCAAGAAGAATCTTCTCTGGTGATGGCTGAGTGAGACACTGATTTGTGGATATAGCAGAATAGGAGTTACCTAATTGTTATGTTCCTGTAGCACAGCAGTAATATTTAGTCTCCCCTCAGACCATGGCCCATCTGGTCTCAGGTTCTTTGTTAATTGAGCAGTGTCAGGGAAGGTTCCATCTCATGAAGTGAGGTTTAAATCGTGCAGACCATGGCTGCGTACTCCTACAATATCCGTGACACTATTGCACAGCCTGTCATGCGTGCAGGTGACTGTGTCGATGGCAGGGTTTGTAGCTGGGTGGATGTTTACCTTTTCTCCTCTGGGAGCATTCCGGGTTCCTTGAACCCTGGTCAGTAGGGTTGAAGGCTCTAGTTAAGCATCAGCTTGACTTCCTCACATTCAGTGACTAATGGAGTGCTTTTATCCAGCCTTTTACTTTACGGTGGTGTCTATCTTGAAAGTGTAGACAACAGATAGATGGATTTTTTGTTTCTGATCCATTCATTCAAGCGGGTGTCTTTGGATGGGAGAAATGAGGCCACTGGTATTTAAAGCTGTTATTGAGATGTGTACATTAATTTTGCAGTTATAGTTTTGTTATTTTTTTCCTCCTGTTGTGTTCTCAGTGGCTCCTGACTATGGTCAATCCTCTTTTCAGCTCCAGCTATTGCTTCCTGTATTTTCTTTAGGTTTGTTAAAACTTTAAGCTGTGGGAAGTTGGTCTTTCTTTTTCAACTATGGTGAATAGTTTTGCTGTTCTACGCTGGCTATTCTATTCGCTTTGGACTGGCAACGCACCACTCCAGGCTCTTCTGGCTTTCAAAGTTTCTCTTGAGAAATCAGCTGTTATTTTTATCTATTTTACTTTATAATGTGACTTTCAATATACTTTCTTTCTTTGTTACCTATACTCAATGTTTTAGCTATGATGTGCTGTGGGGATTTTTTTTTCCAGTCTCATCTATTTGGTGTTATGTGTACTTCTCATGACTATATAGTTTGTTTTTCTTTAGTTTGGGGAAGTTTCCTTCTGTGATCTTATTAAAGACCTGATCTGTGCCATTGACCTGGAATTTTTCCTCCTCACTCTGCCTATAATTTGACGGTTTGGTTTTTTTGCATCGTGTCCTATTGCAACTCCCTTTGGTCTGAGTACTGCAGACCCGAAAACTGTTCCTAAATCAAACAAATGTAGACGCTTCTAAGAGGGCTAGGCATCTTACTACTTTCAGAATGTTCCTTTGTCATGAGTCTTTCGTTTGAAAAGCAGGGCGTAATCTAGAAGCTGTCGTGAAACTCAAAAATCTACTGGTGCACAGAATGTAGGATCAAGGGCTGGCTGGTAGCAACCACCCGCCAGTCTCCATCTTCCTATGGAAATGAAAAGGATTTACATGCTACCTTCCTCTTTCCCCCAGTTTATTTCTAATATTTTTTTAAATGTCCCTGGTTTAAAAGATTTATTTTTCATTTCTTAAAACGAAAGCTTCAATGCCCTGAAAAAGTAACAGATTTAGCTAACTTGTGTTGAACTCCAAATGCATTTCTCATGGGTGCTGAGAACTTTACTGTCCCCAGACTGGAACTTGGACACTACTGTAAAAGTGAATGGACGCGTAGGAAAACGCGGGGTAAGTGAGGATAGGGAGGTGGTTCAGACGCCTGCTAGCAGTCAAAACCACGAATCTCTGCCTGTGCATTCTGTTTTGCTCTGCCTATTACTACGAATATTTCAAAAGATAAAAGGCCAGCGGGGAAAGTTCTCTGCTGGTAAATTGTGTTCCTTGGGGAAAGTCCAGAAGAGAGGGACCAATTTAGTCAGGGGAAATTATGATACACCAATCATGATGATGACTCCCAAGCAAGGGCAAGCACATGGCAACAATCTCAGGGCTGTGCATGGAAGCTCTGCCCTCAGACCCCAGGGCACCTGATTTGTCAGCTGCAAGAATTCTGCCACTTCAGGAAAGAATGGGGGCTTTGGGACGTTCTTCTTCAGAGTCCAAGGTGGGAATTACAGTCTTCCGTCAACTGTTCTCATGATAGTAAGACTCCCCAAGTATCCTGTATTCCATATTTTATTCCAGCCAACCACCTGAGGGGCTGCAAAGAGTTTGGATACAGCTGTGTATTTAGTGTACTCCCCTCTAACCTATAATCTTTTTCTGTAGCTAACTTGTGAAGGTAGAAATTCATTTAGCTCTTTCTTTAAGATCTTTAGAAAATACTATCCTTTAAATGGGTTAACACAGACTCTTTCTGACTTAAAGGGGGCCTCTCTTGGAGCCACTTAGAGGCATGTATAATCACATTTTTTTTTTTTCCTTAGCTCTCATACGTAAGGAAGGAAAGTGAAACCTTGGTGAAGTTGTGGCATTTTCAAGAAAATTCCTCTTATGATCTCCTTTGTCTCCACCTAACTTGGGTTCTTCCTGGTGGTGGTATTTGTTTGTGAGAAGGGAAAGGTACTGTATTTTTGATGATGGTGTTTGGTGAAGGGATTATCCTATCCTCCTAGGTCACCTGGGCTCTGGCACTAATATTTCAGTAATATGCCAGACTGATTCAGGCTGTGAAGATTGTAGGAAAGAAGGAAACCATTCCTTTTTCTGCTGCTAGTAGAAAGAGCTATGTGCTGTAATCATTTTGCTAAATCGACCCGTTTGGAACTCTTACAGGACACAGACCTTCAGAGCACAGCAAGCATATGCTCTTCGATCAGTCTTAAATCTATATTTACCTTCTGGCTCCGGTGCTGACTTGTAGCAGTCTTGCTGTGAACTTGTAACAGTGGCCACACCCTCTTGGTGGGTGTGTGGGTGTGGCCTCAGGCAGACAGAACAGGGAGGGAAGCTTGAGGCTTTGCTTTGCTCCTTCCTTCCTGGTAGGTCTGCAGAAAGGCACAGAAGAGCTCCTGCAGCTCTTTGTATTTTTCTGTGTGTTTGTTCCCCAATAAACACCCATTTGTCTTGGGTCTGGTGAAATAATTCTATCCTCGCCTTCACGGACTCGTTTAGCATCGCTCAACTCCAGTTCTCCCCTCTAAAACCAGAATGCTATTCTTCCCTTGCCGAGTGGTGCTAAATGACTGACACTAGCCATCGCATCTCATAACCATGCATCTAGACAACGCCCGTGTTTGGATGTGAAAATCCCTAATTGTTGATGGGAGACACAGAGAGGACCGCGTCTTCTACCACGGAGTCAGAGGATGTGGGATAGTCCTGGGCCTGAGCTGTCTTGCAGCGTGCTCCGGACATTTCTTATTTCAATCGTCCATATTTCTGCCTCCCAGCTCTTCTCTGCCCTAAGCCTCCATTTTCCCTTCCTTGTTTTATTCGCTTTCCCCTCACAGCGGGACACTCCTTCGGCTAGCTACCGTTTTTCTTTCTTGATCTTTGGACATGCTGTTCCTTCTGACTGGCATGGTTTTCTCTTAACACGGCTCTTCACTGAATTTGAAACCGCCACATAGGCGTTTCAAATCTTTCCTGAGTCACTTACCAGCTGTTACTTCTTTTCCTCGAGTCACCAGCCTTCAACAATTTCCTAGACTGTGGCGTTAGTCATTGATGGACTATGGATGTGGCTTTATCTTCCCACCAAGTCGCATATCTGAGTCATAGATGTGGTTGGCCGAATAAGGGCTCCAGTCAGATGTCGATTTGCCCTCCCAGAATTACATCTCTCAGAGAATTTCTGTTCCTGTGCTGTATTACATCGCCCACAGCCAGGAGTTCTGAGTTTTCTCCAACCCTCACTCTCCAGGCCTTCTTCAATAAGACAGGCTGCCTGAATTCTTGTGGAGAACTACACGCCCACACAAAGGTGAGAAAAACTGTATCTGCCTGTCATATCAGCCTGTGACTCTTTGTATATGTTGTCATCTGTCCTGTCCTCTGCTAAGTGGTCTCTGTAACTGTGAAACACATTTCTTCCTTGAGACGGACATTTAAGGGACACCACAGCCACTTCCCAGAGTCCAGGTTAAAAGAAACAAGGAGGTAAACACAGGCTTTTGATGTCATAGCTGTCATGGAAGGTCTTCCTAGAGACATACACAGCAGGCTCTGTCTCCTGCTGGAGTTCATCTGTCTAGACACACATCCCACACCACATCTCTGAGATGCTCAGGGGACCTCCTGGAAACCCATCCCAAGCTTCCCCACATTTCTGACTGCCCTTGTGCCGTGTCCTGCCTTCCTCAGTGAATTGAGTCCACCCCCTGTCCCACTCCAACCCATTCCTCTGACTCTAACGTAAACTCTTTTTAAGATCCAGTAATCATGCACCTGCAGTAATCATCCTCTGCAGACACCGCCGATGGCCCCTCTTCTTATTGGAGTATTTGGCATCACTTCCTTTACAATCTGTCCCGATTATGTTTTACTGCCCCCCTTAGAGAGCCTGTGGTCCTAGAATTCCCATTGGCTTTATTGTCTAGATGTACCCGTGGTCCCCCAAACAACACACCCTTTCAGATTTGTAGGCATTTTTACATATTGTTACCCGCCAAGGGCCCTTTGCCTCGCCAGCCAACTAGATTTGTTGTTGTTGTTTATGATTCTTTTCAATTAGGTTCAAATGAGACGTCTGTAACATTGGAATGTGTATGTTCTGGTATGCCTCACGCTAAGTTCTAGGAACTTGCACAGTTTTTCCTCATTCTGAACCTTGCCTTCTAATCCTGCCATCACTCACTCACTCACACTTCAACTTCTCTTCAGCCGGAGCAGTGTCCGTTACACAGCATGTGTTCCATTTTTTTTTTTTTTATCAGACTTAAACTGAACAAATAAATGGGGATGACTGATATAAACATTTAAATGCTTCAGAAAATGTGAATATGTTCACTTAAAGACATTTTAGATCCCTAATAGTCTAATTATTTTTAGAGTAGAGAAACCTGAAAATTCTGCTTACCCTGAAGCCCCAGTTGACCAGCCCATCTCATAAACGTGTTTCTTTCCCCGTGAACACTTTGAGAATCACTTGAAATTCTTTTGGTGTTAACGAACGTGGCAGTTTGTCTTGTAGAAGTTCATGGTTATCTTAAGGCATAAATTACTGACATGAGTGTAGCTAAACTGTCTCCTTTTAAAGCTGTAAGACACAAAGTTCTTGAGTTGAGGAAGGAAACCAACGTATAAAACAATCGTGTGTACAACCTTCTTCTAGAAGCATAAAGTTCATCAATCAGGAAAGCAGATGGGCCTTGGCTCTGGCTCACTGGTAAGGCAGAGGTGTTAGCTGCATAATAAAATTCTCTTCTTTTTCTTCCTCCTTTCTTTTAAGCTAAGCTCCTCGGAGTCTCTAGAATGCTGAGAGACAGTGGAGATTAATTAAGAACGTACACATATATTCCCACGTGGTTGCTTTGCTTTGAGTCTTGGGTTTTCATTTTACTTGCATTTTAACTATTAAATAGAACTTGAGGACCTGTCACTGTTTCCCAGGGTCTGGTGGAGAAAACGTCCAAGATCTGAATCCTTTCACTGAGAAAAAGATTGGAAGCTTCTCTCAGTTACTTGAAGTAGAGCTGGGTTAACTGGAACTTTTGGATTGTGTTGTTACCGTTTTTTTTTTTTTTAAATGTTATTTTTTACGTCCTTTGGAGAAGAAGATTACCAATGGGAGGTGAGGGCTTCTTTGTATTCACTTCTGGTGACTCAGTTTTTCCTTTCAGTGCAAACAGATTTTTTTTTTTTTTTTTTTTTAAGTTTTGGTTTAGCATTTTAAGATTTGTAGGAACTAGTTTTTAAATACCCAATGTTAGTTTCCTCTCTGCTCCGACTTTGGTTAAAACTGAGGAGGCGTGGGGTACTGCCGAAGTGGCGCTAAATAATCGACATTTTACTTTGCCAACCGCCCCCGCCCCCCGCCCCCCCCCCCCCCCGCCCATATAGCTCATTGATTTGAACCCTTCTCTTACGGATCTTCAGTCTCTCCTCTCAAGCAGCCCTATTTATACCACCAAATGGGCACACTTTTGTCTGCTTCCCAGAATACTCCTCGGGTTCTCCTGTGGTCCACACCCAGGTTCATTTTTAACTCCTCTCTGAGACATACTCCTAGATTTCCTATTTCTTGGGGTCACGACTTAGCGCGTGTTCCAGAATCAGGGCTGCTTTCCAAATGGAAAAGAGTCAAAGTGAGCTGACGACTCGAAGCTTTCTGATCTCAGCCTGGGAATTTAAAAACAACTCCTCCAGATAACTCCTTTTCATTATTATTAATTTATTATTTCACCAGTACATACATATATAAAATACATTCTGGTCAGACCCCACCCCATCCCTTTCCTACACACACACACACACACACACACACACACACACACACACACACACACACACACATTCTTCCAGGGTTGGGTCTTTCTGTTTGTAAGCCAGGGCTGTTTATCTTCATAATCAAGGGTGTGGTACTATCCCCTGAAGCACGGGGGACTCAACAATGGCTACAGCACTAAAGACAATGACTCATCTGCCCTGCCAATAGCTCCTGTGAGAAGGGCTGGCACCCTCATAATCTCCCCTCCCACGGACAACTGCATATTGACAGGTCCAATCTTGTGTGGGCTTTGCTAAGTAACCACTGTCGGCTTTGAGATCCTGAGTGGAACAGCCATATTATCCCCAGAAGATGCCATCAAGGTGTCTTCTCCAGGGTCTGGCTCTTACATTCATTTTGCTTTCTCCTCTGTGAGCCCTTCTGAGCCTTAGAAGGGGTGAGGTGGACGTCTCCTTTGGAACTGAGATCTCAGTGGTCAGTTATTCTCAGCACAGTGCACCGCCAGGAGTCTCCATTAACTGGCATTTACTGCAAAAGGGAGCTTCTTAGACCAAGGCATTCATCTCTGGGTGTAAAACATCCACATTGAGGAGGCAGTTTGACAATGTATCTATTAAACAAAACAGAAGCAACCAGCTCACTCTTAGAGCCTGTGATCTCACCAGCTACTGACTTTTGGTCAGGGCCACAGAAACTTATGTGAATTACCTCCTGAGAGGCAGGCATTGGAGCCAATCAGAACGCAACTGGCTTCTCCCATGCGATAGCTGGTTGTCATCATTAACCATAGGTGGACCTGAGAACGGAGTCTCGATAAGGAACAGTGTGATTGGGTTGAATGAGGTGGGGGAGGATTTCCCCTGAATGTGGGTGGCACTGTCTCATAGTCTGGACCCTGGAGTGGATGACAAGGAGAGAGCTAGCCGATGGGGGGCGTATGTGCTCTTAATTCTCTGCTCTCTGCTTTGACTGTTGGAGCATTATGATGAGCTGCTTCAAGCTCTTGCCTCCTCAACTTCCCCACAATGGTTGAACATCACCTGGAGCTGTGAGCCAGAAAAAGTTTTTCCTCCTTGAGTTGCGATATTTCATCACAACACCAGGAACAAGACTAAGGTACCATATAGCAGGGATGCTATTATTGTACCCGCGTGCGTGCACATTTTGTTTTACAGGTCGGTATCGGGGTTAGCAAGGTTTGCAGCTGCATGAGGGCCACTGACGAATTTCTCCCTCATCTGGCTGCTTAGAATGTCCAACACTATCACAGCCAGCTAGCAAGAAAGAAACTTCAGCTCAGCATCATGTGCCCAAAGTGTGAGATATCTCCAACAGGAGGGTCTTATCATCCTCTCTGGGAGGCAACCAAGAACAATGGCAATAGTTTGTATTGCTTTAGAGCCACAGTACGCAAAAGAGGTACTTCACACGCGTGACCAACAACTCACATAGAAGTGTTCCACGCACGACACTTTCCATTTAATATTCCATGACTCCTGGACTCGGCATTATCTACTACACAGGGTACCGCTAAGCAAACTCTGCTCTTAAGTTATGTTTTTACTTAGCTTATAAAGAAAACTTACATGTGGCTTCTTCGGACTCCTTAGTTTTAGAAACCCCCTTCCCGACAGACACGCCCTTTACAAATGCAAGCTATTCTTTATGTGGCTATCGTGGTTCTCTTTCCTGACCTTGCTTAATCACTTTCTCACAGTGAAAAGGACAAAGAAAATAGTAGCCGTGGTTCAAAATTCACCTTATTATAAGCGCGTAATCTTTTCAGTTTATCCGTACAAAATATAACTCCTCTTTTGCTAAGGTTCAGAGAATCCAACAGACCAACTCAGCGACGCCCATCTGACTTCAGAACCAGAGCTAGAATCCTGGAAGGTAGATACTGGAACCATCATCAGAACACCAGCAATAATTGGCCTTCGTGCCAGGGGCTCGACTCCTCTCTGTCCTGGCTGTCTCAAAGAAAGATTGCAAAACGTTGGGGGCTTTCAAATTAAGTGGAATTCAGAAGTTTTCGATCAAATCCGTGTGTCTGTTGCATCGCAGAGCCGTGCTCTTGTTGAAGACTCTGGATTCATGGTGGACGTGGGCACTCCCCTGGGCAGTCCTGCCCAGATATATGCCGGTGGAGTGGAAGGGCAGAGAGGTGTGGATTCCTCACACATAGTATGCCCCTTGCTCCTTATCACTTTGTTTGCTCCTGCAAGTTTATTGGGAGCTTTCTGCTCCTGCTTCATAAGCGTGGCACCTTGCATCACAGTGGTTTTATCGTAATGGTACATGCTTTTAAAACTTTTTGCATTGTATTTATTGGTGTGTGAGGAGGCTAGAAAACTCCTGGTGGGAGTTAATTGGAGTTAAGAGAATTGAATTCCGGTGATCCGGCTTGATGGCTGACAGGCACCTATACTCACCGAGCCTCCTAATTCTGTGTCCCAACTGCGGCATATGTTTCAACTTAACCACTTGTCAAGATGCCATCCCGTCAAATAGACTTGTGAATCATTGCCTTTTTCTTAGTGTTTTCTCAAGTAAATGCATGGTTAGGTCACCACAATTCCTTTTTCTCCACGCTTACCTAGTCCTGCACACAGTATCTTTTAAAAGTCTAGATGTATTCTTGAGCCATCCTTGCATCTCTGAGATGAAGCCAACTTGATCATGGCAGATAATCTTTTTTATGTTTTTTTCTTATATTTGGTTTGCAAGTATTTTATTGAGAATTTTTACATCTGTGTTCATAGGGATATTGCTCTATAATTTTATTTTTTATTTTTGGATCTTTAGGTATCAGGGTCACAGTGGCTTCATAAAATGAATTAGGAAATGTTCCTTCAGTTTCTATTTTGCAGAATAATTCGAGGAGTATTGGCTTTAATTCTTTGACACTCTAGTAGAATTTTGTGCAAATCCATCTGGTCCTGGACTTTTTTGCTTGGCCAATTTTTAATTATTGCTTCTGTTTTGCTATAGTTATGTGTATGTTTAATTGTTAAATTCATATTGATTTAACTTTCATAGATTGTATATCATGAAATTCTTCCTTTTTTTAGGGTTTTCAGTTTGGTGGAATATAGTATTTTAAAGTATGTTCTTATGGGTCTCTGGAGTTCCTCTATGATTGTTGTGATGTTCCCATTATCATCTGTAATTCATTTGGACATTTTCTCTCTTTTTTGTGACTAAGTTGGCTAAGGATTTGTAGAATTTGTTGATTTTTATTTTTTTAAAAGACCAAGTCTTTATTTTATTGATTTTTTTAAAAAAAAAATACTGTTTTTATGTGTTTCCATTTCATTGATTTCAGGCTTGAATTTGATAATTTCTTCTTGTATACTATTTTTGGGGGCATTTTTAAACTTACTTTTCTATAACATCGAAGTGTGTCATTAAATTACTAATATGAGATCTCTGGTCTTCTGATGTAAGTTATGGTCTCACCTTTATTGTGTCTCATAACCCTAGGTCTGATTTGTTTTCAATTCTAAACATTTTTAATTTTCTTCTTGATTTCTGTCTTGACCCATTCTTCAACACAGTTCGTTGTTCAGTTTCCATGAATTTATAAGCTTTCTGTTGTTGATATCCAGCTTTAACCCACGGTGGTCAAATAAGATGCCGAGTGTTCTTTCAATTTTCTTTTGTCTTTTGAAATTTGCTTTGAATCTGAGTATGTGTTCAGTTTTGGAGAAAGTTCCTTGAACTGCTGAGAGGAAGATATAGTCTGTAATATTTGTGTGGAATGTTCTGTAGGTGAGTACGAGATTTGTTTTATTTATGACGTTATTTAACTCCAGGATTTGTCATTTAGTTCTTGTCTGGGTAAAATAAATGTCTATTGGTGAGAATGGGGTATTGAAGTCACCCATTATCACACTGTGCAGGTCAATTTGTGAATTTAGTTGTACTATTTCTTTTGTGAACTCTGGTATGCTTGTGTTTGGTGCATAAATATTTAGAATTGCTATGTCCTTTTGTTGGATTTTTCCATTTAGTGGATAGGTAGTTTTCTTCCGCTCCTGTTTTTGTTTGTAGTCTATTTTTTTCAGATACTAAAATAGTTGCACCTGCTTCTTCTTGAGTCCATTTGTCATAAATACCCTTTTTATGCTTTTCCTCTGAGATGGTGCCTGTCCTTGATGGTGAAGTGTGTGTATTGGTGCAGAAAAAATGAATTGTGTTTTCTAATTATATCTGATAGTCCATGGCTTCTATTGGGGGAGAATTGAGACCATTCTATTGAGAATTATTAATGAGCAGTATTTTTAAATCCCTGTTATTTTGTTGCTGTGGCATTTGGTTTACTGTTATTGTATTATCCCTGTAGAAATGTCGTTATTGTTGGTTGCCCCATAGCACTTAAGCTTTGCTTTATCCAACTTGAGAGACAAGAATATGAGTTCAGCTTATAGTTGGATAGTCCTTAGTTTTTTTATGTTCTCAGCCTGGGGATGTGTGGGTAGATGAATAATTGGCATTTATTTTTATTTATTTTAACTTTTACTATTTAAAAAGCTTTCTTCCTCTCATTTTAGCCCCATAATCATTGGACTTGCTTTTTTAAATATTTGTGTGTGTGTGTGTGTGTGTGTGTGTGCGTGCGCGTGTGCGCGCGCTTGTGCCTAAGTATATGCATTTGTACTATGGATGTGCAGGAACCCAAGGTGTTCTGGGAGGTGTTGGATACCCTGTTACTGTAGTTATAGGTGGTTGTGAGCTGCTATGTAGTGCAGGGAACTGAACCTACGTCCTCTTTAAGAGCAATCAGTGCTCTTAATACTGAACCATCTCTCCAACCAGCCCTTAGAATTTGCTTTATTAATGAAACAAAGTGAGTATTGGTCCATATGCCATGTTAATCCATGTATCTAGGCCAAAGCCATAGCAGTACAGCCAGCCAAATGAGAGCCTACCAAAGACAGACAGCTGTAACATGACAAATAAAAGACCCAGAGACATGGAAGTTTCAGTCCTGCCGGGTCCCACAGCAGTTTAGTCCCAAATAAACACACAGAGGCTTATATTAATTATAAACTGTTCAGTTGATGGCTCAGGCTTCTTCTTGTCTAGCTCCCTCTTAATCATTAATCCATTTCTATTCATCTGTGTATCTCCATGTGGTCTTGGCTTACCTGAGAATTTCCAGTGTACTATATTCCCAGTAGCTATGTGGCATCTCCTTACCAACTGTTTCTCTGCCTTTTCTCCTTCCCAGAATTCTCCTAGCCTGGTAGCCCCGCCTACAGTTTCTGCATGGCTACTGGCCAATTAGCATTTATTCATCAACCAATAGGAGAAACGTGTGTTCACAACTTACAGAAAGACATCCCCCATCAGATAGCAATGTCTCAGCGACTTCAGAGGGTGAGATGGGAGGATCATTTATGCTCAGGAGGTCAGGACCAGCAGGGATACCATGGTAAGACTCCATCTCAAAATAAAATAATTAAAATAAAAGTTGAGCCTGAACCAATCAGAGATCAAAGTTGCTCACTCTCAGCCAGGCTCATCTTGCTGGCTCAAAGCAACTCCAGGTTTCTTCTGCCTTTTAGGTAGAAACTGGCTCTTATCCATCCACTGAGGATCAGGCTCTGAACAAACAAAAGCTCAGACCCTGCCCTCCTTGCCTTAGGAAGCAGCACTGTCATCCTGAGAGACAGATCCGCTAGCCGGGCTCTTTTCCATATGAAGTCTGTATTAGTCACATAAAGTAAGGCACAAAAACCCTGACACACCACATTCAGATGTGAAAAACGGTAGAATTTTGATTGGACAGGTCAGACTAGCTTTGAGAATTTTCTCAAACAGGGAATTTTACCCCAGTAAATAGAAGACTCTTTGGTGTTCACTCAGCGCTGTTCACACAGGCAAGCCGTTCATCGTGAATGAGAAAACATGCTCATGACCCTAGCACAATGCTCTCTTTTTTATGACAGAGAATATTTCTCCTTTGAGTATAACTTTAATTAAACTCTATTAACTTTAATTTAATTTAAGCTGTTTAAATAGTTCAGATGCTATTAAATGCAAAGAACACACTTTTTTTTTTTTAAAGGTATTTAGTTTCTGGGCATTTTCCCTCGATCTCACACAGCCTTAATTGTGCTCCACTTATTGTTAAGTATATCATAAAATAAAATATAATGTATAAATTGCATTAATGTCCATGAAGTAAACTTGATGTGGAGTCTTGGACTAGCCAAAATCGGAGGTGAAATAAATAAGCAAAGTGCATAAACACCCTCAAACATTTGGACCTCTGTGGATGGTGAGCAAATTCTATTGTATTCTTCTGTTACTTCCATGGAAACGAGTAGTCGTTTTCATGTACTCTGTGTCATTACACAATATTCCCATCCTATTATGTGATTCTCTCTTTTTTTCCTCTGCTGTATTTTAATTGTCTTTCCCCCAAAGTGGAGCCTTCTCTGTATCTAGAATAATTTTCATAAGCTTGCCAAGTCATATATTTTCCTTTCATAATTACTTGTATAATTACACTACCCTGGCACATATTAGTAACTAGGGAAACAGGGTTATTTAATTATATCCTAATGAACATTTGCAATTATATAATTTTTTAAATCCATAGAAAATTAAGAAAAATGCTCTACATCAGCCAGGGATTACTTGAATTTCATTTTCAAGAATCTTAATAAACTAAATTGACTCTCTAAAAATACAGTTTCTATGTCATAAATGCTATATGCACTCTAACCTTTGAAATACAGAACTTGTAATTCTTAGATTTGGACTCACTTCTGGATGTCTTCAAGTTCATTTTTTCCCCTGTGGTTTACTAACAGATGTCTTATTAAACCTTTCCTAATTTGCAGCACACACTCATTAATGAGACATTGCTTAAACATCTCCCGGGATGTGGTATTTACCATGCGTATGCTGAACAGTGCTAATGATGAGCCAGTAACCACTGACGCCTAATGTGTGCAAGGCACTCTCGATTTTACATGGAACATTTGAGTCAAACTCTCCTTTTGTACATAGAGTGAGTGCCAACCTAAAGTAATGGATGTAGGTAGCCATTCTACTGAAGAAAATAAAAATAAACATCATGACCAGAGTCTAGCATACGAGCTGTCCACTCACTCAGTGGAGAGAATTCAGATGCTGTGACAGCCAGAGAGCTGATCCTATGTGTACTCAGTGGAGCACTCCGTGGAGCACTCCATGGAGTAAGGGAAGACTCTATGCCATGCTCCATAGCTGCTGTTTTGACCTTTGTCACCTTTAGCTCTGCAAACTGAATCTCTTTCACTTTGTACTCGAACTTTCTCTCCCTGCCCAGCCGCTTTTGATTGACTGTACAGTAAAAAGGCCGGTTGGTTGGTCACTTCCCAGGAGCTCTTATGTTGGCCTAAACTTTCAGCTCTTTGTCTTATGTCCTCACATCCAGCCTTGCAGCCAGGGCAGTGAGGCCCAGATGCCAGTCAGTACAGACTTAGTGCTCAATTCTACAGGGACTATTAGAGCCAGGTACATAGGTCACAGGGATTAGTTGGTGACAGACATTTGAAAGGGTCCATTAAGAATTAGAAAGTCCTTCTGATGAATGCAGAAACTTCTCAAAGGTGGAGGTCACCTTGAGCATTCAGCGTTCCCTAGCAATTCATCTGATAGCACTTAAATTGTTAGTCTTTATCTATAAAGTAATAATGATGAAAATTGCCGTGTTCACATAGCTAACCAGCAAGGGCATGTGAGAAGGGTAAAATAGAAGCATCTCAAACGATAATTCCATCATTTTTCTTAGAAAACATTGTATTCAAACAGTATACTACTACAAATCCAAATAAAACAGTATTTGAATATTATAAAAAGGAAATTATCATGTTCAAAATGGTTTTACGTTGTTTTAAATTTTATACTATTCATTCTAATCTTTCAACAACAACAACAACAACAACAACAAAAAGCAGTAGGACTTACGGATGTGAGGCCAGACCTATTTCTCCAGCTCTGAAGGACTGACAGCTTTGTGTATGTGTGCCTTTATTCCATGGGTCCCCAAGGATACATAGGTCATGGAATTAAAGGCATGTGGTAATAAAATATGCATGTAGTCATGTAACATGCAAAGCCTCGTGCTCTCAGGAGTACCCTGTGGGATTTGCACTCTCATGCATTAGTTGTGTGGGAGGGAATGAACTTGCAAAGAATGAAGAATTACCCTGACTGCAGAACCAGTGGTGGTAAAGTTGGGGCTCAAGGCTGAGCTGCTTTGTCTTGAAGGTCTCTCTCTGTTCTACAACTATGTCCCACTATTGCTCAGGAACCAGAAGGGTGGCTGCCAGGAAATGTGAGAATGTCCGAGGCGGCTGAGTGAAAAACCTGTGCTCAAAGCTACAGCCATCAGCATCAGCATCAGCATCAGCATCAGCAGTGTTATGCTGTCCAATGTGTCTATCATTTCCCCCATGCCTACAGTGATGTACCAATGAATGAACGACAAAGAAAGGATTGCATATCCCATAATAGCCACCGAGTTTATGTCAAGCTGCCCTGTAAGAGGCACAAACTTGTTTCTGAGGGCTTTCCAGGTGACAGTCTGCAGCATGGTGACTTCTGGGACTCTCTGAACTCAGCTCAGCTCCACCTCTGTCCATAGCGAAACCCCCTGTCATTGTGAATCCGGGTCGTCCGGGTGAAAGCAAGGGTAGTCAGATGTTTCAGTTACAATAAATGGTTTAAGTTAGCAGAAATACTGAGGATGAGAAACAAATGAACTGCCGTATGAATTAAGAGAAAGGAGATATTACTTTATTAGGTCAGTATGTTCGCATCCTTCCTAGATGTTAGTAGTTGAGTTTGGAGAAGGTTAAGTTTGATAGGGAGAGGGACCTTTAGACTGAAGGGCTGACGCTCCTCTAGCATCTAAATCCGGGTATAGGAGAGAATAAAGGAAGCACTTCCCGCAATTAGGCCAATGCAATGGACAAAGTTGGGACTGACCTTGACCAACCATGGCTATACAAACCGCAGAGGCAAGGGTAGACTAATTCTTTGGCTTGAGCAGGGGAAGGAATTGATAAGACATACAATCATAAACAATGCATTGGGGGTATATTGTGGAGGACATCGGGGGTCAGGCAGTGTACAGCAAAGTCTGATCTTTGATATTGAAAACAGTTCACTGTAGGATATAAGTAGACCTGTCTTCCAGAGAAATAAAATCGACAGTAGAGAGTAGATGAATGGTAGAGGGCAGAAATGGAAAAACAGTCACTGAGTATGCCCAAGCTGTGGCTCCTTCAGTAGTAAGCCTGGCTTTGAGAAAACCTTCCTTCACAGTGTAAACAAGGACAGCTCTACACTGTACTCTTTTTTTTTTTTAAATAAAAATAAGTTGTATTTATTTAGAAGCATTCAGAATGTCAGCAAAACAGCTGCATTTTTTTTTTTTTTTTTTTTTTTTTGCAATTACAGAGTGGTATTCAGTTAACAGAACAATTACCTTCATATAAGCTGCATCAGAGACAACTGAAGATGGAAAAAAAACCCAAAACAAACAAAAAAAGAAAACCAAAAAACCTACCATCCCCATATATAACTAATTTGTGCCATGCACCAAGAACCTGCTTTAAATTTCCATGCCAATTTACAACCCCCAGACTGTACCAGGCAGGGTTAGGGGCTAGAGAAAATACCACCAGGACAGGGCTATCTAAAGACACATTCGGTAGTGTGTTAACTATACAAAAAAAAAGACACTGTACAGTTTAAAAACAAATCTTACACAGCCTAACATTTCATTTTTTTTTAAAAGGAGTGAGTTGTGTACAGGGGGTTTAAATCTTTATAGACAAAAAAAAAAAAAAAAAAACTGTGCTAGAACCAACTTATTCATCATCATCTTCTTCATCTTCGTCTTCCTCTTCTTCTTCCTCTTCCTCTTCATCCTCCTCCTCATCTTCCTCTTCCTTCTTTTTCTTACTCTGTTCTGCCTTGACCACCCCCTTTTTTGCTGCATCGGGTTTCCCTTGAGCTCTGTAAGCAGCAATATCCTTTTCATACTTCTCCTTCAGCTTGGCAGCCTTCTTTTCATAGGGCTGCTTGGCATCTGCAGCAGTGTTGATCCACATATCTCTCTCAGTTTCTTTGCAACATCACCAATGGACGAGCCTGGGTGTTCTCCTTTGATTTTGGGGCAATACTCAACAGAACAAGAACAAAGCCGAAGGAGGAGGCTTCTTGGGTGCATTGGGGTCCTTGAACTTTTGTTTTTTTTTTTTTCTCCCTTTTGGGGGCAGATGTAGGTTTTCATTTCTCTTTCATAACGAGCCATGTCTGCCTTTGCCATGTCTTCAAATTTCCCCTTTTCTTCAGCAGACATTGTCTTCCACCTTTCTGAGCATTTCTTGGAGAACTCTGAGAAGTTGACAGAAGCATCCGGATGCTTCTTCTTGTGTTCCTCCTGGCACAAAGAATGCATATGAGGACATTTTGCCTCTCGGTTTTTTTAGGATCTCCTTTGCCCATGTTCAATTGATTTTCGTCCGCGAGGCACAGAGTCTCCCAGTGCCCATCCGGCTCGCATTTGCCCCTCCGCTGTCTCTATGGAGCTCAATGTACTGCAACGGCTGTCTACCACACTGTACTCTTATGTTTTCTGGGCACACCTGATAAAACCAGGGGAAGACACAAGGATGGATGTTTTCCTCTCAGAAATTTGGACTTGGGATGAGGACTTGAGTGGTTGAACTTTGGGAATCCATCCTTCTGGAATGCTTACGGTGGGCCATGAGCAAAAGGCTAGGAGATAAGTTTAGTAGAAAGTTTGTGTGTGGAGAGAGAATAATGTTGTAAATGTGCAGATGAAGTAGACAGAAGATGTGTGTGCATGTGTGTGTATGTGTGCATGTGTGTCTGTGAATCTGTGCGTGTGTGTCAGTGTGTGTCGGTGTGTGTGTGCATCTGTGTATGTGTGTATGTGCGTGTGTGTGTCTGTGTGTGTAAGGAGAGATAGAGAAAGATAAGAGATTCAGGTGTGACTTTGAGGCTCTGTGGTGGTTATCCTCCATGTGGCTACACTAAGTTGCTTCTCTCTCTCTCTCTCTCTCTCTCTCTCTCTCTCTCTCTCTCTCACTCTCTCTCTCTCTCTCTTCTGGTTTTTTGAGACAGGGCTTCTCTATAGCTTTGGAGCCTGTCCTGGAACTAGCTCTTGTAGACCAGGCTGGCCTCAAACTCAGAGACAGATCCTCCTACCTCTGCCTCCCGAGTGCGGGGATCAAAAGCATGTGCCACCAACGTCCTGCTCTTCCTCTAACTTATTGCATTTATATTTTCTTGAGAACAAATGTGTTGGTGTTTTAAAGATGGAATATAAAGTATTCCCCATTAAGTTTCACTTCCTGATTCCAGCTCAGCATTTTGAACAACTCAAGAGATGTCTTCTTGTAGCGGCCCTTCAAGTAGTTCAAGCAGATGGCCTTCCCCACAAATTCCTTTTCTTCACGCTAAATGATTTTTTTTTTTTCTTCCTTCACAACACCTGTCCTGTCATTTGTTTTTTTTTTTTTTTTTTTTTTGTGAAAACAAAAATTCAAAATTGATTACCTTATTTCAAGAGAGTTTTAGGCAGCCAAAGAAAAACATATTTTTCCCTTTTTTAAAAAAAATATTTTTGCATCCCTAGTGTAGTTTCTCCTCCCTCTTTTCCTCCCAGTCCCTCTCTCCACCTCCCCTCTGCCTCCCCCATCGTCTCCTCCTCCTCCTCCTCTATTTCTCTTCAGAAAAGGTCAGGGGTGCCATGAGTATCAACCAAACACGGTATAACAAGTAACAATAAGACCAGCCACCCCGTTAAGGCTGGACAGCATAATCCAGTATGAGGGAATGAGTGCGGAAAGTCAGAGAAAGCACCCACTCCCTCTGTGAGGGGCTCACAAGGACACAGGCTACACAACCATGACACGTGTGCAGAGGGCCGGGCTCAGCCCCAGGCAGCCTCCCTGATTGACAGTCCAGGCTCTGTGAGCCCCTGTGAGCCCAGTTAGTTGATTCTGTGGGTTCTCTTGTATTGTCCTTGACCCCTCTGGCCCCTACAATCTTTCCTCCCTCTTTTCCACACAGTTCCCCAAGATCTACGTAATATTTGGCAGTGGGTTTCCGCATCTATTACAAAAAGAATTTATAACTTCTTTTTCTTGCGTCTCTTACCAGCTAAGGCAAATTGTGGAATATTATATTATTTTAACTAGGCAAATTTTCCTACACTGTGGAATAGTAATTTAACTGTGTTAAGGTGTGTTACATTTGTTTGTGCTGTATGTGCTTAATTATGAAAAGATGTGTTGCTATGTCCACCTTGCCTGTCTAAGGCACCTGATTGGTCTAGCAAAAAGTAGAACAGCCAATAGCTAGCAAGAGAGGGATAAATGAGGCTCGAAGGTGTCGATAATAAGTAGGAGGAGAAATCAAGGCTCCAAAAGAACCAGATGAAGAAGAGTGAATGAGGAAGATGTCCCTAGCCAGCCAGGCGGCTACCAACCAGCACACACAGTAGAACATACAGAAATAAAGGTAAAAAGCCCCAAAGCAAAAGGGAGATAAAGGAAAACACTTTAATTGGAGTTACAGGAGCTAGCCAGAAACAAGCCTAAGCTAGGCCGAACATTCAAAACTAAGAAGAAGTCTCCGCATCAGGATTCGGGAGCCGGTTGGTGGTCCAAAAGAAGCAGTCTGCTACACAGGCCTCTGCAGCTATGGGTCAAGGGGTGGGAAGGACATACAACATGGTACTAAACAAACGTGAGGATGCAGACATTTCTATCAGCATCCCTTTCTAAATACACAGTATAAACTCACGGGAGAGGACCCTTCTCCTACACTTGACAAGATTTTTGGAAGTGTAGAGCTTTTCACTTGACCACAGGGATGTAGCAAGGACCCTGACACCAGGAAACAGGAGAAGTTTGGTTCTTGCACTCTACTGCCGGGTTGGTAGACATGGCACAGAGAGCCGTCACTACCGGGCCTGCTTCACGGGAAAGGAACAGCTCTTGTGTTTATAGCAATATAGTACATATTTCTTTCTGTGTCTTGCATGCTAGTCTCAGTAGGTAATAAATTACTAAGTTGCACATAACACTTGTATTACATTTGGGCGCATGCTTGTGGATGTCAGAGGACAGCTTGGGGGAGTCAATTCTTTCCTCCCACCATGTGGGTCCTGGACTAGAACTCAGGTCTTCAGGCTGGTGCCGATGCTTTTACCAGCTGAGTCATGTCACTGGCCCTAGATATTACTTTTTTATAAGTACAGTTTAATATTATATTGGCTTTAAGTCATTCATATTCTCCAACCACTGTAATTCATTCAGTCCTAGTGGAATTAACCCTAGCCCCCAAATATGTATTCAGTAACAAACATTCATGTTTTCTACCTCCAAAACACAGCAATAATCCCTGCCTATTCTTTCACAGAACCAGGGCATAGCCCTTGCACTATGGCCTCTCTGGGCCATTTCTGGTGTCCTCACGACTGGAAAATGTGCCGAGGGATTTTTTTGTTTTTTGTTTTTTCTTTTTTTTTTTTTTCCTTCCGAGACAGGGTTTCTCTCTGTATTGCTTTGGAGCCTGTCCTGGAATTCAGTCTGTAGACCAGGCTGGCCTCGAACTCACAGAGATCTGCCTGCCTCTGCCTCCTGAGTGCTAAGATTAAAGGTGTGCGCCACCACTGCCCGGCTGGGCTTCTTTAACGAACTCTTTACGGAATCAGCAAACGGATGGAAGGCAGCTAGCACGAAATGTCTCGGGAAGCTTCACGACAAACATGTTATTAAGTCTTGTGACACAGATGGGTCATTAAACGTTGAAGAGGTTCTGAGTTTGTTTGGATCCACAGAGGCTGGTGTAGAGGAATGGCCTCCATGTAAATTCTCAGCCGCGTAATTAGGAAATGGATCTGGGAGCTAAGACTGAAGAGAGGAATGGGAAGGTTGATAGTTTAGGGGGAAATCAGAAACACAATGCAAAGCATCTCACAGCTTACACTCTTCTTCAAAGTGGACTGAACCTTTCAGCAGGAATTTTTTCCATCATGTACGCTGACCTGTTTTATTTGTGTGTTTTTTTTTTTTTTTCTTGTTCTTTTAGATTTTTTTTTTTTTTCCCCAGAGCACTGAGCTTGACTTAGCAGTTAGATTCTAAAACTGAAGAATGCACGGGTGTGGCACTGTTTACTGGAACAAGTGATTTATTGCCTAAATTTCAAGTCCCTTAATTTGCTTCTAAGAAGTCATCTGATTTGGAAAATTATCCCCAAAATAAGACTGGAGGACTAAAGCTGGTGTTGAGTTGAAGTGAGTGAATACTTATAACTGGTCTTGGAGAACACTTTCGCTAAGAGAAAAATCGCTGGCTGCTAATTTATACTCACCATGTGCTGCAAACAATACTGAAGTGGTTAGTTTGCAGATAAGCCAGCGTTGTAGCCCGTGGGTCTCAGTCCCATTGGTAACCAGAATAGAGTGGGAAAGAGCCCAGAGAGAGAGGGTTCAAGGAAAGGTCTGGTTTTATATGTGTTCTAAAGAGAGACCTCACACCAGCAACGTTACAGCTCTTGTCACATCCCAGACAGTCAGTGCATGGAAGCCGCTTGGCCTGGCATCTGACCTTAGCTGCATAGCCCCCAGCCGGTGGGGAAGCCGGGAGCCTCCACAGATGGTCCTTTGAAAAGCTCCAGTCCGATGGCATCAGCCCTGACCTCAATGTCAGGGGACTTGCATTCTTGTTATACCTCTGTCTGTGGCTAACCATATGTCCCCGGGAAAGTCATTTAGCGTCTGCTTTGGTTTCCTGTCTGAATACCTGACCCTCCTGCTTTATGGAGATGTCGCAGAAACGAAGGGAGAGAAGGTATGAGAGAATGCTTTGTATTCTCCTTGGAAATGTGCTCAGTGATTTAGAAGGATTATTACCAATACCCACAGACTGGCGGCCATAAACTAAGCAGAACAATAAACAGTCTTGTTGAAACTATCTGTAGTGTCCTACTCTGTCTAAGAAAGGTCTCACTGCCTCTGTCAGCACCTAATGATCCCAGTAGTTACTCCAAATATTTAATTAGTAATCCTATGTGATCACTGCTTTGGTAATACTTAAAAAATGTATAAAGATAAAAGTAATGTGACCTAGGGGCAGCTTGATCCAAGGATAGGTTTTTGTTTGCTTTTATAATTTAGAACAGAATTTTACAATCTTCTACTAGCATGACCAGCACCCAAATGATTGATTAGACCATGGGACAGCAACTAAGCAACTGAGGTCCATGAACAAGCTAGCAACTGTTAGTTCTCAGAGGGCCACGGTGTCCTTTGGCAAACCTTAGATTTGTGGTGAGTGGCTGAGTCTATCTCCTGAAATTCCTAAGCTGGGAAACCTGAGAAAATAAATATATAAGAGGTTGAAGACCTCAAAATAAAACCATGCAACCTGAGCCCTCAGCAGTTAAGTTTATATGTAACAGTGATTAAGTGCCAGGATCTTACAAGGGGCTGTAATTCCACCAGGAGGCATAACAACAGTAATTCATTTTTCTTTTCTTTCTTTTTCCTTTTTTAAACCTGACTGACTGAATAAAGCAGATTTACTGGGCTTTGTTTGTTTGCATGGTTTTGTTGTTGTTGTTATTGCTGTTTACCCAGTGCTGGATATTGAATCAAGGGTCTCACTCATGCAAGGCACATTCATGCTCAACCACTGAGCTATGCCCTCAGCTGGATTTCATGTTTTTCTGAGAAAGGAAGAAGAAACCGAAGTGTTAGGAAGCCAAGGACAATTCTAGCTGACAAATGGTGGGCTAAATAGAAACCAATAATAGGATTCATTTGTTTTAGGTAGCTCTGATCCTTGCACTGAATCTGTGCCTGGGACTCGTAGGGTGACAATCCAGAGAACAGGAACGGGGTGTTATCCGTCTGTGTTCTCTTAGAAACTGGATTAGTGAGGTTGTGTTTAGCCTCATCTCCTGCTGCTGCTCCTGGAACCATAATCAGCTGGGAGAGACCCTGCTTCTCCCTAGGGCAGTCCTATCTTTTCCCGTCTGGCTAACGGCCGTTTGCTTGTGGAGAGTTAAATCCTAGTAGCCTCTTCTCTGTAGACCTCTGGGATAGGGATGAATGCTGTTCTCCATCCGGGCGTTCTTCATACACCTGTGTCCAGTTTGAAGTAGGGGTTCTTACCTTTACTGTGCTCTGACTTTGAAAAACTCCCCTGGCCTCCCTCCCTTTCTTCTAATGCCTGAATCAATGAGCTGGACTGTTTTTAGGGTGGCTTTTTCCTCTGTCACTGTCACACGGCCCTTCCTTTCTTAGTTCTAACCTCTCTCTCTTGAGGTAACCAGTGATTTTTTTTTTTTTTTTAAAGCATTGGGCCTCTTCTCTCTTCTAGCATCCTATAGCACATTTGGGTCAGTTTCACAGTTGACTTAGTTTCTCTCCCAGGTGAAGTCCTTTGCTCTAACCAGCCTTTACCGTGGTCTCCTAGGCTAGCCCCAGTTGAGGTCCATGAATATGCTCCATGAGATCACAAAGTGGTACATTACGGAAACATCTAAATTGTACCTCAAGCTTACCAGGGCATAATCCCAGTAGAGGCAGTCATGGCGCACATTACATTATTCAAGGTAGCTAGTTTAATCAATGTCTAATTGAATTGACCACACATTCCATAAAGGTAGGACTCTCGTTATATTCCCCTTAGCATCTAAAAGACCCAATGTAATTTCTAGTACCTAATATATTCTTACTAAATACAAAATTAATATGCCAATGACAGACCTTTCCTGTGCACCACTTTGATGGTTTAGTTGCTATTTGAGGTGATTTTAATTCAGCGGAGGCAAAGTAGGTTTACTTACAGTGAGGCCTTACAAACAGGATGAAGCCAGGTCACAGTGGGGATGGGCTCTTGGAAGTGAGGCATTAGGCCATGCTCTCACTATGTGGACACTGGATTCTCACTCTGCCACCCTCGAGTGGTGTAACCCTATGGAGGCCTGCACAGTCAGCTGTCCGTCAAAGTCTCCAGCGTTCAATGGCACGTGGCTTTGTTTGTCCAGAATGAAGAATGGTGTGGTGGCATCCAGTGTCCACGACACCTCTTCTGGAGACCTACTGTGATTAGGTCGGATACCGGACTCTGATCACCTCCTCTCCTCATCCCCTTCCTTCCCTTCTCCCCCCCTCCTCTGTGACAGAGTGATGGACTCTTACCAGAAAGCTGACCATAAATGATCACAAGAGGCCTCTCTGGCTGGCTTGTTTGTGATTGCCTGTTGAACTGCATGGCAGACGCTGCCATTCTGAAGGCTTACACCCTAATCACCACCATACTAGATACCTAATATGTAATTGAGAGTTAAAAAAAATGACGGCCAGCGTTCTTGTCTTGGCATCTCTTGGTGCAGTTCTTCTGCTGGTCCACCCACTGGTAAATCTATTCCAGGTAGCAAATACGGCGCCTCGCATCCTGCCCGCACGTGTCTGGACTCCACGTTCTACACTTGGTGCCTCTGTGTTTCCCCAGCCCAGCCAGTGATAAGTGCACCCAGTGTGGGTTTTGCTGGCTGTCTCCATTTCCTCATAGCTCACACTGTTTCACAGACATCTCTGATGGTTGCAGCTCTTGGCATCCAGTTGGCCCACAGATGTTGTCTGACTTGAAATGAGCCCCATGGTCATCCACAGAGGCCTCAGAAGAAGTAGATCAAGCAGGGGCTGGACTCCAGGCCTCCACAAGCCAGATCTTCACAGACCCTCTATAAGTTTTGCCCGTTTAAATAGGAACCCATGAACTGAGGGCTTTAAGATTAAATCAACGGGGAATTCAAGCCAGCGCCACTTCTTAATTATTATTCTGGGTTGCAGCAAGTTTTTTTTTTAGATGTGAGACAAAGCCAACTTAGGATTTCACTCACACTGTGGAGAGTCAGGATTCTAGGGGACCATGTCTTTCCCTCCACGCTGTCACAAGCTAAACCGAGCAGGAGAATGCTGTGATGTCCAGTGTGATATAATATTTAGATCTCCTCTGGTTTCAGTAGAGTGACCCTTCTCTCCCGCCCCTTGGGGTTCTGGCCAAATTCCAGTTTGAGCAATTAACTGCATTTCGATGCCTAGCCCTTCCTGCAATTTCAGACAGAGAAGGTGAGCGCAGCCAGCAAGAGCAGAATGACAAGGCAGCTGATGCTGCCTCCCCCCAAAGAGAGGCAGGATCTGAGTGGACAGACACTTTCCCCCTTGAGGGAGCAGCCAGCAGTGTGATCTGGGACAAAAGGCATCACTGGGAAGCTGGGAAGTGGAGCTTTTAAAAAAAAAAAAAAAAAAAAAAAAAAACTCTAGGAGCTTCCCAGCCCTTCATAGCCATCCATCACTTCCCCCTTTGAACCTCGGGCTGAACCCAGAACAAAATGGGAAGGACTGTGCTTTCTTGAGCTCTTCCTGAATGTGATGGCTCCCTTTGAAGCTCCTGGAGAGGGATGCTTTTATTTTGTTTGTGTTTTTCTGAAATGCCCTCTGCTTGTCCCGCCTCCTCCAAGATCTCACACCACAGCCAGCCGGACACCATGCCAGCTGCCTAAATGGCTGCCTTCACACTCCCAGAGGACAAAGGACACCATGAGATTATTCTAACGGGCTAAATGAAAGGAACCAAGTGAGGGCTTCTTCCTCACTTCAAACACCAAAGGCAGCTAATATTCTTTTGGGAATGGAGGGTGGCAACACCATATCCAGATTCACTGGAAGAGCTTTCCTGTGACTTGAGCTGAGAAGTCAACTTTCTGCAAACTTGGTTCTGTCCTGAGAGTGGGTTTGAAACACGCAGAGCCTATACCTTTCTAGATGCACACTGTGCTTGCTTTGGCCCAGACCAGGTACCTGATGACGGAATGATAATTGGATGCTGATGGAAAAGTCATTGTCTCTCATTGGGACCTGAGTTGTGTTTCTTTAGTACGAAGCTTTAAGTTGTGAGACGAACCATCCGGGTTGTGTTTCTCAAAGTCCATTCTTCTACCTGTTAGACAAGAGTGAATCATTCCCATATCAATTGGGCTTATTGAAAATGGCAGGGTGACTCTCTCAAGTGTGAGGCCTTTGTCACAGAAAGGAAAAAAAAAAGTGCCTCTTTCAAGTTGCAGTCTTCCTGAAAGCCCGGGGCTCCCCGTGCAACCACATGGCTAACACTCACAGGGTCAAGACTCTACCTATGTCTACATTTTCCCAAAGCAGATCATCCGTGCGGCTCTGGGATCATTTCTCAAAGGCAAATATCACTCTTGCAAACGTGTGTCTCTGCAGGCAAACAGCTGGCTGCAGTGTGCTTGTGTCTAAAGGCTGGGTCTCCAGGTAGTGTTTCCTCCCAGGTTCTCATCCCCTCCCCAAGGCAGGGTTCCTGGCCAGGGAGATGACTCAGTGGGCGAGGCAGTTGCTTGTTGCTGTGGCACACTCTGCAATCCCCGTGCTGAGGAAGCAGAGATGCCCTGAGCTTACTGGCCAGCCAGCCTAGCCCTGAGGTAAACTCTGGGTTCAGTGAGAGAGCCTTGTCTCAGAGAATAATGTCGAGAGCAATCGAGGAAGACACTCAGTGTCATCTTCTGACTGCCACACCTCAGAATACACACACACACACACACACACACACACACACACACGCATGCACGCACGCAACACACTCATGTATATACACACACATGCACAATACACCCATAAAAACTGAAAAGTCAAACTATTTTCTAAATCTTCATTTTTTAATATTTAAATGTTTTGTGTATATTGGTGCTGCCTTAGATGGGAATACTATTGTTGTGACAAAACACTATGACCAAAGCAACTTGGGGAAGAAAGGATTTATTTGGCTTATACCTCCACATCTGCATTTATCATCAAAGGAAGTCAGGACAGGAACTCAAGCAGGACAGAATCCTGGAGGCAGGAGCTGATGCAGAGGCCGTGGGTGATGCTGCTTACTGGCTTGCTCCTCATGGCTGGTTCAGCCTGCTCTCTTATAGAACCCAGAACCACCGGCCCAGGGATGGCAACATCCATGATCTATCAGGCTGGGCCCTTCCCCATGGATCACTAATTAAGAAAATGCCTTACAGGTGTGTCTGCTTACAGTTGGCTCTGATGGAGACATTTTCTCAGTTGAGGTTCTCTCTTCTTCAGGTAAATTAGGTAATGCTTGCCAGCACAACAGCTTTGCTTGCCTGTGTGTATGTATGTATGCATGTGTAGGTATGTATGTGTGTGCACCACATGGAACCTGTCTATAGAAGCCAGAAGGGGGGGCCAGGTCCCTTAGTTGTGGGATGCTATGTGAATGCTGTGAATCAAACCCAGGTCCTTAGGAAAGGCTGCCAGTGCCCTTGTTCTCTGAGCCATCTCTTCAGCCCTCTGGAAAATTCAAACTCTGTGATGTGGAAAGGTCAGAGGCTGCTGGGCATGTGTGGGACAGAGTCTCCATGTTAGGTGATCACAGGGCAAGAAATTATTGGCAAACAAGTCCCCTGTGTAACTGGAGGTGGACATTCATAAAAATAATGCGGACACTCTGTGTCATTTCTGCAGAGGGACCTGTTTAGGGGAACCCCACCCTCTGAAGCTCTTGTCCAGCAATACCTCAGAGGCTTCACCTGAGAGTTCTCATGAGCATGGCGGAAGAGCTGTATGAGGTTTCTGCACCAAGGCTAAGTGTGAGGACTCTACAAAGTCTAAACCACAGGTGCAGTTGTCGAGAACATTGCTCTTCCCTCCCCCCCCCCACAGTAATACACGATGCCTCATAGTGAAAATGATTATAGTCTCCAATCAGTTCCTTCCACATACAGTGCATTCACAGTTTAAGGCAGAATGGCTTTGATTAGAGAAAACAGCTCACAAAAGTTTCGTCTTTCATGTAGGCCTTGTGTACCCAGAAACATTTTGCACGGCTTAGCTAAGACTTTATTTACATACGTCTATAATTTTCTTTCATCTAGGGTTCCAGAGAGCTTTGTAATGTTGCTTGTTGAGTTGATTAGGACTCGCAGCTTTGCTAAACACCATGGTACAACATCACAAGTGAACCAAAAGGAAGAGGCAGATTCTCAGTTTTTCTTTTTAATGCACATTCTCTAGAAATTGTTTAATAAAGAGTGACGCCTTATTTTTAAAAAGTATTATTTTAAAGGAAAATGTTATTATGCAATTATTTTAGATGGAAAAGTTAAGAACATTGTATAGCGTTTTCATACCTTTTACCCAGTTTCTCCTAGCATTATGCCATTGTGAGCTCTCACTCACTTGTCCACTGAGAAATCAGTATGTGTGGCATATTACTTATTTTTTACTTTCATCGATCCATTGTGGGTTTCACATCATGCATTACAATCCCATTTATCTCCCTGTTTCCTCAAATCTGCCCTCTGCCCTTGCAACCTCCCCTCCCCCAAATTAAAAAAAAAATCAAAGAAAAAACAAAAAACAAAACAAAAAAAAAAAAAAAAGAAGAATCTTGTGGAAGCTATAGTCTGGCTTGTTGAGTGACAGTTTACCTTTAGCCCATTTATCTTTACTTGCAAGTATTTATCGTGGAGAGTCGGTGGTCTGGCTGGATTCCTCTGGTCTCTGTTGCACCACTGACAATGGGCTCTCACTGGAGCTCCTCTTGGATAGCCTGGTATTGTCCTGTGTCCTGGAGACCCTGCTGCATTGGCTATGTAGGTTTGTCTCTTCACATGCTCCAGCAGTTCATATATTTTGGTGGATGTTGGGGTAGGCCAACTCAGAGCTCTGGTTCTCGGCCTGGGGAAGTAGAGACAGATGGATCCTTGGAACTCAGTGACCAGCTATCCTTGCTCAGTCAGCAAGTGAGACTTGTCTTAAACAGTGCATGATTATAGAGGACATCCAACACCTATCTCTAAGATATGAATTTGGTGAAAAGCTCCAAAGATACAATGTACTGTTTGTATCACATGAGGAGATTTCCAAGACCAGCTGGGTGCATCACTGGTGACATCCACCCTGTCTGCTTATTTAGAGTCACAGAAAGTATCAGTGTACATAATTAGGAATTCTTTCACAGAGGGATTTGCTTCTCCTTTTATTTATTTACTCAATCATCATTTCTGTTATATAATGATACAGTTTGCCAATATTTTGAAAGCTTGACAACACAAAAGGAGTATACCAAAACAAACAAACAAACAAATCAACAAAAACAAAAACAAAAACAAAAACAAAAAAAAAACAACCCAGATTTATTGAAGCACTGTTTGTGAGGCACTGATATCAGCCCATTGAACCTTGAAGCTACACACTAGATTGTTGTCTTAGTTTGGGTTTTTGTTGCTGTGAAGAGGCACTGTGACCATGGCAACTCCTATAAAAGGAAAACATTTAAGGTGGCTAGCTTACAGTTTCCGAGGTTCAGTCCGTTCTCATCATGTTAGGGAGCTTGGTGGTGTGTAGGCAGACATTATGCTGGGGCTGAGAGCCCTGCATCCTGACACAGAGGCAACAGAAAGCAGACTGACTGTCACACTGAAGGAAGCTTGAGCCAAAGAGACTTCAAAGCCCACCCTCACAGTGACATACTTCCCCCAACAAGGCCACACCTCCTAATAGTGCCACGCCCTTTGGGGATCATTTTCTTTCAAACCACCACAAGGGTGCTATGGTATTCCTCCAAGAGATGACATAACTGAATTTCAGAGAACCCAGCATAAGGATCTGTGAGCAAGAGCATCCTTTGTAGATGATACCCAGCATCTCTAGTTAAAGCAAGGTCTTACCAAAGAACTGAGAATATGGTAAGCAAGCAAGAGAAATAATGGGAGGAAGGAGGAGCTCACCCTGTATCGAGGAAACCTGGGTCTTCCAGTTGACAGGAATCTACGCAGCTATCCTCCAAATTATCCCTGGCCTATTTTCCTAGCTTGCAGTTGTGTCAGTAATGAGAAGGAAGGGGTCCCACATTGTTATTTGTACGTTTCTAATAAAGTTTGGTGGGAATTTTTTGCCCTGTGATTCCCAGGACTGCCCCCCTTTTGGGGCATTTTTGAAGAATGCACTCATTTCCCAGCATCCCCTTCTCTCTTAAGAATGGTCTTTGATTGTACAAGGCACAGAACAGTAATGTCTAACTCCTGTGATAGTTTTTCTTAGAGGAATTAAGATAATTAACTTCCTATCTCCATTTAACAATTACACACACACACACACACACACACACACACACAGAGAGAGAGAGAGAGAGAGAGAGAGAGAGAGAGAGAGAGAGAGAGAGAGAGAGAACTGAAGCTATTTTTCTACTAATGGCAGTTAAGCAAAGGAAAGGTCAGACCAAAAATAGGAGTCGATGGGAGTTGTGGGTATAGCCTGGTGGTAGAACACAGACTTAGCTGGTACAAGGTCCTAGGTCAAATTCCCATCACCTAGAGAGAAACAAAAACAATCAGTAGGCAAAGTATCATTCACATTCATGAGAGGATTGCTAAATGGATATGTGCTTTCTTGAGCAATATGTAAATAAAAACATGTTGGCTGGTAAGACATGTTATAGGACAGAGACTGAAACCGGAGTTGTTAACTGTAAAAAAACAATAAAAACAGAAAAGACAACCTAGAGATGGTCAGATGTCATCCAAAACATTTCCTTGAGAACGTAAAGACTCCAAAAAATTAATAAATAATTATGGCCATCGATTATGTATGAAACCTCTCCTAGAGATTTGGAGGTAGAGTTTTCTAAGAAGACAGGGGCTTTTGACGAATCACAGACTCAAGAAAACGGAAGCACAGTGCCCGGACCAAGTCTGAGTGTTTGTGTGATTGGCAAGCACCCACACTCGTGTTTAGTAATTGTGAAAGCAGTGTGGGCAGCAACGTCAAGGCACATGGGGAGATGGGCGTCTGTCACACGATGGCCTTCCTGGCAGCTGTCTGAGGACTTCTGTATGACAGAGAACTGATATCATCATGCAACTTTCCATTTTCCTGCTGTGGGGAATTTGGTCACACTTGCGGCTGCTAATGAATGCCACAACCAGTAGGAAATGGAGCATCTGAAGCCATCATACACTGCATATTAATATATATATATATATATGTGTGTGTGTGTGTGTATATTACACACACATACATATACATATACACATACACATACATACATACATACATACATACATATATGATTATCAGCCTTTCTCCAAAATACTTGGGATCTACACAGGATTCTTGTCTTCCATGTCGGCACCCAGAATAGAGAGAATTTGATAAGCTGACTCCTGACTTTAGAATTTAAACTCCTTTTCATTTTTTTTCATTCTTACTCTACTTTCAAAGTGTATAAAACATTGTGACTGAAAATTGAAAGAAATATAAGCCAACGGTTTTCTGGCATACAGAATAAATGGAAGAGAGAGACGTGTGTAATGATAAAATGGACTGCATACAAGACAATGATTTTAAGAATATTTACAGCATATCATTAATCCCAGTACCCAGGAGGCAGAGACATGCATGGATTTGAATTTAAAGCTAGCTTGATCAATACAGCAAGTCCCAGGTTAGCAGAGCTACATACATAGTGAGAGCTTGTCCAAAGAACGAAAACAAGAGAGAGAATTACACATCCTATTTCATAGAGAATAGAGGAGAAAGACCCTAGATCAGTGATTCTCAACCTTGCTAATGCTGTGACCCTTTAATACAGTCCCTCATCTTGTGGTGATCCCCAACCATTAAATTACTTTGTTGCTGCTACATAACTGTAAATTTGCTACTGTTACAAATTGTAAGTAAATATGTTTTCCAATGGTCTTAGGCAACCCCTGTGAAGGGTCACCTGACCCCTCCCCAAAGGAGTCACACCCCACAGGTTGAGAACAGCTTCCCCCAGGGACGCCTTTACAGAAAGGAGCACACGTCAGAATTCCATTGCATTGACAACATTTCCCTGCAAATAGAATTGAATGCACGGTGTCGTATTTGGGTCTTCGGTAGAACAGATCAGGGGCATGGCTGTGTACCAGTCACTGGACTAGAACAAGTCTTCTGGAGTAGGAAATACCGACTGGCTGCTCTGTTGTGAGTGCAGCCGCTGCCGTAATCTCCTGGACCGTGTCCAGAGCAGGGCTTCATGGCTTACTCACAGACCTGCTTGCTCTTGTTGCCTGGCTTCCTATTTACATTTCCCAAGCCAAGAGCTCATTCAATTAAGTTATGTTACACTGTGGAATCACTGGCAGTTAGGCCTTGGATGGTGCGTAGTTTGCTTTAACAACCAGTGTCTGTGGCCGGGCCATTTTGCCCAGCCAGCACAGACATGCTGCTCTTAGCCCGTGTGGTGTGTGCTGAGCTAACCAAATTCCCTCACTGAGGTTTGCAGCAAAACCAGCCTGAAAACAGCCCCAAGGGGACCCTCGCTTCAGATTTGATTAAAGTTCATCAACTACATATTATGCAGATACATAAAAATAGATTAAGAACCATAAAAGAATGACTCATGTTTATTACCTCGAAGAGTAATTGCATAAAAAAAAAAAAAAAAAAAAACCAGAAGCCCTGCTGAATCTTCATAGAGTTAAAGAGAAAGAGAAATACTTCCTTCTGGGGGAAGAACGGGGCCAATGTTGGCAAAACTTTGTTAATGATTTTAAGAAAACAAGAGTCAAAATTGAGTCTAGGAAAATGGTCCCACTACAGAATATTTCTGTTGTTGCTCTTCATAGCAGTACAAAGCTAAGGGCCTTGAAGTAGAGCCCAATGATTTATGGATAACAGAGTAAAATGTAAACCCCATCACAACTGAGCAGGGCTGAGGAACTGCACCGTTCGGCTCGGGGTTCATGTGGTAGAGCCCCATTCATTCCTCGTGACCTCAGAAGGTGGCATTGTTTGGAGATACTCTTTACTGAGGTAATTAAAGGACAGTGAGGTCATGAGGCTGGGCCCTAAGGAATACAGCTAGCCCTGATCCAGGCAAAAGAGGAAATTTGCAAACACACACACACTATGAAGAACACTATAGAAGGACAAAGGAAAAGACGGAAGATTACAAACAGAATGAGATGGAGACCAGATCAGTGTGGTCCTCATAGCTCTCCTGCTGTCTGTCTGAACTGTGACGACTACCTTGGCCTAGGCAGGCTCTGCTGTTTTGTTACAGTAGCCCTAGTAAACTAAGTAAGAATGCCTGAGAATTGGCTTCTGTTTGCCAACTACTTGCTCCCTGCACCTGCTGGAAAAAAAAAAAAAAAATGGAAGCCCACTTAGTATTGAAGAAGAAATTCCAGCTACTTCTACTTAGCCATGTTCTCACTTAGCATGAATACGGTACATTGTCGCATAGTGAAATGTTATTTTCTAGTCATTTAAATACTTACCCATTATACAAACCAAAGTTACAAACTGTAAAATACAATTCATTATCTTTTTGTACTGACATAATTTTATAACTGCAATAATTTTAAGATAGGCTCAACTGTGGTTTACACATGACAAAAATAGGCAAAACGAATTTAACTATTTCCCTGTAGGTTCTCTGTGTGTTCGGTAGATGGGATCATAAAATCTGGGGTAGTAGAATGAAAACATGTATACTGTATAAATTATATACTTATGAAATTCATTTGTTCCTCATCCAGCGCACTCATTAGTCATACGATTTCTGATTTACGTTCTTTTGTAATTAATGTTAAAGCACAAAGACTACAGTATCTTCATCACGATGTAAGTGAAATGAAATGAGATTATTTTCACAGTGTATATAATTTGAATAGATTAGCACAAAATTATATACTTATGAAATTCATTTGTTCCTCATCCAGCGCACTCATTAGTCATACGATTTCTGATTTACGTTCTTTTGTAATTAATGTTAAAGCACAAAGACTACAGTATCTTCATCACGATGTAAGTGAAATGAAATGAGATTATTTTCACAGTGTATATAATTTGAATAGATTAGCACAAGGAGCGCTAAGTGAACTAGGGTGTAAAAAATCATTTTCATAAGTTTTCCTAAAATAGGCAGTATCCATTAAAACTAAAGTACAGACAACTTGAAAAGTATTCAGAGTCTGCTAAGGACCCCTCCCTCCCCCCTTTTATTTAGGCAGACTCTGGCTCTCCTGGAGTGCTTCCAATTGCTACACCTTTTTTATGTGCGCTCTTGTCTCCTTCATATCTATAAGGCAGGGTTTCTTTCAAAGTAGGAATTACCAGGAGTAGGAAGGAAGCCTGGATTATGTTATCGTTGTTGTTTGCAAATTGCATGGTTTAGGATCAGGCAAACTTCTCAGGACTGAATCCAAGCTTGTGATGTTGAGCGAGACCCATTTCATCCAGGGTAAATGGGAACGGGTTCATTATGGACCACTGATGCCTCTGAAAATACAGGCGCTGATATAACTACTGGCAGGATGTGCAGAGCTGAATTAAGTTTGCCAGGTTCAGGTCAGTGTTCTTCCCTGATTATTCAAGGATATGGTGGCATTTAGGCGGAAAACTCAATTGTAAATATTGCAGTTTTAAAATGCAGTTCCCTTGAACAGTTTACTCGGGTGTACCCACGACAAAGCACTTACTTCAGGTTCTTAAAAAAAAAAAAGAAATAAAATAAACAAAGCAAAACAACAGACAAAAAACGGTTCTAGACTGGGCTGTGGCGGCGCATGCCTGCAATCTCACCTCTGCTTAGGAGCCAGAGGCCGTCATGGTCTACAGAGCAAGTTCCAGGACAGACATGACTGACTGTCTCAAAAGCTAAAATGGGAAGGGGGACGGGAGGGAGGAAGGAAGTGCAGTCTCTGGGTTGGGGAACACATCTCTTTGAATGTATATTATGCCCGCATTACTTATTAGTTGTCTCTGGTACATGGGCCAAAGCACCTGCAACTCCTACATAATGCTTTTCACAAGACTCTGCTCTGTTCTGGGAAGGTTTTGCAAACAAAGCCTTGTGTTGTGGCTGTTACCTCTTCAGCACGCTTTCCATATAGTGTATTTTCAGCTAATATAAGGCAGAGCTGCAGACGCTCATTTTCTTATCTCTCCCAAAGGCAAATGTCCATATCGAAGTCATTTCCATACCCCTTAAAGTCTTCCCCTGCTCCCCAGTAAGTCAGTCCCATATTTCGTGTTTCATCAGGTTGGATTTCTGTGCCCTGTGTATTTTTCCCAACCGTTACAATCACTAAAGACGGATGTTATATAGCGTTTGGAGGTTTGGGGTGTGGTACACTCTGAAGTGTGTGGCGTCATTTCTCCAAACTCTCAACATTTCTCACTTCCTTCGCCACAAATCTGACAATGTTGTGATGGGGATCTGCTGTGTAAAGAAAGCAAAATCATTCTGAATGGGTTGTCAAATAATACCCTGTGGTAAGAGAGACCTGAAGGAGCCCTTCCTTTAGGTTAAGTTCTCTTTCCCTGCGCTTTAGAAGAAGACACTTAGTATAAATATAGTTCTTAGCTTTTTTTCAAGAGTTGACATTAATCATTAAGAATTTATTTTTTTATTCAACCTCCCGCAACTGGGACAAAGGGAAAGAAAAATGGGAGGCAGATGTTGTTCCCTGGGGTGAGCTGACGGCTTGGGTTCCCTGTCTGTGTCTGCTTCCTTTCCCAGAGTGTGCACATCTATTTCTCTGTTTCGTTCCTAGGTAGGTGATGTCAGTAAGCACGTGTTTGGCAAGGGTTAGCAATAGACTTCCTGGTGTAATTCAGCTCTAAACAATATTCTCATTAGATTTCCAGCGTTTTCCAGAGAGTGGGGCCGTGGAAGTCCTAATGAGAGGGCAGGGGGATGGGCAGTGGACAAGTCTGAGGACAGCCGAGACTTTGGGTCAACTGGGATTCTCTTTTATTTTTTTCCTGGTTTGTTGCCAGTGTCAAAGTCTACCTCAAATTGACATGAGCAAATAGGAGCAGCTTATTGGCTCTTGTGACCTGAATGCAGGGAGCACAGGCAGGGAGCTGACAGATAGTGTAAATCCTAGAGGTAAGGATCTTCCATCCCCCGCCCTTCTGGGTAGACTATTTTTATTTTTCATGGTGCAGACGGGTTTTCTGTATGCACAGTATGGAATCCATACCCACACCCTCTTGCTTCACACTTTGAGACCTTGGCTTTCTCTCCCAATGCTGGCTGGTCAGTTTGCTCCTGCCGTGTTTTCTGGGGTGCGTGTTCCCACCTCTGAACTTCCTGGGTTCTACATAAGAATAAATGGTAACAACTGCTATGCCGAGTAGGACCACAGAATGTGAAGGAAATGCTCCAACACAGTGGTGTAAGACATGCTTGCTCCAGCCTTCGGATTTAGATGACAGAATCTAGCACCTGCCTCTCTAGTCCAGGTTCCATACTTCTCACCTGCTTAGCTTCACAGAAGGTGGAAGACCTACTTCAGGCATCTCTTGGCTGGCAAAGATGGCAGAAAGATGAAGAAGCATTTTTAGTGTGCTTGGTTCTAGAAGGTTCTAGATCTTGCAGACTGATTTTGCATAAGTGGAGAAGGAGCTGTAGCAAATCATCATGCTTCTTAGAGATAAATAAGACAGGCAGAGGAATCCATCCTTTGTTTCCAAAGGGTGGTGGTCTCACCATGTGGCCCAATAAACAAATACAAAGCACTGACCTATTAAGTAGCGCTAATGAGGATCCTTCCAGGAAGTGAAAATTATTTCTCCTCCTCAGAATTCTAAAGAGAAAAAAGACTAACTCCATTCTCCATGAGAAGATAGAATGAGAGGTCCAGACCTCAGGACTGACAGCTACTTCTAAGAGAAGTGGTTCACCCTCTTCGGAGTATCTTTAGATACCTTATCCTGATGGGCTCAGTGTGGCCAGGGGAAGATGAGGAGGGCTGCCTATGGGCAGGCGTGTGAGAGCACACATGTTCTCCGTGTTCCTTCCTCTGCCACTGCTCTGTGCTCTCTGCAGCTTTAACAGTGAATCTCTGGATGACCACCATTGGCAGAACCCCCTTGGTCACCCCGAGGGCAAGCATGGAATCCACGCTGTTGTTTAAGCGATAGACTTTCAGGAACAACTTGTCACTGGAGCATAACGAAGCCTGTCCTAACTGACACAGACACCTGGAGTGAATGTCTGCAAAGAATCTCGAGAAACCTATTTGTGGCGCAGCTTTTCATATCTGCTCTCGGGACCGTGGGCCAGATGCCAGCTAAGCAAGAATTCCTTTCATTCCCCATCTTTGCCCTCACTCCATGAGATCTTGGACAGAGAGATGGGAGTGACAAATGTCTACCGGCACTAGGATATTTTATGATTTTTCTGGGCCCAAATGACTCAAGCCACTGACTAGAGAACTTGTGGGTAGCTTAAGACAGTTGACTTCCCTGAAGTGAGGAGAACAGGCAGGACCCTGCCAAAACAATAACGGGACACAGACCTTCTTGAGCTCAGCAAAGCAAAATGAAATGATAAAATCCCAAATTTGTCCTCAGATAGCAGAATTACAGGAGTGACAACAATTAAAAAAAAATAGTCTTAACTGCATTTTCTATATTGTTCCTCTTTAATACATTAATTATATGAATAAAGGCAATTGGCTTTAAAGTTTTAAATTGGTTTCAATGCTAAACTTATTTTTGAATACCAATGAATGGGTAGCATTTAAATCTAACTTTTATAAGAGAAAACTAGGCACATAATAGAAATAAGCTGGGTTAATTTTTAGACATTGACGAGCTGATTTTACTTCTGTTTGCTTTCTTGGTTGTACCAAATAGAAGGACACTGAAGTACAAAGATCATGGCAGGAAGACCTGCTCAGCTCAAAGTCCCAGATGATACCCTTCCCCAATCTTGCAATCGCTGGCAATTCACCTAACTTCACTATTCTTATCTGTAAACTAAGGGGAATAAACCTGACTCAGATTTATGGAAGGAGTCTCAACTCAATGCCTGTAAAATCCTTGAAACTCCAAAGAGTAACAGGCCTGCCAATTTTGGAAAAATGTGTACTTTTGTTTCCCCATAGTAGGGCCAATCCTACGCCTAAATGGTAATCACACAGCTTGTTAAGCTAATATTTTAACTGTAAATCTTTAAATGCTGGAAACCGGGGCCAGTGAGAGAGTTAGGTGTGCAGGTGTTACTTGCTGCCAGTGATGTGTTTGATCCCCAGAAACCACAGGGTAGAAGGAAAGAGAGGGCAACTGCAAGTTGCCCTTTGACCCCTACACACCCACTGTGGCATAGGCCCCTCCCCCTAAAGAGTCCCCAACTCTTACCAATGACTTTCTCTGATATTTAGTTGAAGCATGGAACTGTGGGTAGGAAGAAATTGTAACTGACACCACCCCGATTCCCCTTCCCCCTTCCCCCCTTTTCCAAGATTGTCCCAGCGGGCTCCATGAAGCCTTTCTGTTCTCACACAGCCGATCCAGTCAGTATTCTTTCTAATCGATCCTCCAAGACAGGTAGAGTGTTCCATTTCTTTTCTTTGTTAAACAAACAAACAAAAAAAAATCAACCTATTGCAAAATATTTTGAAGATTTGGGCAGAAGTCTCCGTTCGGGTTAAGAGGCAAGCAGAAAGAAGGTTCTGGGTGCAATCTCCAGGGTAGGCGCAGGGCTCTTACTTCTGCTCTCCTTTCCCTTCACTTAGGCAGCTAATTCTCCGCCATATTAGACTCTCCAGCTGAACTGTGAATGCCATGCCTTGTAGTTTAGGCTTGCATCAAATACCTCAAGGCCTGTGGAGTTAGATGGGAAAAATAAACGCCAGGCTTTGTCTAGGAAGGACCTAGAAGCCATGAGATCCCTCAGCTCCTGAGTGATGGTCAGTGTAACCAGAGGCCTTGGAGTGTTGTGACTTGGTTAGGAAAGCGCCGGTGTGTACAGCTGGAAGCCAGTCGGGTGGCCTGAGGGAGTGTCTGAAGTTTCTTCTCTTTGAGTCTGTAGTGACAGGCAGAGGCAGGATAATGGAGAGACACCCATTGCTTTAGTCACAAGAGCCAAGACATTTCCAATTCGTGGTGGTGAGTACAGAACATGGGTGCAGAGGCCCAGCCAGGAAGTGCAGTGTAAGAATGGAAACTTGACTGACAGGAAGAAAGAAGCGGTCTGAGCCATGTGGGTCATCGGGGTTGTGACAATGACTGGCACATATCCCACAAAGCCTGGAAATGGATTGCCAGATGCCAGATGCTATGCTTAACAAGACGAAACACATAGCAGCTGGAAGGTAGGGGCCCACATGGGAAAGTAGGGGATGGGAGTTTGTAAATGTAATATATTCAGCACCTATTGTGATTTCCGCTGAAGAATTGTAGTTCTAATGACTTAGGTGGCAGGAGAGACCCACAGAATCACAACTTCCCCATGCTTGCCCAGCCCAGTACTTCTGGAATCCTCTGAAGATGCTGGTGTGGACGGAGTGTTGATGGTAACAGTGGTGGTACAATGAGCTCATTGTTGTTCAGCAGAATCTCCACTTTACCTATAACACTTTTGCTAAAAGCTGCCAGTTTCTTACCTTACGTGAGCTGACCTTAAATGAACATCCGGGCAGTGGACAGAGGCTCACGCTCTGGGCAGCAGCCCCTCCTGTTTGCTGACCTGCCCATTCATTCCCCTTTTGGTTCTTAGACCCTCAAATGCTCCTCCAGGAGGCACACTGGGTTGGAATGTCATTCCTGTGAGTAGAAAACCAGTGTTTGGAAGAAAGCTAGAGACCATTGCACACAGAATGATGGCCCACTCAGTGTCAGGCAGTGACCTGATCACAGAGCGTAAGGATACGGTGAAGATGACCCTCCACTTAGGTCCTCTGATTTTAAATGCTCAAGGTATTTTCAAGTCACTGGCCCTTTGTTTGCCTTTTGTATATGATAGTAAAGACTGAATCGTTGTGTGATAGTTAGTTACAGAGGTGCCACCCTTACTGTTGTGTCTCTAAGTAGGTCTAAACACACAGAGGCAGTAACGTTAAGACTAAATAATACTTGCTGTGGAAACGTTACTCTCCGTGACTCTTTTCCTTGGTGCAGTGAGTGGTGCACCAGCCACCACAACGTTCAGTAGGTGACCAACCAGTCACCTACTGGTTTTCAAATACGACATCGTTGTGTTTTTATACCACGAAAAACCTCTTCATGCCTTCCACACACATTTGGAAACCTAAATCTGGTGCTCTAACTTTGGATATTTATGAACACTTTTCCAAATATTCACTTTGTGTGGGAAGCTACTGAAGCAAACGCATTCTCAGGGGCCCTATAACCCGTTAATGCTCTACTGGACTTATCAGGAGCCAGACATTCACTGCAGTGGCCTGGAGGCACAGTAACGGCTTCCTTTAAATTCAGTGTGTTTCTTACAGCTGGGGGGGGTTAGCAATCAAAATCAGATGGGTATTGTATATTTTATTAAGAAGTTTCAAATACGAAAATAAATCTAGCTAAACATCCTTGATATGCCATGCCTTTAACATTATACAGTGATCTTCAAAGGGGCTGGTTTCTTCTACATCCATTGTTCAGGGGACAGGATCCTAACATATCAGACACTTCACAGACTGTATGTATGTATGTGTGTGTGTGTGTGTATATATATATATATATAGTGTGTATATATATATATATATATAGTTTATTTTACCTGAATTCATGCAATTGCCCAGTGTAATTGTGTTTTATCTTGTAGCGTTTCAGTTGCAAATAATTCTACCTAGATTCAGATAGTCCCATATTTGGCCTAATCCAGTTTCTTAAAAGCCAACTCTAGAGGCTCAGAATGACTATCGCTGACACCATTATCCTAAGTTTGCTCCTTTAGAACTAGCTGAAGGTTTTGTTTTTTAAAACAAACAAAAGACATGTGCGTTGTCTGGAAAGGGTAAGAAATGAACATGTACAATTCATTATCAACGTGGGATGCTGCTGTATCGTGGGCTGCCCTTTTCCATTACCCCGGTTTCAGGCAACCCTTCTTAAAAAAAAAAAAAAAAAGATAAATAAAAGACTTGCCTCTGTCTAACTGCCTTTGCTCGTGGGAGGGGGCAGCATCCAGCAAGAGAGAAGGAGACATGCAAACAAAGGCACCACCTCACAGGGCATCCTGCTCATACAGGCCAGCCGCGTAACCTGGTAAATAAAGAGACATGAGCAAAGCTGATTTCCGACAAGGAAAGTGCATCCATGGCCTTCTTGGAGGACAGATAGGTCCAAGTCAGTCATTAAAGAAGCAGGCCTGAAGCAGCTGTGTGGACAGCGTGGAAACAGCAAGCACCCCCCCCCCAAGAGGGACAAGAGATGATGGTGGGTCCTGAGAAGCCAGAGGCAGAGTGAGCGTCTTCAGTGGGCACTGCGAGCAGAGCAGAGGGCCGTGGGGGAAGAAAACGGGAGGTCTGAAATGGTGACGGGTTGGATGAGACTGTGGAACTTAGAGCAGGGGGACGGTGAGAAGGGATGGAAGGGGCTGGGGGAGGGGGGGCTGGGCCATAAAAGCACTTGTGAGAGGGCAGTGAAGTCATTGGTGCAGGTGTAACAGCTTGGCCCCTGTCCCCGTGGGTAAATGAGTGTATTCTTTTCACATGGCTGGATTAAATTACTCCCCCTAGGTCATTCGGTTAATCACTGGGAGAGCAAGGAATAGAGGCCCTCTCGGACCCTCACTTCACATCTGGAGTAGGGAAGCCAGCCTTCTAGTCTCTGAAACACTCTATTGAATCTATTTTTTTTTTAAATCACTCCTTTCACAAATCAATGAAGTTTCGAACTGTTTTGCCCAGAATTTGCAAAATCCTTTTTCTTCTGTCTGACTTAGAACAATGGAGAACCTAGCTATGTAGAACTACTATACATTGCCTTCTAGTTTATCTTTAATTCAAGAATTTGAAGTCTCTGTCAGAATTGCTCCGAACCCTCCTCCTCCCTGAGATGTCAACCTATTATTCTTGGGAGCTCAGGACAAAATGAGTTACAGACCGGAGGAAGCCATGTGTGTGCAGTTCAGCTGCAGCATGAGTGATTGTGTGATATATTGCTCTGTTCGCTAATAACCACAAAGCAGGTAGAGGCATGGCAGACTAATTTGGTTTATATGTCCAGCTGTAAGGCTAGACACTGCATCATTCTTTTCAGAAACCAGTGACTTTACGCATGTGGAACTCGTAGTCATGACAACAATAAACCGGCTTTGCGGCTGAGTCTCAGCTCAGAAACGGCCTTGTCTCCTGTCTCCGTTACTTCCTGCTCATGGCCTGACTTTTCTTACTCTCTGGGGCTGGGAGGGGCAGGAGGCTGGGGATTTGTGAAAGATCTATTGAACAGAGTTCCAGTATAGGTTTAATGCTTAAAATGTCTGGGCTGAAAATTTTGCTTGCACAGATGGCCGAAGGCTAAAAGAAGGCGAGATCAATCATTGTTATTGCTAATGACACAGTTTTAAGGGCATACCCAAAGGTGAGCTGATTTGGAAACTAAGAAAAGGCAATGGAAGAGTGGCTTGGAAGGATTTCTTTGAATAACATAAAGGTAGATTCAGCAGATAATTTTTTTTTAAAAAATAAAATGACTACAGAGAATTATAGCATGATCCTGAAAAGATGTACACCAAACATGCCTCAAATGAACAAAAGCAAAACATGTTAAGACAGAAAATTGAGCAAGTGAGGATACCGATGATGTTTTTAATTCTGAAAAAGAAATAACTAGCAGATGCTCATGGTAAAATCTACATTGAATCTTATTTTGTGTCCCATGTGTTGCAGGGAAGCCACATGACCACTTTGAGAGAGCATATAGCTCAGCGGTAAGAGTGTAAAACCCCATGGTTCAATGATTCCTTAATATTTAGAGGCATTGCTCCAGTCTTGGTACTCAACCACAAGGAGAAATTATACAATTTTAGCTAAAATCTTGTTGAGCTATATAATGGAGAGAAAATCTTAACCCCATGGCTAGGACCATACAAGCATTCAGTTAGAAGGAGCCACCAATCAGTGTCCATCCCACTGATGATGATGCTGGCAGGATTTGGCATTGATTGGAATCTATCTTTCACATGATTTTGATGCCTAAAGGCTGACAGCATCAGGACCACAGACATGGGAAGACCTTTTTCTTTCTTTCTCCTGGAGAAATGGACAATGGGTAGTAACACCACAGTTATCTGGATTTAGGGTTTACCTCAATAATCTGGATTGAAAGATGGGGATTTTTAAAAAGGGAAAGGTAGAAATTACTAACATGAAACGTAATTTGGGCTTTGCGACTTTTCACTGACCAGAGTTCCTCCACACACAGGAAGCGAGGCATCCCAGCATCAATTCCATTTCCCATCCCTTACCCCAACAGCGCGGGTCTATCTTTTCCAGGCTGATTTTCTAGTCATTTAGCTCCCATATGCCCCCAAACAGAGAAGTAAAGCGTGGACCGATTCCTAGATGGAATCAAATGCTTCCTCCCTTTTCTATGCACTAAGAAATGGAATGGTTACCCATAGTAGAAACTGCGGCCAGCCTACCCAAGCTGAGGTAGCCCTAGCCAGATGTTCACCCCCTCCGCCAAAGGGTGTCTGAGCAGGGTCACACACAGCATCTGGCGCCTAGTAGTGGGGGCCCCTGGTCTGGTGCTCACAGGGCTCTCGGCCCTGCTTGATTTGAGGTGTATTCTTTTCCCCAGCGCTGCAGCTGTGGTTTTGGGCCCTGATCTTTGCCTTTTGGTGCTGGCTATGCCAGCACCCTTTCCGCACCCTTTCCGACTCCTCTTCGCGCTGAAGGTGCAGGTTTCACGTCTTTGATCCTCACGAAGGTGAGCGTGGGACCCTCCTTCTTTTCTGTCTTCTCCTTTGTGTCTGTCTGGTGCTCTGGTGCATTGGGTAGGAACATCTACCTTACTTAGGTCTGACACACTTGCCGTGTTTGTTCGAGTCTGTCTTTGTCTCTTTCAGACTTGGTTCTTGTCCACATCTCCTGCCATTAGGAGAATGGGGATCTTACTCTCCCACTGTAAGTGGCTTCAGGTGAGGGCATTAAAATCATTATTGGTTACCAGGTGCCTTAAGTTTAAGACTGCCGATCTGGAAGATTTCTGGGATGAAGTCATGGTGTTGGTCCCCTGGATTTCTCCCTAAAACGTGTGGGAGTCTGACTTCTGGAAGCACATGCTCTTTCTTGCCGGAAAGTGTAAGGTCGGCTCAGGAGTGACCCCCTTTTCCCTACGCTTTGATCATCATTCTCTTTAAGTGTTTCCTAGAGTGTATTTCCACACTCCAGGCTCTCCTGGCTCTTTAACACCCAGGACAAGGCTCTCCTTGGGAGGTTTCTTGGGCCTGCCTCACAGAAATTCCTGAGTCATCAGTTGAATAGGCGCTCCTCCTATTAGGGCTTGCTTCCCAGAGATGTCACTCTTCAAGGGCTGGTAATCAATGACAGGTAAGGACCTGAGAGGCAGGCCAACCTAAGACAGGCATGGTCCATCATGTTCGATGCTTTCTGAGGTGGGGACAACAAGGCCGAAGCTAGAACTTTGACTCTGCTAAGCCAATCAATCAATCAATCAATCAATCAATCAATCAATGAGGGAGTTGGGGGGATATGTAGGAGAAACTTTGGCCAGTCTACCCAAGCCACAGTAGCCCTGCCCAGGTGGCCAGGTCCGCCTGCATGAGCATGTGCAGCAGGCACTTCCTCCCTGAGCCAAGCCTGCCTCTATGCTCAGAGCCACCAATGAGGACAGGACATGCAGCGGAGTCAGCCGCCTGGGCCAGGGGGACCTTGGGAGGGGGGATAAAGGCAGGGCTAACGTCCTTAATAAACGAGTCTGCAGCATGCTCTGCTCCTCACCCAGTGCCTGAGTCGTTGGGGATGCATCTTCTCACCCCCTCCCCCAAGAGGTATTTGAGCAGGGTCACCGAAACAACCTATCACAAAGATGAGCAAGAGATGAGCATGATCACAGGCTTAACTTTTATGTATTTATTTGTTTGTTTGTTTAGTTTTGGTTTTCCCGAGTAGCTCTGGAGCCTGTCCTAAAACTTGTTCTCATAGACCAAGCTGGTCTTGAACTCACAGAGATCTGCCTGCCTCTGCCTCCCGAGTGCTGGGATTAAAGGTTTGTGCCACCAAAGCTCTGCCTAGACTTAACTTCTAAGTAAGAGAGAGGTGGTTCTGAGGCCAGTTCTGCTCATGGTCTCAGACAGTATGGATCGACATGAGAAAATATGGTGGCATGAGTTTGGTTTGAGGAACCGTGGTCTACAAAGTGGTTGTGTTTTTGTATGTATATGTTACAAGAGTCTAGTAGTGTCACTGTTTAATTAAATCTCTCTTGTCATTGTCCTCAATGCGAAGCTACAATTTATACCAAGTAGGTTTGTTTTCTGAGATGAACAATCAGATACCCCTTTCTCTTAGAAGGTTTATGAAGGGAACAATTAGTGCATATGCCTCTATAACATGAAAGAGCTAATATACCTTTAGGAAAAGAGACACAAATATTCTATAATAATATTAATGTGAATGTGCATTTAACTGATTCAATTAATACGACAGGAATATAGACAATCTCACATTAGGCACTTGAACATATGAAATGTGTCTGTAACCTATAATTAAATGGCAGAAAAGATATAATTGTGTAAGTAAGTTTTCTAACTATTACAGCGTGAAGAGCCTCAACCATGGGGGACTGGAGAGACAGCTCGGGGTTAACAGCACCGACTTGTCCTTCCAAGGGGCCCCTTGTTCAAATCCCAGAACCCATATGGCAGCTCACAACTCTCTAGTCCAGTTCCTGGGGAATCTGTCATCCTTACACATACGTGCAGGCAAAAAACCAACACACATAAAACAAAAAGTTTTTAAAAGGCCAGTCTGGTCTAAAATAAATAAATAAATAAATAAATAAATAAATAAATAGTTTTAAAAGAACCGTAACCACATGCTTGTAAGGGGAAATGTCATATTACTATAAAATATTATTTTTCATAGACAGCGATCTTGCATCGAAAGTTGTAGGCAGATTTTTCTGTTCTGTCAGACAGTTCCCAAATAACCACAATAAGACTTATTATTAATTATAAATGCTCAGCCAATAGTTTACATTTTAAATCCTCCCCCACCTTTTATTTTAAGATCTACTCTCTGCCGCGTATTCTCCTTACAGTAAGTTCATCTCCTCTCCAAGTCTCCTTGCCATCCTGAGACTCCTCCCCTCCTTGAAGCTCTTTTGGTCTAAAGTCTCACCTAACCTGTCCCTGCCCAGCTATTGGCCAGCCATCTTCCTCGTTAAGCCAATCATAGTGCATATATTCACACAGTGTCAAGGAATATTCCCACAGAAAGTTTTTCACCCTCCCTTTTAGGTTCAGATTAAAGATCATCAAAGTTTGGAAGAACCTGTACTTTTTCTTGCGCTCTCATCATTTCGTAAGCCTTGGCTCCTCTAAGGTCTCCAAGCTCTGAGGGAATTCTTTGGAAAAGCCCAAGCCATTCCCTCCCAGTTTTTACTCTTTAGTCTATGCAAAGATAAATCTCCAGAAGACTCAAAGTCTTTAAACATACCAGGAGGAAACAACTATTTCCAGAAGTTTCTTCCTGGAATAAGTCTCTCTTCGATATTGGTCAGCTTTTGTTATGGCTTGAAAATGCTTCTGATAGAGGAATTTCAAGTAAGGGAATTGAAACAATTTGAAAACGAATCTATTCCTTGATACATAGCAGAAGTCTGATGTAAGAAGTATGGTTTTTCCTTCCGCCGCCTGGTCTGGTCCGGCTGCCGCGCCAGCCCCAAATAATACACTGAGACTCTGTATTAGATATAATTTTGTTGGCCTGGTTACTTGTTTCTTATCTGCTAGCTCTGTCTTAATTATTAGCCCATTTCTACGTATTTCCACCTGGTCTTACCAGGGAAAGGCGCTGGCAGTTCTTCCTTCTCCAGACTCTCCATCTTGGCTCCTCCTTACTACTTCCTATTTCCTCCTTGTCTCCTAGTCCCTCCTATCTTCCTTTCCTATTGGCCAATAGTGCTTTATTCATTAACCAGTATGAGAAACATATATACAGAATGACATCTCCCATCAATCTGATTCACCAAATGAGGCTAAGTGTTTATGATTTGGCTTAGTGGAGGGAGTCTCCTGTTTTCCTTGGTGGGTCTGTGGGGATGCTCATAGCAAAAAGGCAGACCATTCTAGCTTAGAATTCTAGGGCATCAGTCCCAAACACTGGGAAGAAATATCATCTCAGGGCACAAATGCAGATGTAGGCAACCTTCTATTCTACACCTAGCTTACATGTTTGTTTATTTTTTTGAAGATGAGGGTATTTTTTCCCTAATAGTTACAATAAATAATCAATTTATAATTGATAAAAAAAATTCAAGTTCTTCGCTTTGGAAGGTCATTTTCCTACTTTTGGCTACAACTAAAAATACTGCATTGTCTAGTCTACAGTGAACTCGCTGCAAAATTAGCAGTGGGCGATTACCGATTTTCACTGTAACTTATGAAGAGTTGACAAGCAGTAGCTGAGCTGACTGTTGTATCTATAAGCAAATGTTTCCATGTCATTTAATGCTCGCTCCCTGCTTCATCAAATTATTGTGCTGAACCCTGCCAAATGACTTGCCGGATGTTTTCTTGTCATTCATCCGCCAGTTTTTACAGTTCGGAGAGAAACAGAAGGGGTGTTTGTCCTCTCTTCTCACTGACCTCCTCTCTTACGAATTCTGATTGTTCTTGAACCAGCAGCTTAAGGATAGATGTGAAAAGTGATGAGGATCTGATGTAGTTTGCCTTTTGTTATCAGATACCCACAAGGAAACAAACCTTTGATCTAGTTCCTCGGGAGGCTAATCCCTGTGATTAGGTGGAGATGTGTGCAGCAGTAGCTACAGGGATACACAGCTTTAATCGCAAGGTGCTGAAGACTTAAGCCAGTTCAGATTCTTGGCAAAGAGATTTAAAGGAAGAACTAAATAATTATACTCTTCATAGGCTTTGTTTTCTGGAATGAGTTTTGAGTAGCTCTCCTTGCTCTTTTACAGTTTAATGAGGATGCTTAGGAAAATAGATTTGGATTTGTTTGGAATGTTGTAAAATCGACAACTTTTGTGGTTCTCAGCAGGCACGTTTAAAAGGCTTCTTTGGATGCTGGGGCGGTTTGGGTGGCACTTTCTCTATCCAGTTTGCCTCAGAGCGAAGGCTAAATACAAGGAAATAGTGGAATAATTGTTCTCACACTGAGAATTCTGATGGAAAGTGCTTTTAAAATTATGTTACATTTTTAAAAATTTCTGTGTGTCTATGTAGATGTGTATGTGTGTCTCAGCATGCACATGGAGATCAGAGGTCAATTTGCAGGCATGGTCCTTTTCTTCTCCCATGTGGGTCCCAGGGATAACACTCGGGTTGTCTGACAGAAGGGTAGCTGACTTCATTCACTGAGCCATCTAGTGTACCTCCAATTTATATTTTCCTGTAAACAAAGACTTCATATTTCAAGACTCACTAAATATGAATATAACCCATACTCATTGGAAAATCTTAAAAAAACACACAAACATTTGTTTAAAAAGAAAAGACAGTATTACTAAAGAAACATGATTTGGGTTAATGCATATCTATGTCAATTTTGTTAACAGATTAATTCAAATAATATGTGTCATCTTTCCACTTATGTATTGTGTTATAACAGAACTGCATATCAGACAGGAAAAAGGAAAAAGGGAGAAAAACAACCTCACATTGATTTTTTTTAAGGTTTTTTGAGATAGGTTTTCTCTGTGTAACCCTAGAGCATGCTCTGTAGTCCAGGCTGGCCTCAAATTCACAGAGATCTGCCTGCCTCCATCAATAAGCGCTGGGATTAAAGGTGTGCATCATAGGCCTTTTAAAAGATATTGATTGGTTGATTGATTTTATCTGAGGTTTGTCTGCAGGTACTTCTACACACCAGAAGAGGCCATCAGATCCCATAGGACTACAGTTGTAGATGGTTGGGAACCACCACGTGAGTGCTGGGAATTGAACCCAGAACCTCTGGAAGAGCAGCCAGTGCTCTTAATGTCTGAGCTATCTCTCCAGCCCTACCACACCAATCTTAATATATGAAGTATTAGCAAAATGAATACAGTGTCATTCTTTGGGCTAAATCTTAATTCTCGGTTTAAAGAAGTTATGAATGTTACAATTAGAAGTGAAGCCTATCGGAAGTATGAATGAAAAATTTCAGAGCTCTTACTCATTTTCATTTTAATTCATAATTTTAAATTAAACCAATGTGTAAAACAAATACTCATGTCATCTGGTTTTTGTGTAGAGGTAATTACTGGTTGCCTCAGACTCTAAAGTCTATGCTAATTATCACGAGCAGAGTTGGAGTTCCCATGATCCCTTCCTTATGAGATATGGCACTTTTTCCAGCTTTGACTGACACCTCTAACATTACAGGGCCTGGTTTTACTACCTTGGAAAAGCACATATTCCAAATCATGTAAAAACTGAGCCTTCAGAATGTCATCTTGGTAACAACTGGGCAATAGTTAGAAGCATCTACATCATGTTCCATTTGACATGTTTTTTTGTGATTCACCTTCCTAGGATTTCCTGGGGCAGCCCCTGGAAAATGTGTCACGATTTAAAGCAACCTAACAACATTTCCATAGAATTCTAGCAGACTTCCCAGCTGGACATTCATAAATTAGGAACACACTCAAGGATGTTTCTACTGGCTCCTTCCAAGGAAGACCATAACTGGTATTATGGAAAATATTCTGGGTTAGAAGACAATGAACAAGTCCTGTTTGTGATCATCTCCAAATGTCCCTAGGTGTGCATATTCCTTTCCTCTCACAGTTTCCCAGACTCTGCTTAGAGGTGGTTTATAGCAGTGAGTGACCTTGGTACTTCTGTATCTGTTACTCAGCAACTGGAGATGATAAAAATCTATATGTGAACTATTCATTCCATACAAGCCTTTCCCTTTCCAGTTGGAAACTAGCCTTCAAATCCTAAGTAACGCTTGGATTGGCTTTTTGCTTCTGGCCGTGAGTGCAGCTTGATTGTGAAAAGTGTAGGGTAAGGTGTGGCAGCAGGAGTGGCTGGCAGGTGTTGAGTCTTTGTGTGTGAACAGGAGAAACCAGGTGCCAGGTGGTGGGAATCGAGCCTCCTTCCCAGAACATGGGTGTATCCTCAATTCTTAAGAAAACAACCATAACTTCATTGATTGGGGAACTGCCAGCTCATGCCATGTCTTTCTGGAATGATCGTTTATAGTGGCTATTCCAGTATTTTTTTTTCCCTCTTTGTAGCCTAGATGCATGCAATGATTGATTGCACCCTGATTTCTAGGCCATCGCTATGATTATTAAGATCAGTGTCACCCAGAGTTAGATCATAGAACTGTTTGTTATTGACTCGTGGTGAGGGGAGGAGCTGGAGCCAGAATGTCAATCAACCAGGTTACTAAAGGCCCACACCGTTTTCATGTAGCAGGATGTGTTCTTAGCTGTTTCCTGAAGTGCTGGGTATCAAACAAGTCAGTGAGGGGCTGTTCTGAGCAGTGGTTAGATAGCACTTTAGATGTGAAAAGTGATTTTTTTCTGATAAAAACTGGAAAGCAACCCAGAGGGTGGGGTCAGGGACCTTGGGTTTTGGCTTAGACTGTGACACCAACCAGCTGTGTGTCCTGAAGCAAATCAGATAATTTGGGTTTTCTCAGTTGCAAAATGAGATGGAATTATTCATGCTCAAATATTTAATGAAACCTAGCACATTAAAGGAAGTGAGCACATGGCAATGTCACACTCTCAGATCTAGACTCGGCTTGAGAGCACGTTACCATTGGCCACTGAGGGAGAAGTTGCTCCCCGTGAAGTGTCCATTTTGAAATCCAAGATGCTGGAAAAGAGCCTTCCTTTGCTGCAATTCGTCTTTCTTACACAGCAAAGGTTTCTGGGATTTAGCCTGTAGATGAAGAAATATATCTCACACACCCCCCAAACTATAATTTATTTTTCCTATTACTTTTATGAGGAACCATAGCAAAACTACCCAGGACTCTCTTTCAGCCACAAGACTACTATTAGTATTATTAAAGTTTTGCTTATGTCCATGTGTCTATATCTGTAATGGCGAATGCCACCTGAATATAGGCCACAGATGCCATGGGGGCCAGAAGGTGTCCCATTGCTCGCACCTGGAGTGATAGGTGGTTGTGAGCTGCCCATCGAGGGTGCTGGGAGTCAAAGTCTGGAAGGACAGCCCTTTAAACCTCTGAGTCATCACTGCAGGCCCAGAATTAGGGCAAACGTTGATCTGTAAGAATAATGTGACATTTCACTGCTTCAGACTTTATTCATTACTTGTTTGTGGTAGTAGCTATAACAATAGAAATCGTTACTGTGGCTCTTTCCAACAGGTTTTCATGAGATCAGTATGGCCAAATCGTCAAGCTGGGGAAATGACGGGGTGGGGGGTTTCCCTAGAACGAGAAAGGCTCGCCAGTGAGCTTTTGCGGGGCAGCACAAAATAGCACAACTGAAAAGTGGATGTGTTCGTCCATTTTTATTAAACAGGTGTCATTCCATCAGCTCCTCAACGAATGCCATCCACGTGTGAGGAGGCAGGGGACTGCCGGGGTGTGTGTGTGTGTGTGTGTGTGTGTGTGTGAGCGAGCAAAACCAGCCTTCCTCCTTTCTCTCTTGACCCCTTTTGGTGACTCTCATTTTCTATAGGGTTATTGGCACTCTTCAGAATTCCATTCCAACAAACCCATGCTTTCTTCTATCCCTCCTGCTCCTGCTCCTTCAGCTCTGCGTGTGTAAGTGTGTAACGCCCTGTAGGACACGCCGTAATGACAGCCTGTATTTCTCCACGCACCACACCTCTGCCCCTTTGTTCTCATCTTGCCATTTAGAGCTCTTGGCTGAAATTGCCCAATTACTCTTTTACAATTCAAATTTGAGGTTAACAAGCTGTTATAGGTTTTGTTCTGTGTTTCAGTAGGATGGGAACCTGAGTAAATATTTGCTGAGTGGAATGATCCAAATACAATCACCCGAGGGCCAGGCCAGTGACTTCTCTCTTTAACTCTTCCCTGGGAGGTGATTATTGTCTAATTCAGACTCTCACAGAACTTTCCTTGAACTTTTTTTGCCTTTTCCCCATGTAGCTCCTGTTAAAAGTTAAAAGCTTGGGTCTGCTGCTGGGCAGATGAACGTTTCAACCCTCACTCCGGCCTCAGAGCTGATTTTCTGCAGGTTGTCAAGCTTCTCAAGAACTCACCTTTCCCCCTTGTCAACTTAGGGTGATCATGTTTACATCGTTAAGCTGTTATGAAGACAACCTCGTGTAATTAACATATGTCCACACTGCTTTTCGTAATAGAATTGATCACATTTACCACTAAACATTTAGTCATCATCAGGACAAAAACATGTACAATCCTTACATGATGTAAGGATTTTAAGTTCTTTCCATGTTGTGTTTTATTTATTCCTTGCAACAATGTAATACATTGGGCAAGCATTGTTGTGTCAGCTTGAGAGGGGGTGAAGCCCAGGCGAGAGGGCCAAGCCCTTTCTAAGGACAATCAGGTTAAAGCTAGGACATCTGGGTTTTCTGCATGTCACCCCTCTGCAGCCTTGAGGTGCAGCGCATTGTTCTCACCTCCTGATTGTTAGGAAGAGTTCCCTGCAGTAAAAGGAGTCATAAACCGGAATCATTTCCGAGATTGTCAACTGCTAATTGCCCCTATGAGTTATCTGTTCTCTCTAAGCTCAGTTCAGCATTCTTATCTGTGAAACAAAACCTTAGCAAGTCACTCCTCTTTCTGAGTCCCTTTCCTTCAGGGAGTGTACTAACTTCACTGAAGGACTTCCAGAAGTTTCTGAGTATAGTAATTTCTCAGGGCTAAAACCATAAACTAGATGGAACTATGGTGGTGGTGGTGGTGGTGGGGTTGGGTGTGAGCTTACTTTTTGTACTATATATATAAGTTGAAATAATTATGAGGGCCTAAGACTGTGGGGGGGATCTTTTCTTACCAGATATAGAATATGCCTGTCTGACACTGAATCCAACACAATGCAAGCAGAGACGTTTCACTGGGGGTGGGCAAGAGATAGGTAGAAAGGAAGAAAGGTAAGATAAGTTAAGAATTGCCCCTAGGACTGTTTCTTTGACACCTAAAGTCAGTTATATCTGAAGCCAATATATTGCTATACTTTTAAGTTTTATAATCCAATAAAAACACCTCCTCAAACTAGTTTGGATCGGCTTGCTTTCACTAAAACTAAAGTTCTCATTCATACAGACTTAGAGAAGCGATCTGCCCTCTAGCTATTAACGTTCTCTAGCTGTATGTTTCATGGTGTTTCACAGAGTATGTGTCACGATAAAGCAGAGAAATATTTTTTAATTACATTTAATTGTTCAACTGGCAATCCAGGATAAAGACAGGTAGATCTGGGGGTCAAAGTGCCTTTTTCAAATGATTTAGAGGCTCCTGGTATCTGATCACTTTGTTAATTGTCTGAAATATGTCCAGGCAGTGTTTTGTTGCTTTATACATGATTAGTAACTGAGCTGGTTTCTTCTACACTTTGGAAAACCAGCTCTCATTTGAGGTCTGATACAGATTACAGAATGGCTTGATGGGAAACGGGGCAGATGTGTTACTGAAACCAATGAGAGAAATAAATGAAAGCCAGAATTATTGTGGAATCTGTAGGACATAAACAGAGTTTCCAACCTTGACTCCTGTACAATGATATAAACTCCTGTACAATGAAAAATTCCAAGAGGCTGTAGGAGAGGAAAGCCTTAAGGATTCCAGATATACTCAGATTCTCCAGAGCACATGGAGTGATCCCTCTAAAACCACCCATCAATTGAGTACTCTGTAAGGAAAACATGCTCCCTTGAAACATCTCTGTGCCAGATGTCTGCTAAATACTTCATGCCTTATCTCATAATTGTATCAGCAAAGCTGTGTCACACACACATACAAATACCATCACTCCCAGTATACGGACGGGAAATTGAGATTTAGGGCATTTAAACTATTAGAGTGTTTATTCAAAGCATCACACCTATGAAGCAGTGAGCGTCATCAGGCTGTAACTGCACTTTTTAAATCACTTTGTAATGCTGCTCCTCCCAAAACTAATTAGTTGTGATGATAAAAAACAAAACAAAACAAAACAAAAACCCTCAGAGATGCTGTCTACTCAACAAAAGAGGGACTAAAGAGTTGAGATGAGGAAGTGCGCTGTTATGGTAAAGAGAACCAGAGATCATATATGGTACTCCGACAGATAGTCAAAGCATAAAAGGGAAGGGAGTTGATACTGGAGAAATGAGGCTAACGTGCATTCCTTTCTCCAAAGTGGTAAATCCTTTCCATCTACGGCTGCTCACCTCATTTCACATAAACGCCGTGTATAACACGAACTCACAGTTTCGCAGCTCAAACCTGTTTGGCTGCTAACATCCCGGGAGCTCAGGGGATCTCCCATCCAGAAAGCAAGAGATGGGCCAGCCTGAGCATCAGGGTGTGCTGCAGCCTGTCAGACACTGAAACACCCTGTCAGACGCTGAAGCACAGCAGTGTGTTTGGTATTCCCTGCTGAGCCTGCCTGAAAACTTCTCAGCTTACTTGTATGTGACTGGCTTATGTCTCCACAATGTCCTAAACCATGCTTTTGGGGGGTCATTTTTATAAAGACTCCTGCCTCTGAAGGGAACAATCCATTGTGTCTAGGAGGCTTTGCTGGGGACCGGCCCATTGCATCTATACAGCCATGCTCATATGGAAACAGTGACATTTTATTTACCTATTTATTTATTTTTAGTGGAAAACATATTGTCTATTTTTACCTTACAAAAATGAATTTTCCAAACCATGTAAAAGATGAAGGAAGGATCTGGTGCAATCTTCATCTATTTCTTGAGGTGATTGTTTTGTGTGTGTGTGTGTTGTGTGTTGTGTTGGTGTCTTTGTATGAGTGAGCTGCCAAACCTCCATTTAGCACAGCACAGTTGCTATTAGCTGCTCACATGTGTTCATAGCACCAGCAGAAATGGAAACAGCATCATTTAGCTCTAAGTTTCCTACTGACCACACCTCAAGTATATACAGGTTTTAGGGTCATTCACTATTTATGTTGTCAATAGAAGAATCAATTCAACATTACTAAAGATTTGGCTTTTTGTTGTTGGGTTTCCCCCCTCAGTTATTTCTTTAAAAGTTAAACTTACACATCTGTTCCTCTAACTTCTCTAATCTGTGGGAATAGGAGGGGGGAAAGTTTGATCTTTTTACTTAGAAGTTTTTAATCAGTAATGTTTCCTCGGAGATTTCTGTAGACTGGATGCACAGTATGTTGTTTCCTCTCTGGCCAACATTCAGTACTTTTTGTGTTGGCGTTATCTCCTGCCGTCCCCCTTTACTAGATTGCAACTGCCCTAAGAAGCACCTGAATCACCCCTGGCTCAACTAAGTTCTCGGAGAGGATGGACCGGGATTAAGCTGAGGGTTTTGTAGGCATACCTTTCTGAATCCTTACAGCAGCCCGCACACAAATGCTGCCTCTCATTTCTGCTTCCAAGATACGGAAATGCCTTGCGGAGATAATTTCTCAAGGCCATAGGACGGGTCAACTAGAAAACACAGATTCACTTCAAATTCTGCCTCCAAACTTCATGATTTTTAATCGCTGGCCCATGTTCTCCTCCTGCAAACTTCACATGGCTAAGATATGTGTGCACAGTGAGGAAGAGGGCTGTGGTGACGCCAGAGTTCAGGCTGTGTCTGTCCCGTTAGATGAACTCACTCTGATGGGAGTTTTGAGTATGTCACGTTCCTTGCCTCCTGGCCTGATGGTTAGAGTGCTGGAAAAGAGGGCACTCTATTGCGGTAAATAAGGATCAGGATAAATAGGCCGAATAGATGTTTATTCAGGGAGAAATAACTTACAACCTAGACAGATGAACACCAGGAAATTCAACCGGATCCTCTCCTGGATCAACCGGATCCTCTCCTGGATCCTCTCCTGTCCGAGTCACGCCAGAAAGAGAGCGCCTTTTCTGGCCCCCTCCGACCTCCTTCCACAGGTCACTTCCGCCCATGGCTCCACCCCCCAATGGGCGTGGTCAGTGCCACAGAAGGACTATCTCACTACAGCACTCTGGTGCTTGCCCTCTGGAACCCCAGGTAGACAGGGAGGTAGCAGTGTGGTATAAAGAACCAGAGGGCAGCATGGAGAAATCATTCATAGCTCTGTCTCTCAGCATCTATATCCACTTGGGTGTGGTTTGTGCTTTGAAAATGTAAAGGTTTAAACTGGGTATAGTTATGGTTTGGGTCTGGGTATAAAATAAGAAAGGAAAAGTATTGAACCTTTGAATTTTAATATGAGGATACCTGTACTTTTATGTATTGCTCCTTATAGCTATCCATATTGCTCTACTTCAGAGATTTTATTTTAAGTATGGAGGCATTCATGTACAAGTGGAGGCCAGGAGAGAGTATAGGATCTTCCGAGGTCAAGTTATAGGTGGTTTGAGTCACCTGACTTGGGTGCTGGGTATTGAACTTGTGTCCTCCACAAGAGCTATGACTACTCTTAACTTCTGAGTCATCTCTCCAAGCCTATAGTCATATACTTAGAACTACATGCAATAATACTTTTGTAATCATGCACAAGTTAATCTTCCATAAAGAAAGCAAGCTTTCTCAAATCCTTCCCCTGTGCCAGACACGCTGTTGAATACAAGGGGAACATAACTAAAGCTACAGATGTCTACAACAAGACTGAAAAAGAGTAAACCTAAGGCAAATAAAAGCCAAGTACCCCTTATTTTGAAATGTTAGGGACCATAACAGCTTCGGATTTGGCATTTCTCAACTTTTGAAATGTTCTTGTGTATGTAATGAGTTATTTGCCTTAGGGAAGGAACTTGGGTCTAAACATGAAATTAATTTATGCTGTGCACATATCTTATATGCACAACCCAAAGCTAAACGCATGCTCTGTTTTTAGTACACGGCATGGTTCAACCTGCCTATCGAAGGCGCATGTGAATTTTCCCTTGTGGAGTCCTATTGGGATTCAAGATGTTTTACATTTCTTCAGATTCAGGATGCTCAAACTATACTAACACTTAGATTTATTTATTTATTTATTTATTTAGTTACTTATTTATTGCAACAGGCCATTCCTCCAGAACCGGAGAACAGTAGCTGTAAGAGTAGGTTCAGCCTCCTGGAGTCTGGGGTTCTGGCCTTGATACATGTCTCTTTCAACTGTTATGTTTGGACTAGTAATGTTCTACTCATGGTTGTTCTCTTTTAGTCTTTGTTTTTTCATATATATATATATTAATATATATAATTTCTGTTCTGCCTGCATGTGTTTCTATGTTGCCTGCAGAGGTCAGAACAGGGCATCAGACCCCACAAGACTGGAGTGCAGACAGTGTGAGCTGCTATGTGGGTGCTGGGAACTGACCTGGGTCTTCTGGAAGAGCAGCCAGTGATCTTAACTGCCATGCTACCTCTACAGCTCCTTGCACACTCTCTTAAATATCTTGTAGGGTACGTCTGAGAGTTGATTCCAAAGAAATAGGTCACATTTTATGTGTTAAGATTAAACCATTGGTATGGGGTCACCAAGTGCCATTCAGAAGAAGCCTTACCTAGGATTCTGTGTTGAAAAATAATGAACGAAGATGACCAAAGAAGCAGCAAATGCCTAACACTTCGACCCTCTCCTGGAGGCCGAGAGTTCGCTTTGCTGTCGTCCATGATACGCTAGTTTGTGTAGCCTGAATAGGTCTCTGTTTGTTTGTGTGTCTGTTCATTGAGAGCGATGATCTAGAAAGTGAGTGCGCGACTCTGGGTGGCAAATGGGTAAACCTGGACATGAGAAGGCTCTCTTTTCTGGCAAGTCACGTCTTCAGTGATTCCAGCCCTGATGGCAGCATCACACAGAGCTGGGATTGTGAGCACTGCTGTGGCTTGTACAGGGGAGCGTCTCAAAACTACTCACATTTGGACTAATCGTAAACTATTCAAAGCAGTATCTGTAAGAGGAAGACTTCCACATTGGTAAAGGGTCCCCGTATGAGTCTAATACATAGCTGGACAGCTGAAAGCTTCATTAGGGTAGAATAGGACGGCAGGGTTTAGGGTCTGACCAGCCTGTGTCCCAGCTCTGGGTAAGTGACACTGGGTAAGTTCTTGAAGCTCACCTTGTAAGTGGAGGCGGTGTGTCCTCACCACAGGCCCGCTTCACAAGTAAAGTGATGAGAACACGTGTGAGCTATCTAAATGATGCCTAGCATAAAACTGGGGTCTCATAAATCGGGGTTACTGTTACTACCATCTCATTGTTAAGCTTGGGACAGATCAATTTTTGTGTGTAAACACTGCATGGTGACAGAGATGACACTCAGCAGAGGCCACCTGCTCTGTAGACAGAGCTTGTACCAGGAATATCCTCACTTCCTATCCAGCCTGTGTTGGAACCATGGTTTCCCATTCACTGCCACAACACTGATAGGTGTGGATGAAGAGCTCTCAGTGTCAAGACTCCTTTTTTATTCTTTTTAATCCTGATTCTATCGTTGCATTAGTTGCTTCTTTAAAATGCCCCCCACCCAAAAATGACACTCATGGTATGCTATTGTAGAATTCTCTTCAGAGGTCAAAAATACTCCCTGTCCCGCACAGTATAGGTAAGAAGCTGTATTCCTTATTCGACCAGGTTTAAGTCATGGCCAGGTTCTTCAATCTGTTGCCACAGATTTATGTTATATTAAAAAAAAAAGAAAGAAAGAAAGAAAAGAAAAGAAAAGAAAAAAGAAAAAGTCCTTTCACTAGCTCTGAAATTGCAAAAGATTAAAACTACAAAAAACCAAAACCCGGAAAACTCATAAAACCTTGAAGCAGAGTTCACTTTGAATTACCTCTTGTGTACAGTAAATGTTCACATGACTGGTAAATGCAGAAATAATGCTGTCTTTTTCAACATTCAGCATTCAACAGAGTCATTTACTCAGCAATGATTGTGGGCTTAAAAATTCTGAAAAAAAAAAAATCTGCAAACAAAGGTTCGTGGCTATTTTCCATACTCTTAGAGGCTATTCATACTCTGACTTTGATAACTGACAACAACAGTCTCACGGGCTCTGGGTTTGGGGGTCATTTGTGTATGCGTTGTGCCCAGTGCACTCAGGGGCTTCGCTGTTGTTCATTGCTTAGCCTTAGAGCCCGCTTCTAAGATCCCTCTTTAGTGTTCTGTTTTCCTAGGTGAGCTGCTCGGTCTGCTCCACATCACTGACTTGGTGTTTTATTGCTATGATAAAATACCTGAGACAGTGATGCAAAACGAGTAAGGCTCTCTGTCTCGGGATCAGCTGATGGTCCCCTGGTTTCCCTGCTTTCGGAAGGGGGGGGGCTATCGTGATGGCCGTCACATGGTGGAGCAAAACAGCTCTTAACATGTCAGGCAGAAAGCAGAGAGAAAGAAATGGGGGGAGCCAGGCACAAAATACTCCCTAGGACACACTTCCTACCGCTGAGACGCCCACCTCTTAATGTTTTGGTCACCTCATGAAAGCAGTGACAGTGGCTTGCACCAAGTCCCCCACATATGAGTCTACAGGGGCGATGCGGTGGTGTTCCATATTCCAATCATGATGATTACTTTTGTCTCTCCGTGTTTAGTCTCTGCACCTGCCATTGTTTCCCATACAATGGCTCCAGTTAAGACTTCGTCCTTCACGTTCTTAATCTCAAATCCTTGCATTTCTAAGGAAGTCCCAACTGTCTAGGTCAGATGCTCTCTAGGCGTATTTTCTCACCTAGAAAACAGGGGTTAAAAGTAACCTTAGAGTTCAAATACAAATTAATAGACAAACTTTGCACACAAGTAGTAAAGGTTCCTGCCTCTCGCTGAGAGCTCAGTCAGCATCTGTCAGCTTTTCTGGCCTCCTAATTCTAGACTGAAGTGACCAGACCCTCACCCAGCCATCTGCTTTAGCAGCCATGACAGGCTGCAGAATGCATGTTTGCTTAGTTTCTGGCTTTCTGACCTTGTAGGAGCTGCCCTAGTCACTAGGAGGTCAGATATCCTCCACAAGGCAAGGAGCCAAACAGAAGTTAGCTGGCTGGCTTTGGGCATGGTTTATGGGGCTATGTGGGCCCTTGTGGTAAAAGTGGCATCAGTGACTTGCAGAGCGTAGCAACCTCTCTAGGAGGGCCTATAGCATGTAACAACCAGTTGGCCAATCAACACAGGACAGGTCGCCGGAGCCCGGAAGTGCACCAATTCTGAGACTGTTGTGTACCCCTAAACAACCCCCTTGCACCCCATCCCCCCAATAAATTCTCTGCCTAGCAGTTTCTTCCTGTGTCTTTCTCATGATATCCACTGTGTTGAATGAACGAAGGGCCCTGAATTAAAGACAGTTAACTCATTAAACAATAAAAGACTCTTTGCTTTTGCATCAGAATGGGTCTCTTGGTGATTTGGGGGTTAAGAATTTGGGTACAACATAGACCATGACAATTTCTTCTCTGGATGTCGCATTCATCTGTCCATGATACATACTCATCTTTCTGTATCTCCTGGCACTACACACATGGCTTTGTTCTCTTGTTTTTGTGGCTTGGTACTCTTCATCTTGAATGTCTTTTCCTTTAGTTTCTAACTAGCTTTGTTTGTTTCTTTCTCCTGAGCATCCCAGCCAAAATTCATCCCCCGACTACTTACTCCTAGCCCCTTTCCTAGTTTCAAGTGACTTTCCATCCTTGCGATACAGCTACCCTGCAAGGTTCATATCTACCTTCCCCGACCTCTTTGTGAGCCTGTAATGCAGGGGCCTTGACCTTGTTTACCTTGGTCTATAGCTACTCATTTTCACCGTAGCTTTCTGGTGTCAAGCTCCTTGAGATTCTTAACAAAAATAAATAAATAAATAAATAAATAAATAAATAAATAAAATTAGCCAATGTATCAAAATCATTGTAGTATTGAAACTACAAAACAAAGACATATGTGCTATGATACTATCATTATTGATTACACCGCTAGGAAAATGAGCCACGTCTGCCAGGCTTAAGTAACTTTCCAGGATAACATTATTATGAGTAAATATTCACATCTTAGAAGCTATTATTAAGGTTTCTAATGGGTCCCAGAACTTAAAAGCACAGACAGCAAACTTACAGCCACACATAGATAGCTCAGCAGTGAAGAGAACTTGCTATTCTGTCAGGAGATTTGGGCTTGGGCCCAAGAACCTATGTTGGGCAGCTCACAACTTCGCAGCTGCCTCTAACTCCAGCTCCAGAGCATGTAGTGCCCTCTTCTGGTCTCTCAGGCACTTACACACACGTACATGCATGAGTACCCATAGACAAATACCACACACACACACACACACACACACACACACACACACACACAGAGTAGATTGTTTGCCCAACGTGCATGAGACTCTGGATACAATAGCTAGAAAGAAACAAAAAATATTAAGACAACGATGACAGCCTCACAATTACTATTTAAAAATCTTGTTTAGCAGAAAGGTGTGCAGTGCAAAGCTTCAGGAACACAATGACCCGGTACCGGGAGAGAGGAGAGCCTATGACAAAGGGCATCTTTGCCAGAGTGCTTGGATGGCAATGTTCCTTGAGGGCAGAGGCTTCCAGTTTCCAGCTAAGAGGGCTGGAACATGGATGGAGAAGACAAGCGGTGAGGTGGGTGGGCAAAAACCCTGACAAGTACTGCAGCTTGCCCTGCGCATGACCCTAGTGAGGAATAAATCCGCGTTATGAATACAAAGTCTGAGGAGAACCCCATTTCAGAGTAAACTGGGTGTCCCAAAGTCTGCTTGAATAATTGAGTACTGGCAACAGTTAAGGTTTACATTTGACGGTTCTGATTCCTCCTGGGGTGCGCACATGTTTAGATAGAGAGCCTGTGAGTGAAGCCCAGGGAGGGTCTGCCTCCGGAAATGTTTTGTGGGGGGGGGGGAAATTCTCCACAGCCAACTTCCAGTGGCAGAGCCAAGGCGGCTCGGTAAAGATAATAGATGAGCGCTCCTTTCCGACAGATTTTGACCTTTATCTGATATTGGAAGCCCCGAATGTTTGGCTCTTAGCAGGGCCCTGTCATTTGTTTTATTGCCTCGGATTTTAGCGGCCTCATCGTCTTTCTAATCCTTCTCAATTAACAAACCTTCTGCATCATCCAGTGAGAGCTGACACGGAGAAGGATGGTATGTGTGAATGATGGGCCGTCTTTCCCCCAAGAACAATTTTCTGGTCCAAAATTAAACCTGGGAGGGGATGCCATTTTATGTTTTTACTTTATTCGTTCCCAGTTTCTACTTAACATTCAGATGCACTGTATTTCCGTTAATAGGAACCCCTCTGCATCTCCTCTAAAGTAAGGAAGGACTTACACAAAGGGGAAAAGACTAAACAAGCCCTGCTGAGTGAGCTTGGACCCAGGGAGAGCCTTCCCCGCCCAGAAGGAAATCAGATCCTTGGGCAAAATAGGTGAAGAAAAATAGAGCAGCTGTTAAAACATTTAGTCTGTTTTTCTCTTCAACCCCCGCTGGTTCCGTGGCCTCCCAGCCCCCTCCCCACGTGATTCTTCCCAACCCCAGGCGAATGTGCTGGAACGCAGGACCCTCACAGTAGAGCAAAGACCTGAGCTAGGCTATTCCCCGGCCTCCGCACCCCGGCCGCCCCCTCCCCCGCCTCTTCGCATTCCTGGAGGATAGACGGAAGATTGATTGGATGAATTTTTGGCAGCTATTTGCAGAGCCCGCAGCCGCAGCTTGGTTTAATTAGGGAATCAGAGCGTTTCTTTTATGTAGGTCACATCAGGTTCTGATTCCAGATCTCATACAGCTATAGCCTTACCTAAAAAGCCAGAAATACATGTACAATTAGAAATTTTACAAAAAACGACAAAAAAGATTTTTTTTCCTATTCTTTTTTTTTTTTTTTTTTTTTTTTTTGTAATTCGCAGTAGAATGACTTAACTCGGAGCTTTCCCATCTTCCAAAATAAGAATGGCATTCTTCTAGCTTAATTCCACCCCACTCCTGCGGTTTGAAACACATGTGCAGAACACAGAAAATTATTAGCAGGCATGAAGGGCCTTTTCTCGATTTTTGCACTGGAAAGACTACCCGAGTTTCCTTCTACGGAATCTAAGAGTGAAAAACCCGTTGAGAATGTAAACTCTATCCACCAGTTTGTTAATCTTTGCAATGGAATTGGAAATAAATACGATGTAGGAAGAGGAATGGCAGACAGAGCATTGCAGTGCTCTTAAAGGAACTGAAACCCCAAATTAAATGTTTTCAGCCACAGGTGGGGCCCTAGGAAACCTTGTCTAGAGATTTCGTAATGCACAAAGAATTCTCCTTTGCAAGGAGCCAAGGTGATGGAAAAACTTGAGGGTGAACACGGTTCTTCTGTGGCCTTGGAGGGGGGCGGGGAACAAGCTGAGCCGAACCCTCCCTTAGAAATTTGTTCAAATGATGTATGGCTTGGATTTAACTTTTTCAGGAACCATGTTTTATGTTTACTTTTGCATTTGAAATGCGATCAGTCAGGAGTCAATATGAAAGAGCCTGGCATTAAGCAGCAGGACAGGCACTCTGAAAACTCAACTCCAGAAGAAAATGCAGCCACGTTTCCATAATATCCTTGAATGCAGGAAATGCACACTTAATGGACTAGGGTGACTTCATGCAATCTGCCACCCACAGATAATTAATTAAGCGACTCGGCAGTGTCTCGCAAACAAGCGAGTGTTAAGGACTCTCTGGTGTGTGAGGCAGTGTCCTGTTTACATTTCCTGGATGGTTCAATGAAGAGCTGTGGGAACCACCCAAGTGAAATAGGAGGAGGCATTTCAAGTTGTGGACCTCTCAAAATGTTAAGAGGGGCTATTAGCCCTTATAGTCAGCAGGTCTAATCAGCTTCAAATTGGGAAACACAGCTGGCGAGGAGGCCTGACTGTCAAGGGGGGGGGGGGATGGTGGTGGGGGTGGGGGGTGTCTGGGAGGCCAGTGGGAGGAGCTCCAAGACTCTTAGGCTCATCATTTCCAGAATGAAAATGGAACCACAGCTGTCCCTTCTGGTAGGTTTGATTAAACTGCTAAGCTGGGAGCCAGAGACAGCGTTGAGGAGGGTCGTTGGCCGAGGCTCGGAGCCAGCAGCGTGCGTGCATTTATTGGCTTTCTAGACTTCTTCCTGTGTACCCGGAGTAGCACTATAATGAAACTTGCCATGAGATCTCTGGCAGCTCATGGTTGGAGCCGCATCACTGAAACCGCTTATCTCGGGGTATTCGGTTCTTGTCCCTCTTGTCTTCGACTCTTCCCACTGTGAACACCAGCCAAGAAGAGTAAAATGAATTTATCATGGTTGTAGGCTTCCCAGGGCAGAAACTTTTGTATTTTGGAAGAGAACTTCTCCAGAGGAGATGTCCTGGTAACAGATCCACGGAAAAGGCGAAGTGTCCCTACCACCAAATCAAATGCAGGGTGCCAGAAGTCTGGCTGCCATCTTAAATCTTTCGAGAAAAGCCACCGACTGCACATTGGAGCCCCCCCTGCTTTTTGCTAAAGTTATTCTGCTGCATGTAGAGTTTTGGGTTTCTGTTATAGCCTGAGTGAAACCGCAGACCCTTTCCCATTAGCATCGAGGGCAACCCAGTACCTCCGGATGGAGCAAGAGCTGTAGTGCGTCCTCTAGGGCAGCAACGCCCTCTCCTGTCGGCTATGCTGGGTGCACACTCATTGCCATGGTTAATGCAGAACAAGTTCACAGTCCCCTGCATCTCCACTTCCCCACCACTGTATACACCACAGTGGCTTCTGTACACATCACAAATGCCCACAGAGATGACTAACCTGCAAACCTGGCTTTCCATAGTGTGTGTGTGTGTGTGTGTGTGTGTGTGTGTGTGTGTGTGTATGCCAGATTGTGGTAGCGCACGTCTTTAATCCCAGCACTCGGGAGGCAGAGGCAGGTGGATCTCCGTGAGTTGGAGACAAGCCTGGTCTATAAGAGCTAGTTCCAGGGCAGGCTCCAAAGCCACAGAGAGACCCTGTCTTAAACAACCAAAAAAAGGAAAAAGTCAAATTTAATATTTGAGGTGTTCTTCGTAAATTACACAGTTATGTCGTTATCTCTGTGGATGTGGAGGTGGGCAGCATCCTTGATAAGGACTGTATGAGTTGTCTAATGTCTTACACTTAAATAGCAATGGGTCTTGTCCAAACACTGAAACATTGATGGAAATTGTCGAATTTGCCTGTGTCTCTGCCTACCTTTACAAACTCTACTGGTCTTGTATAGACCATACAAACATTTATAAAAGAAATGTGGCAGACCATGTCTTCATGTTCCAGTAAGTTCTTAAGAAGGAACTGATAAGAACCTTAGCTAGAACCACTTAAAGGGCCAAGCATCTGCCTCCAACTTTGTCCGTATCCTCTTCCCTTACACGGCCTGTCTCTCTCACTTCCCTGGATCCCTTGTGGTCTGCATGCAGAAGTTCTTTCTTGGGAAAGGCTTTGAAACACATTGCAGAAAATGTCAGGCCTTCTCCGTGCATCTGGTCTGTCTCAGACTTTCCATGGATTCAACATCAGTCATTGCTTTGGAAGTTTACATGTTTCTAATACATTATGGAACTAGCTAAAGCTCTTTTTATGTACAGAAATTCCTAAATTGTCCCTTGAGTGTGTGTATATGCATGTGCACTTACCTTGGTTTGTGTGTGTGTGTGTATGTGTGTGTGTGTGTGTGTGTGAGTGCGAAAGAGAGAGAGAGAGACAGAGAGAGGGAGGGAGGGAGGGAGGTTTTGCTTTGGGGTTCTTTTTCTGATTTCTAGGTATCAGAACAACTGCAAGGACAGCATTCTAGTCCCCCGGTCCTCTGTGGGAAAGTCAGTTGTGTTTTACTACAAAGAGTTTACAAATAGTAGCTTGGTATTTGGAAATCAGAGGCAAATCATACTTCTTTGTGGCCATACAAAGACAATGCATGTGGGAACTGAATGAACATGGTGGCTCCACATGTACTGTGTTGATGATAGTGATGAGATCGAACCTGATATGACTTATGCATTGAGTTAGTAGATCCTTTGAGATGTTGTCTTCAATGAAGTTAGTCTTAAAGTCTTCTTTTAGGTAGGCTTTCTACTGCTGGGATAAAACACCATCCCCAACACAACTTGAGGAGGAAAGGGTTTATTTCAGGTCGTAACTCTTAAGGAATTCAGAGCCAGAACTCAAGGAAGGGACCTAGAGGCAGGAGCTTAAGCTGAAACTTTGGGAGAGAGCTGCTCGTTGGCTTGCCCCTTGTGACTTGCTCAGCCTGTCTTATAGCACCCAGGAGCACCATCCCAAGGGTGGCCCTGCCCACAGTGAGCTGGGCTCTTCCATGTCAAAATCACCAATCAAGAAAGTGAGCCACTGGCTTGCTCATAGGCCAGTCTGGTGGAGGCACGTTCTCAACTACGGTTCCCTTCTCCAAATACACAAGTCTCCAAATCACTGCTGGGGAGAAAAGCACCTTAAAAATGTCTCCCCAAGAGCGTTAGAATGTGCTGTGTGTGTAGAGGTCTGGGCATGGGACATGAGCACACTTCCTAGTTTCTGTTCATACTGTACTTTGGGACTTCCACAATGAGAGTAAACCTCAGTGTCTGTCATTAGCTAGATAAGGGTCAGATTGAGATGGAAGTGGCTAGAAAGTGATAAACTATTAAAGTCTGGTCTTTGAAGGCGAGGGTGTAATGATTTCACGAGGCCCAAGATAAATGATTAATGGGTGTTTTATTGGGGAACAACTTACAGAGAACAGTAGAGACCTGAAGCCTGTCTCTGCCCTTCCGATCCGATCCACATGTGACAGAGAGAGAGGGAGAGAGAGTGCACACCTCAGGCTTTCCTCTCTCCACTTCCGGCCTCACCTGAAGCTATGCCCAAAGGGGTGTGGCCACTGTTACGGGTTGGCAAGCAAGATGCAGGCAAGTCTTCAAAGATTTTCTCTTTATATCATCCTTCCTGAAATGACTATAACCCAGACATGACGCAGTAAAAGTGCTCTTTTGGTCCACTTCTACCCATGACTCTTCTTCGTGGAGCTGGGGCCCGGGGCGGAGCAGAGCCTGGGGAGGAGGCTGTTACTCTTGAAATGTCCATGCTCTGAGCCAACTGATGCATCAGCTGCATGTCCAGCTGGCCAGGGGATCCTTGGAAAGACATCAGTGCCATCAAATGTTCCCTCTGGTCTTCTAACTGGTGTTCTATGGCAAACAATGACCCATTCTTTTCTTTAGCATCTGGACACAGAATTTACTAAGATGCCTGGAAACTGAACCTTTGGCCAGAAAGTTACAGTTTTTTTTTTTTTTTTTTAATGACTCGTGATGAAGCCAAACCTAAAGTTGAGTCTGTAAGTGAGCAAGAGCAAGGTCAATGAATATTTAAATGCTTCCCTTACTCTAAAAGAATGTTGTCCTTAGAAGAAAGAAACCTTAGCCTGCTCTCCATTCCGTGTTGAACACTTGAGGCATAAGTGACATTTTGATATGAATGGAGTACACACATGAGCACTCCTGTGGTCTCATAGTTAAAGGTCTTCATCCACCATTTACCATAGGAGAGCTCTATACATGGTGAAACAGGCGGCCACTGAAGAGGAAACTGCTGTGCAAGACATAATTCCAACCCAAATGGTAACAGCGGCGCTCATAGTTAAAGGAGCCCGTCCTTCTCAAGAGAAGGGCGGGGCAACAAACCATTGCATGCTGCTTCTGAGTAGCTGCTTTTCAAAGACTGCATATGCTTACGTGTTCCCTTCTCCGTGTGCACATGTGATAGTTTAAAATAAAGGCTAGCAAATAGTAAACCACGCAAAACTGATTTTAAAAATGTCACTGTGATTGTTGGGCCACCACTAGGGGCTTTCCAGATGTTTGCCTATGCTCAGAGCTTTCCTGTGCAGGAGGTGCTGTGAGGCACAGAGCATGAAGTAGGGGACCTTGGACTTGAACATGTGTGTTGGAGGGCAGAGACCAAAAGCTTGTCAATCATTCATCAAGGAAATGCCCCACGAATGTGCATTTTCTCAGTTGAGTTTCTCATATCCCCGTTGTCCCTCGCCTGTGTCAGCAACAAAACCAAAGGGAAATCTCCCACTTAACCATGGCGCACAGCGGCACTTGAATATACGCGCTTTTCCCTTATTCCTTCTCTGTGTTTTGCTTGTAGTCCCTGTGATTGTAATAATCAAAGTCGTAAGTGAAGTCAGGTTGCCGCCCCTGCAAGCAGCTCACACAGGCGAAGCCCCACTCTCCACTCATTGAACGTAGACCGCATGTAGTGACTTCCTTCCTTAGAACTCAGAATGGGAAGGCTCGGGCCGGGCCGTGAAGAGTCCTGGGAAGTGTTTCCTCAACCCAGCGCCCCAGCTTCACATCAGGCATGCCCAAGTCCACTAGAAGCACGCATGCTTGGTGGCCTCCAAGTCCACAGTAACAGTGCCCAAGCCCAAGAGAAACCCGCATGCTTGCTGTGCTGTTTGATGACAAGCACGACTTTCCTCGGTCTCCTCCGGAAGCATTTTCATTGTCCTTATCTAATAGTGACAAATCCAAACTGAGGGACGTTCTAAAAAATACTCCCAAGAACTGTCATTTTAGAAACAAAAAAAGAAAGTCCAAGAAATCACCCTAGACAAAAGGACCCTAAAGAGAAATGGCGACTGATTTGTTACCAGAAGGACAGGGAGGACACTAGGTAAAAAATTTAAACAGGTATATGAGAAAAACAACGATGTTAGTCACTCAGATCATGTCAACGTTGGTTCATTACTTACGAGAAATGTGCCACAATAATAAATAATCTTATTAAATGAATTGAACCAGTCTAAGAAAACAAAACATGTTATGCATTTCTTATTTATGGTTCCTAGATTGTATACAGGTTCATAAGCATCATATATGTACATATGACATGAAGACAGAAATATAACTGTCTAGAGAGACACGGGGACCAGGGTGGGGAGGGAAAGAAAGAAGGTGTAAGGAGAATATGTCCAATGTGCAGTATATATATATTTGTCTAAAAATGTCCATGTGACTATGCATAGTACAGTGACTATGCATAATGGAACTTTTACACATTTTTATTTTATTTTATGTGTATGAGTACTTTGCCTGCACATGTGGCTGTGCACCACATGTGTGTCTAATGGCCACGGTGGTCATCGAGTCTCCCGGAACTGGAGTTACAGATGGTTGTGAGCCATCATGTAGGTGCTCCTAATCAAACCCTGGCCCTCTAAGAAAGTAGTCAGTGCTATAAATGCCAAGCCATCTCTCCGGTCCCCCACAATGAAACTTTTACAAAAGATCCAAAAACTAATAACAGAGGAAACTGGGAATGAGATTAGCAGTGTAGATGTATGAGAACTCTCTCTGCAGTATTTATTTCAGAAACATCTACACTTCTCTAAAGAGTTTGTTTTCCAAATTAAAGTATCAGAGGGAAAAGAATCTAACTCACTGACTTAAACGCCTATTGATTTTGGTTCCTCTGTAGCAATACATTTGTTTAGTTTATTTCTTAAATATGATAATTTCATTAGGATCCAAAGAGAAAAAAAAATATACTCATTTGCTGTTTCAAAAAGCAAATATTTACGAGCAGTAGCAATAATAGCTAAGCTTTATCCAATGTCTATTATTGTGAGATAATGTGCGTGGGGTTTGTCATACACATCTTACCAGTGCTTGCAACATCATGAAGCATTATTAACCCTGCTGGTCATTCCTGTCTTTAGTGTGTGATTATAAGCAGCCTGTCTGTCCTCTTTAAACTTTTATTTGCTTTGGAGATTGAAACCAGGGCCTGATGAATGCCGAGCATAAGCTTTGCCACAAAACTGCCCCCACAGCCCCGCGTGTTAGATTCCTTTTCTGGCAAGAATGGGTTTCAGCTGCATAGAACCGGAATGGAAGTACCATGACTGCATGGAGAAAGCTTTATGTTTCTCTTGTGAAAATATGGGAGCTTGTATGGCCCATCCAGGATGTGTTCAGATACCTCTGTCTGTGTCACTGTGACTAAATGCTTGATGTCAACAGCTTCAAGGAGGAAGGACTTATCTTGGTTCAGAGTCGCAGAGCTTTTAGTCTATAGTTTTTGGCTCTGTTGATTATGGGCTTAGAGAGAGTCTGGACTGGATGTCATGGCAACAGGAGGTCATTCTTCACGTCTTAGCAGATGGGAACCAGACAGAAGGAAATGACTTGGGGGCAGATAATAGTTCCAAAGGCATTCTCTGAGTGAACTATTCCATCCTCCTAAAATTTTCACCACCTGGAGACTAAGTATCCCCCACATGAACCTATGGAATACATTTCATATTCAAACTATAATAAGGGAACAACTGATGACGTCACATGCTTGTGTTTCTTCTACAACTGAGCAAATGGTCCCTGTCATTAGAGCTCGATCCCATTGCAAGTGTATTCCAGGATGGAAGAAGTCACCTGGAAAAACATGGAATGCCACATACGCTGGGGCTTCCTCTGGGTGCCCAGACATCTTCGGCTGTTGTGTTTTTGTCAGAATACTGTCATCTGGATGAGAGCCACTCAGCAATGTGATTCGGGGTTTCTTTTAATGCTTCTCAAAGTGAAATGGGGCTCGGCGAGTTAAGAAGAAAGGGCCACTAGCTTTAAGAGGACTCTGAAAAAGTGATTGGTGGAGTCACGAAAGGATGGATATTGGGCAGCAACTGGGAAGTCTGCATGGTCCTTAAACTTTGAGATTACAGGGACAGAAAGTCACAGAAGACAGTTTGTGGTCTTAAATCACAGTTAATCATCCAAGACCATGTCACGGGCTGTAGTGATCCTTACACAGAGAAAAGAAGTCACTGACACCCAGCAGGAGAGAAACGTAGAGTCTTTGTGGAATAAAGGGCACCTGGTCTTTAACAGGAAGGGAAGTAGTAGAGGCCATATAGGACAGGGGATTTCCTTTCTGGAGTTGAAGTGTAAGTGTGTGGTGTAGCTTAGCAACTGAAAGCAACCTGGTGCGGTGCGGAGCGGTCCAGGGCTTCCTTCTCTTCTCCACTCCTCTGTCAGAGCGCGTCCTGCACTGGTCAGGTCTGGGGGAGAACTATCTGGCCCCCTCATCCAGAGGAGCCCCTCCTCTCGTCTCCAACTCATCTCTCACTTATCTCTTAACAATTTACGAGTCAAGAAGCATCTGTGGCTGGCAGAAATAGCAGCCGTTTAATCTATTCAGTTGTAGAACTACTTATCAACCTCACATTTTAAAGCTACCTATGAACCTGGCATGGTTTCCTTCTAGGTATAATCAAAAATGAATTTCAGAGATTTAACCTGGGTAGTTTTCGGCATTATCTTATACTCTTCTTTTTTTATTTCATGATAAATTATTTTGCAATTTTATCTACCTAGAACCAGAATACTGGAGTAAGAATAGTATCTAATATGTGTCTACATCCTCACCCCAGAATTTCTTTCTATTTTCTTTATTTCAAGACAGAGTTTCTCTGTGTAGCTCTGACTGTCCTGGAATTCACTCTGTACACCAGGCTAGCCTCGAACTCAGAGATCTGCCTGCTTCTGCCTCACAAGGGCTGGAATTAAAGGCATGTGCCACTACACTAACCAGGCTTCAGATTTCTCATATGATAAGCCATAATAGATATGGTAGATGAATAAAAGTCATTGCCATAGAATGTATAAGTAATAAAAACTAGGGGTCCCTGAACATGTATTAAATGGAACCATTTCTATTTCTATTGTGAAAGCAATTGGGAAGTTTATTTCTATGATTATTCAAGGCCATTCTGATTACACTTTTTGGTAGATCAGTTAATGTCTCTGCTGTTGATTACTGTGACACTGGATATTTGACGTGCCATTTTGTGATTCCTGTTTCTACATGATTGCAGAGAGATGTTTATGTATACAGTTCCTCTGCCTGCTGAGGCCCCATCAACAGCAAAGAGAGACTGTAATAAGAAAAATAAATTCATAGTGTAGAAATTTTGAAACAACTGAATGCGATCCATAAAAAAGGCTACTCCTCCTCCTCACTTGGAGGGGCATAGCAAGCCTCCCAATGGCTTTATTCTTTATTTATGATGCACTTTCTGCTTTTGCCTCATGCTGTGGCACAGTCAGTAATCTTGTTTTGCAATGCAATATGACCAGGTGCCCTGGGACCTGATCCCTAATGCAATGTTTCTCAGAGTGGAGCCTAAGAACTCCCATGGGGCCCAGCAGGAATGCAAAGTTCTGAAAGCTGAAATGTTATCTGGCAAAAATCCTAAAGGAAAACTGGTGCAGGAGACCAGGAGGGACGGTGGGTGAGTCATGGGGAGAGAAGGTTAAAGTGGAGGCTTCACCCCAGCCCCTGGCATCCATACCCAAAGAGTCTGGGGTGTTATGGTGAGGGTTCCACCCAAGCCCCCTTCCTCATCTCCCTCCAAACCCTGCTGCATCTCTGAAAGCCTGCCAAATGATGGCCCCTCCCCCCAAAGGTGCTCAAGACCACTCCCACAGGGTGTGTAAACTGTCCCCCTGGAAACCAGACTCATGCTTCTTCCTGTCTCCTCTCTGGGGGACTGGAAGCCCCATTAAACGTGGGCCTTTTCTAATTAGGTTTGGTTTGGTCTGATTTGGATTGCTGCATCGGCACACAGGCTCATCGGGTGTAGAAACTTTTCAGAGAACAAGGGTAAAAATTATTTCCCAGTATCGGGAAACGTGCAGCATTCCAGAGGAAGGCCTAAATGTGAATGGTAAGTATGGGTATAAGAATGAGCCATTCAAACTGTGGCTTCATTCAATGGGCGTCTTCGTGTAAGGTCACAGGGGTATTGAGAGTACCTCCTGGGAGCGGGTAGTTAGGCATTTCAGGGCTTGTATGGCTATGGAAAAAGAAGGGAGGCCTGTGGTGGAGGCTGGTGAGCAGGAAGAGGGCTGGAGCTCAGGGAGAATGGGAAAGGCAAGTGTAGGGGACACTCAGGGCTGTCCTGGCTGGTTTTCATGTCAACTGACTGACACAAGGCAGAGTCATCTGAGAGGAGGGGTCTCAATTGAGAAAATGCCTCCATAAGATCAGGCTGTAGGCAAAAACCCGTGTGGCATTTTCTTAACTAGTGATCGGTGTGGGAGGGCGCAGTCCATTTTGGGTGGGGCCACCCCTGGGCTGGTGGTCCTTGGCGCTATAGGAAAACAGGCTGAGCAAGGCACAAGGAACCATTACACGAAGTGTAAGTGACATAAACCCTTTCCTCTCCACATTGGTTTTGGTCATGGTGTTTCATAGATTCCCTAATTAAGAGAAGGATCAGCAGGTCTCATGTTTCTATGTGACGAGGCACAGCAGATCTCATATGACAACTTTAAAAGGGAATTTAACTTTTTACAAGGATTTCTTTAAAGAGGAGGAACAGTCCTTCTATTAGGGCTATTGTGGGAAGACATTAGACACAGCTCACGGTCCGTGGCAGGGTGGTAGGCTTTCTCCCCTTTTGATGACTCGGCCTCACTGGGGTGTGTTGGACAGCAGATGATGGCTGCCTGGCTGTCTGCAAGCTCTGTCTGAATCTCTTGCCCACCTCTCTTCATGGTGTCTGTCTGGTAGACCAGGCTGAAATGGCTTCTTCTTTGCTTTATCTACACCCAAATGCAAGGAATAATATCTCCATATATATTAATATATATAATCTCCATCCTTTGTTTATGGAACTCATACCAAGTTTCACCCTCGAGTGCACAAACATGAACACACACGCACGCACGCACGCGCACGCACACACACACACACGGATAATGTTATACATGAAACATAGACATCCAATTGTTGTCTTTTTATATTTGTAGCTGTTCTTTGGGTCTTTTTCAGTGTAGAATTTGTGCTATAAGATGTGCATTTCCCTTTGAAATTAATAATAAGATAGATATATTGTCTTGATAAACCAGCCTGGCTCCATCTTAGGCTTGGAAGCCACCTTACAGTGAAGATACACTAGGTTCCTTCCTGTTTATGATTATGTTCTGTACTGCCTGTTCCAGGAAATGGCAACATGTCATTGTTTCAAAAAGATGTTTTGGCCATCTGGAAACCCTACCTTTGTTTCAGAAGAGTTGTCATGGCTAGCTTGTCGTTCATGGCTACCTATGTTTTCCACCACCTTGCAATCATATCTTTGTTCCCCGGAGATGGTTATGACTAACTTGCCACGCTTACATTCTGCTGCTGTAACCCCGCCTATTTTACCCACCAGATCCGCCATTTGGAAACCCCCTCCCCCGAGCTTTAAATAATCTTTGTCTTCCTCACATCCAGTGCTGATCTCTTGAAGCCTGCTTTTAGGGAGGGGTAGCCCACATGCCTCTGACTTACTAAATGCAGTGGTTCTTTGGCCAGCTGTTGCTGCTCCTCTCTCTGTCACGACCTATCCCCAAAGCATCTGTAAACCCAGCTGAGCTCTTAAATAGAGGTCATCATTGTAGTCCCATTCTGCCGAGGTTCCAGGCCCCGTGCTGAGCCTTCGAAAGGATGAACACTCTCATGTTTTATTTACAAAAGAAGAGGGAAAGTCACATTGGGTTTAAAGGATTTGCTCTGGGACACACCCAAGCAAATTGCTGAGTTGGGACTGGAGTTTAGGCAATTGGATCCCAGGTCCTTTATGTTTCCAAGAGTTTCCTGTATCTTCAGGTAACATTTATTAACCAAGTACCTGCTAGTCAGCGTATGTGTTTGTAGTGGTGTGAATAGGAATGGCCCCCATAGGCCCATCTGTTTGAATGCTCATCAGGGAGTAGCACTGTTTGAGAAGGATTAGGAGGCGTGGTCTTACTGGAGTAGGTGTGGCTTTGCTGGAGGAAGTATGTCACCGAGTAAGGACTTTGAGGTTTTGAAAGCACATCATGGGCACAGCGCTCTCCATCCCACCCCAGCTCTCTTTGGGGATCAGGATGTAGCCTTCGCTACTGCTCCAATGCCATGCATGCTGCCTGCCATGCTCACACTGTGGTGATGAGCAAGCCCCCAGTTAAATGCTTTGTCTTGTAAGAGGTGCACCAGCCATGGGGTCTCTTCACAGCAACAGGCCAGTGACTAAGACAGTTTTTAAAGGGGGTCTTAAAGGAGAAAGGAATAAAAGGAGAGACGGAGAGGAGGAAAGAAGAAAAGGAAGAGAGGAAGGACCGAGAGAGAAGCGTGAAGGTAGGCGGAAGTGCGCAGGAAAGAAAGGAAATGCTACTGAGACTGTAAGATAAAAAGGAGTAAGCTATTCCACGGTACCACACAGCATAGAATGTCTCTTTATTCATCTTGTCTGCGTTTGGTAATAAGCGGCAGAGCAGGTGTAACATCTGCAGTAAGTGTCAGGGAAGAGAGTCCTGGAGAGATGCAGACACACAACGGAATCCCCAAATCCTCCACCTTCCAGCCCTCTGTCTCCTTGGGAACCCACGGAAAGCGCTAAGCGGCTCTTGTCTGGGACTCAGACTCTTCCGCTGTCGGTTGGGGATTGGGTAAATGTTATGTGTGAACCAGAGATAAAGGTTTCTGAGTCTCAACAACTAAAAATTAATTCAAAGTCGTCAATGTGATGGATGCAAGGCCTTGCTGGTGGTGCTCACTGGTGTTGTAACAGGAAGCCCCACTGTAGCATCCTCCTGAGCACTGTGTGTGCCCCCGTGTGAGCCCATGTGTGAGCCCGTGTGTGAGCCCGTGTGTGAGCCCGTGTGTGAGCCCGTGTGTGAGCCCCCCGTGTGTGAGCCCGTGTGTGAGCCCGTGTGTGAGCCCCCCGTGTGTGAGCCCGTGTGTGAGCCCGTGTGTGAGCCCGTGTGTGAGCCCGTGTGTGAGCCCCCCGTGTGTGAGCCCGTGTGTGAGCCCGTGTGTGAGCCCGTGTGTGAGCCCGTGTGTGAGCCCGTGTGTGAGCCCGTGTGTGAGCCCTCATGTGTGAGCCCGTGTGTGTGAGCCCGTGTGTGTGAGCCCGTGTGTGAGCCCGTGTGTGAGCCCGTGTGTGAGCCCGTGTGTGAGCCCCCCATGTGTGCCCCCCGTGTGTGAGCCCCCGTGTGTGAGCCCGTGTGTGTGAGCCCCCGTGTGTGAGCCCGTGTGTGAGCCCGTGTGTGTGAGCCCTCATGTGTGAGCCCGTGTGTGTGAGCCCGTGTGTGTGAGCCCGTGTGTGACCCCTCATGTGTGAGCCCCCGTGTGTGAGCCCCCCATGTGTGTGAGCCCCCGTGTGAGCCCGTGTGTGAGCCCGTGTGTGAGCCCCCGTGTGAGCCCCCGTGTGTGAGCCCGTGTGAGCCCGTGTGTGAGCCCGTGTGTGAGCCCGTGTGTGACCCCTCATGTGTGAGCCCCCGTGTGTGAGCCCCCCATGTGTGTGAGCCCCCGTGTGAGCCCGTGTGTGAGCCCGTGTGTGAGCCCCCGTGTGTGAGCCCCCCGTGTGTGAGCCCCCGTGTGAGCCCCGTGTGTGAGCCCGTGTGTGAGCCCGTGTGTGTGAGCCCGTGTGTGAGCCCCCATGTGTGTGAGCCCGTGTGTGAGCCCGTGTGTGAGCCCCCCGTGTGTGAGCCCGTGTGTGAGCCCCCGTGTGTGAGCCCGTGTGTGAGCCCCCGTGTGAGCCCGTGTGTGAGCCCCCGTGTGTGAGCCCGTGTGTGAGCCCGTGTGTGAGCCCGTGTGTGAGCCCGTGTGTGAGCCCGTGTGTGAGCCCGTGTGTGAGCCCCCGTGTGTGAGCCCCCGTGTGTGAGCCCGTGTGTGAGCCCGTGTGTGAGCCCGTGTGTGAGCCCGTGTGTGAGCCCGTGTGTGAGCCCCCGTGTGTGAGCCCGTGTGTGAGCCCGTGTGTGAGCCCGTGTGTGAGCCCGTGTGTGAGCCCCCGTGTGTGAGCCCCCCCCATGTGTGTGAGCCCGTGTGTGAGCCCGTGTGTGTGAGCCCCCGTGTGTGAGCCCCCGTGTGAGCCCGTGTGTGAGCCCGTGTGTGAGCCCGTGTGTGAGCCCCCGTGTGAGCCCGTGTGTGAGCCCGTGTGTGAGCCCGTGTGTGAGCCCCCGTGTGAGCCCGTGTGTGAGCCCGTGTGTGAGCCCCCGTGTGTGAGCCCCCGTGTGAGCCCGTGTGTGAGCCCGTGTGTGAGCCCGTGTGTGAGCCCCTGTGTGTGAGCCCGTGTGTGAGCCCGTGTGTGAGCCCGTGTGTGAGCCCGTGTGTGAGCCCGTGTGTGAGCCCCCGTGTGTGAGCCCCCGTGTGTGAGCCCCCCGTGTGTGAGCCCGTGTGTGAGCCCGTGTGTGAGCCCGTGTGTGAGCCCGTGTGTGAGCCCCCCGTGTGTGAGCCCGTGTGTGAGCCCGTGTGTGAGCCCGTGTGTGAGCCCGTGTGTGAGCCCGTGTGTGTGCCCCCCGTGTGTGAGCCCGTGTGTGAGCCCGTGTGTGAGCCCGTGTGTGAGCCCCCCATGTGTGCCCCCCGTGTGAGCCCCGTGTGAGCCCGTGTGTGAGCCCGTGTGTGAGCCCGTGTGTGAGCCCGTGTGTGAGCCCGTGTGTGAGCCCCCGTGTGTGAGCCCCCGTGTGTGAGCCCCCCGTGTGTGAGCCCGTGTGTGAGCCCGTGTGAGCCCCCGTGTGTGAGCCCCTGTGTGTGAGCCCCCGTGTGTGAGCCCGTGTGTGAGCCCCCGTGTGAGCCCGTGTGTGAGCCCCCGTGTGAGCCCGTGTGTGAGCCCCCGTGTGAGCCCGTGTGTGAGCCCCCATGCACTGCTCCTCTGTGTGTGTGTGTGTGTGTGCGCGTGCGCGCGCGCCTCCCTCCTTCCCCCAACACCACCATGTGTGCGTTTTGCACTGTGTATGACATCAAACCATAAGAGAGTAATGAATGTTGACATTCCTCAGCTCAAATTCAAGAGAATATATGCTAAATATTGCAGTGTTTTTTACATACATACAGAGTTTTCTGCTCTTATAGGCATATAATGGTTTAACTGTAATGGACAGAGTGTTTTTTAAAATTTCCTACCTTAATTTTTTTTTCATAATATAACCATCAAATGAGTGTATCTTTGGGTTGTATTGTGTTAGACTGATTGATTTTTTTTTTTAACTTTGTGGGTTGAGTTTTGTTTAAAAAAATCATTAAGTGCAATCATTGAGATGGCTCAGGTCAAGATGGCTTTCTGCCAATTCTGGAAACCTGAGTTCAATCCCTGGAAATCACTCTGTGGGAAGGAGAGAACCGACTCCTGTAAGTTGTCCCTAAACGTACTTCACCATTTTATGGTACGCATTTATGTCAGGTGACAGTTTCAGCACTGACAGGTAGAAAATTCAAATACTGATCAACTGGGAAAAATCTGAGGAGACTGCATCCTCCAGTATCGAATATTCAAGCAAGGCTTAGCTTCTATGGAAAGATAAGACAGCACATCCATTAGTATGAAAATTTGATTTTGGCTTCAATACATGACATCAAAGAAATATTTTGAAACAAATTTCTTTGATTTATTATGTTTATTTGACACACGTCTCTTACATACATATTTGATATGTTTATGCATGCAGAGTCACATAAGACTTTCTTCAGCAAGAAAGTGTCATGAGTAGAAAAAGTTAAGAAGCTTCTTGTCAAGGCTACATGGCTCTAAACTGGTGGTCCTCAACTTGTAGCTCATGACCCCTTTGGCCAACCTATACCTTCAAAAATATTTACACTACAATTCACAGTATTAGCAATGACAATAACTTTATGGTTGGGGGGGCAGGGTCACCACAACTTGAGGAACTGTATTAAAGGTTAGAAGTGTTAGGAAAGTTGAGAACCAGTGTGCTAGACCCAAGTGTATAGTGTACAGAGCAGCAAAAAGGTATTCTCAATTAAGGAAGACTCTGAGTTTTACGAGTAAGAGGGTGGGCAGGGGTAATGTTCTCCAGGAGGCAGGCACTGATGACAGCTCCTGAAGCCGTGGGCCTGCTCCAGCTACTCCTGACAAAATGTGAACATAAAAACCTACCTCTTAGAAAGTGCTTCCGGGGAGCACCTTACAAGGTGGTTCCAGGGAGAAATGAATGATATCTAAACCATGTCAGTCTAAAGTAATTAATCTCCGGCCTCACCTTGTAAATAGCACAGTTCTCTTCAACTCCCCACAGCCCCTGTCACCTTTTAAGTCCCCAGAGTTCATTTTCCATCAGCCATAGTTAGAGTGTAAACTCCAAGGTAGCAAGAACTATGTTCAGATGTTTTACTTACAATGTTTCCTAAACCGTAATAGTCAATTAGCCAACAAATGTACTATGGATAATTTGAGGAATGAATAAAATATAACATTTGTAAATGTAGCTGGGGGAGCACTGATAACATCTTCACAATGTGAAAACCGACAATAGAAATCTAATGTTAGTCATTAATCATTTGTAGGTGAGTGCCCACTAACCACTGATATTTGTGCAGTACTTTATTTTGATAGTTGGTGTGAGGACTGCTGAATAAAAAGTAAGAAGGGGAAGGGATGTAAGAGTCCCAGGGCCGATTGTGTGTGATTAATTCAGGGTCATAAAACTTAGGCATCTCATAGCTCATGTAAACCCTGTTCCTTCTCTCTCCATCATTTCAGAGATCAAGCTTTGTGTAGGATCACGGGTGATTATCAGGGGCATAGGACTAGACTGAAGGGGCTTCCTTTTCAGCCCAGTGGTTTTCCTGTAGCTCATCCCATCTCACATTGTCTTACATCAAACATTCTCTCTTAACACTTCCTGGTTTAATGGCATCTGAAATCTGAAAATTTAACAGCATATTTCCAGGTGTAAAATTTAACTTTCCCTTACCTTCCCACACAATCATTCCTGGGATTTCCAACTGTGAGATGGAGGTAAGGGATGTGTGTCTGTTGTAAGGATCATTTTAGGGTCTTGCTCGAAGTCATGCACAATAAACCACTTATCCACGGCTACAATGCTCCTGGTGTCCAATTTCTCACATATGTGATTCCATTTCAAAAGTACAACTTGAACAATTTTCATGGTCATGTTTTGTTAGAACATTGCAAGTGGCTCATAAACAAAGCAAAAGGCCTGTGCACCATTGAGGAGTCTACACATAAATCTGGAATGCAGAATTAATTTCTGAACTATTTCATTATTGCAACAGATTCTGCATCTTACATATCTTTGGGGTGGAGTGGGGCATCACAGATATATCAGTTTAGCATTAATGAGAAGCAAACTCGAAATAGCTGGATAACCTGATGATTCCAATGCTATGTGAAAACCAATCTGTTTGAAACTAATTTCCTCCAGTAACATGCTATAATTTTTAGTTTTGAAGCCATTTTTTGTGGGTTTCATGCCTGTGCTTTAAAATTTTGCAATAAAACATAGATGTTCATGTCAGGTAAGAAAAGAATATTCTGATTAATCTATGAATTTTAATTAATGATTAAAGGTGATATCTTATTTTTTTCCTTGTTTAAGAGAACATTAAACCTTTTAATTTCCTACTGGACTTAAGTCATGAGGTGCAGGTAAAGGACCTGGGGACTAAAGCATCAGTTTGAGTCACCTTCATCATCTTTGCTGAGCCTCTTGGAAGATGGGAAAGGAAACTGGAAAAAAAAAACTTGTAAAGATAAAGATGAAAAGATGTCTTTATTTTCAGTAGAGACTGAACACTAGAGGCCCCGTGAGATGCCTTCTGTCTGACTCCCCCGACTCACTCCATGGCAAGTCTGCGACTGCGCATCAGGTTCTTTGCTGAAGGCAGTTCATGCCTCTGTAGACCCAGCTCTCTCACTGGCAGCTGGCTCTCAACGGCACGGGCAGCTTTTCCTTTAAACTTTCCAAAATCAGTCATAGCTCTGTCTTTTGGGACCCCGTAGAACAGATCTAGCCCCATCTGAAAGCTCACAAATCAGTGGCATATTCAAGGACAGTGAATACAACCCTCTGCGTGTCTTCATAGGTGACTAGAGTTGTTGCTATTTGAGAGGGGGGGGGAGTTATGAAATGTTCCTTGGTGCTGCTGGGTCTTCGATGCTCTGATGGGAGAAATAGCAGCAGCAGAAGATGTACCACCTGGCACTGGATGCTGATGCATTGTCTCTGTCTATCCTCCACAGTCCAATTGTCTCCTAGTCTGTCCCTATGTAGTGGCCCGATCTAAACTCTTGAGAAGTCAAACACCCCCAAAAGTCAGAAACAGATTATCAAGACAGACTGAAGAAAAAAAAAGGGAGAGTCTAGCTTACTGTAGAATTAAATGGCCACCCCCTAAAGTATGTCGCCCACCATTGCATGAACAATTGAAATCTGGGTTAAAGTGGTTAAGGGAGCTTTTGGTCTGAAAGTTTCTGACACACAAATCTTCAGTCCCACAAAGCAACTTCATCTTGACAGAGACACCAGAGCAGTTCTGGGACAATAAAGGTGACAGAGGAGAGACCTTTTGGCTGCGCAAGTTAGACCAAGGACCTAACATTTGATCTGAGTACTGAGAGATGAATTCTAGTTGATAGGAGGAACTTCTTCATAGGCTGTGATCTGTTCATGGTCTGAGAAACACTTACCCAGGCAGGAGAGGGACAGGAGAAATCTGGAAAAATTGGGTTGCCTGCCTAGAAAGGGTTTTGGTTCGCCAATCAAAAGCACACAGCTCTTGGTCGGTTAGGTTTTCTGTGTCATTTACTTAATTTGGGGAGTGAGATTAGCAACTTTATTTTGTATATTTGAAACAAGTTTTAAAACGAGCATGTGAATTGGAGGCAGGAGGAGAACATAAATAGAACAACAAAGGGAAAGACCATGTTGCAGCCCTTGGTTTCAGTTGAAGTACAGTGCGTTAGATGTCATTTCTGAGCGTAAATTTCGGATTGGTGTCTAGCTGCAGATGAACGAGGAGAAGGAAGGCGGTCCTGCTGGCTTATGTCAGCTCCCACATCTCATGCTGAGTGGAGGCTCTCAACCTTCTTATGGTTTAGATTATAAGATGTCAGCGTTTTTGAGGAAAAGGTGTTTGATGCTCCTGTGCGCATTTAAGCAGAGACTACTGTAGACAGCACGGTATTGGTTCTGCAGATAGAGAGGGACAAACCCCGTCAAACAGACAGCTGTTTAGTTTGTATACAGCCCAAGAGTGCTGTGGTACTGTTTGCCTAATGGGCTTAACATCTGCAGTAGGCCAGAGTCCCAATGCTGCTCCCACTGGTACCCCAGTCCTGTTTCCAGTGATGCTCCAAGTCTTCTTCTTCCATAGAAATTCTCCCAATGCTGCTCCGGTCGATGGCCCCAAAGCTGCTCCCGTTGATGGCTCCAGCCCTGCTTTCATCGACTCCCTGGCTCCTGCTCCCAATGCCAGTCTCTCAGATGTTCTCAGCCCACTCTAGGATCCCCTCATCACTTATTGCCTCTTGATATAGGTCTGATTCTTTTCAGCGGCCCAGAACTGTCTACATTACAACCCCTCTAAAAGCACCCACAGCTTCCATCTTCCTCTCCCCTAGCAAGGGAATATTTATGCTTCAACCATCTGTCCCACTGTGAGTTTTCATTCATTTATTTATACATGGTATACAATTCCCATGCTCTTCGTGCACAGTAACACACTTCCATGGCCTTTTCAACTGCGAATCTGTCAAATATTAGTTCTAGAAGACTGAACGCGATCTCCCAGCAGGGAATTTTGTGTTTCTCTGCCATCACTCTGCAGTGTTCAAATCATGCAGTTTGGTGTCATTTTTTGTTTGTTTGTTTGTTTGTTTGTTTAAATCATGGTTTTGTATTTGTCCCTTTTGCAACTGTCATAATTGCAGGAGTACAGTGACCATTTTGATCTTCTTTCTTGTGACTTGATTTGGGGTCATTTGAGGGAAATTTCGCTACGATAGACTTGGCTCCAAGTTCCTTGGGACTGAGGAAATAGAGGGGAAGATCAGGAGTGTACCCCAAACTATCTCTCGACTTGTTGACAGAGGTGAGGTTGAGGGAGCAGCAAGATGGGCCTCTCCTTGTTGTTATTTGAGTCTGATGAAGGGGCTCACATAACAGTTAGGACACAACTGGCTTTGCATAGCTGCGTACATGTTTTAGCTTAAGCCAGTACTGATGATGCCGGGTACAGCCTTAGTGCGAAAGGCCTGCATGCCCCTCTCTGCAGTACCAGGCAGAACACAAGCTTCTATTTACAGATTGGCACCAATGTGGGGCAAGAATTCACACGCACGCACGCGCACACACGCGCACACACTCTCTCTCACACACACACACCTGACACAAAGCTTGAAAAGGGATTCTAAAACAAAAGAACAGAGGCTTCCTGACTCAGTGTTAGCTGCAGAAATCCATGGCTCTTTTAGGAGGCCCTGCTGCCAAACAATTAAGTGCTGTTTAGGAGCAGCTGGCAGCGTGCTTCTCTCCATTCTGGCAGGGCATGGGTTACACAGAGGGAGATACGCATGGAGCTCCAGGTGTCCTCAAGCCTTTGGTCCCTGGATGTCCTTGGAGAAGCAGGGCGTGAGGGCATGCTTTGGAACTGGGATCGAGTCTCTGCTCTTCCTAGTTATTCCACAATGAGTTTAGCTTCCTTGTTTCTCCCCAGTCTTGCCTTCCCCTGACACATACAGCTAGAACTTTAAAAAGTCTTACAACAGAACGTGGCGCCTACTGAGAGCAGCACGGGACTTGCATAGTGGAGACCTCTGTGGCCAGAAAACCAAGGGTCACAGGACTTCTCTCTCCCCACAGCTTAGCACAAGGTCTGGGAGCGTCTGGCAGCTGGAATGAAGTCTTGCTTCAGCTGAGCAGTGTGGGAAGGAAGGAACCGAACAAAATTGTGCAGTGGTAGAAAAGTCTACCCCAAATCATGTGTGAAAGACTCGCCTGGTATCATTTAGAATTGTTATGCGTGTGACAATCAATGTATTGTCTCCCAGGGGCACAGGCACCCTTGTAATAGAAGACCAGGTGTGTTGTAGTCTATTGCAGCAAGAACAGCACTAACCTGTCTGTCAGCAGAGGGCGCTAGAGAGACATTGACGACAAACTAGCTGCCAGGTACTAATTTCTGTGGCGTTTGCATTGATTGCAGGCTCTGTCCAGCCCCACACCAAGACTGCACATCCTCAGCCCACAGACCGACTCACAGAGTGCTCCCTCTAGAGTCCCACTCTCTCAGTGCGTCCACTATGCTTGCCTCCTGGAGAAAGTGCTTTAGCTTGCCCAGTCATGCCGGACAGGACATCGGGGCACCCTCCCTTCCCAAACCCCAGCCCTAGCACCTTTTCTGCAGTAGACCTGAGTTCCTGCTTCTGGAAATCACTCCCTTCCTGCTCCTTCCTCCAGTCCCCATCCTCTGCCTTCTGAGCTGGAGGGTCTTGCTTTGAAAAAGGATCCTTGACTGTGACCCAGTGTCCGTTTTTTGTAAATAAAGACCTACGGGCCCACAGGCACACTCCATTCTTTCTTGCGGTCTCTGGTGCTGCTTCGATACTGAGATGGCAGAAAGGAGTCCGGTAACACAGCCTTGGCGGTCGGTGATGGCGCCTCTACTATTCTTTAGGTCGTTTACAGAATGCACTTCGCAGGCCTCTAGCTTAGCTCTCAGTCCCCGCTCCCTTACAAAGCCTCTCCACTGCTACAAGTGACACTGTAATTATTTATTGTGAAATGTATCGGCTCGAAGTGCAGAGTCGTTTCTGTCTCCCGACTGGACTTTGCTATGGGCCCCATCTAACTGCACTACAGCCAGTACTATTTCAGTTGACGGGAAGAAGCAGCGAGAATTCCTTTCCCATCAGCAAACTCTCCAAGACCAAGGCTTTGTGGTCCTTGCTGCTCCCTACTGTGTGGGGAAGGGGGAAAAGTAGGGAGGCTAATCATAAATTAATTATGCGATAAGTCATCTCACCACACCCACACCGTTCATTTGCTTCACCTGAGTGTAATCCGGATGCCTAGCATGTCATACGGATTTAGTAACTGATTTCGAACAAATGACCAGTTTGTACATGATTCTGAGAAAAAAAAAAAACAAATAAACAAAAAAAACAGGCCATGCAATATTTTCCTTTCAAAAGGGAGAAATGAAGTAATAAAATGGCGATTAAGCAAGGGACATTTTCTGCCTCAAATATTTACTCAGAGTATATGAAAATTGTAAGAAAAACACAAAGAAAAGAGATGTGCCTGGGAATACATTATCTTAAGCCAGATATGCAAATGGAGTGCAAAAATGCAACAAGAAATAATTTTCTCCCGAAACCTTCTGATGATTGAGTCAGGCACTGAAAGTTCAGGCTGCATTAGCTGGGCAGAGAGAGCCCAGAGCCCTTCTCTCAGGAGGACCCAGCCCTGCAGGGCTCACGCTCGGTTCACTTCCACAAGCAGCTGTGGATGGAGGTCAGCTCTTATTTTACTTAGCATTGTTCCTTGACTCGGAGAGCTAATTACTTGCAGGGGCCGTGCTCATTAAGAAGAATAACTCATTCGCATGGAAGAAGTCTACAGGCTGTCCTTTTGGGTTCAGTCCCCTGATTTTATTTTTCTCTGATTTGGGAGGACCAGAAAACAGGGGCATGCAATGAAGGCACTTCAAAGCCCTCATGCCTTGTTTCCTAAACCTTCAAACCCCCTTTTGTGGGCAGAAATTAGCCTTTGCAAAGGGATGTAAGTGAGAAGTTATAGTTTATTCTCTTTTCAGGGCAAGTACTTTTTGGCCTTCATCGCATCTGTCTCCCACAGAGCACTTTGGGACAGGGAGCATGCATCCCTCAGGCTGCTGCTCATGGTGGGGTGGAGAGCTTTGGACACCACAGTGACACTTCCTCTACTGTTGACAAAAACAGAAAAGAATTCCACCCATTTTGAGCACTGAAGCTGTTTTAGTACCTTAGAAGCCACCCATAAACCATTCTAAACAAACCAGCCCGGACTACAGGAAACCAAAATACTTGTTAGCACATTTCTCCCCAGGAAGGATAAAGCGTTTTGTTAAATACACCAAATGAATTCAAGGAATGCATTTTTTTTTCTGGGCCTTCATACGATGTCTGAAATGTAGGTCACTCAAACAGTAAGAAAACAAACCGAGTTTCTATTGTCATCAGCAGCAATTTAGTGAATAATTGTTGGTCCTTAACATCAGTCTCATGAAATGTAATGTCAACTAATCAACATATTTTGTTGAGTTCAACAGGTTAGTGGTTCTCATGTCATGCTCGCTGCTCGTCCATTGGGAATTAATCTTAAAACAAAACAGAGAGATGCTGTGCCCATCCCCCAAGGGACTGGATATCATGTGGAGGGTGTAGTTAAGCTTTGGGGATTTGGAAAGGTCTTTTCCAAGACTGTAATGTGTAGAAGTTGGAGAACAATTGCATTAAGCTGATCTTTGACTCAGGCCATGGGAATGGTGAACGAAATAGAAGAGCTTGGTGTCCCCTTTAACCTGGGAGTCTGTGATGATCCTAAAGAACTATGGTCCAGACTCTTAACAAGAGGACATGACCTGGTGCTGGCATCGCTGGGTGAGCAGGCCAGTTTCTTTGAGAGTCTTAGTTACTGTCTATTGCTGTGAGGCAGAACCAGCACCAGGACCAAGGCCAGGGCAAGTTATGGAAGCATTCACATGGGGACTTGTTTACAGCTTCAGTGGGGTTAGTCCATGACCTCCATGACCCAGACTGTGGGGTAGCACTGGAGTAGTAGATGAAAGATTACATCATATCTGTAAGATGGAGGCAGAGAGACAAAGGAGGGGGGGAGACAGAGAAAGAGACAGAGAGAGAGAGATACAGATAGACAGAGACAGAGAGAGAGACACACACAGAGACACAGATAGACAGAGACATGGGTGTTTGAAATTTCAAAGCCCATTGCCAGAGACATACCCACCGTGCCTCCTAAGCCTTCCGAAACTGTCCCATTAACTGGGAACCAAACACTCAACTATAGGGCCTCATGGGAGCCCATTCTCATTCAAGTGACCCCACAGAGTAAGGAAAGAAAATGTATCTTTAGCTGCGAGAGCCCGCTGTGGATGCCCAGGAAGAGAATCGTGGCTGGGAAGACCGAAGGGACAGAGGAGGCCATCTTTGTCCCTTCTCTCTCAGTCTCCCTTTGAGATCTCTCTGTTTACCAGAATACTTGCATATGTTATATAGTGAGAAATACCGGAGACAGAGGGCACAATCTAAAACAAAAGTCACTTAATTTTTGTGCACACTGCATGTACCATTGCCTTAAGGTGTATTTATTTATTTATTTATTTATTTATTGTGTGTGTGTGTGTGTGTGTGTGTGTGTGTGTGTGTGTGCGCGCGCGCGCGCGCGCATGCGCCTATTTTTTGGGAGGTTTTTGGATTTCTGATTTGTAGAATATAATTGACCCAAAGAGAGAGCATTGTGCCAAGAACCAAACTCAGTCAGAGTTCTGGGTAGATAATGAAGGGTGGAATTGGAAAGCTGCCTATAATCTCTGGGATACGTGTAAGACAAAGGTTTTAAAAATAAACTTTATGTGGTGATGTAGCTCAATCGGTAGCTGGCTCTGGATTCAGTACCAGCACTCGATAGTCTGGATTTAGTGGCATATGGCCATAATCCCAGTACTTGAGAAGAAAGGGGGCCAGAAGTTTCGAGGTCACTCTCAATAACACAGCTACCTGGAGGACAACCTGAAACCCATGGCACTCTACTTTGAAATTTAGAAGGAAGGAGGGAGGGGGGAGGGAGGGAAGAAGGGAGGAAGGAGGGAGAGAGGGAGGGAGGGAAGAAGGAAGGACGGAGGGAGGAAGGGAGGAAGGTTTTTTTAGGGACTAGATGATGGCTTGTCTGGCGATTGACCAGCCTGGTGACCTGAGTCTGATCCCCAGAACCCACATGGTAGAAGGAGGGAATTGACAAGTTGTCCTCTGACCTCCACAGGTACACCATACAATAAATAACTCTAAAACTCAAAACTTTGTATATCTGATTCACAGTTTGACAAGAAGTACCACAATGCCCCTGTGAGCATCACTGAACATCCACACTTGTAGTAGATGTATAAATAACAGCAGGCTGGCAAGGTAGGTTTTTTTTTTTTTTTTAAGTATTCAAATCTACATTTTAAAAAATATTTTAAGTGTGTGGATGTTTTGCCTGAATGCACCACATGCATGCAGTGCCCACACAGGCCGGAAGAGGGCGGAAGATCCATTGAGATTGGAAAAAGTGAGAATCACTGTGTGGGTGGTGGGACTCAATCCCAGGTCTCTGTGAGATCGATCAGTGCTCTCAGTCACCGAGTTGTCTCTCCGGCACTGCACTTAGTTACTTACTTAATTGTTTTGTGATTGCAACCTATAAAAATTATTTTTTAGATTATTAAATAATTACAAAATTTTCCCTTCCCCTTTTCCTCTCTAAACCCTCCCCAAATCTCCTTCAAATTCATGGCCTCTTTTTTCATTAATTGTTATTGCATATATATTGCATATATATATACATATATATGCAATATATTCCTACATATATACCATGATAAGTCCATATGTTACTTGTATCGATGTTTCAGACTGGCATTTGGCATTGGGCAACCATCTGATGTGCTCTAACCTAGTGAAGTCTACTTCTCCTCACCCAGCTCTTCAGTCACCAAAGTTCTTTGTGAAGAATCCCTAATCACAATCCACTAACATTTGTCCTTGTACCCACAAATAAGTGTAGCCTTCATGCCTCATCAAGGAAAAGTCTCTTTCTAACAGGTAGATAACATTACAGAAAACCTCAGCCAATCAAACTACAGGGTTCTGGAGCCTTGTCCCCAAAATGCATCTTCAAAACACTCCCACACCTAAGGCTCAGGGACCATTGTGGAAGACGGGACAGAGAGGTTTTAAGAGCCTCTCTTAAACAGGGAGTTTGTTGTGAGACCATGTCTCTGGATAATATCAGAAGTTATAACCATAAAGCCTCGCTAACAATGACTGCCCAAACCTGAGCAAAGCTAGGACAACACCCACAGGCATGCCCAAGTGGATGGTGAAAGGCCCAGTGAGTCTCAGCCCTAAAGAGTTTTTAATGAGATTTTTGTCTCGGACTCTTAAGTAGTTGGTATTGGAGCCATCACCAGGCTGAGAGGTTTTTATGCTCATATAATTATTAAAAAAAATTGTGTGTGTGTGTCTGTGTGTGTGTGTGTGTGTGTGTGTGTGTGTGTTACATGTGTGCATTGAAGGAGGCTGGGAGAGGGCATTGAACCCTCTGGAGTTGGGGTTGCAGGCAGTGAGTCTTTCAACCTCAGTAGTGGATCCTGGGAACAAAGCTCCAGGTCTTTTGGAAGAGCAGTAAATGCTCTTAACCACTAAGCTATTTCTTCAGCCCCACTAATAAAATTCTTGATGACCCCCCACCAAAGGGCATTTTATGACTTTATAAAATGACTGGACTTGTGTGCAATTTATGGACGCCATTTACAGGGCAGTGGTTGTGATGTCTATCCTCCGTCTTCTTTATGTTACCACAGCTTGTACATTTTTGTGTTTCTTTGATCATTTATTTAGTTTGTCATACAAAGTAATGGATCTCATCATGACGACTTCTTCATAAATAAGTATTATTATACTTGGCTCTCTACAGTTTCCCTCCCCTCCCCAACTTCCCTCCAGCTGGTCTCGCCCAGTGAGCTCCTCTTTTCTTCCCTGTCAGATGGATTATATTACTTCCTTTCCCTCCTCCCTTAAGAGTGCTCCCTCTGCGCTCAGGATCCCCATATATAAGCACACACGTGCATAAGATAAAACATGTGGCAGCTGTCATCTTGCATCTGGATCATTTATTGATTTCTGATTTCTTTGTTTTCTTAGATACACACCACCGGGTTAGTTTTCTGGGATGATGTCAAGTCTATAACATTTAAGAACTTTTCAAGCTTTCAGTCAAGGAGCTGTTGTTTTTAACCTGCAGCTGAAACTATAGGGAAATGTGGAAACGATGTGAGATAGGATGCTTCCAAAGCAACTCGTCTCCCAGCCCATTCAGAACCAGTCCAACCCCTCTCCTACGTTGGATTTATTTGCCACACTAGGTTCTCTCATGTGACACTTTTGTCTAAAAGATGTCTTCTCCATCTCCTGGGAGATTTCGGCCGAATTGTCAGGATGTAAACTCATATCTATATTGTTGTAGCTGACTCTGTCTCCATCAAGGCCACCTTGTAACTTCTGGCTCTGGATACCATCATAGCTCAAGTAGGCATTGGAGAGTGCTGTTTCCATATGGTAGGGCTGCTATATGGCAGTGAGAAAATAAAATAAAACAAAAGAGTTTACCTATTTGATTGCACACATATGATCAGCTATGTCAGGGAAGCAGTCCACATATGGCAGCAGTCAATGACATAATCATCATCCAATGAAGTAAAAATTTCTATTTACATTTGAAGAAACCAAAGAGTAAGAGGTGAAGCAGTCTGCATGCCAGGGACCATTTTGAAAGCTAGTGGCAGAGTCTTAATTAAAACCGAGTATCTCCTATTTCTAAAAATAGGTTTATCCACAAGTCTCTATTGCTTCCTGTCCTTGTCAAATTTGTTTTCTCTAACTTTTTATCATCAGTATTTACAAAAGGAATTACCCTCTTTGACGGTATACTCTTTTGTTTATCTATTTTTTAAACTACTTTTTTTTTTTAATGCTATGCGTGTGGGTTTGTGGGTGTGAGGTTTTGGTTATTGCAGTGAAGTCATCAGCCTTGGTGGCAAGAGCCTTTATCCACCGAGCCACCTCTCTGGCTCAGTGACAACCTATTTAGCCCCAGTATCTGGGAATCTACAAACATTTCCGATTGTTGCGAATGTTTGGTTCATTGTGAAGTTTATTTGACAGGACTTGCCTGTCAAATGAGCTTTGACTGGTGGAATGCCAGGAGGTACACTTAAATCCCTGAACAGAGTATGCTAGGTATGACTAGCTTCGGGGATGTCACACACAGCCACACCGCACAAGACAAGTTCTTTCAGCCTAGGCTCTGAATCGAATCCTGGAGGACAAATCTGTGTCCTGGAGCCCAACAGCCAGGCTAAGTGTGTCCTAGGTGGGGACAGTGGACCTGACGACTGTGAACCATCACCTGTGTAAAGTTGAAAGCGGTAAGTTAGGCAAACTTATTATTGAAACAGCACCTTGGCTCTCTCAGTTTGCAGTTTGGGCTTTTTAGTGGAATTGAAGGCTTAAACCAAGTGAGACTGCTTTGTGCGCTGCGCGGTGGGATCACGAGTTCTCTGGACAGCTAGGACCTGCCGCCCCAGGCAACGCCTTCATCCCTCTTCCTGCAGTGATGCTGTGTTATAGCTGTAGGGGATTTCAAAAGAATGGGCAGCCGATGAGACCACTTGTTGATAAAAGTTTTCCAGTAGTTCTATCATGCAAGGAGCTTGCATTGATAGCCACACATGACGTGGCAACCCCTACGCCTCCCTGCATCTCACTTGCATGCTTTGTTCTGGCATGGCGTTATGTAGGTTTAGTGTTCCTGTTGTTACCTATGATCTCATTTCATTATAACAATGTGTGATCTTATACAGAAAAATAAGTAAGTCTGAAAAGGTGACAGTCATATGTACAATCAGAATGATTTTAAGGTGTCATGGTTTAGGAAGATCCAAAGGCTGACCTTTAATTGTGGGTAAGATTCTGAAGGATGTCCTTGGGAGAGCACAGATTTAATCTAGTGCATTAGTTAGTAAGAATCCCATAGTAAAGGAATAGACTCCCAAATCCTACTGGATTTGTAGTTCATCTGGCCTCATGTCTCTAATTTGATGCTTTTCAAATATGTATTTGGACAAAATTTAATGAGGCTTACCCCATAAGTTTGTTGTAGAAATCATTAGCAAATACGTGGAGTGGAGAAATGTCATCAAAGCCATTAAAAGGTTAATAGAAGTTGATACTGTTAGAGGAGACAGGTCGGGTTTGTGCAACTTTCTGTTGAAATATTGGTTTATGGGGACCTGTAGAGTTGACAGTATTTTATAAGCTGCTTCTTTGTATAAGTGTGTGTATCCCTTGCCCGACACTGTGCTCTATAGTCACAGTCACCCAAGGACAGACACAGCCATTGCATTGCTTAAGGAACTGAACAAGCACTTCTCTCACCAGAGGGAGAGAGGCATTTCACAGCCCACATTGCAGCGTAGCAAGGGTCACAATACAAACGAAAGAGTCAGGAGATGATAGAGGAGAGGGCGAGTGATTACTGTGACAAGCATTGAGGTAGTTTGTAGGAGAAGTTACAAATGGACTTCTAGTAAATTCTTCCTAGTGGGCCAGAAAAAAAAAAAAAAAAAAAAAAAAAAAAAAAAAAAGGCTGAATCAAAAGTGGGGTTGAACATTTGAGTCTAAAAGACTAAACAAAAGCAGGTAAACAGAAAACAACTCATGTTGGCATGGACAGAATATAAACCTGCAAAGACTAAACAAAAACAGGTAAACAGAAAACAACTCACGTTGGCACGGACAGAGAATAAACCTGCAATATTTGATACCACCAACCAATAGCTTCTGTCAATTTCATAACTGATACGAGTTTAGATGTGTGGATGACACTTTTCTGGTCTGGTTCTTAGTGTTTTCTGTGCAGTGACCTTAAAAACATGCCATGTTTGTATTTAGCAATTACCCTTGTTGAACTCAAGATAATTAACTCAAACGGGATTGGTATTAAAAAAAAATAGATAAGAAGAAATTCCTGTTTGATTTTTCTCGAACACAAAGTCTATCGTCTGCAGAGTGTGAATAAGGTCCCATATTACCTGTGACTTGTAATAAGCTCACCTTTTCAAAAATTGTAGAGGCAGCCACCAGGCCAAAATCTTCAAGCTCCAACCTGGGGATGTTAGATCACATTCAAGACATAGTTAGATGCTGGCTGTATGAGTAGAGGAATCCTAGACTACATTAGAACAGGGAATCAGTCAATCAGAGCTTTGTTTTAAGGAAAGAGAAGGCTAAGTCAACCCCCTGCAGCCTTTGGAAAATGTGTACAAAGACATTGCTGGTGGCATTCCAACCAGAACACATTTTTTTTTTCTTTTCTCGAGGCTGAAATTGCTGGTTTAACTAAGTCAGCTAAGACAGTAAGATTCGGGAAGCTGCTGCTTAGGCTTCTTACTCAAGCATCCTGTCAGACATGCGCCCCCGGAACACAGCGGTCACTCTGACCTAGAGTATCTAACGCACTGTTTCTATAAACCGAATAAAGCTCTCTGGTGTCTTAGGGCCCCAGCTCCCATATCGGCTCCTGTTCCCGCCCTTTCGCGTTCTTTTTAACATGTTTCTTTTAAAAAAAAAAATTCTTTTAGTTTTCTGAGATTAAATATATGTGCATTTTTATTTCTGTATGATGTGTATGCGTCATATGTAAATGATGTAACTACATCATTTCTCCTTCCCTTTCATAGTCTGTACCCCACTTGCTCTACCCAGACACTTTTACAGAGATTTCCTTCATGTTCTCGATTGGATTGGATTTATGTATTTTACCCAGAGGACAGTCCTGACAAGCCTCCCTAATTCTTCAGTTATCTACCTCAAAAGTGGTGGGAGGCATGCTTGTAAGGTTGCAGGTGACTCTGCATTCCTTGCTTCCCTGTAGATGGTTGCAGAGGCTGCCTCCCACTGACCTTTCTATGCCCTCCCTGGAGGGCGCTCTCCTGTTCCTGAATCAACTGACCACTGTAGCCTTTTACGGATACAGTCTGTACCCTGTACCCTCTCCGTGTCTGTGTGCGGACAAGTTCCTCCTCCTCTGTGCTGGTTTGAAAGAAAATTGCCCCCCCAAAGGGAATGGTACTATTGGGAGGTGCGGCCTTGTTGAAGTAGGTGTGGCCTTGTTCTAGGAAGTGTGCACTGTGGAGGTAGGCTCTGGGGTGTCATATATGATCAAGCAATGCCCAGTGTTTCAGTTCACTTCCTGTTGTCTTTGGATCAAGATGTAAGGACTCAGCCTCAGCACCATGTCTGCATGGTTCCTTGATTCCTGCCATGATGATAATGGACTAAAGCTCTAAGCTGCAAGCCATCTCCAGTGAAATGTCTTCCTTTATAAGTGCCTGGTTATGGTGTCTTTTCACAGCAATAGAAACCCTGAGACATCCTCCTTCTAACTCTATTTTCCTTCCTACGTAGCAGCTTTAAGAAGAGTCCACTCTTCCCTTCTTTTCCATTCCCCTCCCATAGTATTCTCCTCTATTACAACCGTGTGTTACTCTGAGCCTTTTTGCATGTCTAACTCTGAGCCTTGGGCCCTAACACTTTCTACACACTGGTCGGTGATAAATGTGTGATAAACGTGTGGAGTTGGTAGCACTTTAGGAATTTTTACTGGAGATTAAACGATGTCAACACTGCCACTTTGCAGTCTGTTTGATTTTCCCCTTCCTCCCTACCTCCCCTTTCTTCCTTAACTTCGTCACATTTATTTATCTTGTGCGTTCGCATCCTAACCAAGGCACAGACAGGGAGGTGAGCATGGCAGGCCTCTCTCTCCTACTGTGTGTGAGCTGCAGATCAGACTCAGACTTTCAGCCTGGCAGAAGCACCTGTGCCTGCCGAGCCATCTTACCAGGATTTTGCTTTACTTTACACAGGGTCTTTCTACATAGTTCAAGCTGACCTGGAACTTATTCTGTCACCCGGGCTGGCCTCCAATTTGCCATCCTTCTGCCTCAGCCTTCAAAGTGATGAGATTACAGGTTTATACCAATATGCCTGACTTCGGCTTCATATAGCTAAATCAGAAAGGCACTGAAGACCAAAGGAAAAGGGAAAAGGAAATCTAACCTTTCTTAATATAAAGAATTGTATCTGAGATACGAACCCTCATTAAATAAACAGTACAGTTTGTGAACGTGCTGGTTCGGAGATTGTCAGGGGAATTAGGAAGCCATAGGATTGTGCACTTATTATTGGTTACTGGGATGTGTCAGGGTCACACCAGAAGATATTCGTGAACTTAAATTTCAACTTCAACCCTGGCTCCTGATGGACTCAAAACTCTGTGGTGCCATATTCATTGTAAATTTGGCTACAGCTTCTCTTTCTGCCAGACTGACCACTCTGTCTTACAAAACCACTATAAATTCCAAGATCTAGTTAGCACAGTGTTGCTTTTCCCGGGGAAAAGCCAGATCCAGAGATATCCCCTGTTCATTCTCTTGGTTAGACCTCGTTTCATATGAGTTCTCTCCATCTCTCTGTCTCTGTCTCCACGTCTTCCAGCCTCTCTCTCCCCCTCTCTCCCTCCCCCCTTTTCTCTCCATCTCTTTCTCCTGAATGGCATCTCTAAACAATGTCAGGAACCTGAGAAGAAAACATAGTTGAGAGAGTAATTGAGGAAATACATAGAAACTGTTAGACTTTCATCTTTGCAATTTAGCTTTTTGTGTACAAAGGAAAATCTTACAAGAATTATTATAATAGACAGACAGATGCCTATTCCTTATTTGAAACACACTGAAGTGTGAATATCTCAATCCAAAACTTCAACCTTATATGATGGTCAGATCCATCATTTAAAAAGAATATTAACAAAATATTTTGATTTATTGGTAATAAAATGAAAGGTTAAAATTGAATATTGACACTGAAAATCAGGGACTTATGATAGGCTTAGGGAATGGTAAGATAGCCTGGAATGCTATAAATATCTCTCAGGGCTTTTCAACTCACTGAAGAATTACCATTAGTGACTTTCCAGTGGGTAATTTTAATAAAGCAGTACAAAATGAAGCCATTAAATAGTACATTAAATATGTAATGGCTGGAAAGAAAAGTAAACCCACAATAGGAAAATTTTTATTCAGTAAAATTGAAAGAAAAAAGGCAAGAGGGGGTGTCACTCATCACAGTTGAACAAACTTATCTTTTAAAATAATTACTTATTAGGAAGTAGGGAAAAACAACCAAAAGCAAATGAAATCTAATGAGAACTCCATCCTTGAAACAGAGGTGTGGCCCATGGTCTTATGCACTTCAGAGTTAGTCTGTCATGTGACATATGGAGAAATATACCATAAAGCCTAGGAATTGTTAGCTCTCGTCTTCCCAGATCCCCCAATCACTACAAATTTCATGTCTCCCTCCCTCCCTTATCCTCTCCATTGTGCTCTTCGCTCTCTTTCTACTTCCTTCCTTCCTCCTTTCTCAGCATAACTTACTGAGTTTGGTTAATTTGCTCATGGGTGTGGGGCCATCCAGTGAAGCATGATCACCTTGCCCGAGGCCACATTCCTACAGAAAATTGATCCCCCTTCCCAGAGTAGCAGCTGTTTTCTGCCATAGGGATTTTGTTCCCCAAACTCAGCGTTAAATTGGTATGTGGTATGTGTGTGTGTGTCCTTCCATGTGCTTATGCATACATACATGTGTGTGTACATATATGCTTGTGCATATATGCATGTTGTTGTGTGCAAATCTCATGATTTGCCCTCAGATTGGCTGGCTTCCTAGAAGTAGGAGTGTTTTCCTTGTGGGCAAAATTTAAAATTGCTCACACAAACAAGTCTGGCAGGCTCTGCCAAAGCTTCTAACTGCTGGTTCTGAGCAGGAACTGAAAAAGAAAGAAAAAAAAAAGCCCCTTTCCATCTTTGTGAGTAACTTACACAAGCTGGGAGAAAGAGGGAGAAAGAGAGGAGAGCAGGAGAGGGTGGAGAGAGAAAGGGAGGGAGAGAGAGACGAACTGGGGAGAAGGATAAATGAGAAAGAGAACATGAGGAGGAGGAGGGATGTAGGGAGAAATGGGGGGGGGATTGCATCAGAGATAAACCAGCTGAGCTGAAATCTTTGCATGCCCTGTAAACCGGAATTTCTTGGTGTTGCCTGTGCTAGCTGGCACCCTCAGCCCAGTCATTGCCATGTAGTTCTTTATAATCCCAGTAGGTGTGAAAGCCCAATGAAGATTTGATTTTATGAGGATAAGGATGTTTCACCAAGGGTGAGATGGGCAACTTTCTCGATTCGCTGACACCGTTAGTTAGTCATCATTATTGTGACGAATTCCTTCCTCAGAGGTCCCTGCTGAAGAGCAAAGAGCATGCTGGCGAATTTTGCACGTCCCCAGGGCCTGCCCTGGGTCTCCAGATGTACCTTTTCCAGAAGTTTGTTGAGTGTAGGAAAGATGGGTGTGCCTTAGTTATCCATTAATCTCTACATTTGTATCCAAGCTTCCTGTCAAGTGATTTTCCACACCTTGCTTGTGTACAGTCTTGTTTTGACTTTAAATCCTAACAACAATTGACTGCTTAACTTTAGTCTTAATTTTAAGATTTAAACCAGTTGGCCCCTAACCACTCATGATTATATTCCTTGCTGCTTTTTAATCACCCCACTGAATGCTGACGATTCTTAATATACATTAGCCTCTGTGGTCTTCATATCCTCCAAGATTTACTGCTATTAGGATCCCCATCTTAATAACCTGGCATTCCTGCCTGTCACGAAATGTAAACTCTAGGCACATAAATATGGTAGACATGCCTTTAAAGTAAGGTCTGTAGTTCCAGTCTACCATGAAATTTATAGTATGGAAAAAATTCCTCGTTTTTGTTTGTGTTAAAAAAAGAAACTTAAGTCTCCTGAGTTCTAGAGTTTCTATAAGACAGCAGAAGGGGCTCTGAGCCAATGTTTAGGCTCCATATGTTTCATTAAAGTGGCCAGATGTCCTGCATTCATGAGGGGAAAGGAAATTGTGCTCTCTCTCTCTCTCTCTCTCTCTCTCTCTCTCTCTCTCTCTCTCTCCTTGCCAGCATTTCTTATCATTCTTTTTATGTTTTGCTATAAGCATGTCATCGTTGATAACCTGTTCTTTTTGTATTCAAGATGTCAGTGTTTTGAGGAACGACATTGACAGTGTCTGGTTCTCCTTTATGGCTCTGTGGCTTATTGTTATAAAAATGTATCTCACAATCTTCACACTGCTTACAGAGTCCTATAAACTACAGCATGAAGCAGATGTGATCCTGTTTATCCTTCTTTAAAGACTGAGCTTCAGGGTGCATTAGAAACTTCCTCTCAAGTACTGGATTTAAAAATACTGTCAGGAAAAATATGTAAAATGTACCAGACTCGGAAATGGAAGAAAAGCATCCCTGGACATCTTTCACGTGGACTGAGTGCTCTAAACTGTAACCTGTCTCCCTGACTTCCTGGGGTATCAAATTCTTCAAGGATGTGCTCCTTTATGGGGTGTGCTGTTAAGCTATATGTCTCACACCTTTCAACTCAGCACCCCCTTGCATTCTTAATTTTTTTTCAGGGCTCTGAGATGTCTGCTTTATGCAGATATTTCCCATATGAGAAATGAAAACTCAAAACATAGAACCTAGTTGCAAACTTGTGTTAAATTATAATATTAAATGCAGTACCGTTAAATGTCGAATCATGCTTATCTTTATGAAAAAGATTTAAGATTCATTTCTATTTTTAAATTACGTGTATGGCTGTGTCTGTTCATGGGTAGGTACACAAGCGCATGGGTGCTTGTAGACAACAAAGATAACAATCAAGTCTCCTGGAGCTGGAGTTGCAGGTGGTTGGAAACCACATTGCTGGGACTGGGACTCCAGTCTTTGCTAGAGGCATGAGCTCTTAACTGCTGAGCCATCTCTACAGGCATTCCTGGGAAGGTTTTACAGTTTCAAACATAATTCAAAGCAAAATTATGACAATTGTGTACATTTCTAAACTGTCGCCTGGCGGGCAGTGGCTAGGCCCTTATGTCTGCTTTCACATCTGCTTCAGTCTGTTACTTTGCTGGACGTGTTCATAAAAAGACAGTTAGCCCACTTTTCTCTGTAGCCAGAGGAGGAAGGGTGTCCAAACAATCATACACACACACACACACACACACACACACACACACACACAAACTTGGATAATCTTCCTTGATGTTATTCTAAAACTTGCCAAAGAGGGCGCTCTGCAGTAGTGTGTGCAATGAACAGTCGGAAGCATTTGTTTAAATCTCTCAGCCTGCCTGCTATTTCACATGGATCATTTATTCACACTGCATTATATAATTTCATGCATTGGTCATTGGGAAATCATTGGCATGTGGATAAATACAGACTATCTAAATGTTGATTTAGATTATTCGGTACTAAAAATCAGATTTTTTTTTCATATTATCAATCTCAGACATGTTTTTGCAAGTCAAATGTTCCAAAAGCAAAATCTATCTGTTATTACAATGAAGGCCACTTTAAGATATGCTTGCTATTAGACGTGGGGATTTTACTAAGTATGTTCTCTTAAAGCAGTAACTAGAAAATGATGGGAAAGTATGACAAATAGAAGCATGCACGGATTCCTCACAATGTTGTTCATACCAGAGACGGATTTGGAATAGCCAGAGATTTTCCATAATAGGCATAATGGTTAAAGAAAACATGGGAATAGAAGAAACAGATTACACTCGTTAGAAACTAGGTGTGGTGACATACATTTGAAATCTCAGCACCCTGTTGGTGAAGTCAAGAAGGCAAGTGTTCAAGGTTATCCTCGGATTACTAGTGAGTTGCAAGCGAGCCTAGGCTAGATGAGACCCCCATCTCAAAATACCCACCAGAAATCGACAAGCAAGAGTTCTCTGCAAGTTTATCTAAACACATGAGATACACTATAGAACCTTATATTTGACCTGGTCTTGTTTATGAAATATTTGTAGGAATGCTGATAGACAGTGTCTGAAGGAGATTTATCACAATAGGATCATGCACATGCTGGGGTGAGATGTTTAGGACATTTGTTTTTCTTTGTCATTTTGAGCTTTAAAAAAAAAAAAAAAAAACCAGAAGCACATATAAAGATGTACATTCAGGAAACATAGTGAGCTATTTTTCTCATTGGACGGGAAGACAGTTTTGCTTCTAAAAGTAGAAGATATGAATGTGTTTTATTTTGACAGTCAATGTTGAGAAGAGTCCGAGGCAGTGTGTACATGGTTTACGTGCTCATGGAAGCGTTAGTGTAGCCCTGCAGAAGAGGAATTTGACTTAAACCTATTAACGTTTGTTTCTTTATGACTTGGGCCAGTTTGCTTTACTAATAAACCCAGTAGATCTATTTCAGTTCTGCAGCTAAAGATATGTATAAAACACACATACTAGCAAAAAATAAGATGTGTAAAATTTTGGTACACCTGTTTCCTGGCTACCATGATGAACAGCCTATGCTACTCCACCATATTGGCTCATCTTTGTTGGATGCTCCTGTGATTTGGGAAAGAAGGGCGGTACAAGTCACGCCCCTCTACTGTTGGTGGCTTCTGTGAGGTCCCTCTTCTCTGCTCCTTCCTTTCCCTGCCCCTCCTCTGACTTCTAAACTTCATGTTTCCTTAGCCTCTGGCATGGGCATAGCCTAAATTTTAGCACTCTGTGTTTGCAGTCTGGTTGAAGACAGCAGGTTCACATTCCTAATTCATTCTTTTATTTTGCTCCCAAGACTGGAGTGTAAAAAAATCACAGAAGAGCTTTGTCCTTCAGTTGTTTATGAAGATGTATGCAATGAGAATGTATAAGCCAGAGATACTCAGAGATACCAGGGCTTCTGCTTCTCCATTCCAGGAAAGGAAGTGACTACACGCATAATTGTTACGCATCTTTTCAAAGGGGTTGGTTTAAGCATGCATTTTCTGTTCATGCATTTCTTACAAAACCATTACAATTACTTGGAAATTACTTTATAAGTACACTTCAAACACTTTTGGGAAAGCTTTTCTCTTCAGTTTGTGTGTGTACATTTGGAAGCTGCTCTGCAAACTCTTGTGTATGATTCAGAAGTTCTGGAGTCTCAGGTCTCACTGCTAGGAAACCGCCCAAGAGAGGTATAGTTTCCCACCCACAGGCTTTCCGGCATTTTACCCATTGGCAGGACATTGGGAGATTCCCAAGGTGCTCACATCTTTTTGTGTATTTAGGTTTCTTTTACTTTAAACGTTTTTTTTTAATCATCATCATCACCATTATTGTTGTTGTTAGCATATGTGTGCAAGGGGGTGAGGGGCTGCCCTGATACATGTAGAACTCAAATGTCAACTTAAAGGAATCTGTTGTCTCCTTCTACTGTGGCCTTACAGGTTTGCACTAGGGTCATCAGATTGGTCAGGCTAGGGCTTTTATCTGTGGAGCCATCTCACCAACCCCAGTTATTTTTTCTTTTAAGTAGAGTTCTATAATCCTAAATTGTTTGGGATAGAAAGAAATCGATATTTTTAATACACAGATTTGTGTTTTTCTATTAACCAGAACGTCTAGATAGTATTACAAAGAAAACTGGGGAGATGACTCAATCAGTAAAATACTCACTGTGCAAAGATAGGACCGAGTTTGGATCCCTGGCATTCACATGAAAAGCTGGGAATAGAGATGCATGCCTGTAAGTCCTGTACTGGAAGGACAGGGCAGTTCTGGGACAGCAAACCTAGCTGAAATGGTAGCACTCGGCATAAGGAGAGATTCTTGTAAAAATACAAAGTGCAGAGTGATAGAAGAATGTACCTGATATCAGCTTCTGGCCATATATACACATATGGACACCCAGCTCTGCACACACACACACACACACACACACACACACTCACACACACATAATGAACTAGTATCAGTATAGAAATTAGAATGTACATTTGCAACCGGACCCTGCTCTCAAGATCAGTTATTAATGATGTGTTTACACGAGTAACCATTGTTTTATTTGTCTGAGCTCAAACAAAAAGGAGAGAGAGCAGAAGTCTTAACAGTATTTAAATAAAATGTCAGGTGGAAAATACATTTGTGCTATCTAAATACCCTCCTGGATTTTAGCTATAAAAAGGTGCCATCATCATCTCAGGAAAATTCTAAACATGTTTTTGTGAGTTCTTATTTCCTCCTCATACCCAACAAACAAATCCAACAGCAAACACAGGAAGCAACTGGCAGAGAAATCCACTCTTGGTGAAGGATCTCACACATTCTGCTTTAACTTCTTGGCTCTCGTGTTAATATTTTTGTTTTAAAGTTGCATACCTGTGTGTTGAGAACATGAAAATTTGGGGGAAATCTTTGGGGTCTGGGGAGTTGGCTCATGTAGAGCCGCCTTGCTCTATTTTTATTTAGGTTAGGGTTCAAGTAAACTAAATTTCCTAATAAGATCTGATAGTCTTGCTTCTATTGGCCACTCTTAGAATATATTATTATTGTTGTTCTCAAAGACAGCAAAGGCCAGGGTGGCACAGTTTCAGTTCCAATCAAGCTCAAGGTCATTTTCAACTTGTGAAAGAGATGCTTTTGTGACAGATGAGCCTGATTATAATGGGTTCTTCGGCTTGTTTGATTACATTTTAGCATTTACAAATTGAAAAAAACCCTTCATTTTCATTCCACTGGAGAGAAAAGGGCCAATCATTATGTATAAATGACAATATTATACATTATCATTATTATTATATTATACATATATGTATAATCTCATAAAATATTGTATTTTTTCCAAAAAGCACATTTTCAAAAATATTCTAATTAATTCTCTTTGTATGATGTTTTCCCTTCCTGATACAACTACTTTTGCATGAAAAATTATTTTACATGTATAGACATTTGTCTGAATTTTTGTCTGTGCACATATGTACATGCCTGATGTTCAGGGGTTGCATTGGATCCCTTGGAGCTGAACGGGCATTATAAACTGTTGTGAGCTGGCATCATGTGGGTGCTGGTAACTGAAAATGAGTCCTCTCTGGAAGAATAGTAAGTGCGCTTAACTGGTAAGCCAACCCTTCAGTGCCTACTTTTGCCTGTTAACTATATATGGCCTTGCCTGTTCAGCCATATCTACTTCACTGTCATACTAAAGAAATGTTCTCATAAACTAAATACAGGGCCATGAGTGAAAATGTTGTGTGTGGGCTCACAGATATGAAGACACTTCATATCATAACTTCTCATTTATTAATGTTCTCTCTCTCTCTCTCTCTCTCTCTCTGTGTGTGTGTGTGTGTGTGTGTGTGTGTGTGTGTGTGTGTGTGATTATACAAGCCCACATGGGCCTCAGCACACATATAGAAGTCAGACGACAACTTGTGGGAATCAGTTTTCTCCTACAAGGTGGGCCCCAGGGTTTGAACTTAGCTCATCAGGCTTAGTTAGCAGCAAGATCCTCTGTTTACTGAGTTATGCCACCCACCCGGCATTTGATATTTACAAAGTTATTTACGTGCCTATCAAAATAGCTCAATTGTACATATTTTCTAGTTTTCAAATGATAGACTATAACTCAGAGAGATTAATAATTACTAGTTAAGTGGTGAATATGAAAGAAAAGTCACTGAGTTCTCTTGACCTCTTATTGAGTTTTCCTTTCAGAACTACACTAAGGGAGGGATCATTAACTCTGATACCGGAGGCCATCACACTGTCATGAATCCTTGATCATAATTGACCTAAATTGTTCTGATCTACAGCTGTTCAAATTAAAATTCAACAAATAATTGCTCAACCTCACTTTCTGCTGACTGCGAAGACCTGGCCTTGGAGGCTCTGGAGAGAGAATCCATTGCTCAGAGGATAAAGAGAAGTTCTTATTGGGTTGAATTAAAGTGATTCATTTCCCGTTTCTTCCTTAAGGATCTTCTCATTGATTGTGATTTTAAACAATTCCCTTGGGAAATTCCTTATAAATGAATCGGTTGATTTGTGATAAAACTGAGTTCTGCCACCAGCTTTCTTTCCTCTCGTGTGTGCTCTCTCCCTTCACGGACATGTTGACTTTCTCTGTACATGCCATGGCCACTAACAGCTTTTTCCAGTCTTTCTACCATTTCATCTCTTCCCTTCTCTCTTAACACAGGGTCACTGCACAGACACATTTTGACCTATGGTGGGGTGATTTAAAGTGAAAACATAAGTGTGCTCAACATTCTCATTACTCGGTAGGGCTTTTGCATTTATTGTTTTATGCGTTATTATTTTATTCTTTGATTTATTTTTATGCACATCTATACAAGATATGTGTACCCGACTCTGGAGAAGACTACAAGAGTGTACCCAGTTCAATGGAACTGAACTTACAGAAGGTTGTGAGTGATCCTATGGGAGCTGGGAATTGAACCTGGGACCTCTGGAAGAGCAGCCAGTGCTCTTAATCACTGAGTCATCTCTCCAGCCCCACCTTTGCTTTTAATTTTTTTTTTAAAATTTCAGACAGGTAATATTTGAAGGAATGTATATAATGCATTTTATCTACCACTGGGGAGATTTTAAGCTTGAATTATTATTTTTTTTTAGTTTAGCTGATTAAAATATTAAAATATTGTCTGCCCATGAAGCTGGATTGTTCTTGAGAAATATAACACATGGTTACTGAAGTTGTGAGACCCCCATATTTCTTTGGTAATGATCCATGGAGACTTGAACCTTTAATCAAACATTGCTATATACACACTTATTACTGCTTATGCACTAAGCAGGGTTTCCCACAGAAATCTGTCCTGCTCAGACAAGATTCTGTTAATAGTGTCCAGGAGTGTACAAGCTTCTGTGTCATGTGTGACCACAGACAGGTGAAGAGAGCAGTCTGATCATGTGGAGAAAGCGTCAATATCCTTGGTGTAGATCCACTCAGGAGTGGCTGCGTTTCCACTTGAGAATGAGTCTGGAAGTATGCATTAAATGGCCTGCTGTCTTCTCTTCTTGTCCACCAAAACCCTTCCCTGTCTCTCATTGTAGCCAAGATAACCAATCAGCTTTCCCAGAAGAATGAGTGCACTGTGACTCAAAGCTAGTTCTTTCTAATGCCTTCTGTGAGCTCCATGCTCCTGAAGCTAACACCCTCTCTGGCCTCTCCACATCCCCAAGCCTCACTGCTGGATTGGTGAGCAGCTCCAGTAGAACCAGCAGTCAGGAGTTCTTACCTACCCAGTATAAGAGATATCTGATCATCACTGACAGGTTTCCATGGCATTTTCAATTACGACAGGCCTGTGTTCATGTAATCGGAGGCAATGTTGAGGGCGACTTGATTAGACATTAATGGTACTGGAAGCTTTATTCTTTGAACACTCATTCCAAGAATTGATACATTCTGTCATTAGTGCCAAGGGAGTTCACACTTTCATTTAAATATTCAATAATTTGTTTTCTTGTGCTCTGGAGTCTCTCTCTCTCCCTCCCCCCACCCCCCCTCTCTCTCACACACACACAATTTTTTTTTTTAAAGACAGTTTCTCTGTGTAGCTTTGGAGCCTTTCCTGAAACTCACTCTGTAGACCAGGCTGCTCTTGAACTCACAGAGATCCACCTGCCTCTGCTTCCTGAGTGCTGGGGTTAAAGGTGTGCATTACTACCACCCTTCAAGTCCTATATTTTTGTATAGAAAATATTATTAAAGAATGAACACACATATTTCTAGGAAGTAAATATAATTTTTGTTGCTTCTTATTATTGTCACTTTGCAAAATAGTTTTATGTTAACTTCAATGATGCATCAAGCTGGTGAATGTATGTGGGATACGTGTGTGTACCTGAGATGTCTGATACTTGTGTAAAATCCAAGTCAGGATTAAAAACAGTTATATTAAGGAATTATTTGCTGAGCCTGATTGATTCAGCGTTTGTCTCTGAGATGTATATTGAGCATGAGAAAACAAGACAGGCATTTTTCATTTTGAAGACCCAAAGACCTGTGAGCAATGGATTTTCAGGCTGGCAAAGGTGGTTTTCTCTGCGGAAACAAAGAGGCAGTCGTGTATCACGTCACCCTGGGGCTGTGGGTTGCTGTCGAAGTCGGGAAGGCTCAAGAGAGATGGGGCGAGCTCAGGCTGAACAAGTAGAGATTCAGAAAAGATTTTCATCTTCTCATTGTATTCCAGGTGAAGAAAATTTACCTTTCCCAGCTCAGTGTTCATAGCTTTTAACTTTTTTATAATGATCTCTTGTAATTCCCATGACAAGCATGTGACATGCATACACTCCTTCGCCATAGCTCACAATTAATGAGATGATCCCTGTGTCCTTTCAAAAGCGTGCTGTCTCTATTTGGTTCAGTCTGGCCTTGCAGTCACATCCCACTGCTACAGGTCAGCTCCCAGCCGATTACCCAGTTTAATATTGGGTGTATCAGGTGCGGAGAACACCCTCTGGGCTTGTGATTGCAAGAATCACAGATGGGAGCAGGAAAGCGTGTGCAGGTGACAGCATTGATGATGTTTGATACCTCAGAAGGTCTGTCATTTGCGTTGCTGTGCTGAAACGCGAGAGTGAATGACCTGAAGAGAACAACCATGGTTTGCGCTGTTGGTTTCACCGGACAGGGTCCATCATGGCGGTGTGGTGTGGCTGCACTCATAGGGTCTCACAGATGTGGAAATGGAGACACAAAGCTGCTTGCTTCCATCTCAGTAGATCAGCAAGCAGGGCACACGGGTAGCTATCGACTTCAGTGCTCTAGGTAAACCCTAACCTTGAACAATCCTACAACCCTCCCAAACAGTAGCATCAACTGAAGACTCAGTATTCAAACATAGGGACCTGGGTCAGCTTTGGTAACAATCAAAGAGGTGGCATCTTAAAGCTACCAATCCGCCCTGTGGTTTAAATGATACAACCTCTTTGGCCCCATCCTGTGGGACAGCAAAGCAAATTCCTGGCCCAGTGTGGTAAGAATATGAGAAAGCTTGGCTACAACTCCAGCACTCTGAATTCAGGGCTCAGGAGCTTCATCTCTGTGTACAAACATCTCAAAAGAGTCAAGTTCAGCCCAGTAATTAATAAAACAAATCATCCAAACTCTCTGGAGAACCTTTCCAGAATTTATTTATTTATTTATTTATTTATTTATCTATCTCTCTCTCTCTCTCTCTGTGTGTGTGTGTGTGTGTGTGTAAAAGTGTGCATCTGTGTGGCGGCTTGTTTAATTCCAGGGGATCCAATGCCATCTTCAGGCCTCCAGCGTACTAGGCATACCTATGGTGCACAAATATGCATACATGCAGGAGAAACACCCATGTACATAAAGTTAGAATTAAAAACAGAATCTTAGGAACCACTAAAAGACGTCATTCATCCACTGCAGTCTGGATATTAATGATGACTTTCCTAGACAGCAAAGTGGTACATAGACTGGAGGTTTAATGGTCTTCTGTGCCCCCTTCTGTACTGACAAGGGCGTGCTTTTCAAAAGGAGACAGCCCCACAATGTTCCGACACACTAGCTCAATATCTGGATGGGGATGGAGGAGAGGCGTCTCGTTCAATAGACTCGGATTTGCTAGCAGCCTCTCTGCCTTTGAAGCATTCCTGGGCGTTTCTCCACCACAGGCAGGCATGCTAGAAAGATGAGAAGAGACAATGCCGATTTCAGGAGATGGAGCATTGATGTTCCCCTTCGGAATCAAGATTCAGAGTAGAGCCCCATGGAGGAGCGAATCAGAGAGCAATCATTTGGTAGATTATAGCTTCTTAAGCCATGCGCTACGGCCCCATATGGGGCAGCATGACTGATTGCGGTAAAACAGCGGCAGCAAAGATTCTGAGTGCAGAGCAACTAAAATTTAATTCAGAATCGAACATGAGATGAATCCAAGGTATTTATTCCTCGTAGGGCACGCCCATTTCTGCACACAGCTTTCACCACAGTGTGCTCTAAGCCTGGAGCATGTGCACGCTGCACTGCGCACGTAGTCAGGCTGCGCAACACCAAGGAACCCTCCTGGAACAAGGGCGCAGACTCAAGTCTCTGGCAGGGTATGAACTGCAGTGTCTTAATGCACACCCAACATATTCCGCTCTTGCAGAAACATAATTGCTTAAATATGAAAACAAAGCCTTTAAAACATCTTAACTGTCGTTCCTCAGCATGTAGAAATCAAATTCCTACATCACGGACCGTATTGGGCTAGAATGTTTGATTTAAAAATTGCTGTTTCAGATGCTGACTTGACTTTTACACCACGAAAATATCATTATTTTACCTTGGGATTAGTGAAGGGGTTTTCAACTTTTTTAATATTCCTCCCAATCTTTGCACTGTGTATCCCTGTAAAGCAATATTCTTAACATCCATTATTATACAGACAAGTTATTTGTCAACTCTGAAAAATGTTAGAGATATTCTGTGTATTAAATATGTGGCCAAATTTTATTTTTTTAACACATATATGGGCAACCACACTATGTTTATAAGCACATTTATTTTTCTCTTACGTAGATGGTAAATAATAATGCATATTAAATGATTATTTTAAAATAAATTTATGAATGTCAGTTAATGGGTTTTTTGCTTGTTTGTTTGTTTGTTTTGTGTTTTAGAGACAGGTTTCTGTATTGTTTTGGAGGCTATCCTGGAACTAGTGCCGTAGACCAGGCTGGCCTGGAACTCACAGAGATCTGCCTCCCAAGTGCTGGGATTAAAGGTGTTCGCCCCCAACACCTGGCAAATGTCAGTTAGTGTTTGATTGGTGTAGATATTTTATATCTCTGGATACTGACTGTCACATGAAACTTCCTTGATGTGGAAACGGTCATAAATGCAAATATTTTCAGAGTCCCCATGGTAAATCAGGTGTGGTGGAGGAACACTCTAGGAGCTCTGTGATACATAGCTTTAGAAATTGGTGAGGAATATGTTTTGGAGAAGTTGACCATTTGTGTAGTTCCGCTCTGCCATCACAGACATGGCTTAGACCATGACGTAGTTTATTTCTTTTTCCCACACCCTTGGGTTATGTGGTACTGGGGCTCAAGCCCCGGACATCATGCAGAGTAGGCAAATATGCTCCCAACTGAGCCACATCTCCTGTGCTTGGTGTGAGTTTTTGAAAACTGGCATTTCTTCTTGCAGGCTTGATTCTGGTAAGGATCAAATTGGTGTTAACAGTCATTGGTTTACTGAGATATGGAGATATGGTAGAGGGTGAAGTTTCTTTGAAATGGACACATCTTTAAAGTTTACCTGGTAGTGGCAAAATGTTCCCATTTTTAATATCTTATGGAATGCTATACATTTCATTTATGTTTCCAGCGCAAGGTATGCCGCAAATTGGATTGGACACAGGAGCGCCATATGCTCAGTTCAGACAGCTTTCTGCCCTGCGCCATATAGTTGAGTGTGATAATTTAAATTTTTGGAACTAATTGGCTCTTTAAGAATGTTTTCAGAGAACTCCACACCTACCATAGAGATAACGACATATTCATGTCTTTTGGATGCTCTGTTCAGTATTGCAAAGAAATGGCATCAGCTTAGTTCATCAGCAGATGAGTGGGTAACACAAGTAAGTAAAAGTGGAATATTATTCAGCTCTAGGGAAAAATGAGATCACAAAACTTGCAGGGTTATGGATGGACTCAGAATGCATAACAATTAGTGAAGGTGCTCACACAATCTCAGAAAGGGAGAGAAAAAAAAAAAACCCAAAACACACATATCCTCCCTCATAAAAGCATGCTAGCCTATAATGGAGACATCTGTATAAGGAAACAGATGGGCATAGTACAGCATTTGGCATGGAGGACAAGAAGGAGAAGGTTTAGACGAGACAACACATAAACCCGGGCATTTAATTTCAGTAAGTTCTGAATGAAATCTCAAGGTGTGGCATTTTCTGTGCAGCATAGGAACTAAAAGGAGTAGTGTCCACATGTGATTTCGAAAGGGCTGTTACCTTCCCGGGAGACCTGAGTTTGAGGGTATGTTTTGTTTTTATTGACTATTCATGTAGGCTGTAGTTCTCCATAAGATCTGTCGAACTTAGTGGATTTCATTTACAAACAGGAATCTTGGCTAGTCAAATAAGAGTGTCAGGGTTATCAGGTGATGTTTAAAATATCCTAATTTCCAAAAAAATTCTGGGACTGTCTGATTGATTGCGGTTGTCTGTCTCAGGAGTAACCATGCTAGCTAGGCATTTGAAAACACTCAGACATGTGCTTTGTCTCAGCTGTATGTTCTAGTTCTAAAACATGTCACTGTTGATCAATAAATGTACTTTTAAAAAAATGATTTCAGAAAAGTGATTGGAATTAAAAAGAGTGCAACTAGCCCTCCCAATAAAAAATCAGCACGTAGAATGAACCCTAACAGCTGGTGATGAACCTGCTACAAAATAACTCTGATGGCGGCTCAAATACAATTCCCCTTCCTTTTTGCAATTATACCCCTATGAGAGAATGACTTAAACTTATTTTGAGATGGAAAGATGCATTGAAGTCCTAGCTAAAAAGATCACTTTTGGGGGGGGGGTCTGTGGTGTGTATCTGCTTGTATGAACACAGAATGCATGCTGTTGCCATGAGAAGAGGGTGCTTAGAACCCCTGGACCTGGAATTCCAGGTGGTTGTGAGCTGTCATGTGGGTTATAACTGAACCTGGGTCCTCTGTAAGAGCAGCCAGTGCTCTCAGCTGCTGACCCATCTCAGGGGAAGTAAAGAATGTGACAGAGGAGGGGATCCCCCTGCCATGTCTCTATGGTAACCCTGCTTTGTTCTTCCAGGTAAAAGGGGCGGGGCCACTGTGTGATAATAGGCGTTGGAACATTCCATGGTGCAGTTAAGTAGGATTTGATTTAAAACTAGTGTGGTGGACCAAAGCAGGAGATGATTGGGTTTGACTGTCCTTCAATGTTGCATCAATACTAAGATTGTGACTCACTCATTTGTAATGAGTCCTTTAGTCTCCTCCCACAATTAATGTGATAAGTCCTTCAGGAATCTGCAAGGATGGCCATCTTTTGTGAGCAAGCTTTATGTTAAACAAAAAATGCATTCAGGTCAGCAAGATGGCTCAATAGGTAAAGTTACCTCTACCCCTGTGGTGTGCATGCCTGCCCCTCCCCCCAGCACACACATGCACACTCAGGCCAAATAAATAATTTAAAATGTAATAAATTAAAAACCAAGTTCACATAAAATAAAGTCATTTTCTATCTTCCATCCCCAAAGTTAATTTGGTCCCCGGATGATTTATAGAGAGAGGGCTCTGATAGATCTCGAAGGTCGACTTAAAGTTGTGAATCCTCTTATTTGGAGAAAGATTGAAAAAGATAGGCCGTTATACAGAAAGTAATTTAGCAATCATCTTCAGAATCCGTTTCTCTCCCTCTCTCGTTTTTTTCCCCTTCAGCTATCACTTCTGGGTTCAGACTGGTTTTTCTGGCTCTCACTCAAAGTGAGATTTCTATTGTGCTGATGATACCATAATGAACCCACACTCCCCCAAGTGGGAGGCGAACAGGAAAGCCCCGTTCCTAGGGCAGTTAACCACTAAATTCCAGATGTAACCCTGATGGCAATGTCAGTGCGGTCACGTGCAATAAATACATAATCAGCGGTGGCCCCAAGATCCCAAAGGCTAAAGACAAATACACACTAACACGCGAAACTTCTGAAGAGAAATAAAGAATAAAATAAGTGCCAGCGTCAAAAGGACTCCTGTAAACTATCTCCAAATTGATCCCTTTTGAATCAAAAGAAAATTTTATCTTTCCCTTTTATCTATATTAGGCTCAGAAGCCGGAGCTGCTGTGAGAAGACAGATTAAGCGGAGGTTGTATACAAACTCACTTCATATTATTTTTAGGTGGCCCCCGAGGAAGAGATAAGCCTGAATGTTTTGATAGCAGACTTGATGAAGAGTGAAGAATCAGGAAACATTTGCTAGGACGAACGTGCGATAAAAATAAAAACACTTTGCAAAGTCGGGGGACTCGCAAGGCCTCGAGGAGTTCAAGGCTGCTGCTTGGTCCTTCCTCCGGATACAGACAGGGGAGGACCAGAGACAATTATTTCTGCATTTCTAGTCTCAAATTCTAGTTTTCTTTCTTAAAAGGAAAAAAAAAAGTAACCGAATTAAAAATACTTTTTCAGCCCGGTGGTGGTGGCACGCACCTTTAATCCCAGCACTCGAGAGACAGAGGCAGGCGGATCTTTGTGTGTTCGACTCCAATCTGGTCTATAGAGTGAGTGCCAGGACAGGCTCCAGAGCCAGAGAGAAACCCTGTCTCAAAAAAAAAAAAAAAAAAAAAAAAAAAAAAAACAAACAAACAAAAAAACAACAACAAAACAAAAGCCAAAAACCTCTTTCATTATTAATTAAAAAGGAAAAAAATATATTTTCTTAGATTTTTTCCCCCCAAGACAGGGTTTCTCTGTAGCTTTGGAGCCTGTCCTGGAACTCGCTCTGTAGACCAGGCTGGCCTCGAACTCACAGAGCTTCTCCTGCCTCTGCCTCCCGAGTGTTGGGATTAAAGGCGTGCGCCAGCACCACCTGGCCAAAGGTACAGAATTTTAAAGTGACAATGAAATATCACCTCTCACTTGGTTCATTTTTCTAACAGCACTGTACTTAGAGAGCTGCTTGGATGGGCCTGTGCACTGCTGAGCATGCCCCCCTCTCCGCCCCCCAAGTGGTACTCCCCTGCACCCGAACTGGGAGAGCAGGGGAGGTTGGAGCTTTGCACCAGGAGAACCAGGGCAAATGCACGGAGAGAGGCAGGACCGGCCCCTGAGGCTGAGGTTCTGCATCCCCGGAAGCTGGCCCGTCCCTGATCCCGGAGTTGTCCCCAGGTTGGTCTGAGATCCCTGACTCCCTGCTTCCCTCCACTAATGCTAACTCCTTCCCTGAGGGTTATTTATGCATCAGATTCAAGACTTAGATTCCTAGGATAAAGCCAAGCTCTGAGTTTACAGAACAAGCAAGCCGGAACACTGGGTCCATTTGATTGCAGATGATTCTCACAGGGTTTCTCTTTTCCCTTTTTTGTGAAGAATTTCTCTCTCCTAACTTGAGGCTTTTCTTTTCTTTCTCCCCCCCCCCCCACTTCAGAATGAAAACTACTTAAATCTAGAAAAATGAAACTGTTTGACCAAACTTACTTCGCTGATACTTTCAGAAGACCCTGCCAGTGATCATTTACTGGCCATCCTCTCTTCCATCACCTGCAAAGGAAATGGGAATAGCCGGCCTGTGGTGGGACACACAGCCCGTTTGCCTAGTGTGGCTGTTAGCGCCCTCTGTTGGGTAAAATTAGGCTTGCTCTAATCTGCTAGATTGTCTTGCCCTCTAGTGGTCAGTGCAAAAAAAAAAAAAAAAAAAAAACCACTAGAGGATCAGGTCATTATTTCTTTAATGTTTGTTAAACACAAAAATTCCAACCCCAAATTGTGGTGTGATACCAACTCTAACTTAAGATGGACTTACAAGGATTGCATCTCAATGTTCATTTGTGGATAGGTTCATGGGACCATTAGTGTTAAATCAATCTGGTGTCTCGAAAGAAATACCATATATAATTCAACTTATGTGAATGTTTTCTGGGTGGATAGTGGATCCCTCCTCCGATTGCAAACTCAGCATGTTGCTTTGCCCCAGAGCTGTGGGTCCTGGGACAGACATGCATTTTGTTGAAATACATGATACATGAAAATATAAAATTGTAAGTATGGAATGTTAGCTTACATTGTGTACATACCATGTAATATAAACTCTGGCCACATTTATTTCCATAGTTCTAATTTACTTATGAGGAGAACACTCAGAATCATTTCTTTTTGAAACACACAGTGCTGTTGTTAAGCATAGTGACCATGGACGGTGGCAGGTGGTGGCAGGCTAGACTTTCTTACTCCTCCCTAACTGTAACTTAGTATCCCTTAACGACCCTTCCCACTTTCTCCAGCCACTTTACCCTTGTTTTCTGTGACTTCATACAAAGCTCATTTTATTTCACGTGTGAACGAACTCTCGGGGACTGCTGTCTTTCTGTTCTCGACTTATTTTATTTAACAGCATGATCTCTGTTTTTTTGTTTTGTTTTTTTCAAATGACCAGACTGTATTTTGAGTGCCTGAATAGAGGTCCATTTCTTTTTCCGTCCATCAATGAAGGGAAGTTAGATACTGTCCTCAGATTGGCTAGAGAGCAGTGTTTCGGTGAACTCCATTTCCGATGGATTCCCAGCAGTGAGATTGGTGAGCCACGCAGTGGTTTTATTTGAAGTAACCCCAATAGTATTCCCCCTAATGGTTATATTTCCACCAACAGAGCACAAGGCTCCCTTTCCTTCCTGCCTGCCCTGACCAGCATTCCTTGGTCTTTTGTTGTGCTGATACCCACAGTTCTTACTGGGGTTAAAGCAGAACTCCCTGTAGTTCTGATTGTGTCTTCCTGTTGACTAGCAACACGGACATTTCTCACAAGTGCATCTGTCCTTGTATGTCTTCCTTTGAGAAATACATATTATGGCGAGTTAATTTTTTGTAAAAGGAAACATATGGAAACTTTAATAATAAAAGCAAACAATATATAGAAACTCACGGCGGCATGATAATTTTTGTTTCACACCAGCATTGCACTGCTGTGTGGGAACATAAAAAAATCCAACAGAACAATACACTCACATCTGGTGCAGACCTGTGTCAGCCCCATGCTAGTTACTTCGGTCTCCCTGAGTTTAGATGAGCTTTGTTCAGTGGATGGAGGATGTTGTTTTCCTGGTGACCTCCTTTCCTGCCTCCTCTTCCAAGTGAGCTGCAAGGGGAGGGATTTGGTGGAGACATCTCATCAAATTAAACTGGCTTTGTTACTATGTTATTATTGAACTTTCCAAGTTGTATAGTTGTCAAATATTCTTTCCCTTTCTGGAGATGTCTCATCGATGGTTCCTGTGTTCTACAATACCATTTTAGTTTGATTATGTTTGTCTATTTTTTCCTCCTGTTTTTCCTTTGGGATTTTACATTTTTCCCCCCGTAGCTACTTCATGATTTCTGAGGAATAGTGGTGCACACCTTCAATTCCAGCACATGGGAGGCAGAGGCAGGCGGAACTCTGAGTTCGAGACCAGTCTGGTCTACTGAGAGAGTTCCAGGACAGCCAGGGCTACACAGAGAAAGCCTGTGCTGAAAAAATAAAAAAGAATGTTCTTTGCCGTAGTACCAGCAGGGATGACATTGGGCTGGGTACAGATGAACTGGCTGTGAAGTGTGAAGATTTGTGGTATAGACAGGTTGAACCCTACACCTGTCCCCATGAGACAATGCTCATTACACATGAAAGGTACCGTAGGAGAGGGGACAGCTTTCATGTTTCTATACTGAGGTTTATAGATGTCCCGACACTTCCTGGAGACATCTCTCCCACTAGAATGAGTTCTCAGCCACCTAGCAGACTGGGAAATTTCAACCATTGAAGGACACTGGACAACCTGTCCCTGCTATTTTAGTTTCAAAATAACTGTTAAACGTGCCTTGCATTTAAAAATCTTCATTCTTTTTGCAGTTTCTGATAAGTCCTTACTGAAATTGATCTATTATCGCATGCATTCTGTACTCTTATTTACAATAACATTAAACTGAGTAATCACCCTGTATCACTCTTAATGAAATTATTGTCAGTTTTTGTTTCTTTTCCATAGTACCCATTCTTCTTCTAGAATTTAACTTGCTTTATGTTTTCTGAGAATTTCACATATAAATGCTGCATTTATATCATTTCCTCTTCCTCTCTTCACTCTAATACCTACCATGTCCCCTTCTCAAATTTATGACCTCCTTAATTATTATTGCCATTCTTATTTTGTGGACCTTACATCTTTTTTCGTGTCCCCTGTGAAAATTAGTATTAAATCCCTCTTGTGTTACACAAACAATATTTCTTTTGCCCCCTTCTACCATGTTGCTGCCAGCAGAAGCCAAATATTGGTTTCCGGATACCAATGAAGAAGGAAATGGCACGGGGTAAAGTTTAGGAACGCCATGTTAGGGTAAGTGGCCTTGAAACCAGAAAGGCAGAATCAGGAGCATCGTGTGACAGCTTTGAATGGAGAAGCCTCTGTGCTTTCCATGTGTTGCTAAGTGCCTGACAGGAGGCTCCCTCTGTCTGCGTGGCAGGAACGGCCTCTCTCCTCACCTTACATCCCCTTCATCAAATCCACTCAAGTCCCTTGTGGTATAGGGACTCTCTCGTTGACCTTGTCTCAGGGTGTTTTGTTTTGTTTTGTTTTAAATCTCTGTCATTCCAGGTGGCAGTTCATTGTGAGTTCAAGTTCACCCGTTTTGTGTGTTTGTTTTGTCTCCTTCTAGAGTATGAATCTCATGGTTGCATTCTGACTGATTTCCTCATCGTCTTTATACCTGTGGTTTTCTTTGCTGCCATGGGAACTAGAGAGAGAGCGAGGCAGAGGCAGGCGCCCTCCACTATCCCGAAACAGATGTCCTGACCAACAGAAAGGACGCTGATAATAGGCAGGGACACAGTGTGGCTCAACAATACAAGCTTTAATCTTTACTCCCTGCTGCTGTTGAACTGAGCTCATTATCTCCATTGAAATCCTATAACAGGATGTTAAAGTTCTCTCTGCTGTCACCTTGCCTTGGCTGCCTGGCACAAGTCCATGCCATGTCACTAAGTTTCATTCCAAACTGTGCTGCTTGGCCATCTTCACCAGCAATTCATGGAGGAGCAATCCACGTTTCTGAGATATTTTGCTGTGTTAGAAACCGCTTCCAATACAGAGGGAAATTATTTTCTCAGCTTTACACTTCAAATTCACATTTATCCGTTAAGTTAAAATTACTCACAGTTAAGTGATTTTATGGACAGTTGAAATTTGACATAAATTCATATATACATACATACATACACACACATTGTCTCTGGGGACAGGATTCACAAGGTTTTGTTTTGTTTTTCTTTTAATCCAACAAAAGGCTAAATGCTGTTGTCTTTACATAAAGTTTCTGTCCTGCGAGAGCTGGCAGCCATTTGGTCTCAAATAAACACACAGAGGCTTATATTAATTATACACTGTTTGACCAATGGATCAGGCTTCTTATTGCTGGCTTAATCATTAACCCGTTTCTATTAATCTAAGTATTTCCACATGGTCTTAGCTTATCAGAGAATTCCCAGGCCTCTTGCTTCCTCAACAGCTACACGGCTTCTCTCTGGCAGCTTCTCTTTCCTTCTCTACCCAGAATTCTCCTTGCCTGGTTGCTGGCCAAAGAGTGTTTTATTCATCAACCAATAAGAGAAACATGTACAGAAGCATGTCCCCCACTGGTTGCCCGTAGCATAGCACAGAGAAACCTCCCTTCCTCTAACTGCCCATAGTACACTAAATATCTGAGGGTAACTACTACCCATTTTTCTCTTGATGGCTTTACCAAAAGAAAACTTCAGCGTTATGACAGGACAAGCTCTGAGCCCTCAGTCATCATGAAACTATCCCTGACAGTTCATGACCACAGCCATGAACACAAGAGTCAGTTAGTAAAACAAAAACAACGAATCCTGTATAATAGAGAGCTTTAGTGATGGGATTTAGACACTTATTTTTCTAAAGTGGGGTGAGCACAATAATACGAGGGGGTGTTCTCTTCCATTCTATTGATTGCACTTTCCCAAGTGGGACTTCTGATGTCACAGGAGTGAGTCTGTGAGAACAAAACTTATCACACAGTGTTTAGAAAGCATACCACTTGGCACTGTATCACCATGGCTGGGGGACAGAAAGTTGGGAATCACCAGAATTTCCATGTCTCCATTTGTCACTTGTTAATTTCTTTAAAGGATGAATACCAACACTGCCGCTAAACTTAAACATTGGTTAAACCAAAATTCACATTAAAGATCACTGTCCATTGTTTCAGAATTAACATTGTTTTGTATGTATACATTTAGAATTAAAAAAAAAAAGTTCTTTCACCCAATTGCTTTTCGTTATAGTTTGAAGGCTGTTTCATAGAACAAATGTGGACACCAATTTATCTTAAATTCCATGTAGTACTCACCATCTGTATGTTATAGGTCACTTAACTTGCATACACGTATTTCCTGCTTTTCTTCCATAAACCTGTTTTGTACTGACCTTGTGCAAACACCCTGTGTAGTCCATACATGCATACCTATAATAGTTATATATCCTCAGACTCTCAGGCTGGAGGTGGTTCTGGAAACGTCGATGCCCATTAGAGTAAACTCTCAGTTTATGGCTTTTCTGTAGCATTGGTCTAACTTTTGTATGCGTTCTCTAACAAGCCATCGTTTTGTGTTTACACACACACACACACACACACACTCACACACACACACACACTCACTCACTCACACACACTCACACACTCACACACTCACACACACTCACACACACTCACACACACACACACTCACACACACACACTCTCACACACACTCACACACTCACACACACACTCACACACACACTCACTCACACACACTCACTCACACACACACTCACTCACTCACACACACACACACACACACACAAAGTGCTGACATCTATGTTCTGTGCTGTATGTTGTTTAACTTTCCTTGTCCTAGATTTTTTGTGCTCATTAAAGACTGTGCTGCCTTGTAGAATAGTACAGTAACAGAGGGAAGACAAGCTTAAATTATTTAAATCCTCTCTCAACACCATAGAACTTATTTTCAAGAAAAAAAAAATGAAGACTCTCCTTTAAAAAAAAATCATTCTGCTCATTTAGGCAATATGGCTAAACAAATGCATTTCCTACCAATGTTTTTTTATTTTTATAAAATCATAAAACAAAATATGAACCCCCACAAAACTGTGAAATTAACAACTCTTTATGTAGAGAAAAAATGCTCTATAAACAAAAGCATGAGTTAGAGAAAAACCAGAAGCTAATTAGTTTGATAGACACAATTTTACATTTCCCTGTTATTTAATAGGTGGTTTAGCAGGATCAACAAATTGCATTACAAATGAAACAATAGGAGATTACAGTAAGTCTTTCAATTGTTCTCGAAATAATTAATGGGGATGCTTACAAAATGGTTATTATTGTGATATTTAAACAATTGATTAGAAGATTATTTACTAAGTCACAGTAGAAGGATTTTCAAAAAGAGAAGTAGATAGAAGAATAGAAAAGGAATAGAAGAGACTATCATGGTACATGGGAAAGTGATCAGTCAGTTTCTGGGGACAGCAGATTTGTTAGATTTGATGCAGAATGCAGCTCCTCTGTCAAAGCTTAACCTTGTCTTCACCATGTAAAATGGACATTCTGGTTTCCTCTAGAGACACCTTTGTGCAAGGGTTGACTCTCAAAATTGGGTTTCAAAAATGTCATGTCTCCTGTGTGACTAGTCATAACTGTTATGATTGTGTTGGCTGCTTTTGGGTCATAGTGGTGTGAAAAAAAAATTGCTACCTACTTCCTCTTTTTATAATCAAGTTGCAAAATACAAACCGCATTGTAAGCTTGATTTTCAGTGGGCTACATTTTAAAATCACACTGGGATATTCTTGTGGAAAATTACAAATACTAGAAAATGAAGTAACATTTTCACAGTTGATACTTCTGCTGAGTTCAAACTATCTAATCACCATCACATTTAGAAATGGCCTTCTTCAGAACCTTTTACTTTGAAACAAATGTCTCTTCGAGAAGAAGATAAATATATCAAAATGTTGGCCATTTCACAGAAACGATTTTGAGTCAACATAGTAAGTACTTTCTCATTTTCTCTTCCAAATGAAGAAAATGGAAGAGAATGTACAGCCTATTCACCAGGCAGTCTGGCTTCGCAGATAATCAATTACAAATCTTTGGCATCATTGGGTTGAAAAAAAATCTAGTGAAATAAATTATTTTGATGAAATAATTCATGGATTGAAACACCGAAAGCACATGCTCAGAACTCCTGGTATATTGCTTGTCTCACTCTGCTTTAGGCTTTGACAATCACTGATAGAAATAATTCTAAATTATGGAAATGACTCTCCCTTTTCTTATGTCAATATGATGCTGTAGATCAGAGCTTTAGTGACACAAACCAAATCTATTGGGTTTTGACTCTAGATAATAGCTTTCCTTCTAGGAATTTTATTCTACAACATTTCATTATGTAAATTTAACAAGATAACATTCTGCAACATGTAGGCAACTTCAACTTAACAATATGGTTTTAAAGTAATTTTGCAAAACAGACACTATTATTTTCATATTTTAAAATTCTCCTTTTTGTAAGTATTTACAGAAACATACTACATTAAACACATTTGGTGGGAGGGAACGCATTTGCAACATTTTTATATGGGTAGAAATATCAAACGGTGTCTGTTTCCTTACTTCCACGTTACAAAAATTTGAATTTCACAAACAATAAGCACATCAGTTGAGATTACACAATTCAAAAATGATAGGTTCCAGAAAGAGTTCCAGGTCTTCTGGTTAGGTGGTAGTGGCTATTTTTTTCAAAGCTATCTGAGACCCATGAAATAAAAGTTCCTATAAAACTGTAGTTCATGTTTATGGCAACAATGATATGAAAATATGTGTTGTTTAGAATGTATTTAAAGCCACAAACTAGTGGGTAATCATTTTGTAAATAAAACTGTCTTAGGAGACGCAAAGTATTTCTCCTTAGTGCTATTCCTCAAATTATAACATTAGCAAAAGTCGCACTATCAGGGAGGGATCTATACTAATTATCTACCTAAACAGACATAACATCACCTGCCTGCCATCAGCACAGGAGTTAAATGAATTTGTCATAGCTGCATTTTGTGATGGTTTCTTGACTTGATTCTCTCCATGCTATAACAGTTAAAGTGGCTTTTTTTTTTTTGATGACAAAGCTTAAGTAGGGAGAAGTCATGTACTCTGGAGGTAACCAGTTCTGGGGGGGGGGGGGAAGGGAGGGCACAGATGCTCAGAAAGTTATGAGTAGGAAAGGCACCACACATCATTATAAGAAATGTACGGCCTCAGTGCGGGTGGCGTTGAGACTAGACTTAGACACCAAGTGCCAACAACGAAGAGTGAAGAATATAGTAAGTTAAGTAGCAAGGCTCTTTTATAAGTTGAACATAACCCAACTCTGATCTGGCGGACTCACAGGTGGGAGGAGTCTTCTGTGTGGGACCTGAAATGACGTTGACTGGGCGACACCCCGGACCCTGCTTTCCTACCCGTAGAGGCTGATATCGTGGGTAAACTGTTCTGTCTAAAGATGGGGTGTAGACGGCACATGTGAAGGGCTTCTAGCAGCAACAAGCCTCAGAGCTAACGGAAGCTTTGGGGAGTAAAACATTAAGCGAATCTTGCTTATCCCGGAGCATCTAGAGACATTGACATCACTGGGTAAGTGGGATCCAGACTTAATCGCAAACTCTATCCGTAAATATGAAGCAGTATATTTCTAGACATTTTAGCACAATCTTCTAATCGGCTGTGTGGCTTGGGAATTTGGGTGAGAATTAACTAAACGTTCATCAGACCGTGCAGTGTGCCCCGGCAGCACATGGGAGGGGGAGGGGTGTATGTGATACAGCAAACTCTAGCTGTTGCAGTACCAGGGCTGGTGAATGGTGGCGAAGCATGGGGATAATGCCTATTTTCTGTATTTGATATTTTAAAGCCTGGATTATAAAAAAAGCACTTAAGAGACACGTTTCACCATTACCACGAAAACTTTGGAGTTAAATAACTAGAAATGATAGAAACATTAGTTCCTATGGTTTGGGAACCAGTCCCTGCATGTCATGGAAATGGGTCTTAGCATGTGTACTTATCATAAATGCAAAGGAAAGCAAAGGGAAGCCTGCTTTAATTAATTCATTAACTTCTCTCAATCATTAAATAAATGTTGCATGAATACCTACAGCATGTAAATCTTGCGCTGGCCCTGTAGGTGGAATAAAGATGAATAAAACATGTCTCTAGCCCGGGGCAGTCACTGTCAGGGTCTAGTGAACAACAATAAGGAACTAAGTACATGAGGAGAGGGATTTATGGGATCAATCTGTTCGGAATTAAAGCCTGGTAGGCCATCTATCCACAAAGGTGAGTTATTGATTTCTACCATATCTTATTCCAAAAAGAGTGTTTTAGGAATGAGATAGACACAATGAAACAAGAATAAAAGCTGGAGTATTGAAGAGAAAGAAAAAAAAATTAGCCCATTGAAGACAGGGGGAAAAAAATGAACCCATTCCTTCAGCGGGTAAACTATAGCACAACATTCCTTCAGCAGGTAAACTGTTGCACAACATTCCTTCAGCGGGTAAACTATAGCACAGCATTCCTTCAGCGGGTAAACTATAGCACAGCATTCCTTCAGCGGGTAAACTGTAGCAGAACATTCCTTCAGCGGGTAAACTGTACACAGCATTCCTTCAGCTGGTAAACTGTAGCAGAACATTCCTTCAGCGGGTAAACTATAGCACAGCATTCCTTCAGCGGGTAAACTATAGCACAGCATTCCTTCAGCGGGTAAACTGTAGCAGAACATTCCTTCAGCGGGTAAACTGTAGCAGAACATTCAGGTTTCTGCAAGGGCAGACCAAGAAAGCACATTGGAATGAGAAGGGTTCAGATTTGCTTCAGCTATAAAGAAAAGAGCAAGTGTATGTACTTTAAATACCGCTATGTTTACTTTCTAAAGCTTCCGAAAATTAAATGTCATTTCTCAGGACGAGACGATATACACAAATGTGCCTTGAACTCTTCAAAAGGCAGAATCTGGCACTTACTCATGGAGGTTTTTATCTTTATACATTTTATCGCTTTGTACTTATTGTCAAATCTCCATGACATTAAAAATGGAAAATGAAAAGAGATTTTTTTTTTTTAAATAAAGCTTAAATCACTGTTATTTTTCTCACAGCTTTCCCAGAGATTTGGCATCCTCTTGACTCTTAAAGTGATTCCTGGCACGGTCACTTGGTGTCCCGTGGCCTGGAGTTTCAGAGCACCCCAGAGTTCTGCAATCGTTTCCCAGTCAGATCAAATAGCTCACACCTCTTTCCCTGGGGTCTCAGTGACCTTCATTATTACCCACAACAGAGGGTGCTTCAGCCTCAAGTCTTGAGCTAGCTACTGTATTAGAAGATGCAAATATGTACTTCACCACTCAGCTAAAATATGTACAGTGCTTTCTAGATTGATCAGATTTGTGTATATTGTTGTCCTTCCGTCTGTCCGTTCATCCATCCATCCATCCATCCATCCATCCATTCATCCATCCATCCAAAAATTGGTTCTACTAATTCAAGACAAGTATGTTTCAGTTTTACAAATAATATCTGTGTATATTTCCTTAAATGCTTCATATTAACCAAAAGTACGGAATGGAAATTATTTTATCATTTCAGTCTCGATATCTAGGACTAACAATTTCCTTTCCATTTTCTTTTATTTGTAAGACTCCATTTACCTTTCCTCCAGTAATGTAAAAATAATTAAGCATCCTTTATGTTGCTATGCAAAAGGAGACTACTGATCCTTAAGGCTCAACCTTTAATAAACCACAGTTTATTAAAATAATTAAGTACTCTTAAAAACCTCAATTCATGGAAAGACTGTGAAAGCCGGAAGAAGCAGAAATTATTTTCTCTGATCCAAATGTAATCAATGATTTTTAACCTCCACAGATCAGCATTTACAGTTTAAGTGCTTAATTCTTGATTCTCTGACTCGCTTAATTGCAGACCACCATATTTACTCCACAGAATAGAGTTATTCTGAGATGTTCACTAACCTCTTTGCTTTCAGATGCTCTGATGTATGCGTATGAGACCTGTAGTCAAACAGTCCCAATTCAGCTCAGTTTTAGACACTTAATAGCCATGTGGTAAATGAGGTCTATGCTGATCATCTGAATGATTAGAACATTTCAACCATGGCAGAAAGCTAGAGCACGTTACCGTGTTCCTTACTATCTCCTGTGTCTAACTTGGGTGTGCATACAGGTTACTGTGTGTGTGAACATGGTGGCCAAAGGATGATGCCATGTTGTCTCATGTGTCACACTCCACCTAAATAGGGAGGACGGGCTCTCTCTCACTTGTCAGTTTGGCTGGGTTGGGTGGCTAGCAAACTCCAGGGATGTTTCTCCAGCACTGGAACCTTGTGTCATTCTTAACAATGAACTATGATGAATCATTTAAGAGTCATCTTGGTCTGGAGAGATGGTTCAGTGGATAAGAGCACTTGCTGCTTTTGAAGAGGGCCTGGGTTTTGTTCCCAGCATCCCACAACTGTGTATAACTTCATTTCCTGGGGTTCTGACACCCTCTTCTGGCCTCAATGGCCATCAGATCTACACAATGTACTTATGTAAGTGCAAGCAAAACACCCATTAAAAAATTCAAATAGAAAAAAAAAAAAAAGAAACCCAAATAATACTACCCATAATGCTTTCACCTCCTCACTTGCTAAAGACAAACAATAGAGGCGAACCTTCATTTGAGCTTTGAGTGTATTAGTTTTGCAGCATAATACAAAGATTTACACATTTAGAGTTTGAAGCAAGGGTTTATGGTCTTACAGTCTTTAGCAATAGAGACTTCCTGGCTGTGTAACAGACTTGGCGTGAGGAGAGAATAGATCAGGGAGCAAGGTGGAGAATTTTGATGATGAGCAGGTCACATTTAGCACTAAAGTAGAGCTTATATTTGCCACGAGAAGCCATGGATGCTGACAGAATAAAATTGGAAAGAGAATAACAATGATCACATGCTAATCTCTTACTCGCAAGTGAAACGAATCAAATTGACTTTGCATCTGGCTTCACAAATTTCAAAACTAGAGGTTGTCGTCTCCTTTAAGTAATGGCAGGCTGGGTATCTGCACATGACGTTGAGGTGAGCATAACCCCGCTGTGGTGCTCCTGTAGATTTCAGGCTCAGAGCACTGGCAAATAATATTTCCACCCTTGTCCACACTGCTTAATGAGACAGTGAGAACAGTTGACTTCAAATGTGTCGTGTGTTGTAAATCATGGGGCTATTAGGTTCAGGAGGCCTGAGGTACTGCTTCCGCATCCACCTCTCAGCATCAGTGCCCAGAAAATAGCTGGAGGATGTGGAATATTAGCCCACACGGTTGGCTCATAAGTAGTAGAGTGGGCCTCTTCCTCATAAGGGAGTTAGCTGAAAGATACCTCTGTGTGCATCGAAATGAGGATAATTATGAACATTTCTACTCCCTCCAGTCAAGACATGAATAGAGTGGAAAATTCAAACTTGTGTTTGTAGGCATAGATTATTCAACTTCGGTGACTCCTTTGGTCTTTGGTGATTTCGTGCATGGGCTTTTGTCTTAACGTAATATTGAAAATGGCACTGCAGTTGCCATAGTCTCAATGCTGTACTTAGAGTGTTGATAAGGCTTCTCCCTTTTTCTCTCCCTTACATTCTGGACAGGGTCTCACCATGTAGCCAAAGTCATCCGCAAACCTGGAACAATTCTGCCTCAGATTCCAGAGTTCTGGGATTCTAGGTAGGAGCCTCTTGATAGCATTTCCTGAAGGAGGGGATAACTCCTATGTTCCTACATTTTATAGCCTTGATGTGGTGGTTCCAGAACCAAGATAGCCCAGAACTATAGAGAGTACTGTCTTCACTCGGATAATTTAGGTGGTTTTCTACTGGGAATGGGGAGATGGGACTCTTGTTACTCAAGACTGAACACAGGAATTCAGATCCCCAGCACTCATGTAGAGGCCAGGCATGCATGATATTGAATGCATGTAACCCCAAAGCTATGAGACAAGAGGTAAGGACAGGCAGATCCACAGACCTCACTAGCCAACCAAAATACCAAATAGGTGAGCTCCAGGTAAAAAAAAAAAATAACACACAATGTGATTGTGAAGACACCAGTTGTCAACCTCTGCCTCCCCCAACATGCATCATTATTTCTGCATAGCTTGAGATACTTTGAGTTCAGCTTTTAAAAATAACCTCACTGGTTCCCACCTTTGAGCAGTTTCTACATCTCAGCGACCGATGGATGTATCCAGAGAACATAGCTGTCATAATTCGGAAGAAAAGACAGTAAAGCCACCATTGTCACACCACCTATAACAAAATGAACCTATGGAATGTGGAATGGTCAAGTTCTGCACAACCAGTCTTTATTGAGCGGCCTTTTCCAGTTAGAGTGTGAGTCTCATCCCAGACACCGGGCTGAGGGAGTCCCAGCTCTCACTTGACACATCTGTGTCTAGATTCTCGATTCCGATAACCTGCAAAGACATGAGCTTTACCAAACAATACCGTAGACTGGGAAGGAAACATTTTTTTGATCCTTCCTCTTAACAAATATATCTAAACAGGGGCCTGCATATGAGTTATACTCCTCATGGAATTGTTCTAGTTATATTTCTGCCTATCCTCTAAAGAGTCCTGATTTCTGTAGCATTATTGGAATCAGAAAAAATAAATAAAACAACAAAACACACACACACAAAAAAACTAAGTGACGCACAGGTCAGAATAATGGGGTAATTTGCTGATTTTCTCCAGATGAACCAATCTTGGTAACTCAGTGCTGCAAATTCTGTTGCTCCCTCTGATTGGATGGAGAAGGCAGAGGAAGGTTTCGTGCCCCCTTTGTTTTGCTCCTCCCAGGCTTAGACATCCTCAGCAGGTGCACCTATGCAGACTTTCATTTAAGTCCTCGTGGCTTTTCTTTAGAGACACAACTGTGAACGGCGTTCTCCCTGCGTTTGTAATTAGAGGGTGAAGCAGATGGTAAGGGCTGAACAGAAAGAGACATCCACTAAAGCGACCTGCACTGCCCAGAGATCGCTCGCTCACTCCAAGAAGGGATTCCTTTTCCTCCACGTCAAAGGCACACTCATGGCTTGAAGAAACTTTGCCTCTCAGAGCACATAACACAGGATCCCAGCGTTCACTGACAAGTCGATAAACAGCACCCTCCACCCGCTGTTGAACAAAAGGAGTGCTGTTGGTAGTTGGAGCTGAGGCTTGTTTGGAAGCTCTCAGAGTTCAATGTAATATGCAAACCATGTCACTCTTAAAGCTGCTGTTGTGTTCAGCAAATGTGGGGCATTGTTTTCTTCTAAAATTTTAGCCTGAATTTAGCCTCCTAAAACTCATGGGGACAGATGAAGAATCATGGACAATGATGTGACGAACACCTCTGTGTGTGGTGAACACTCATCTGGGAAGGCAATGTCCTGAAGATATTAGTGCTCTGTGTTTGAGTGTTTGACAGATCCTCCTGTCTTTACAAAGTAAAGAATATAAACTGTGGTCAACGCGAAAGCACAGAAATAACCCTTTGGAATGGGAGCCGCTCATCTGTTGCCCAGGCTATGAGCATTCTCAGGATGAAGACATACCTGTGTCTACTGATATCTAGTGTTAACTGATTTTTTTTAAAAATTGATTTATTTTTATTTTATGAGTATTTTGTGCGCCATCTGTGTCCTCGTTGCTTTCAGATACCAGAAGGGGGTGTTGGATCCCCTAGAATTGGAGTAACAGGCAATTGTGGGCCACCATGTAGAGCTGAACCCAGGTCCCCTGCAAAAGCAGAAAGCACTCTTAACTGCCAAGCCATCTCTATGGTCCCTTGGTATTGAAACAATGGTGTTTTAGTGATTTGCTAGAAGTCTAGTATTGTTTGTGGACAGCGTGTTGAGAGGGATTGATCTTGTTTGCTTGGAACTTGTGTTTTAACGGGCCAAGAACACCTTTATCCTTTGAACTTGACATCCGCTGGACCACACAGCGAAGGAGAAGAAACAGCCACATCTTCTGAGGCCAGCCTCCAGGTTAATAGAAACTGCAAAGCCTAGAAGAATTTGAATATTCCATCAGCTTTGTAGGGTAACATTGGTCAAATTCATCAATCACACCTTCATATTTATCTTAAGGCACCGCAGTGGTAAATAACTGTGTTCATCCTCCGTGTTTCCTGGATCAGATTTTGTGCTGAATAAACAGATGTTCTCTATCTCTTATTTTAAATTTCATCCCAAATTACTTGACTGAAACTTGCCTTGATTATTCTATTAAGGCCAGTAGTTAAAGTACAGGGTGCAACCCTTTTGTCTGTTACCAAGGAGTGGCTAGTTCATAGCCTGGAAAGTTCAGAACTAAGGATACCAATTCTTACACCAAGCGTTGAATTTCATGTCAAAATAGCAGTAACAATAACTCGCATTGATACAGTTCTTGCTGTGTACCACTCAGTCTTCCTACCAACCCATGAAGCCAGTCTTGTCATTCTGGAAGCATTCGGTGGCTAACACTCGCTCCTATCCACATTGAGAACACTTGTTCACTTCAGACTTAAGTTTAGCCTTCAGAACTAGCATGAATAACATATCCAACTATGCATAATGAGGCTTAAATTTACATCAGTCTATAAAGTCTGGAATATAAGTACTCTATCCTACACTGTTGGGGTCCTAGACTATGCGTGACCAATAATTAAAAAAATAAAAATATCAAAAAGAAGAATACAAAGGCATGTTTTATGTCGGTGTTATTACACAACAAAGCTGACTGGAAAATTTGAAGAATTTCTGGTGGCCGGCTTATGGTCTCAGATACTTAGAAGGTTACAGAAGGGGACTCTTTCAAATTCAGGGCCTTCCAGGGTTACAGAGTGAGTTCAAGGCAAGCATGTACAGTTTGGTGAGATCCTGTCTCAAAGTTCAAATGAGGTTGAGGACAGAACTCAGTGGCAGAACATGGGGCCCTAAGTTTCAATGCTACAACACATTCTTGTGCGAATAATAACTCGTTAAACAGTGCAAAAGAAAAATATTCCCAGTCAAAATAAGGATGGTAGTCATGGTAAGTGGTAAGTTGTAAGAATAAGCCTTGTGAGAACTGGAAACGTATGCTAGAAATATGAAAGTTTGCAGGTACACTCAGAAGAGCTAGATAGGAGAGGAGCTGTATTAATAGGTGTAAAATCTCAACTTAGAAACTCATCTTTAATGACATCAGTCATGGACCTTCTGTTTGACTTCTGCATGGACCCTGGAAGCCAATTCTAAAAATCAGCGTGGAAAAGAAAATGCAGAATTAGTATGGAAAGGCAATTGTGAAGAAAAATAACAAGTGTACTCAGATGCCAAACACACTTGTGATATTTAGTGATTAATTGATATGTCTAATGGGGCACAACAGACATGTATATAATGTTGGGTGTACTAAATTCACAAAAGGTTTTTCCCCCCCAGATCATTTAACAAAGCACACAGTCCTTAGATAAATGGGATTGGATGGTTTTCTAATCATTTGGAAAGTAACAATGGGATTCACTGCCATTGAATAGTCACAAAAATATTGTTCCAAATAAACACAAGATATCGCTCTATGCATCATCTATCTATCATTCTATCTATCTATCCACCTATATATCTATCATCTACATATAATCTATCACCTATCCATCCATCCATCCATGAAAAAAAAAACAGAAAAGTATATCCACTTCATAAGGAAAATTTGTCTGGACTTTAGAGCACTGAAGATTTTTTTTAATATACAATAAGAAAGTACATAAACACAGTGGATACATTCACTAACAATGAAATATTTCCAAAATCAAAAGGTACTGTAAATTTACAGAACAAGTAATGACCTAGTAGAAATCGTTACAATGTACAACATATGAAAAAGTCAGATATTAAAAGAAAAAAGGCACAGAAAATGTTAAAAAATGTCATGCATTTTTTGTGGAATATTACTTTAACTGTGTAAAGATGTGTTGCGTGTGTTTGTGCTGCATTTGTTTAATTATGTAAAGATGTGTTGCTGTTTCACTTGCCTAGCTCAGGTACCTTATTGAGCTAATGAAAAACTGAATGGCCCCTAGCTAGGCAGTAGAGAAATAGGTGGGGCTGGCAGACAGAGAAAATAGTGTGAGAAGGAGGATAGATAGGCTGGAGAACCAGAAAAGAGGAGACAGCAGAGAGAAAGATGGGGCGGGCCAGCCAGCATCAGCCTTTCACAAAGCAAGCGGTAAAAGCCAGACGTACCGAATGAAGGAACGGTAAAGCGCCCCAGCGCTCCTACACGTGAACAAGGTACCTTGAACTAAAATGTTCTCTGAACTGTTTTAAATATAAAACAGCAAAAGGCAATGGAAGCAGGCTAAGTAAATATTGAGATGAAAAGTCAATTTGCCTTACAAATCACGGCACATGGACCATAGCATCCAGTCAAAAGAAGGGTGGGATTTATGGAAAGATTTACGCAAAGGTAACAAACTTTGTTTTGGGATGAGGGAGACCAGTCCCAGATGGATCTCCTGCTTGCTGCCATATAACTAGAATAAAATACATGCTCTCTCTCTCCCTCTCTCTCCCTCTCTCTCCCTCTCTCTCCCTCTCTCTCCCTCTCTCTCCCTCTCTCTCTCTGTCTCTCCCTCTCCCTCTCTCTCTCTCTTTCTCTCTCTCTAATAACATGAGGCTCCAGACCTGATGAAGACATGAGAGACGCAAAAATGGTGTTTGGTGAGAATTAGGCATGATCTCAGTTTTGGAACGACTTTTAACAGGTAGGTTTAAACTTTCTATTCAAAAATGTTTCAGGTGCAGGTTCTTTGTGAAATTAAAAAAAAAAAACTAACAATACCCTTACATATTGTGTTTTATTTATATAATTAAGTATATACTTTGTAATACATGACATATATATCATGAATTTTTACCGCATTGTATATCAAATTTTACATATGCGTATATAAAATTAGTTGCATAGTTTCATGAGTTCATAACAATTTTTTTTTGTTCTTTCCATCGCTCATGGCCTTTTTATTACTCTATTTCTTCTACTTTTATTTTTTTTTTCATTTTTTGAAACAGGGTTTCTCTGTGTAACTTTTATCTGTCCTGGAATTAACTCTCATAACAATTTTTTAATGAATGCAAGTTACTTGTATCAATCACTTTCTGTTTTCATTTGTTAGGGATGGATAACAATGACATCACTATTTCCCCGTGACTGGCATGGGTTGCTGAATGAAGGTTACAGCTCCCAGGTTACGGCTTGATGTGAGTTGAGCTGAAAGAGTGACCCCCGCCTTCGAGGACACTCTGGGCAGCCTGGGAATCCACAGGCTGAGTCTCCATGAAGGTTGGTGAGCATTTTAACCATGTGCATCTTTGTGATTCTGAAATCAGAAAGGAAGACATATAACTGGCCACATTCCGTTACATTTTCTTCCTGTCAAATTGCCATTAAGGTTCAGTATCTCAAACTAGTAGTTTAGGAACAACTTAAAGTATGATGGTGGTGAATGTTAAAATAATGGGTATTTCTTAGATGTGTAAACAGTTTTTTTTTTTTTTTCAGTAAGAGTCTTATCATTATATTTTTCTTGAGCTCCTCAAATTTACTTTAGGTTTTTCTTTTTTTCTTTCTTTCTTTTTTTTTTTAATTGTCTCACTTTGATATTGGAACATCGAAAATAAGATTACATCACCGTCTTACAATGACAAATATTCAAATGGTGCAGACAGAATTCCATTAGCAACCCTCATACTTCTGTTATTGTTTCAAATAGCTCTCAAAATATTGAGGTTTAATGACAAGTTTCAGAGTTGGCATTTACATCCAAATGTTCTTGAGGAGACATCTCTTGTATGTCTTACAATTCTGTTGTAAAAGTTGTTTTGTCAAATTGGGCCCTTCCAGGGAGTAGTTGTTATTTTGTTAAGATAAAAGTATTTACATCTTGGGGAGTGATTTCTTTCTTCCACAGGGAATGCTGTCAGATATTTTAGACTACATTTGAGTATTCTGAGTGTGGGCCTAAAGAGACCCTTCTTGAAGAATAAGTGAATTATCCCAGCCTTGCGTTAGCTTCCTGGGATCACTTATATATCAAATTGTGTTTTAGTGCTGGATTAAGCATGGGGACCAGCGTTGGTGGACACAGCTGCTCCCAGTGTAGGGGCTTCAAAATTTCAGGGTGAGACCCCACAGGTGACATGGGCATCAGCCAGTAGGTACATCAGTGGGACTTCAACCTCTTTCTTTAAAAATAAATAAGTTTCAGGATATTTTTTTTTTCAAAAGAGAATGCTGGTGAACTGACCAACGACAATGAACTCTGCAATAAGACAAATGCCATAAGAATTCTGATTCCTTCTTCACTAGCTGTATGATGGTAGGCAGTTTCCTTTAAGTCAAAATCAGGTCTCTGAGTTTCTGACAGTAAAAATCCACTCAGGATTATCAGGTGTCTCAGTCTCTTTGGGTGACTGTAACAAAAACTATGAATTATGTGGTTCAAGCAACAATTACTTCTGTCAGGGTGCGAGGCTGCGGAGTCCAGAGTCCAGGCCCTGGTGGACCTAGTATCAGTCTGCGCCCATTTCCTGGCTGTCCCTGTATTCGTATGAGATGTTAAGGGCAACACAACCCTCCAGCAGTTTTTTAACAGTGACACTAATGACATTAATGACAGCCCCACCCTTATGTATAATTGACTCCCCAAACCTTAGCTCAACATAGGACTTTATCATAGGAGGTTTGGAGAAGAGAGACATTTATTTATTCTGCACAGCATTTTAAGAAAACGCTGTTAAAATATTTATTTGTTTGCATGTGTGGCAGGCCTCGACTCCCTGATCTTCCCGCCACGCTCTCCTAAGTGCTGGTATTAGAAGCCTGTGCCAGGAGTTCGGCTCAGTGTTCAGCTGTGGGTGTCTGCTTCTGCTTCCATCAGCTACTAGATGAAGGCTCCAGGATGGCATATAAGGTAGTCATCAATCTCATTATCAGGGAAGGGCATTGAAGGTAGCCTCTCCAGTATTGCTTAGATTGTTAGTTGGGGTCATCCTTGTAGATCTCTGGATCTGGGAGGCTGGGAGAAAAAACTATGAAATTAAAAAAAAAAAAAACAGATGCCTGTGCCACCTCACTTGGCATCACTTGTTGACCTTTGAGTTTATTTGCTTTCTTTAGATATGTTTATATTAGTTTCAAAGCCTATGCTAAATATATTAATCAATGAGCCCATTCATTACCATTATAATTCCTTGCCTGGAAATTATAAAGGATCAGTATCTGCTTACAGTTGATTAGACCTAAAGGAGACCATGATCCACGACCAAACAAATCAATAGGCTGGCTAGTTCTTTGTGTTTTAGGGCTTGACTTTAGATGAGCTAGCATCTCTACTTTCTTCCTCAGGAATCTGATGTGATGACATGAGACTTAAAACCATGGAGACCGAATCCAGAGGGAGCTTGTGTTATGAGATGGGAGAATTGTGGGCAGGCAATCTATTAAAGTGAGGAGAAAACAGCAGTCATGGCATGGAGACAGTAGTTCAACAGGAGACAGAAACCAGGTGCCAGGGAAAGGAAAAGCCATCGGTTCATTGCTAGGGAGTTGCTCACTTCTGTTTCTGTGCATTCTCTTGTGGATCCTAGGAACCTGTTCAGAGATGCTTTTCATTGAAGTGATCTGAGTGAAACTCTCCCTGTTCCTTCCAGCTGACAAGGTATCCTAACTAAAATGGGGTCATGGCTTTAAGATATTTATCCAGTTTTGATTAACTCTGCTAGGAGTTAACTCCATGCTAGAATAAAAAAAAAAAATACAGCTTGTTATTTAGAGATGTTTAAAGTATGGGATTGACACTGTGGGTAAATATCAATTTAGTTATCTTACCTGCAGGAACCTGTCTCATTTCCCCTTCTGGTTTGCAAGTGTTAATAGCTAATTCTTGCAGGTGTGTGTGGCCAGTTATGTGAGAGTCAGCGCACTGGTTTTGTGTGGAAGTGGCATGTTATGATTAAAGCTGTAAAAACACTTTCTTTTCTACTACTGATGGTGAATGTTAGTGCCAGGTGATCTAAGAAACTGGAAGCCTATGCCATTGTCTTCCCCAGTCTGAGTCAGGGGACCAGGAATGCCACATGATCAAAGCATCATGCTCTGATGCTCTGAAATAAACATCAGTGATGTGAGCCACTACAATCTGTTTATTTCCAGCATTGGCCTAATTAATTAATAAATCTCTTTAATCTCTAAGTACAGAAAATGCCATCTAATTTTATCATTACCCAGCTTGCATTTTCTCTTGCAAATATATTCAAGAGACACATATGGAGAAAATGTATAAATATGTTGCACAAATAAAGTATTGAATTGTTCATTCTAATTTATTTGTGACAAACATTTTATTGTAAGTTGAACACATTTTACAAATACAATATTGTTTAATGGAAGTGATTTCAAATTTATGGGAAAAGTGGTTTTTGTTTTGCTTTTTTGCATTTGTGTTTATGAGACTTGTTATTAAACAATGTCTAAGGGCATTGTTTTTTTTGTTTTGTTTTGTTTTTTGTTTTTTTCAGATATAAGGCATTCCCCAAGTGTGTGAGAGAGCTGTGACAAAGCCCAGCGCCAAGTGGTGGCCTGTGCACATCTTACACGGTTCTGAAGCTCTGCCTTATGCCATGTTTGTTTGTTTGTTTGTTTGTGATAGGTTCTCACTATGTAGCCCAGAGTGTTCTAGAACTCTCTATGTAGTCCAGGCAGACCTTGAACTAGTGTCAATCTTCTTGCCCCAACTTCCAGAACCCTGGGATCACAGGTGTGAGTTGTCATAGTGCAACTTCCACAGGAAAACAGTTTATCTCATATATATATATATATATATATATATATATATATATATATATGTATGTATGTGTGTGTTTGTCAAAAGTATGTGCAGGTTGGTACCAAAGTGTGTCTTTTCAAAGAAATGCCGCCTTTGGCTACCAAGCTGTGATTCTCAGTCATTTTGCATTCTTTGGGTTGGAATCTATTCTCTGATAACTTAAAGCTGCTTTTACGAACATACTAAATAGATTATGGTTGCTAGGAGAAAGCAGGGAAATTCAGGGAGTAGCTCAAGTCTCTGCCAGGACTCTTTCCTTTAAGGGCCTGAAATCCCTTTCCTCTGTAGGATCTATTGTTACTATTTAATTCAGTGGCACAATGGCTTCCTACCATCACAGAATAATTTGCACCGTGTTTTCTCTATTAAGTGTGTCCAGCAATACAAAACCAGTCCTCCTAAGGCTTCAGGCAGTAGCACAGTTAAGTTCTAGCCAAAGTGACAAAGTGAGTTGGCCATGCCACTGAGGCATCTGACTTTTACTTACTACCCCCAATTCACTCTCTGAGAGTCACTGTCTGTGACTCCGAGAACAGGGAGACTTACCAAATTCTTCTTTGGATTATTAAAAAAAAACTTGTTGACGATTTTCATCATTAACTTTTCTATGTTCAATAAAAATGCCCAGTTGTCCAATTTTGGAGGTAATTTCATATCTAAAAAATACGTATTATCAAGCTGGAGTGATAGCAAAGAAGTTAGGAGACCTAATGCCCTTCCAGAGGACCTAAGTTCAGTTCCCAGTACTCATTCAGATCCTATAATTTTAGCCCCTGAAGAGCTGACTTCCTCTTTTGAACCCCTTGGGCATGGAACTCATGTACACACATCCCCATACAGACACACATCCTTAAACATAACCATATGTCCTGGCATGACATACCCACTGGGGGAATAGAGGCCTGAATTTTAGGGGACTAACCAACATTTTTCACTTGGCTTTCAATTCGACAAGTCAGAACTCAGGCTTGATACTGTTACCTGGGCCAAGGAGCCCTGGATAGGTAAGTAATGGCCCTAGAGGGAACCTAACACTATAGTTCTACTAGATGGACATGGTGATAATTGCCCCCTAAGTTTTTTTTTTACCTCTAACCCATACATCAGTGTGTCTCTCAACCCTCATGAGAAAAACTCTGTATACACTACATGGCAATTAGCCCAGACACCAGCAACTGACCAGAGAAGAACAGTGGGGTTCTCGGGTCTCAGTGGGCCACACACATCTCACCCATTCCCTCAAGGCTCATAGATCGCTGAAGAAGAGGAAAGAGGAAGACTGCCCAGAGAGAGAGAGAGTAAATGCCTGCAGCAAAATGATACTTGTTGGGCAGGACCGTGGTTGCACACATGAACTCACACTCACTGGGGCTGCAGACATAATATCTGTATAGGACCAAACCAACCCAAATCCCAGTGTGTGAAGGGGAGGGACTCACGAAGTCCCACCCCTAACTGAAGAGCTGTTGGTAACTGCTGGCTGCTGGGAGTGAGTCGGTTCTCTGCAGGGGTGCAGCCCCAGAGTGATCCTGCATCCGTGTGTGGGTGGTCCTGCATCCATGTGTGGGTGGTCCTGCATCCATGTGTGGGTGGTCCTGCATCCATGTATATGGAGGCAGTGCCCAGTGGGCTCAGGAAAGACCAGTGGTGGTGGGAATAGGGAAGGAGTTGGAGAGAGGAAATGGGTGGGGGGAGTTGATTTGATCTAAACACCATATATGTGTGTATGAAAGTCTCAAAGAATACAAAAGAGATCATAAAAAATTTAAAAGAGGCCATCATTTCAGTATGTGTCCAGAGACGATCTCCAGCGGCAACGCAGGCTATCTTCAAAGCCTTCTTTCCTAGGCACACCCTTCCCCTGTAGACAACATTCTCTCCTGGTGGTACATGTGATCCTGAGGAGCTCAACACGGATTTTCTTCAAGTAGTTAAATTCCCCTTACCTTAGAGAAAATTGCTGCAAAACAGAAACTTGCAACCACTTGTATAAAGATAAAATAATGTTATTTACTGTTTTGTGGTTGGTGAGAAAATCTTTTTGGCTTAGGTGGGACCTAATATATCACTATTCAGGAAACTTGATATGTCCATATTGCTCTTAACAAAGTCAATTTCTTTTCCCTATCCCCTGAGACAAAGCAGGGCGATGCAGTGTACAGAACAAAGGGTCTAAAAGAAAAGTCGTTTTACATACCTTTTCTGGTACTTGTTAGCTATGGATGCGCGCTTGACCTCAAAGACCCGTTTTATCCTTATGTTAATGGGAAGGGTTGCAACGCTAATGTGCACTATGTGCTAACGACACAGGTGTATGGACAGATATCTTATGAGTTGCTAACATACATATTGTATTTAGTCATATGTACTAAAGAAGCTAATGTATTTCCAAAGAACACATTTGTATGGAATTTATTTACGAGAGGCAAAGAAACGTGCCAATTTCATTGGAATGCATTGTGTTTATGCAGAGTTCATATGCAAGCATGGTGGCTGGTTTAAAAATTCATACCGTATTTCAGAAACGAATGTGTGATCCAGATAATGTATTCATACTTTATTTTAAACCATCAGAGTAAGGGGAAACAACCTTCCTCATCTAGAAATGTGTTCTCAGTGTTCATTAGAGATAGACAGAATCCCAGGATCCCTCCACATCCTGGATTCAGTTTTATCTCTGTTTGGTAGTGTTGGAGTTTGGAGTTGGTCACCTCAGAACAGTGGGAAATGGGTCACAGTTTCTGTGATGAGCCAAGGGGAAATGTGGAGGAATTTTCCAGGGCTCTGACTCAAACTGACTTCCTTCCTAGCAGGGGTGGAAGCTGGATTTGTAGGTTAAACCAGGTGGCTGTGGTGGTGGTGGGGTGCTGGTGCTATTGAGGTGATTTGAATGAGAAATGGCTCCCACAGTTTGACATTTGAACATTTGGTCCCCAGTGGTGCCCTTTGGGAAGGGTTAAGGCGGCCTAGCCATCGCAGGGAAAGTATGACACTAGAGACCTTGAGCAGGCTTTGAGATTAAAAACTTCCTGACACTTCAAGTTTGTTCTCTCTGCTCTGTGGTTGAAGTCTAGCACTCAGGATGCAGACGTGGGCTGACAAGTTCAAGGCTTAGCTTCGCTACCTAGCAAGACTAAGTCATAAAACAAAAGACCAAAGGCCTGGTTGGGAGAGGAGAGGGTAAGCTGGAGACTGCATTTGCTCTGAATCTTTGCCAGCTCACAGCCCCAAAAATAATGATGTAATTTGCCTTATTAAATAGGAACAAGGAAGAAACTTTCCGAACCCATATGCCTAACTAATTGTATCTATTTAGGGAAATTGTAACCCAGGAATGAAATATCTTTTGATTCCTTCCAGCTACGTGCCATACTTACAAAAAAAATCATTTATACAAATGACTCTGCATGTTGTAAATGACCAAGATCATTAGCACCTAATTGCAATCATTATCATTATCTAATGGTATTTCTGAAAGAGACCACCTGCCCGTCTTAGTAGACACACCAAGTGATGGATTGGTAAGTAGATCATTATGTCAGGGTGCATTGGAATAGGTCAAGGATTTAATTTGGTATTAAACCAAAGAAAGTTTGCATAACACTTTCCTAAATAGAAAAGATATTTAGAAAGATTTTTTAAATGTTATTGGAATTTTGCAGTTTGACTTTATATTTATTTAAACCTTTATTTAGCTGACTCGACATAAGAAATACATTAGATAATGCATTGCCTGCCTGTGTGAATTTTACCCCCGAGAAAGTGTTACACAGAGATTGATTAAATAGAACAACAGAGCATACTGGCAAATGAGTGGATTTTTACAGTAGGAAAGTACTTGCTATTAACACCTGAGCTCCCTCTAAAGGAGGTGAAGATACATTACATCACAAGAAAGAAAGAAAAAAAATAATGGCTTGCTGGACCATTACTGGAAGGTCAATGAACTGGTCACCCAGGTGCCAACTGAGAGACACATCTGCTAACTCGAGAAACACTAGCTCTTTTTTAAAATGTTAGGTTAGAATGCACAAACGAGAGTCCAGCTTAATCAGGCCAGACGGATTCACTGTGGAGCAGCATAAGCTTTGCTTACCTTGGCAGCCGCTGTTCTCAGGCAGCTGCCTTCAGAGCAAGCAAAGCCTGTGTGTAAGTGCTGTGCCCTGCCTAAGCGAAAGCGCATGGCTGTTCTACTGAATGCTAGAAGTGGCCAGGGACACAAACGGCCTCTGATTTTTTTCAAACACGTTTAATGATATGGTGGAGTATGAAATAATTCCCTCCAATCGTCGATATGACCTTTTTACAGCACAAGATGGACTAAGGGATCTGTTGTGTAGCAGACCTTCTCGCCTCTAGCTGATGCTCCACTGAATTCCATGCTCAGGGACTTGCAGCTGCAAGCTGTGCAGTGGGAAGCTCAGTCCCCCTCACGCGGTAGGGGGAAGTGAGACACCTTGAACAACTGGCGTCTGTTTTCACGAGAGATGCTTCTAGCTATGTAGATGGAGAAAAGAATGAGTCAATGAAAATGCCTGCCCTCGGGTTAATTTGGTTAGTCATTTTTAGGTATTAGCCAGAGTTAATGTGTACTACTCATATATCTATTCTCCATCATAAAAGAACGACCTGTTATGTATGCAGTATGGAGAACAACCCAAAAGTATGGGTAGACGTAAGGAAAGAACATAAACATTCCCAAACCCCTGAGCAAAAGTAATGGCTAAAAACAATCCAGTGAAAACTTACCCGTATCCAAAGTGTGGTGGCAGAGGACACCATTCGACTGTGGCATGGCAGAGTCCTTTACCTAGCTTCTGTGCCATTTTATATACATTTGAGCTCTGGAGAATCTTTAGACATCAAATACAACAGATTATCACCATTTGAAAGAACAATATGACACACGATGTCAAACAAAAGATCTGTTCTGCGTGAATGGATTTACACTCCATGACAAGAGCTTGGAATATAAAATAGCAAGGTCACTGAAGGCTTTGGGTGTTGCCACTGGCCTTTGGGCTGTTGCTTTAGGCGTTGTTGCTTTCTACACTCTTCCTGAGATTCCTGTCACTTCAGTGTCTTGACCTATAGCTGCGTTAAATAATCTTTGGTGTTATATGATTTAATCTTTTTCTAGGAGCTGCAAATCTGCCATCTTTGTTATGATCTGACCAGGGAGCAATCTTTCTTCTGGAGAGAAAACACAAGTTATGAATCCAGGAAGGAGAGAGGGAGAGTTAAAGAATAAATAGCAGATGGATAAGCTTGATCATGATAACGCACACAGGAAAATTAACACTTCCCTCAACACATCGGAATGTTTCAAAAATGTGAACATTATTCATGATTAGATGAAATGAATTCATGCTTAGGAACTTCATTAACTTGTGTTCTGAAAGGCCATTTAAAAAGCATTGAAATAATATTAAATTAAATTTCATGAATATTTATTAGACAGGTCTGTACATTTGAATACACATGCTTGAGTTAAAGTGATTTCAGTAAATCACTTTTATTTTTGCACCATCAACTGAGAGCTCTCTGTGAAAGGTTGACTCCAGATACTGAATGTCTGGATGGGCCATGTGTTTGTCATTTTAAGTTTCAAGAGTAATGGAAGAATAAGGCTACACTGTGTGCATAATTTTTAATTTGATAATCAGTGTAAAAGATGCCAAAATATAGCTATGCAATTCACTTTGACTTCTTATTTTAATGAGTATATGCATAGTATAGTCAGTGTGTATGAAGGTGACAGAGAAAACGTTACTAAGAAACCAAGTAGCAACAATAATAAAAGGTGTGTGTGTGTGTGTGTGTGTGTGTGCCTGTAGTGTTTTGACAAATAAAATGGGAAGGGATGAGTGTAATTTCAGTCATTGTAACATATTGTAATAGGGAAATGCCAAATATAACAGAAATATAAGCATCACAGTCATTGTGTCATTTGAAAGAAAACGGCCCCCGAAGGGTGTGGCACTATTATGGTGTGGCCTTGCTGGAGGAAGTGTGTAACTGTAGGGGCGGGTTTTGAGGTTTATTTTGCTCAAGCTTCCCTCAGTGTGACAATCAGTCAACTTCCTGCTGCCTTCTGGTCAAGATGTAGCCAGTGCCATGTCTGCCTGCATGCTGCCGTGTTCCCTGTCATGATGGTAAAGGACAGAACCGAAGAAACCGTAAGTAAGCATCCTCACCTAAATGTTTTCTTTATAAGAGTTGGCCATGGTCATAGTGTGTCTTCACAGCAATAAAAACCCAAACTAAGACAATATGCTTTGTTAATTTTATGCGACCTTTATTTTCAACTTTAAAACTTTAAAAAAAAAAGTTTAAGACTTTACATCATGAAATAGTAACTCTAAGGGTCTATTTTTTAACGTGTAGAGACACTCAGATGAAAAAGGTAAATGCTTTTGAGATAGGAATTTCCTGAGAAAGTCTCCCCCCCCCCCCACTATTTTAGTTACTCAATGGCATAGACTCAGGTGGAGACTGTCTGGGATAGCCATTTTTAGAAATACCACTGATCCCAACCCCAGCTTCCCATAACTGGCATGGTAGATGGACAGATTTCGACATTTGCTAGGATCTATGTTGAGCAAATTCACAGAGGGATGGGCGGCTAGTAGTCCAGTTCAATTACATAACCTTCCTATTTTTCATTGCTCCTTGTCTTTGTGAAAATGTTCTATTTTCTAGACACCAAAGTAACTTTTCCCTGCTTCTCCCACCCCCTTCTTTATAGAACTCCCCTGGTTAGCACTTTGCTTCATGTCTGTTGTTACTCCGTGATGATACTAAGTCTGTCTATGTGAGTTTGTTACCAGTGTGTGGATGTGAGTATGGAAAAAGAATGGGAATATATGATTTATTCTGACAAATTGTAAGTCATGTTCAGACATGCATAGGAATAATTTACAAAGGAAATAACCTGTTTGATACACACACTATCCCTTCCTCTGAACACTAGGGAAGCATATTTAAAGATAGCAAAGAAGAACAAGAAACCAACCACACACAAGAACGTGATACACATTGTTCTTCATGACTTTTATCTAGCCAATGAAAGCTTAATGTGCACAGTCAGGTTGTACATATGTTTCTTAATCATAGAAAAGTGAATGATTTCCCCCATCTGTAAACATTCGCAAAGACGCATGAACAAAATAACTTAAGTAGATAGTAGTTTTTGAAAATAATCAGTGTAAGAATATTTGACAACAAAATTTCATAGGAGATTGAATGTTTTTGCTTCTTCATTTGATCTAGTTGATCTAGGTGTCTGCCATTACAAACGCTCCAGAACAGGGGCTGGGGAGATGGCTTAGTTGGTAAAGTCTTCGTGTGCAAGCATGAGGCCCCGAGTTTCATTCCCAAAACCCATGTAAGAGCTAGCTACAGCAGCATACATACATACATGTGTGCTTGCACTCACATACACACTTCACAACCAATTGAAAATGCAAATTTCAGACATTTCACAAAAACTTTCTCATACTGATGAACTTCCATTAAAGAAGTTTGGGACATGTTATGGTTTAAATGTACATTGTCTCCCACGGGCCCGTGTATTGGAATGGCTGGTCCACAGCATGCATTGTATTAATATTTGGAGATGTTGTAGGCCTTTGGGAGGTCAGACCGAGCTGGAGGAAGTGGATGGACCTTTGTGATCTTGAAGTTCACAACCTGGATTCTCTTCCTGTCCTAATTCAGCTCCCTAATCTACTTTGTTCTGATGAAATCCCCACCAGGACAGCTGCAGCCTACTGCTGCCACCACACCTCCAGAGCCAAGATAGCTCTTTCCTCCTTTAAATTGTTTAAGTCAGATATTCCTTTTGCTCTCTAGGTGCACACAGTTAGGGTGGTGCTGTGGAAATGTTTAAAATCTAGTTTAACAAGTCTGGTTTTTTGGAGGGGTTGAAACACAGGAAGCAGGTGTCCTGTTCTATAGCTAGAATGCAGTCCATGAGCCAGTTATAAATCTACTAACGCATTTTTCCAGCTCCAGGGTCAGGCCCTCATTATGGTATGCACATATTTTTCATGAAAAAAAAAACTTGCTTAAGGCAAGCCTCTGTTTTAAGAACCATCATATGCAACTCACCTCTAAGAAAATGCCCTTTATCGGTGTAACGGAAATTTAACAAAGGCAGGACTCAGCTTGCTCACATTCATCTGCTATCTTATAGGAAGTAGATTCAAGATATAAAATAGGGGTTCCTTATTTGAGTTGAATTGAAATAAAGAGAATAAGGAAAATGGATGAATACTGACCAGAAACAAGAGGGAAACCTTTTTCTTTCAACTTTATGTAGTTAAAGAGTAGACAACTACAGCTCAAGTAATAAAACTAAGAGAAAGGTACCCAAATGGCTGACTACCTGGATATATGCAGTAATAATGTTTGTTTTTTAACACCCTGCCTTGTTCCCTATTCATTAAAGCTGGAGACAAACCAGGTAGAGAAACCATGTCTCCATTGGGTCGCCAAAGGCCTGGCCACTCAACGTTGCACAGATTGAGGTTATGGGGAGGTTAAGTAGTAAAATGGGAAAAAATTAACTTGTCAGTGTAAGGCTGTGGGACCAGCTAGGAAAGGTTGTTAGGTGCCTGTGTGTGGATGCAGCACACTGACTCAGAGGTGTACCCGGCAGGATGGAGGTCACACCCCCCTGAGACTGCATGACAGCCATCTGATTTAGCCACCAGCCTGGGGTCAATGCAGTTTTACTAAGTAATATCTCAAACAGTGAGCTCTCTGACAAGGTGTGTATATGAGGATAAATTCCAGTCAAAGGCGTACCAGGGATGGTTTGTTTTCTGTAGAACGTGAGCACCAAAGACGTGTTTAAACAGTGTGCAGCCCACAAAATGCCTGCTGCATGACCACCGAGTCACAGGGAGAAAAAAAATATTTTTTTTTTTATGTTTTAAAATGCACAAAGTTCACTCGGTTGAATTAATTTCAGTTACGATGGTAGTTTATTTTCATGTTCCATATTTAAGTGTTTTTGTGCATATATCTCACAATCTGACAGGTCTGAAAAAAATGCAAAGGTCTGACAATGTAATCTAACAGATCAAGGCCGTGAGAGATGGGTTATTACACATATCACTGCTGGACAGAAAGTTACATTTATACCAGCTATGAGAAGGAAGTTAACACTGTCCAATGAAATTCATGTTAACGTTGTTGTGGTTTGAGTAGGTATGCCCACCCCTCACTCCCACCCCCGCCCCCGCCCCCATAGACTCGTGTGTTTGAATGATTGGTCCATAGGGAGCGGCACTGTTAGGAGGTGTGGCCTTGTTGGAGGAGGTGTGTCACTTGGGGGCGGGGCTTTGAGGTCTCGGATGCTCGAGCTCTGACCAGTATGAGACAGTCTCCTGCTGCCTGCATATCAATCGAGATGTGGGACTCTCAGCTCCCTCTCCAGCACTGTGTCTGCATGCACACCGCCATGCTTCCTTCCATGACGATGACGGACTGAACCTCCGAACTGTAAGCCAGCCCTAATGAAATGTTTTCCTTCATAAGAATTGCTGTGGTCATGGTGTCTCTTCCCAGCAACAGAAACACAGCTAAGACAATTCCTGTTTCTAGAAATCTTTCTTTAAAACACGCTGGAAGGAAACGCAGAAGACCGTGTCAGCCTAGAACCATTTCACTACAGAACAGCCTGTGATCGTGAAACGCTGGAAGAGTTAAAACAGCCGCAGTGAGACTCTCGCCGAGTAAAGCATGGGTCCGCAGACAGACAAGTAGATTGAAACAAGGGACACTTAGCATTCTGCTCTGCAGTAATCTTTAATGTTAAGTCGGGGAGAGCACCATGGAGGAGGTAGGTGCTGTATGAATATATCTGCTCATGCGAGATTAAAATGCGTGTGTATTTTCTCCTGACGAAAACAAAAACCCAATATCGAACAGGAAGCTAGTGATGGGGAGATTCAGAAGGGATAGGAATAGACGCCACCCTTCCGTGAATAAATTGACTTCTGAGGACTGAGTTTTGACACCACATAAATATTTTATAATGGAAATAATTTAAACTTTCAAAATGCCATCCTTATAAAAGGAATGCAGGAGCAGATGGATGTAATTGTGTTGCGGTTAAGCCCTAACCACACACACTTGTTTCAAATGACATTAAAGCATGCTAGCTTCTTTACAGAACTACCAAGATGCACCTGAAACCTGAAGTCTTGGGCTATAAGAGTTATGGGTAGAGAAGCCTGCACTATTAACACACATTTGAATATTTTTGTTTTCATAATTATGCACACTCATAATTATGCTGCTGTAACCAGGACTTTACACATTTAATAGGGAGAAAGGAAAAAGACAGAAACATGAGCAAAGGAGTTAGGAAAACTCTGCAGTGCTGAGTTTGAATTTGGGACATGACAAGTGTTAGTATTTGGGCATTTGTACTGGCTGGCTTTGGAGTTCTGATGAGCTCTGCATGCCCTCAGCTGCAGCCACTAAGAGCACACCTGCGCACACTCACCTGCGCACACTCACTATGTTCCCTTTTAAAATAGCCCTGCCCACCTCCCATTTTGCTCGCTTTCTTTCTCTCCCCTCTGTCCCCCCCCCCCCCTTTCCTCTCTTTCACTGCTCCTATCCCCGGAGGCCGGCCTCCTCCTCCTCTTTCCCCATTTTATGGTCACTTTTCCTAAAAAACAAAACAAAACAACAACAATAACAACCTTCCTCTTGAACTCTGTTGCTCAGTGTCTCTCTCTCAAACTGCTTTTAAAAGACTACAACAAGAAGGAATTTCTATTTCATCCTAAAAAGACCGAGTTTTTTTTGGCTAAGTACCTGATTCCAGTTTTGAAATGAGTAATGTTCAAGAAGATTCTAGGATGCCACATCAGACTAGGACATGACGTTCTCACAAGCAGGGGAGTTGCGTCTGGTGAGTGAAGATGCAGCCTTCAAGTGATATCTCACTTGCCAAATAGGATCCCCGCATCTGCTCCTTCCTAACAATAAGCGCAAACCACTCAAAACACCTCAAAACCAAAACACATGCTCCTACAGCTCACGATGAAAGTGAAAACGAACTGGATAAATGCTAGTGGGTTCCAGACTTAATTAGAGCGAAAGCTGATGAGTAAAGTGTGGCAAACTCGTGCTAGGATGTCAGCAAGGGGTCCAATAGTCTCATGTGGACTTTTTTTTACAGTGCAAATAGCCATTCCTAGAGCTCCCAAGTCCACCTGCTGTCCTCTCCATCTAGTATGCCTGTGACTTTGGTCCGTGGTATCTAATGCTAGGTCATAAATTATGATGGAACGGTCACTCCTAGTTACCAGTTACCACCGTAGACAAGCCCAAGGAAGACCATACATCCCAGATGGCAAATCCAAATACTTAGGCGGAGCTATCCCTTCAGGAGAGCTGCAGTTTTGGTCACCATCTATGAGCATATAACTAGCTCTATCTTGAACCAACCAGCCGAGGGCAGCTGACTCCCCAATTAGCAGAGGTAATGGCAACATAACAGGTACTGTTTGAAGTGCACTGGGTTTAGGGATAGACGTCAGTTTGGGATAATCACAACATAGAAGAATCTCCATTTTTCCAAACTGTGTATCTCAAGGTAGCTAGGAAATGGCAAGAATATCATGGATATAAATATTTTCACTAATTAGTACAGAAAAGTTCAAGAATAAGAATATAATATGTACGATCTAGGCAGTGTCATTACACGGAGTGAAAATTGCACAATTGTATCTGCTGCTCATGAAACTGCAGTCGTTTTCATGTTGTTTGTGAAGTGTGTGTGGGCATCTGTGTGCTAATGAGAGTCCATGCAAGGCCAGAAGATAACTTGACAGACGAGCTTCTCCCTTTCATCATGTGGCCCTGGGATTTGATTTAGGGCCCTTAATTACATAATTACTAATTCATTTCTTTGGTACCTACAACACGTTCTTATAAATAAAAACAACAATAACAAAAAACCCAAATTTAATTATCTATGCCTTTAACTCCCATTTTACATGAAATACAAGGTATCACTTTTGTGTTCTTGTACTGGAGATTGAACTTAGAGCATCACACACAGCAATTGAGCACTCTGTGGAGCTGTAGTCCCAGCTCAGAGGACAGGGCTCGGCCCCCAAGTTACATCCCTACCTCCAGAGAAGCATCGCCATCAAATTCTCCATAGGGAATACTATAAAAGAGGTGACCTGATCTTCTAACAAGGGTATCTGAAGGCAAGAAATAGAGATGAAAACCAGTAGTTTAGAAAGTAAGAAAACAGCTGCAATAATTGTATCCTGATCTGACCTAACAAACCAGGCAAAATATGTATCAATATTCAGTGACCCCAGGCAAATGTAAATATTCTACATGCTTTATTGTGTTTAAAGAGAAATTCCAACCCTTTAGAAATATACACCACAGTATTTTTTTTCTGTGTAATAATTGCTCGGAAGTCATGTAGGCAGCCACGTAGATGAAAAACTTGGGTTATATGTCATTATGGGAAAGAGTGAAGGGCCAGGGAAGATACCCTCCTTTTCTGCTGTTGTACAAGTTTTAACATTTCTAGTTTGTAAAGTAATAAAAAGTGCACTTGGATATCTTATCTCAAGGGAAAAATCCATGCCCATATTATGGTGCCCCCAGTTAATGAACCAGAGCCACTGAACTTGACCACAAAGATTCCTAAAGGGAGTTCTTACTTGGGCCCGGAAAGGAGAGCCTCTTCAATCTTACGTTTTTCCTTCCTCCAGTGATTTCTATCCAATTATAAAACTAAGTAAGGTGAAAAGTCCAGGCATAAAGACAAAATAAAATCAGCTAACAAATGAAAACACTGTTTCAGAACCGAGCAAATTACCAGAGGCAGAATATAGGAACAATGTATTGCTGAGTTCAGTAAAACTAGATTCTTTTTTTCCAGCAATTCCACTAATAAGGGAGTGACCCGGGGCAAGTTATGTAATTCTGTGGCTTCCTTTTCCTTATCTATAGAGTAGCCCTTCTGTGGCGCAGTTTCTCTGCAATCCAGGTCAGCCCTGGCTGTCTTCACCAACCTAATCCCCTCCCCTCCTCTCCCTGTTGGGAATATTATTTTGAGGCGTGTGACTTTTGTTGATGCTGCGTTTGTTTAACTCTGTGAAGCTGTGATTCTTTGCCTGTCTAAAACGCCTGGTGGTCTAATAAAGAGCTGAACGGCCAATAGCGAGGCAGGAGAGAGGAATAGGAGGGGCTGGCAGGCAGAGAGGATAAATATGAGGAGAAATCTGGAAGAAAAGGGATCTGGAGCGATAGAGGAAGGAGGAGGACTTCAGGGGTCAGCCGCCCAGCTGCACACCCAGACACGGAGTAAGAAAAGATACATACACAGGAGTAGAGAAGGATAAAATCCCCGGGGCCAAAGATAAATGGGATAATTTAAAGCTGGCAAGAAACAAGCCACGCTAAGGCCGGGCATTATTCATAACTAAGAATAAGTCTCCATGTGTGATTTATTTTGGAGCTGGGTGGTGAGTCCCCAAAGAGGCCTAAGAGCCCAAGAGTGAAAAACAACAGCTCCCTCCCCTCCATGCCCCCCCAGTCATTCCTTGCATTGTGTCTGTTTTGGATCTGTTCTATTGTTTTTCACATATTATTTGTTAAAATATGAATGTATGTGCAGATGAGTACACACTGCCTACAGATGGTATTTACTGGCAGGGATTGTGGGAGACAGTCTATAACAATGAAAAAGAATTTTATCAAGTATGTCAACCATTAGGGCTAGGAGAGAGAACACATTATTTTTACATATCCACTCGAGTAACTAGGCTAGATGCAGTGATACACACGTCGATATTTCAGTCCCCTTTAATGAAAGGATCACAAATTCCAAATAAACTAGCGTCAATATTATACTTCCTTTTCCTCAGTGTGATTGAAACGTTCTAATCCATTCACAGGGTGGAGAATTCTCACAGGGCGATAGTAAGTTTCGGTTTCTTCTGTGAATCTGCAAATGTTTGTATAGCTTTGGGGTCCCTTCTTCATCTAATCCAGACACCTAGAATCCCCACCATTGAGGGTGATATGAATCTTCCTCTTTCTATTCCCACAAAGTGTTCCATTCAAGTCTTAGTCCTTGCGTTTTGTGTTCCTCGTGACTCCCACTCACCCCAGGCAGATAGATGAATATTCTTCAGCGGATGGGTTTGTGAGAAAGAACTGCGCATGCTTGGACTTGGATGGAGCCTCTGTTGGGCAGCCTGCTTTTGTTGTTGCTTTCGTTCTGTTTGGAGTGCCTCCAGTGGCGCTCTGTCCCTCTCTCACAGGGAAACTTGAGCTAGCTCATTTGTTCACAGACCTAAACTGACACCAAGTTTAGTTATGGGATTTCCTAGCCATAACTCCCAAAGGCAGTTATGAGGTAGGCTTTACTCTTGAGTTACAGAGGAGAAGGCTAGATCTCAGAGACACGACCGGTTCTTTCTACCAGCAAGTTGTACAGGTGAGCCCTGATTTCAGGGGTGTCTATGAAAGAACCAAGTGGAGAATAATTTATCCGTTTCCCGGAAGCACATTGAGTAATGAATCAAGTGGGCACAGATGAAGGGCAGGGATCTTTTACTAGGAGTTAACTTGGATCATGTGACCTTGCTACTATCAGACCTCAGGATGAGTCAAATTTGCCTGGATAGGACTGGGTCAGACCGCTCTCGGGTACATCTCTCCTTTGTCTCCCTCTGTCCTAAAGGAAGGGTCTAGCTTAGTGAGCAGCTGACATAGGCTCCAGAGACAATTAACAGGGAAGGCTGATTCCTGCTAGTGGCTCACTCTCTCAGTCTGAAGAGTGAGGGGGATATGTGTGCCAGAGTCAGTGCCAGCCATGTTGTGCCAGTCACATGTTCCGCAGCTTCTTGGAAGATGGAGCACACAGCTCAGGGCAAGGCTACAGTGAGAAACTGCATTTACCTGGGAGGAATCACTAGGCATGAAGAGAAAGCATTCGCCTCAAGTTCCCCAGATTCCTTTCCTCTCAGTCCATGAAAACTGGAATCATAACACATACCATATCCCAAGGACTCAACAAGGGAGCTGCATACATGTCACCAGGCTAACATCCTTAACACCTGTCCTCTTTAGTTCTGGTGCCCCAGACCCCTGTGGAGTTTGCTTCTAGAATGCCCTGAAATATATATGTACATTTCATTAAGCAAATCAACTTTAATGCCAGTTGCATCCAAAGCTAAAAGTCCATTCTATTCTAGTTTCATTTCTAAATTATGTCCAGCTTCATTTTCCTCCCACAGTTCCAATAAGTTCTTCAAGGAGAACAAATGACAACCAAAAAAGATAGCATGACATTTCTCTAGTTGTGAGATGTCAATACCATAGAAAAGACCTCAAACTTTTAATATGAAGACCCCTAACATTATAAAAAGTCCCAGGGCAAAGCTGAAGTTCAAAGATTAAATCTTCTTTCAAGTGAAAGTCAAAATATATTAAAGTCCAAGTGAATTAACGTCTGATATCAAATTACTTCCCCCGTGGAATTAAATGTTTGAAGCTTGAAACTTGTAAGTTGTAATTAAGACTCAGCTATCTTCTTCACCCCGCAAATCATCTTCATCTCAGAGAGATTCTGGATGCCTTCATGGACTTGGTCTTTTAACAGCCGTGTTCCTAGAGATACCCCCTCCCCCATATATGCATATGTGAGTACACATACACACTCATTATTACATATGCACACAGATACACACATGCACACACACATATACACAAGCACACAGGTACACACATGCACATGTATAAATGTGTGTACACACATACCATGCATGCACACAAACATATACACATGCACACAGATACACACATGCACATACACATACAGTCATAACTTCTTCTTTTGGACTCTGAAAATTTATAGTGTCAGGTCTCATTTGAAAACTGCAGAATTTACAAATAAGATTTCAGAGCATTGGCTCCGTACTCAAAAAGTCAGACCATGAGACCATCTCTAGCACTTAGATGCAGAATTGTGTTGACAGAGCCATTGTCACCAAAGACAACGGCATTTTTACCAAGACTCTGTGAGAAGAGGAAATGGACAGTAGCTAGGTGGTAGCACTTGTCAACAATCCAAAACCCATTAATTCAAACTAGTGTGATAAATCTACCAGGAAAAAAATATGGCTGATTTAAATGCTTGCCTGTTTGAGACAGGAAATATCTTCCCCTACCTATTTTATTCTGTCTTGGGTGGCAGAAAAGCCATTTGTATCTTTTCACAAAGTAAAGAAATTTTCATTATTAAAAGTTCTAAACTTCACGTATTAGCTAAGATGTTTTTCTAGTTGCCTGGCAGCATACAACAATCTTTGTATTCCCTCTGGCTCCTGGTACTGGCTGTGGACTCTGTTCCCATGCCATCCCCTCTCTCGATAGCCAGCTTCCATCTGGGTCACTAAGTCTCCTGAATTTATAGTAATATTAACTCCCCACAGCTTCGTCCTCCAGGATGTATCCGTATCCGTTTTTAATTCTAGCTAGCCACATCACAACTAAAGTGACTTGTAGACAAACTGGTCTACATAGACCCAAGGCTAAGTTGGACATATTTTCATTTCTCTATTCTTGCGGGTAATTCAGAACAAGAGTGAATGAAGAGGGGGGGGGAGAGAGAAAGGGATGACTCAAGAAGCCTACTTAGATCCAGCTCTTAAAATTCAAAGCCAGAACTTTGATTTTGGCCAATGACCTGGTGATACCAGAAGAACTCTTCATTGCCTGAAAGTGGAGATTGTGTGGAAGACCCGTCACTGATGAATGTCACCCTTCCCTCTGCTCCTGTACAAAGCCTCTGCTGGTTTGATCCGGTTGACTGGGACCACCCAACACTTGTAGATCTAATTGCATCCTTGCTAGACTTGTAGTTCCTTAGAAAATTGGCTGAATTTAGGGATCTCTGGCAAGGCTGAAATTCTTCTCTCAAGCCCCAGTCACTGAGTATCAGCCACTTGCCCACGGTATAGCTGTGTGACCTACTGCATCCACTAAGTTCAAAATACTGCAGATAGCATTGGACCACAGGCATGGGATGGGAGTGGGAGATTATTAAGTCCTGCTCCCAAGCTGCAGAAGGGCTCAGAGAAGCTGAAAAGGTCCAATGTGTTCTTTACAAATTGTGTAGTCCTGTCAGTCTAACCCCTCTCCAGAGAAGACAGGAAGGCAACAGTTCATGATCTGTACAGACAGGGAAGGAAATATCTTCCCTTCTGTAGAACATTATTTTAAGGTGTGTTACTTTTGTTTATGCTTTGGGACATTTGTTTAACGATGTAAAGATATGTTGCTTTTGTTTATGGTGTATTTCTTTAACTCTGTGAAGCTGTGTTACTTTGCCTGTCTGAAACACCTGCTGTTGTAAATAAATAAAGAGCTCAATGACCAATAGCAAAACAGGAGAAAGGATGGGCAGGGATGGCAGGAAGAGAGAATAAATAGGGGGAGAAATCTGGGAAAGAGAAGAAAAGCAAGCTAGAACAAGGAGAGAAGGACATCAGGGGCCAGCCACCCACCCAGCCAGCTAGCCACGGAGTAAAAGTGAAAAGTAAGACTTACAGAAGTAAGCAAAGGGAAAGCCCAGAGGCAAAAGGTAGATAGGATAATTTAAGAAAAACTGGCAAGAAACAAGCCAAGGTAAGACCAGACGTTTTTAAGTCACAATAAGCTTCCATGTGTATGACTTATCTGGGAGCTGGGTGGCAGGTCCCCAGAAGCCTAATAGAAAAGAGGAAAAACAAAACAAAACAACCCTTCCTCATCCCCAGAGGTTTCCAACTTCTCTATAATGTAACAACTCTCTTCCTTTGCCTGTCTTTTACCTGTCTATTAATCTGTGATTCCTGGGTCTGTTTACAGAAAACAATGTGCAGTTCTGAACAAATATGTCAGAATGAGGTTCAGAAAAGCACAGCTTCTGAGCCCTAGAGGTTAACATAGCCCACGGGAGAATTGACACAGCACTCTCTCCGCCCACAGCAGCTGGAATTAGAATGGAAAGTAAAGACAGTGTGAGGCAAGGTTCCAGCCTCTGGGTCATCGAAGAGACAGGGAAGAATTAATGAATAGGATTTTATTCCTGTTTGGTTCCAGATGAAATGGCGGCCTTCGTTTAAATGCTTGACAACGCTTGACAGAACATAGTAGTTAAATTTGTAGAGGAGGCCCCCTTCAACCTTCCTTCTCCTCTCTCTCCTAACCAAGGGAGAATCCGAGAGAAATGGTTCATCAGAAGAAGCCAAGCGATCTGTATTATATTACACCTGTTGATTCTGATTTGGGCCTCAGACATCCTCATCCTTACTGTTTTAGATCTGTTGTTTGTAAAAGAACATGCCTGAATTAGCAGCACTGGGGAGCTGGAGGGCAAATAAAGCTTACGGGATAAATAATATATCATTTATTAGAAATATTCTGCAGGGCTCACTTTACTAGCCTAAACAACATCCTTAACAACCTCTAACAAGTTTCAGGGGGACATATTACTTTGTGACTCCAACAAGATCCTTGGTATACCGCCTAAATTAGACAGCATATTAAGAATTAATGACAGGCCAATTCCCTACAATTATACTTTTGTCAGGGGAGCAGACAGCCTGGTTTTCATGGTATTAGCAACTTTTAGCAGTGAATCTTTTTTTTTTTTTTTTTTTTTTTTTTTTCAGTGTCAGATGAGTCAATTTGTCACTGATTTTTTTTTTTCACATGTGGGCATGCCAGTAAACAAACATAATTCATTGCCTCTGGTAAAGTCTGAAATTATCTGTCAGTTCTTTAAGGAAGTGTCTGCGTGGTGGTAGATGCTAGGGTGCCCTGCCCAGAGCTCTCCTTAGGAATTGAAGGGTGGGTGAATCTACACAGTTTCTGATAAGATGCTGAGCTTCAGCTCTTAGCCCCAGCTCTTCCTAAAGGGGTGAAGAAAACTGTTTCATCCAGAGTGGTCTCCCCGTCCAGATGCAGCCCATGTCTGATGGACAATGGTGCAGGAGTGTGAAGACTTGGCCTCCAGCCCCCAAGTCAAGATAACTTTTAAATTCAAAGCACTAATGCAGACAGCTGGCTAATGCTAACCAAGAATATGCTCCCCAGCAAAAAGCTGTCCTCCAGCAATGAGGTGGAAATGCAAACTATTCTGGACAAATAAGACCTAAGGGACTCTGTTATCAGGTGGTTTTTACAGAAGATGGGGAGGAAGTTTTCAAACCGAAAGAAAGGCTGATAACTAGTAATCAAGTACTTTGGAAAATAAACACTCCGTGGAATTCGTATCCACAGTGTCTCTGGTAGTTCTGCAGTCCTGAAGGATGTTGTGTGAAGTCTCTTTACCCAGAAACAAGGGGTGAAACACACCACCTTTCTTAATAATAAATTACTTGAAAAAGTAGTAGAGGAGAGAGCAGGAATGGGCATAATCGATATGCAAATAGGACAACACACTTTAATAAACTTAGGCACCAATATTTCCCAAGGTAAAGTGTAATATACATTTACCTAAACACTTGCAAGTTAAATATGCATTTGACCTGTATCATACATGCCAAGGAAATGCCTCAGCAAAGGAAGACATGGTAGAAGGAGAGAACTGACATGTCGAAATTGTACTCTGACATCAGTGTACCTACAGTGGCGCAGATGGTGCACACACACGCACACACACACACACACACACACCACATACACACATACATACATACACACCACACACACACGCACACACACACGCACCACATACTACACACATACACACATACATACATACACACCACACACACACGCACACACACACCACATACTACACACATACAGCCCACACATACACACATACATACCACAGATACACACACACATACCACACACACAAACACCACATACACACATACATACACACATACACACATACATACCACACATACACACATACATACCACATACACAAACACCACATACACACATACACCCCACACATACACACATACATACCACACATACACACATACACACACACACCACCCACACACATATAGACACACACACAGGCAGACACACATACATACCACACATACACACATACATCACACACACACCACATACACACATACACACCACACATACACACACACACACACACCACATACACACATACACACCACACATACACACACATACCACACATACACACCACATGTACACATACACATACCACATACACACATACATACACACACCACCCACACACATATAGACACACACACAGGCAGACACACACAGGCAGACATACACATACCACACATACACACACACCCCCACACACACCACCACCCACTCACATATAGACACATACACACCACACATACATATAGACACACATACACACATAGGCACACACACAAAATAATAATAAAAACATTTTAATAAGTGCACTGTGACAACAAATAGAAGGAAACACAAATTTTTCTAAGTTAAAAAAAAAATCTTGTTAGCAACCTAGAAACTTTGTGGTGGTGTTTTAAATTTGTCCCCTCATTCTAACCTCGGGGGGATAATCAAATTATCTAAGTTTGGTTCTTTGTTGCCTTCCTCTGATTTCTACCAATTCACCCTTATCTTACTTTTACATACTTGCTTGTTTTCAAGGCTCCCTCCAGTTTCCCTTATTAAATTAGCACGTCTTTTAGCAGACTCCAATGTGTCATGCAGAACCAAGAGCTGGCCACCGTGAGTGACTCCTATCTTCCTCTTTCTGATCTTTCGCCTTTCCCACGGCAGGGCTCCAGGTCCTGCTCAGGGCTTCATACCCCTCTCCAGAGGGCTGACCATGGACAGGACAGCCACTCTACTGTTTCCTCATGGAGTGTTTAGAGGAGAAAGTGTAAACACAAGACTTACGTTCTCAATCAAAAGCACGAGATTTGGTTTTTGTTTTGTTTTGTTTTTTCCATACTATCTTGAAGAGAGACATTCATTTCACAATGGGACCTGGATGTAAAAGTGCCAGCCTCAAACATTCTTGCGATTTAATGCCATTCCCACGAGAAGGGAAAGATGAGACTTCCTCATTTTCAAGTTATGCTTTAGTTGCAACACACATGCTGTTTTTAATGATGACTAGATAATCTGTACCATGATGTGTTTATGTTTATAACACTGGGAGACTGTCCGTAAAAACAGTAGATTTGGGCCTGAGGGATGGATGGCTCAGCCATTAGGCTAGGCTCACAACCAAAAAAGTATAAAAGCAGTAGATTTAAGGTGACACTTTACGCTGAATTCCCTCCCCTAACAAACCGTTGTAGACACCAGTCACCCGTTTGCTTATTTCATTTTGTAAAAAAATTTTCCTAGGCAGTTGAAGGTTCAGAGGGAGTCTTGTATGTGGAACACAGAGGACATCAGAACATCATCAGGATTTGGAAGAGACTCTGCGGCTTTTCTGGAGTAGGTGTGCCTGCCAGAGAAGTCAGTCACAGCACTTTGTGAGTCAGTGAGGTAAGAAATAAGAAACAGAACACTCAAGCGTCCTTGAGAAGTGAGAACCTGGAGGGATACGGTACTCCAGAAGGAAGATGTGAGTTGTAGCATCCTGAATAAGTTTCCCAGTATCACCAAGCCTTGGGGCTTTTCAGGTGTAAACTGGGTGCACACGTGGGATAAAAAAACAGAGAAGTCCACGGCAGGGAGTAGCTGTTTAATAAACCCCTGTTCATCTTCATCTCCCCTTCTACCCTTCTCTGGAGAATATATGCTAATCTTGGGAGAAGCCATACATCTCTATGTAAATCTTCCCTGGGTTGAAAACCATGGGGAAAGACAATTAAGTTTAATCGATGAGCCGATGATGTAAACACCCATTAACAGATACCCCGTTTACTGCAGCAAAGCGAAGGCTGGCTGCTCTGCAATTGCTTCCTATAAAATATGACATTAATCAAGAAGACTAATTTTGGCGCTGATGTGACTCCACTCAAACTCCACCTGGGGACAGTAATATATATTCACAAACGGCAGCAATTGGGGCAAATCCTGGTTGCTAATCTCACCTACATTAGCTTCTCCACCCTCGGGAGAATGATTAATTTCAAAGTCTAACGAAGAAAACGGGATGCAGAGAGAACTAAAATTTAATTTTGCGATTGGGTGATATTTTGGCTCTTAGCACGTTACTCTCTTTTTTTTTTTTCATTTCATTAACTTATTTTTTTAATTGAAAATAGATTTTTTTAATACAAAATATCCCCGTTATGCTTTCCTCCCCCTACTCTTCCCAGTTCCTCCCCATCCAGAGCCACCCTTTTTCTGTATCATTAGAAAACAAACAGGCATCTAGGAGATAATCACGAAATAAAATGAAATGTGGTAATATAAAACAAAAGCAAACTCGCCAGAATGGGATGAAACAAATAATCAGAAGGAAAAAGGGGCCCAAGAAACAGCTGTAGATACAGAGACACACTTTTTTTGCACACTCAGTAATCCCGTTAAACACAAGTCTGCAAGGCACAATAGATATTCCAAGGGCTTGAAAGAGGAAAACCCATAAAAATAAAGACATCAAATAAAAAGAAAAGCCTTGACACAACATTATGAGATCTCCCAAGATGCCGTGGAGTTTGTTTGCTTTTGGCCACCCATGGCTGGTCACTGCAGCCTACCCTTAAGAGTGGTTTCTTCCCCCAGTGAGATCCCCTTGCAGAAAACAGAATTTTCATTTGCAAATGGTTATCAGTTGGAGATAGGTTCTGGGTTAGGGATCCGGGTGTGTGTCCAGTTTTTCCAGCTCTAGAACTCTCTTTGGTTCAGATCCCTGCAGGTCCTGTGCACGCTGCCACAGCCTCTGTAGGTTCATTCATGCTTTGGTCCTGTTGGGTTTAGAAGACCTTGTTTCCTTGGCGCCCTCCATCCCCTCTGGTCGTTTCTGCTCTTTCTGCCTCCTCTTCTGCCCAGTTCCTTCCCTAATCTCTGAGGGAAGGGATTTGATAGAGACACCCAGTTCAGGTGTGAGTGTTTCAAGGCCTCTGCTTCCCTGCACATTTTCTGGCTATGGGTTTCTGTATTTGCTCCCATCGGCTTCAGGAAGAATCTTCTCCCATGATGGTGAAGCAAGACTCTGATCTGTGAGCATAGCAGGGAGTTATTTTATTGCTATGTGAACACTAGTATTTGGTTTTCCCCTGAGCTACCTAGTCTCGGGTTCTTGGTCACCAGGCTTGAGTTTGGATTTAACTTCGTAGAGTAGGCCCTAAGTCAAGTGCAACATTGGTTGTTGATTCCTCTACGATGTATCCTACCATTACATTAGCATGTCTCGCAGGCTGGTCACCATCGTACATAGAAGGGTTTATAGCTGGGTTGGTGGTTGTTGTTGCAGCTCTCATTGGTGGCACTCAGAGCACCTTTTTGGTACCAAGAATGCTAGCTTGTATGGGGAAGGCTCCTGACCTGCACCAGCTGGATTTTTCTGTGTTCCTTGAGTTGTGTATGTGTTGTCCTCAGTAATAGGGCCTCTTTGACACTCTGTAGAGAGAGTAATCTATAGCCTTGGCAACAGCCTGGGCTGTTTTGGGGCTCCCATAGGACCCCTTTGGCCAACAACTTAATTAGATGTAACCCATTCCCAGTACTGGAAGCTTCATGTGTGATGACTGATGCCCAGTGTTGTGTGATATTTTGTTGGTGTTCTGAAAAATAAAGCTTGCCTGGGGATCAGAGGGTGGAGCCAGCCATTAGTTAACCCTGGAAGCTGGGCTTTGATTCCAGCACTCGGGAGGCAGAGATAGGAGCTCAGCTTTTTGAATGGAGGAGGGGCACAGGTAGGAAGCAACTGGTGGCTGCTCCCCATTCTAGGATCTTCCAGGTTTTACTGAGATACTTGGCTCCTGGTTTTTATTGATTAAGATTAATTAAATTGACACTTCAATCCAGTTTGTTTCCCATTATATGGTGACCTCATTTAGGTCACCTTCATATTTGTATATATTTTAGGAAAGCTCTGTAGTACGGGGTTTCCATACCACCAACCAAAGGGCCCTTAACCTTAGCTGTCTCTCTCCATCTTCCCTCCCTCATCTCCCTCTCCCTCCTCCTCCCTCCCCACTTGGTCCCTGGGAAAGAGTACAGAGAGTGAGGAGAGGCCACAGCAGGAACTGTGACACAGAGCTGGAGATGAGACTGGGCTGGGGGGGGGGGTTGGATTTGGGGGAGAGGAGGAATGATCGGAAGCTGCCTGTCTGTCTCACTGGCCTGCTTGCTTCTCTCCAAGATTTGGCTGGTGGATTCCCAGGGAATGATCGCTGCTGGAGTTGGGGCCCGAGGCAAAGGAATGAGGGGGATGGGGGTTTGGAGGAGAGCAGAGAGAAGGCAAAGGTTTTCAGTTAGCCTACCTGCTTCCTCAGGGCACTGCTTTCATGTGAGCCCAGCCCAGTGCATCAAGCGGAGCTGTGATCTCCACCAGTGTTCTCTTACGTCCCAGGATAACGGAATTTAACTCCACTGTATCACTTAAGATACCATATCGCGTCTTGAGTCTTGCTTGGACATCTAGCCCTTTATACCAGTTCCCAGAGGGGGTCCACACCACCCTGTTGTTTTCTCAGTGTGTAGACCCAACCGTTGTGGGGGAATATTATTTTAAGGTGTGTGGCTTTGGTTTAAGCTGCATTTATTTAACTCTGTGGAGCTGTGTTACTGTGCCTGCCTAAGACACCTGGTGGGCCTAAGTGCTTAATGGCCAATGGCAAGGCAGGAGCAAGGATGGGCGGGGCTGGCAGGCAGAGAGGAGAGAGCCAGCAAGAGGGGGAGGAGCAAGAGAACAAGGAGAGGTCTCGTGATGCCCCAGCCACCCAGCCAGCCATGGAGGGAGACAGAAAATAAATGCAGAAGTAAGCGTAGAGGGAAGACGTAGACAGGTTCATTTAAGGTATAACAAGCTGCTAGAAACAAGCCAAGCTAGGACTGGGCATCCATAACTAAGAATAAGCCTCCGTGTGTGATTTACTTGGGAGCTGGGAGGCAGCTCTGCCCCCCCCACCCCTGCCTCAAAGTAAAAAGAGCAAAAACAACAAGCAACAAACCATACCTTGTACATAGTCAGCCCTCATGACAGAAACGTGGCGTGGTTATACAGCATCTTGAAAATAAATGCTTACAGAAGTTTTATTTAGTATTGCTTCAAGTTTTAGATACTGAAATGTCACAAAATTTGCACGGGAGAGCAATGAGCATGAGAGAGATCAGCTCATAAAAGCGACATTTAGGCTGTGTAGAGAAGTTAGTGTAGTGTCCCCAGTGTAGAGTTCAGGGTCAGCCCACCTGCCGTCTAACGCAATCCTGTATCACTGCTGTGCGACCCGGACAACGTGATGGTTAATACCGCAGGCACGTCTGTGAGGGCTGATGGAGACCGGGTTAACTGAGATGAGAAAGCCCTCTTTTGCTCTGGGCAGCATCCTTCTGTGAGCTTGGAGCCCATATTCCATAGAAGGAGAAACCCAGCTGAGTACAGGCTTTCGCCACCCTCAGCTTCCTGACTAAATGTGCAATGTGACTGGTGTCTCACGTCCCTGTCACCACGTTTTCCCCACCATCGTGCTCTGCACACTCAACACGTCAGCCAGTGTCCACCCTCTGTTAGGTATTTGTCACAGCAAGGACGGATTATCTAACATTCTTGAGCCATCTGCTTTCCTCAGTTTGGAAATGGGCAGAGTCATGGTGTCACCCCCCCATCAAAAGACAGGACAGAGCTTCGAGCAGACCCAAGGACAGGTTCAAAATACAGCAACAAACAAGCAACTGTGGGTTTGCTGTAGGGAGAGGTCTACAAGCAACTCTCAGTAATCTGACCCCTTGTGTGAATTCTGCAGAGGCAGAGTTTCTGTAGTGCATGTGTTGTGGGGAAATGGATTGTTGTATATTTAATTAAGGCTTCTAATCAGCTCTTCCGAGATTAATTAGAACAGATTATCTGGTGGGGCCGATCTGACCTCAGAAGCCTATTAGAAAAGTACTTTTCTCTGTTGTAGCTCAAAGGGAAGTCAGGAGGGGTCTGTTGCAGTCAAGAGAATTCCACCTGTCACCACTGGGAGAAGGCCTCAGGGGAAAGTGAGAGCTAGAGTCACAAAACCGTCACAAAACCATGAGGACTGACTGATTCTCTCGTGACCCAGACACACCTGGAAGTTGTGTCTCCCCTAGAGAGAGCGTGGAGAGGACAGCTCAGGCTCCTGTGTCTTAAGTACTCGCAGGACTCCCTTGCCAGCAGAAGCTGGCAAGGCATGCTTAGATTTTTTTTTAATCCCCACGGACAGTGACATGGTAAATGGTGCTAAGCCATCGAGGAGGACACAGTAAAAGGAAGGACAGGGGAAGAGAGATGCCAACGCTCAAGAGTCAGAAAGATATGCACTCGTGGGGTGGATCCCGAGCTGCCAGAGTGGGAAGGAAGACGGGCTAGCATGTGCTAACCTGACGTTAACTCTTCTCCTCACTGTGATAAAATAGTGCGACTAACAGGACGTGTGGAGGAGTTTATTTAGCTTTTAGTTCGAGAGGGCTTGAGCCGATCATGGCAGGAAGACTTAACAGCAGGAAGCTAGAGCCGGATGCTGAGAGAGATATCACAGTTCCTTCAATGTGTAGGAAGCAGAAAGGGTCAACTGGAACTGGGGTGAAGCCATGACCTCTCAAAGCACTCCTCCAGTACCGTACTTCTCGGGCAAATCTCCAAGCCCTAAACATCCCACCACTTTCTCAAATGATGCCACCGGCTGGTGAAACCACGCCTCTGAGTCTCCAGGGGAATTCCTCATTCAAACCATTGCAACAGCTGGCAATGGGTCTGTAGTCTAATTAGAGCTGTGTTTTTTGTTTTTTGTTGTTTGGGGTTTTTGTTTTTAACATTTTAATTTGTATATGTCCTGGCTATGTTCTGATATAAAAAGGATAATGTTTAGACTTTGTAGTGCTAATTTAATCCCTGTGTTGGATACAGGAACTAACACTCCCCCCCCCCCCCTTATTCTTCTCCATCTCTCTCTCTTCTGTAGCAGAGACATGTTGACTTGTTATTTTGGATAGAGTTTCACCGAAACTCTCCTTGAAGCTCTTGGGTTTGTTTTCTCTGTCCTGGGACTATTAGAGCCCTTAGATGCTGTTCCATGCCTGCCTGCTGGATGTTGAGCTTCCCACAGTGTTATCATGGGCTCTGACCCTTTGATACAGTAAGCTCAAATAAACTCTGGTCAACTCATCACAGCCATAGAAAAGTAACCAAGATAGATGGTTATATGTGAGACAAAAATAATAATAATAATTGAAAGTGAGATATAAAATGACTTGGAATGAAGAGACTGCCATCACAGGCTACATGATTTATCAAACCCACCAGATTCCTGTTCTACCTTGATCTCGGCAAAAAGAGCTGGATGATACATGCCAGGCATGTACTGAACACTGAAACTATAAACTTCTCTTTCCCCTCAAGGCAAGGGATCAACTCTTAATATTGTTTGTATAAAAGTAGTATTAGTTTAAAACTATTTCCTCTATCTGGGTTTATGGTCGGGAGGTGGTGGTGGTTACTGCGATATGATCAAAGCCTCTGCAATTGAGTTTAGAGTTTGTTCCACCTTTCTATTGCTGGCTAATAATGTACCACACATTTATTATTTTAAAATGATATGTATTTATAATGTTATGGTTTCTGTGGGCCAGGAGAGTAGTTGCTCTGCTGCTCTGAAGTTCTCTGCAAGGCTTTAATCTAGGCAGCTGCCAGGGCTGAGTTTTCACCTGAGCATTAACTGGGGAAGGGTCTCTTTCCAGGGTGCACAAGGATGGAGTTGTTAACGTTTTGAAAATTTTCCTGGTGGGGCTCCTTTTCCTTAGTGCCTACAAATTTCCATTCCTTGACTTGTGGGTCTTCCTAACATTCCTTGCTTCCCTGTAAAGTTATGGACGCATACTGATCATTTAGAATAATGCAACTTTGAGTCATAATTTTTAGTCTTACTTTCCCATGTTTATTTTTTTTCTACACACACATAGACATACGTATTTTCTTGTTTTATATCTTTTCTATCAATTTCACCTTCTGTGAAGCTTCTGTAGAGTACAAGTCCATTTAGGGCTCTACTGGCTTTCTGTCTAATGAGGTCTGTGTCTATCACCTCACACCATATCACATAACCTTTTCCCCTTAACATGCCTCCCCCCATGAGAACATTCAAGTGAAAAGGAGTAATAAAATGAAGACAAGGACAACATATGAAATACTGAAAAAAAATCTAGTTTAGCCAGTTACTTTTACACTCTTTATATCAGATTTACATACGATGCTGGCACTTCAGGATCTGTGTAAGTCACATTTTATTTGCATGTGTGTCTCCCTCTATAACAATTTCATTGCAATAGTAATTGCTGATTTTTCATGCCTTAAACTCACTATCTCATTGTGACTATGGCTTATTTTGACAATTAGTGAAGACTTTTATTCACTAATTAGAGTTCCTGTGTGCTTCAGAGTAGAGGGAAAAAGACAAAGGCTGGGGAAAAACAAAACAAAACAAAACAAACAAACAAACAAAAAAACCATTTAAAAAAAAAACACACACACACAAGGTCCTAAATATGTAAAAAAGAACTGCCTTGCAGTTAGCTCCTGTAGGCTGGTGTCAATCAAGGAAGCACCTCCTACCCCTTCTCTTAGTTTGCCATTAGATTTCTTTCTTTCCTTGTCTTCTCCTTTTCTCTTCTGTGACAGACATCATGACTGTAAGCAGCTTAGGTGAGGAAGTGTTCATTTGGCTTTGGCTTATACTTCCAGGTCAGTGTCCGCCATTGAGGATTGTCAAGGCGAGACTTCGAGGTAACCCTGGTTGTTGTCTCACACACAGCAATACCCCCGGCCGGGGGGGGGGGCTCACTTCACAGCCCCAAACTACAGCACAAACCGTGGAGGATGCTGTTTTCAGACTAGGTCACAGGTTCATGCTAGCTTTCTCCCATGTAGCCCATTTGGTGGTTTGAACCAGAACGCCCTCCTTAGGCTCATATATGTTTGAAAACTTGGTCCTCGTTTGGTGGAACTGTTTGGGAAGGATTAGGAGATGTGCCCGTGCCTTTCCCAGCTAGCTCCTTCCACCTCCAGAGAGCAGGTGAGGATGTAGATCTTAGCTACTGCTCCAGCACTTTCCCGCCTTCTTGTTGCCATGCTCTGTACTGTGGTGATCCCGGACTTCAACCCTCTGTCACAGTAAACCCCAAGGGATACTTTCTTTTATAGGTTGTCTTGGTCATGGCTTCTCCGCAAAGCAATAGAAAAGTAATTCAGACAACCCAGGAACACAGGCTTAGGAAATGTCAATACCCACGGTGGGCAGGGCCCTCTGAGAGTGATTAATTAAGTCAGCCCTTCCAGATATGTGCAGGGGCCAATCTGATCTGGTCACTTCCTCAGTAGAGCCTCCTTTCTCAGGTGACTCTAGGCTGTCAAGCTGACGGCGGAAACTGACTTGGAGAAACATATTTCAAAAAGTTGAAAATAGTTACACCTACAGAATGAAGTTTAGATTCCACAGCGAATTGTCGTTAATACAGCTCCAAGTGTCTGGGTCCCCAGATGCTTGCGTGTGACTAGCTGAAGCTTGTGTTCCATCCATATGTTTCTATCATGTACTGACTTACCACACTCCCAGCTTACATATTTGCTCCTCTTCCCAAAATAGCACTGAAGGACTGGGTGAGAAGAGGCAGACACAATCTTCTTATTCCTCACGCTATCATTAAACTGAACAGTGGGAGAGGTTTTGAAGTTTAGGGACTCACAGGTCCACTGTAATGGATGGCGGTAATTTAGCAAGGCAGTGGCCCAACTTTAATCCGATTCCCTAAACGCAGCTGTTCCGCCTCCTTTTCATATCACTCTGAGCAATCGATGGTTTATTAAGTCCGGCTCTCCTCAGAAGCACAGTTCTGTAGAGGTCACACCCCACAGGGGTGTTCTGCAAGACGGCATGGACTGAGCCGAACCGGAACATTTGCAGACTTTGAGGTATAATTTGCACATCCCCCTTTCAAGAGGAGCAAGGGGTGAAGCGACCAAGTATGTATGACTTTTTACCTTCGAGGCTTAGAACTAGTCTATTCTGTCCGATTTCAGCGTGGACATGTATTTATTTGTGCAATTTTTTTGAGATCATGATCTGCTGCTTTTCTTGTGCTGCAGAGAAAAAGAGAGGCCAACAGATTATTACACTGTGACTGTAAAATGTGCTAAATATAGCAGCAGAGCCTTTAGTTATGGCTAAGGAGGAAGAGATGTTGAGAACCTATTCATTGCATGAGTCCTGTAGGTGTGTTCAGATACTGGGGGTCAGAGATGTGAATTGAAATCCAGCTTCAACTTTCCATAGTGTCCTTGGAAGCAGAGAGGTAGCCTCCCAAGAAACAATTGGAACTTGGAAATTCCCACAAAATCCACACAAATGTGATTTCTTCTTGGGACCTTCTTAATCTGTGTAATATCATACCCTAGAAAAGTACGTTAGCAGAATGAAATGCACGAGAAAATACATTCGAAGTTGGCATTTCATTTTAGCCTGTCTTTATGGAAACAGTATGATGTGAATTTTCTTCACATAAGAAGTTACTGAGAATATCAACAAATTGGAAAGTCTGTGTTTTCTTGCCATGCTGAGATCGCTAATAAAGAACCATAAAGGGATACACAGGGTGCTTTTAAGGGGTTGAGCAGGAATTTCCCATGAGCCAGTTTCTATGTCCTGGGCCACCATGCTTCTTTGTTCTCCAGCCCAGTATGACACATCTGTTTCTTGCTCAAGCCACCCCCTGTCAGTTTAGTCACCACGGTGTTCTTTGACCAATATCTGCATCAGGGGTTACACAACGTAAGTGCATTCCCTTTTCAAGGCCCAACCTTAGATGTTAATTGTGTTTCAAATTTTATACAATCAGAATATTCCTTGTGTATCATAGAAGGTCGTGTAATTAGAAAACTGTTATTTTCTCTTAGAATTAACACAATTATAATATATTTCTCAAATGTACTTACTTTTAAAAGTTATAAAAAATTCAAATTCCTTTTAGCAATAACTAATGCTATTGTCTCAAGAGATAACATATTTTTTTTTAATTTTGAGATTATAATCACATCATTTCCCCTCTTCCCTATTTTTTCCTCTAAACACTCCCTTGTACCCCCTCCTTACATACTTTCAAATTAATGGGTTCTTTTGTTTTTCTTCATCATGTATCCCTCATGAGGGAAGCTTCTTTTTGCAACAGATGGAGAGCAGTATAGAAAACAACAGCCAATCAAAATGCAGAGTTTTAGAGCCCAGTCCCAGTGTGTACATCGACAAAGTATTCCAGCACCTAAGGCTCAGGGATCATTGTGGAAGACGGGATGGAAAGATTGTAAGAGTCAGAGGGTCGGGGGGTTGGCTGTGAGGTGGTGTTTCTCAGTAATGTGTGAGAAAGTCTCACCTACACGGCTGCCCGAAGCTGAGCTGAACAGGCAGCGCACCAATGAACAAGCAATGATGGACAGGGGAGTCCCACAAAGTCTTAATCCCACACAAAGAACCACAGGCAACCTGGGCGTTCAAGAGGGGGACCTTCCCCGAGAAGAGCACACCAATTGTTGCCCGATGCTGAATAACCAGTCCTTCATACATACATATATACAAGTAATATTATTGAACTGTAGGAACACACACACACACACACACACACACACACACACTTATACACACATCCATTTGTATGTGATATAATAACAACTGAATTTGAATAGAGCACGGAATTTGGAAGAGTAAGGACATGTATTTGGCAGTGCTTGGAAGAAGGAAAGGGAAGGAAGAAATGATAATCTCAAAAAGAAAAAGTACAGTTGGTTATCTGTATACATAAAGCTAAAAATGAAATCATTCAACTTCATATAATTTACACATTATCTTGTGGAAAAATATGCAAGTGTGCTTATGCTTTCCAAAGTTTTGCTTGATTATTTTATTATTGTTGGCGGTGGTGGTAATGGTGTGTGCGCGCGCGCGCGTGTGTATGAGATGAGGGCTCCCTATGTAGACCAGGTTGGCCTTGAAACTGCAGCAATTTTTCTACCCTACTTCCCAAAGGGCTAGGTTACAGGTATGAAAACTACACATGGCTCAATTTTCCTTTCTTGTTCTTTATTCTTCATGTGATATTATTACCTTTTCTTCCTACCCTTGAAAGACATTGGTTTTTCATCTTATGACTTTAGCTCCTATTGAGTGTTGAGTGAGATTGTGCCTGGATCACTAAGTGTGAGGATCATTAGAGACAGGCTAAAATAAGATCTCCTAGGGAAAGTGTGCCACCAGACATAGGCTGAGAACTTCATCTTCAAGGAGAATTGCAAGAACCACGCAAGATAACTAGATATTCTCGTAGCTTTAAACCAGAATTTGAAATAAACGACAACCTTATTAATAATTACAATCACCAATCTAGAATAATTAAGAATTTTATAATGAGTTGATGAAGGAGAAATTAAAAGTCTTCCCAAAGAATTACTAAAGTCAAATTCTGTCTTATTTATATTTTATAGCAAACAAGGAGATTTTTCTAAGGGGCCATATCTATCAGTGTAAGGGCTTCAGGGAGTTCAGCTGAAGTTAAATATCTCATATGAATGTGTGTGACCTGGTTCCGACAACACTGAGGTCATCAAGAGGTCGAAGGTGGAAATTGGCTTGAATAGGTTAAAAATGAATGAAAGATGATGAGAGCTATGTTTTTTTTTTTTTTTTTTTTTTTTTTTTTTTTTTTAAGGAAATAAATTAGCTGTGAAGACAAAAGTCAGTACAAGATAAACTTAGATCTGTGGGCGTATGGGTTGTTCAGTTTAGGATCCACAGGGATGAACCAGAGTCACCTGAACAAGAGGGTCCCAACATGACTTCTGAGAAAGAGGCCGTGACACTAGGACTCTCAGAATTAAGACACATCATGTTATAAAGGTGTCAAATTCCATGGAGAGTGAATGAGTTTATAATCTCCTTGAAAGAAGAGTCGGCATCATCAGGCGATAAGTCTTTGTGTGGTGAAACTTCACAAAAAGGAGATTTAATAACATTTGTGTTTCCTTGTTTCAAATAAACAATACACACTCCAGCTTTAAAGCAACACACATGACTGTTCTATGTTCTGCCGTGTACACTTGGACCAGGCCAGTAAGCAGAAGTGTGTGCGGAAGACGGGAGCCTTTTGGCTTTTCTAGAAGTTGCTTTATTAAAGGGTGAGAGTTTATATTTAAAAATAGGCTGGGTTGAAATCAGTCCTGCTGTAGCAGAGAGATATGACCCAGCATCTGAAGCGCGCATCTAGCTAATGCGTGCTTTCCTCGAAGATAAAGAACTTTCAGCTTAATGCACTTTCCCTTCATTTTTTTTTTTTTGTAAGAGAGAAAAAACAAAATAGAGAATGCAAATGAGGCCGATATTTCTGTGGGTGACCTCAGGGAGTCATGTTGGGGCTGGGCAGATCGTTTTCGGAATTGTTAGCAACCTTTCGCGTTTGTGGGTGACCTCCCCCGTTTTCCTTCTGCCAGACACTCTCCATTTACTTTTTCTATGAAGACTCCACACCTGAGAAGTGGACTGATGCTCCTAGTTCTAGGACGTCTTCTGTCCCTTCCTGCTTTCATCTTGGTGCTGTCTCTACTGACTTCATCCCTGCTCTTCTTTGTGGCGTTGGCTGCTGGGAATCTAACCCAGACCCTCAGGAGCGCTGTGCTGAACCTTTAACCTCACCCTTCACAGATTCTGAAACCCAAATGCTTGTGCCTGTGTTGAGTGTTGCACAGTTTAGCTGTCACATTCCTGCTGCGAAGATGGCCAAGCCGTGTAGAAAACGGTGGCAGAGAAAAGCCTGTTTGCAGCAAGCAACAAAATTTTCCATTCTCCACCACAAATGAATTGTTAGATGTTTTGTTTCTTCCAAGTGATACCAATAGCTAAAATGTTGTTAGTAACTAGTTTCACTAAATGGGTAAACCTACTGTGAAAAATATATCTTCCTCAAAAAGGGCAGGCACAACATTAAATTTCATCTTACTCTTAATGTCCACTTGGTTCTAGAGTTTCCTTTAATACCACCTTATATCGAGATCTGTTATTACATAGTAATGACACTGTGTCAATTTCACTCAGTTTCTAGAAGCACTATATAGCATTTATGCCTATGTTGTCAAGGTCAGCACTTGATACATTTTTACAGGTTCTCAAAGCCAACCTCAAGGCCAGCTATTTCAGTCTGTATCGATTTTCCTACTGCTTGTGCAAACATCTTATTAGTTGTATCCTGCATTTTGACACTAAAATGCATCCTGGAGTTCAGTTTTCCTGGATTGAAAACATGTCCCAATGGGGGTCAGATCTCTCAAACACAGTAATTTTATTCTCACAACTAATGACAGAGTCAAGCCACAGATCAAAGTTTCAATAAATGCTTAGGGAGCTGAAACATAAGGGAGAGTGACCTTAAACTAGGAGGGAGACCATTTCACAGAGAAGTGTTAGGAGACTTTGTTGCCAGGTGGTGGTGGCCCACGCCTTTAATCCCAGCACTTGGGAGGCAGAGACAGGTGGAGCTCTCTGAGTCCTAGGCCAGCCTGATCTATAAAATTAGTCCTAAATTCTTCCATTTGTGGCATAACGTACAAAGGTGTTGGACAGTGTCTGGGGAGAAGGTCTGCCTTTCTAGTTGCTGCTGAGAACAGGGTTCATATTATATTACACCAAAGCCCTCTCGTTGTGATGCTTATTGATGACATCGTCCCTACAGCCCTCTCTTGAAATGTACTGTCCCGTTTGTATTCTCTAGTCTGTCCAATACTCCCTCGTGTTTTAAATTGTTATTTGTGGTGTTTTGTCAACATGTAATAGTAATTCCTCCACACATTACTTTAAACTAGTTGGAAATTATTATTTACAAAATAGCAAGGGCCAAGATGGAATACAGCAGTGGCTGCTTTAGTTACTCAAGGATGGCACAGCCATTCAGGGTATTTTTGACTCTTCTGTCATCATGGTAGTGACTTTTTCATTAGACCCATGGGCATATGACCTCTTTGCATGTTTCAAACCAGAAAAGCATAATAAATTATCTTTCCTCGTGTTTCTCTATAGAGAATGAAGACATTTTTCTCCCACAAATCCCTCAGCAGGCTTCATGCTTCTTAGTAAAAATGCATGCCTAGGGCGATCCTGGAGTTAGCGTTAGCATAACTGCTTTAGAAAAATTTTCTGTTGAGTCAGGGGTGATATTGCACACTGCTACCATCCCTTTCCTGTTCTGTGAGTCCATCTTTCTCAGACTATTATCAGTCACAGGATAGACACCCTCTACATAGTGAGATAATTAGTCACCAGGTTTTCGCCAACCCAATTCTCAGAAGAGGCCCTTATGATGACATTTTACAAAACTCCAGGAACCACACTTTTTCATTTGTTTGTTTATTTATTTTTCTTATTTTACATATCGATCCCAGTTTCCTTTTCCCCCTCCCTCCCATGTCCCCCTCCCATCAACCCCCCCCCGACTCCACAGGGAGGGTGGTGCCTTCCATGAGGGGTCAACAAACTCTGTCAGGTCATTTGGAATAGGGACTAGGCCCTCCCTCCTTCCTCTAGGTTAAGGGAACATCCCTCCATGGGGAATGTTCATTACCAAACTCTTTTTACCAGGCCACAATTACCTTGGTACCCAAGCCACACAAAGACACAACTAAGAAAGAAAACTACAGACCAATATCCCTCATGAACATTGATGCAAAAATAATCAATAAAATACTGGCAAATGGAATCCAAGAACACATCAGAGAAATCATCCACTATAACCAAGTAGGCTTCATCCCTGGGTTGCAGGGATGGTTCAACATACGAAAATCTATCAACGTGATCCACCATATAAACAAAGTGAAAAAGAAAAACCACATGATCATCTCCCTAGATGATGAAAAAGCAATAAGACAACAAAAGGAGATCAAGGGGATACAAACTGGAAAGGAAGAGTTAAACTGTCTCTATTTGCAGATGATATGATAGATTACATAAGAGACCCAAAAAACTCTACCAGGGAACTCCTACAGCTGATAAACACCTTCAGCAAACTAGCAGGATACAAAATAAACTCAATAAAATCAGTATCCCTACCTTATTCAGACAACAAAGGGGCTGAGAAAGAAATCGCCCTTTACAATAGCCACAAACAACATAAAGTATCTTGGGGTAATGCTTACCAAACAAGTGAAAGACCTATATAGCAAGAACTTTGTGTCTTTAAAGAAAGAAATTAATGAAGATACCACACTTTTTCTGTATGTGAAGGCAGACTAAGTTAAAAGGGTGGGGGGAAGGTTATTCATGAGAAACACATTTATTTATTTGTTTAAAATCCATAAATGTCATTAGTACCTTTTTGCACTTTGTACTTTACAAAAGTTACTTCCATTTTACATCCTATTTGGGATATAAAGAAATAGGCATTTAATGTATTAAAGTGAGCTGTAATTGTTTCCAAAAGAGTAATTGGTAGTTTTCAAGCAAATGCAATATTTATGTCTGTGCTTGGTGATCAAATTTTTGTCTTTTTTAAGTTTCATTTTTATTTATGTATCCTCTCTGTGTGTATGTATGTGTGTGTTTATATCTGTGTGTATATGTGTATGTACTGTGTATATATGTGTGTATGTGCATGTCTGTGCATGTATGTATATGTGTATGCGTGTGCTCACATGCACGCCATGGTGTGCAAGTGGAGGTCCAAGGACAGTTTACAGGACCTGACTTCTTTGTGCTGAAGGGACCTGTAAAACTGAGGCTCAGGAACTCAGGCTTAGCTGCCACGGCCTTTAAGATCCTATCTATCTCATAACTCCTATTTTTTTTTTCTTCCTGAGGAAGCAAATGATGATCTCAGGATTTTAAAATGTTTCCTTTCCACCAGGCTCATTCAGGGCAGTAATTTAATGTATAATTGGTAAACTAATTGAGAGGTTCCTGCACTTCCGTGCAGAGAGTGATTACAATGGGATGTGCACAATTGCTGAGATAAAATAATCACCAAACAGAAACAAAGCAAACCTCAGGATGTCAAGTTCTTTGCTAAGACAGTTTCACACCAAAGGAAATTCTTTCATGGAGATATACCATCTGCAGATTTACAATAATTGAAAATTTCTGAAAAATACAAGGGCCCATCAAATACACATAAAAACATATTCACCCACCATCATAAAACCTAAGCAAAACCATTGAGTTTTTCTTTCATTGTGTAGATAATTTCTTAGCTGTCACATAAATATTTGCCAGAGCACACCATTTCAGTAGTTACAATATATTGTTCAGAAAACATGTTTTCTTTTTAAGTGTGGGAACATTTTTTTGGTTGATTTATTATCTTATTTATCTAATAAATTTGAAGGAAGCTGTTTACTAGGCACAGCAAGGCAGGGTATGAATTAGTTCTTTTCCTTCTGATTGCATTATTTATAAGGTTTATTTTTATCTCTTACCATCTGAAAAAAAATGAAACAAATAGATAATAAAGGCACTGTTTCACAAAGGTGAACTCTGGAGAAAAGGACACAGTAGACAAGAGATGCAGACCAATGTTTGGAAGACTGGTAAAGAAGAAGATTTGAGGTAAATGCCTTCAGTTTGCTATTATCCTCTTCTGCCAAAGGTTAGCCCATAAAAACCATCAGCAGAACTCCGGAGAAGTCCAGGCAGTAAAGGAGCTGTCTGCTAGTGGGTTACCACCAACATGCAACTCCTTCCCTGCTAAGATTTCAACAATTGAAGAACAAAAGCAGAAATTGAAAAGAACCCATGCCCTTTAAAAGTTAAAGTGAACAATGGCAAGGGAGTGTGCATGTTGGGTAAAAACACCTTGGTCTACCAAGTATAAAGGAACTGGCAGGGAGGGCGGGGAGGGGCGCAAAGGAGGATATTCTGGAAGGATGGAAGGCGTATAAGGGCATCAAACATCAGAAAGAGTGTAATGGTTTCCTTCTCTACCCCTCTTCTTGAAGGCTCTAGTGGGGTGGCAGGGGGGAAGGAGATGGTCTTTGTCTCTTGCTGTAACCCAAGCGAACCATTGGTATACTCAAATTGAAAAGTTCAGTTTGTTCTCAGGGACTTCATCAACTAGAGGTTGACCCATTTCAGAAAATGTGCTCTGCTAAGAGGATGGGGAAGATGGATTTCTTTTCTTTCTTTCTATGTTTTTCTTGTTGTTGTTGTTGTTTTATTTTGGTTTTGTTTTTTATTTTGTGGTCCATCCATGGATATCCTAGACTAGCAAGGTCACTTAGGCAAGAGGCAAGACCGGCTCTTGACACGGTCAATTCAAGCACAATGAGTACTAGACTGGAAGCCATAGATGCAGAAGTGGGAAACGTTTACTTTTATTGAGAGAGAGGGAGGGAGGAGAGAGAGAAAGAGAGAGAGGGCAGAGGGGAGAGAGAGAGAGGAGAGAGAGAAGAGAGGAGAAGAGGAGAGAAAGAGAAAGAGAGAGGAGAAGAGAGGAGAGAGGGAAAGAGAGAGAGGAAAGAAGAGAGAGAGAGGAGAGAGAGAGAGAGGAGAGAGAGAGAGAGAGGAGAGAGAGAAAGAGAAAGAGGGCAGAGGGGAGAGAGAGAGAGGAGAAAGAGAAGAGAGGAGAGAGAAAGAGAAAGAGAGAGGAGAAGAGAGGAGAGAGGGAAAGAGAGAGAGGAAAGGAGAGAGGAGAGAGAGAGAGAAGAGGAGAGAGAGAGAGAGAGGACAGGAAAGAGAGAGGAGAGAGAAAGAGAGAGAGAGAGAGGAGAGAGAGAAAGAGAAAGAGGGCAGAGGGGGGAGAGAGAGAGGAGAAAGAGAAGAGAGGAGAGAGAAAGAGAAAGAGAGAGGAGAAGAGAGGAGAGAGAAAGAGAGAGGAAAGGAGAGAGAGAGAGAGAGAGAGAGAGAGAGAGAGAGAGAGAGAGAGCATTCAGGCAATAGAAATCAAATGTTCTCGCCTGGAGATAACTCAGGCAGGTAAAGTGTAAAGTGTTTGGTATGCTAGGATGAGAACCCAGGCCAACATTCCTAGAACCTGTGTTAAAGGCCAAAGCATTCATCTTTAGTTGAGCACTAAGGATCTATAGACAGGAGGGGTCCTGGAGCTTTCTATCCAGAAAGTCTAGTCAAATCAGTGAGCTCCAGGCTCAGTGAGCAATTTTCTCTCAGCAAAATGAAAAGAGACATTGGGAAACTACTGGCTGGACTCCGCAGTCACCTGTACCCACATGCATAAGCGCCCTTACACTGGAGTTTGTCCCCATGCATCAACAGGAAAATTAAACACCAATCCCATGGGAGGAAAATCAGTTTAAGCCTTTTGCAAGCCAAAGGCCTGATGGCCACAGCCCTCTTGAGAAAGACATGTCTTCTCCCTCCCCCTGAGTTTTCTCTTAACCCCCTCTCTGGAGGAGTATGAAGGGGTGGCTGTGGGTGAGTCTGGGGAATAGCAGATGCCTCTTTTTAGTTCTTAACTGGTGAAGATTCCACACTGAGAGGCCAGTGTGTTAAGTTAGCCAGGTGACCCTGCAGCAAGAAGATAGCCCTGGGGAGGACCAGGGAAGAGACCTCAAAGGGAAACCTACCTTACCGAAATCTTTTTCTTGGACCTTGTAGCCTCTAGCTCTATTAGGAATGTTTCCTCTCTTTAAACCACCCAGCCTTAGTCTATTTGCCGTTCTCTCCACAGCCTGGGCAGATTATTGTACACCTCATGTTTCACACTAGGGCAAATGTCAACTGCTATTTACAAGGCCATTTTCATTTTTGGAGGTGTGGAGTCATAGATTGTTTTTGTTTGTTTTGCTTTGATCCTGCATCGCTTGCCTTTACTGACATATCTTAGAGCCACCTGTGATTCTGTGGAGGCCTTAAACATTTCCTGCAGACATAATAATACTATCTGATGAAAACTATACTTCTCCATTTGTCTTTTTTTTTTTTTTTTTTTTTTTTTTTTTTTTTTGCCTTTACAACGGTGCAAACGTTCATGTGTGTCCTGTAGAAACCATGTTCCCAATTCTGATGTGTGGTGTTTTCTCAGATTCGCAATCCATCTGTGGTGCCCCGCTGGCCCGTGATGCTGGGTGGCAGGGAACCTCAGCTCCCTCTCAGCCATGGGGATGTGCTATGATGTCTGATGGGTTAGGTGTATTAAGTGCACTCTTCATGCATTTTCATGTGGTGTGTAGAGATGTGACTGCCTCACAAGGGGATGAGCACCTTTACTCTATCAACCCACACAGCTGTGGTTTAGCTTTGCATCTTACTGACCCACAGTCTTGACTGGCTCACATCTTTCCTGAGGATGATTTATGAAGAGTCAGATTTATTTGCATTTTACCAGCCAGGCCACCAGGGATTTGGGTCAGGAGGGAGGGTCCTCTAATAAGGGAATGACAGGAAGGTGAGTCTTAAGCTGGTGGTGTCACTGGAGAGAGGAGAAGGAGAGGACAGCAGGGAAGGCAGATGAATGACACAGTGACATTTAACCAAACTCAGACAAAAGTCTCACTCTTGAAGCTTGTAAGAAGCTCTCCTGGAAACACTTCCTTTGTGTACCAGGTCAAAAATGAACCACACCTCGCCTGCTAAGCCTCTTTTTTCCTCTGCCCTCTACAAAAGGATGTGCCATCTTCCATGTGTTTGTGCCCGCATCTGCCACCAAGAGCCTTGGTTGCTAATATTAGTTCAAAGGAGGAACATTTCTTGTGCAAAACTAAAATCTTCGGGAGGGAACAAATAAGAAATGGCAGGGACAGACATGACTTCAGAAGGACAGGCATGCAATTAACAAGATAGAAGGGTAGAGGCAGAGCTGAAATTTAAAAGAGGTAAGAAGAACCCAGAATGTAAACCCAGGAAGGTGCAAAATACAGGCTCATCACAGTAAGAGGCCATCCGAGGCAGAAGGAGCCACAAACTGCATGTCTGCTATTCAATCAATTCCCGGGGGGGTCTTAGTGCTCAAGGATGAGAGGGTCTTGGGGGGAAGGCAGAAACTTCTGGGACTTTTCCTTGATGGCCAATGGGTATAAAATTAACTCTGGCCCATTCTGTACAAGAATAAAGGAAGGCAGGTACCGGAACCTTGGGACCATCTAGCTGACTGTAACTTGGACAGGAGATGACGAGGGCACAAATCACAACAGCCGTGAACACAGAAGAAAGGGATGAGTGTGAAGAAAGCTAAAAATAACAGTTCTCCGATGTAAAAGTCACCAGGGAAGGTCAGTGCATTCTGGGATCTACCTCACACATCCATTTTGAAGGAGACTTGGGAACTAAAATACTCCACAGAACCAGGTTCCTGATGGGGTCTCCTTCCTCAGAAAGGTCAGATGAAACAGCCGGCCTTCCTGAGATGAGCTTGCTCTTCAGGAAGGTTTTGGTTGGTGTTAGGTGTTCTCTCGCTCCAGCATCATCTAAAATCTTATCAAAGGGACTCTTCCTTGTTCATTTTTGATTTGTTGTGTAACTGTAGAGATAAGATATGCTGGGTATGGTTTTGTTGGAAGAGCATAGCAATCATATTCCCTGGCCAGAGTGACCTCCACGAAGCTTCTGTGAGACAGAGAAGGGGAGGGGGAGGAGGGAGAGGAACAGGGAGAGAGGAAGGAAGGAGAGGAAGGAGCAGGTAGGGGGAGGAGGGAAAGAGGGAAGAACGACTTCCAAGATCCACAGCCACACTGATCTTAGATTTCCCTTCTAATCTGGAAAGAAAAGGCTAATATAACACGTATTGGTTTCTGCCATTAAATTTATGATTGATTTGCTAATCATCAACATAGATCTACTTTTGAAAACACATGAGGCTATTTTACAATTTCAGATCACACCACTAATTTTATTCAATGTTAAAAATACTAAATTTTACTACTTTCTATTCCTAAATATTTAAGTTAATAGATAAAGTGTCTGGATTCCAACTTCATAGGTTTAAATCTTGCTTAATCAGGACAGGAAAACCATACAGAAACACGCTATCAGCTTGTCATACACACTGTCCTATGTTTGATCCCCAGCAGTAAAAGTAAAAGGCTTATTTTTTTTTTTTCCATCTCACAGAATATAAATGTGCCACACCCTCAGCTAACTGGTTTACAAAATGGCACCATAGGAAGTTCTGACTCAGAGACAATGCATGGGAATAAAAGTGCCCATCTCACTGGAAAATTCCATGGAAGCAATCACATCCAGTCAACTATTAATTTTATTATTTTAGTTTTGCAATATATCTAAAATCTGTTCCACACTCTCCATCTCAAGTATAGATCTCGTTTCTTATCACCAGTGCTATGACAAACACAGCCTATGGTGACTATAATACGACTACCATGGCTAGCTTCAGGGTTCCAGAGGGCTGACAAGTATGTACCCAATGTTCACTGTTTATGGCTCTGATAGAACCTACTGTTTGCCCCTGTAATGCAGAACTACTTTGACGTGTCTGCTTGTTTTACCTCTGTCCGTGCTCCTTTTCATTGTTCTTATTCATTTGTCGCCACAATGGTCAACATTAATTTCGCGTTAATGTTTTCCTATGTCCTTATCCTTTCATAGAATCCATCTGGAAAGAAAAGAAACAACCAACATTCCCGAAAGGCTACAGAATTTCATTCACTTTTGTGGCTATAACTTATATCAGCTTCAGACAAAAGTAGCTATTCACTTATCTGCTCATCTTCATTTATTTATTGCCTGTATGTGTGTGGCTATGTTCTGACAAATAGAATATACTCTAAGATTTCTAAGCACTCAACCCAGATGCTTTCTCTTAAAATAGGATTTATATATTGAATGGATTTGTGTTCCACGATGACATAATGTGATAATTGACTAGAGGTATAGGAAAATCATAATGTTTTTTATTTAAGTTATTTATTAAATGTTCTTTTCATTACATTTCAAAAGTAAAAATGTAACACTTGATTACATTTTCACAAGGCCCAGAGCTATAATGAAACTTCAATTATGTGGAATGCTTCATGCCTGTAAACACTTGAAATCATATTCCTATTATTTGTCAGCCTATGTTAAGTTACCATTTGATTTTATTCATTCTAATAAATTATTTATTGATGGATAAATTTCTGAAACAAGAAGAATTTTAAAAAGTCTGCCCTAAGTGTAAATGTCTGCCTTCTACCTGTATGTCTTAACCCATTACTTCTCCACCTGAACCTCATGCAGATTGACCTGAAAATCATTATTTAAATAAAAATGCCCTATTTGAGGTAAGCCAGAAACAGTTTCTAAACAAAGGCTGCCTCCAAGAACACACATGATTGGGTGGTCTGACCAGACATGGCTGGCTCACACATGGGGAGCCCACAGCACTGTGCCTTAGGTGTGGGTTTTGGAAGTCATGAGGGTGGATTCCAGTACTCTATATCCACCTGCACCAGTTCCCCAAGAGAACGACTCATCCTGAACTTCCATGCTTCTGTATGAAAGGGTCCATCAAAATAGACCGGATGTGTCATCAGAAGTCAGGTGTGGCTGTTGAGCCCAGAAACTATGATGTCTGAGCAGTGGTAGAAATAGCTTAAAAATGTGTCACTTTGAAAAGATTTCTAGTGGGGGCAAAAGAAGCAAGCCATCATCTATAAGTATTTGAAACACTTCCACCTTCTCAAGTAGCAAAATTCAGACACCAGGATTAGTACTCAATAAGATTTCAATAACTAAAAAAATGCTCAAAATTAGGGTTGCTTCTGTGGTGATTCGGTGACTTCTTTGCACTTGGATTGAGCCCATTCCAGAGCATTGCTTGTTAGGATGGCAGTCTAGTTCTTCTGAAACTGAAGGGTGGGGAGCAAGCTCTAAACCATCTGCCAGTGGGGATCCTGACCTAACAAATGTGCGTTACACATCATCTACTGAAGACTAACTAATATGTCCAGATGTCGTCAATAAAGGCCCGTTCGTCTCATCAAAAATTTCATTACCGCCCCTCACAGTCTTGAAAGGAGGCTGCTGTCTTACCAAAAAGGGAAGTGTTGGTGTTGGGGAGAATGTGGAAAAGATGGAATCCTTGAGCACCGTTGATGGGAACATAAAGGGAGTCAGCCACCACAAAACAGTGTGGCAGTTTCTCAACTAAGTGATCCGTTGATCCCCTCATCTCATTCCTGTCTATGTCTGCGAAAGGGTCAGAACTGGGAATAGAGCAGGTACATCATTATTCACTGTAGGACTATTCATACTCGCCAGAAGGTAAAATCGACCCAAAATATACCAGCGGAAAAAACAATGAATAAATATTGTATGTTTAAAATTAATTGTGGTGCCTGGAACACACACATTTTAGAGACACAGCATTGAATGGTGACTGCTTTGGGTTGAGGAGGGAGGAAGATGGAGAATTATTTGATGTTCAAGAAATTTTTGTTTGGGAAAAATAAAAAAAAGATTTTAAATGACAGGGATGATTTTATAATAAAATAGATGCCCTTTACAGCTTTTGAGGCATTGCTTGGCTATGTATCCTAGGCTGGCCTCCAACTCGTGAATCTCCTGCTTCAGGCTCCCAAGTGCTGGGATTCTGCAATGCCTGCCTTCCTACCTGAGTGACAGCATCAGTGCCTCTCAGTGTGTGTTCACAATATGAGGATGGGAAATTTTCTGTTATTGGTGTCTTAATTACACAATTATCTAAGAAGCTCATTGTCTAGACGTTTTTGCTTCTAGAATTTGAGGTTTAAATTATGAACCACTTTAAATAGCATAAAATATCTTTTAATAAAAATGGTTTATTGTTCAACATTTCACTTTCTAAATATTAGTTCCCAATGCCATCAACACTAGCTACTTGTTTTCCAAGCCAGAAACCTAAGAGCAACACTAACATGTTTCTATTTCCGCTTCATTCTAACCTCTAAGATACCTGATTCTTACTTGCTCATTCCTCATGACTTTTTCTGTCCTGTAGACAATTCCCAGCTCAGGTCATCAGCGAGTCTTTCCTGAAGTTTTGTGGTAACCTTTAATTGGGATCTTTAGTCTCATTTCACTCTGATAAATTTTTAAGGTGTAGTCTTGGCAGTCTTTACGATACATCCTTCCTCATTTAAGTTTTGATTCCTCCCATGGGACTTCAATAAAGCTGATATAACTGAAAGATGAAAGAGAAGTCCTAACGTTACATGCAATTCCTACTTTCTCCTGTCTTGTTTCTCCATCTTTGTCACTTGGGTGTCCAAGCAATGGAAATACCTTGCCAGGTAGTGTAGGTAAATGAGTAGGAGAGGCAGCGTGTATGGCATCACAGAGAATGGCATCTCGTATGATATGGTGACATTTTAAGCTGCCCTCCAAGTATTAATGCTTATAGCCATAGATTGTTGCTCTCAGCCTTGGTCAGAGAAAATTCATTGTCGGAGTAGGCGAGGGAGGGGGAAATCTCATAAGGGGAGAAACTACTGAGAATAAGCGTCTGTTGAGAACTCAACTCTAAGTGGGGCATTTGTATCGCTCCATTTAAAGTTCAGGGGACACTGTGAGGAGAGAGAGAGAGAGAGAGAGAGAGAGAGAGAGAGAGAGAGAGAGAGAGAGAGAGAGAGAGAGAGAATGTTAGAGCCAGAGAATGGGAGAAGCGCTCTGAGATGCAGTCTTATGGACATGATAGCACTGTTGTGCTCACAAACTCACAGAAGTCTTGCTGAAGACTGGGCCCAGCATTCCCTCCTGGATGGGAGAGGGAATCTATAAGAAACTGCACTGTTGTTTTGCATACATGTATGTCTGTGTGACGGTGTCAGATCCCCTGGAGGAAGAGTAACAGGCAGTTGTGAGCTGCCATGTAGGTACTGGGAATTGAACCCAGGTCCTCTGAAAGAACAACCAGTTCTCTTAACCGCTGAGCCGTCTCTCCCACCCCTTACAGTTTTCTTTATATTATGTATTGTTGTTCACTGCAGTCATCACAATATTGGTAGGATTTTTGTAGCGTATTCTTTCTAGCTGGAATTCACTGTCCTTAGACACTACAACCATCTGCCAAGCCCTCCTCCTTTAAAACACTTATCATCCTGCAATTATGGCTATCTTTATCAAGTCTGTTTTACATTTTTATTTTCCTTTTCCTGTCTCAAACTTATTGTTGACCACATAGCCTCAAAGTCCACAAGAAGAACGTGACACACCACCTTTTTGACATCATTCCATTCGTTGACTTTGTTTTGACTTCACAGGCTGTGCGCGCTCTGGCCATGAATGCACTCAGTGTCCTCACAGCTAAAGATTTCCACACTCTAATGGAGAGTCCAAATCTGCTGATGCCATCACGTGTATTCAGCTTGCTTGGATTTCCCCCTTCTTGTGAAGACGCTGTATCTTCTGTGTTGATTGAGGAGATGTAATAATGTGATAATAATGGAACAGAAATGATAGACAGATCTCCAAGTTCATTTCCTACCATGAGCTGCAGAGATCATCAGTCAGCAAGGCCAACAGTGGAGGAAGGCAGGTGTCCCACACCTTATCAAGTTTGGGAATCACTATTGTAGGCTTCTTTTTCTGGAGAGACAATTTTAATATTAATCGTTGTTCCTACAATGCCATAGTAAAGGCATCTATTGACACTATCTAGAGATTTTTGTCATGGCCATTGTATTTTCTGTAATTTCTGTTGAGTAATAGAGCTAGAGTTGCACAGGCACTTTGGGAAATGCCTTATCTGTTAATTTCTTTACATTTTTATATGCACATCAGGTGAAACTTGAACCAGCAGCAATGTAATGCCTCCACTAAGAATATTATGAGTACAACTTGAATTAAAGTTCAGATTTTCCCTCCCTGTTGTGACCACAGGGCTCATATTCTATGAGGAGAGGACAGATAGGTATGCAAGCAACCATCTGTGGAGTCCCTTCATTACTAATGTACTGCCATAAAACAGATGGCCGAGTTAATGCTAAGAATTAAGTATGCTTAGGTTTAATATCACTTTCTATAACTTTGAAATATACCAGTGAAAATCAGTTTTACTGGCATTTTAGAAAGATATTAAAATAATCCACCGGCAATACCATATGAGGCTTGTGCTATATTCTGTTTAATAGTTCTAAGTGGGAAGTCGTGGAGTTGTAATCAGTGTATGCAGTGAGGTTATATTTCAATAAAATGTTTAGCAAGGACCATATTTTACTTATAGAAAAGTGAATTTGATAAGCAAATACTATTAAGATGCATTTCATACCTTACAGGATGAGCAGCCAACATTGTTTTGGTTGATGGATTTAGAAAACACAGAGAAAACTTTCAAACTCTTTTCAATCCTGCCCCATCCACGGCTGTTTTGGGGTTTCAACTGCTGTGATAAAGCACCATGACCAAATTCAACTTGGGAATTGTATTAGTCAGTGTTGTGTTGCTGTGAAGAGACACCATGACCATAGCAACTCTTATAAAGGAAAGCATTGGATTGGGGCTTGCTTACAGTTTCAGAGAGTTAGTCTGTTATCATCATGACTGAAGCATGGAGACACTCGGGCACACATGATGCTGGAGAAGCAGCTGAGAGGGGGAAGGGGGAAAGAGAGAGAGAGAGAGGAGAGAGAGATATTGAGACTGGCTTGGACTTCTCAAAATGCAACGCCCACTTCCACTGACACACTTCCTCCAACAAGGCCACACCTATTCTAACAAGGGAGGGTATATTGTGATGGTGTAAGAATGTGGTGGGGGAATCTCAATTCCATGGCGGTAAAGAAGCAAAACAAGACCTATGAATATGCTAAGAACACAATACCGCTTAAGAGCCCACGGTTTCCACAGTGACCCAGTTCCTCCAACCAGGCCCCTTCTCTCAAACTGCCTTCAAAGTGTGACTCCATCAACAGATCCCTTGATTATGCCAGCACCTTCTCTTAATGGTTAGGTCTATCGTCTGGGAACCAAAAGTTACTCTGCCCTAACCCTAAATTTCCACTCCATCAACATTACAATTCTAAAGCAAGAATGGGGCATGAAAAGAAAAATGGGACCAAACAAGATTGAGCAGGACAAACATTGCACGCTGCAGTTTCTTGTCTTACATCTCTGGGATATGTCATGGTCTAGCGTGAACTTCGGTGGTTTTGCAGCATCCATTCTTCACGGCTTTCTGGCTGTAGCTCACGTAGAGTGCCTGTGGTCTTGGTTTTGCTCAATGCCTAGAGCCTTCTTTGGTTGACATTTCATGCTCCTGACATCTCTACACTGCTATGGTCTTCATTGCAATTTTTGGCCATTTCACACATCACTCTGTCAGAGGATCGATACAGGAAATCTGACCGTTATATATTGTCTGTCCTCCCAGACTTTCCTTTGGAATCAGGGTGAAAGCCTCTATGGCTCTGCAGACATGCAGAAATAAAATCACAGGAATGAGATGATTGTCTACCACCCAGTTAGCAATAGGTGGGAGCGCTATAGCCATGAATGTGGTGGTCCCCGTGCTGCTGGGGTTGCAGGATAAGAGGAAACACTTGCGTGGTGCTGTGTGATTAGAGCCCATCACCCCTTTTCCTTTTCTCAAGCCAGTCTTTTAAATCAACCTGGAGTTCATGAGTTTGGTGATTTCTGAGATGCCATTAAGCAGTGTTTTGCCTTCGCCGTCATTGTTGTTATTGTCTTAGGATGAAAGTGTTTGGCTGCTTTTGGTTGGTGATAATATCACAAACCATGGTTTCCTTAGCACCAGCTTTATAGAGGCTGCATGTTGTTCCCATCTTATACTTGGGACTTCTCTCAACTCCTGAGGCAGGCAGCACTATTTATGCCATAGTCCAAGTGCTGGGATGGCGCCTAGAAATTTCCTCTACTCTATTAACGAGTCCATCCCTGTAAGGACTCAGGCATTACGCTGGCCGGCCCCTGTCACCTGGCAGAATGCACGCAGGCAGAGCCCTGGTCAGCCCAGGGTTCCATGAGTACTAGTCTGCAGGCAGGTGCAAAGGACCCTTTAAAACCAGACCCCGCCCACTTGCACCCTCATGGCTCCCTTTTCAGCCCCACCCCCTCTCCTCTTCTGTTCCTGGGGTCTCTGTCTCTTTACCTTCCCCTCACTACCACTTCTAAATAAACTTCTCACTCAAGCTCTGTCTGCCTGGGGTGTTGTTCCCTCCGCCTCGGTCACCTCCTCCTGCCATGGAATCCGCTATGCTCTCCCGCGTGGTCCCTCACCCTGGTAAACCCCCTCCCCTTCTCCAGCTTTATCTTATTAAAACAAAAGAACAACAATCCCTTTTTAAGTCCTCAGCCCCCAAGGTTTCAGAGCATGGACAAATCATAGACATTGTCTCTGCCAGTGAATGATGTGAATGCCCTCTAGTTCAATTCCCAAAGTCTCCATTCCAACTGGAAACGTCATGAGCACATTCTTACTGCTTACATTCTTGTTTTCATTTATGTCAGGAAAGATCCTTGGAACACATTTTCTCTCATTCCGTAGGCTGTCTCTTCACTCTGTTGATTATTTTCTTACTATAGAGAGACCATTTAATTAGACTGTTGGAGGTAATCTCAATGGTCAATTTTCACTTTGTTTCTTCTGGTTTGGGAGTCTTATCTAGATTCTTTACATCTTAGAGGGGTCCCTCTACTTGTAACCCCTTACTCATGAAGAAGCTAGTTTAGCCCACTCCACACATCAGGTAATAATGTTTCAAGAAGCAGCATGTCCTAATTCGTAGGTGGTTTCCAGTCTCTACAGCATCATCTCTGCTCTTGTTGGTTATGGAAACACAGGTTGTATAGCCAAAGTCAGAATCCACTGTAGAGAATGCTGCACAGGACTTGGGTTCCTTGAGGGCCAGGGCAATAGTATAGCAGGATAGATGCCATCCAGTCCGAGTGGCTTTCATCTCCCTTACCCATTAGCAAAAATTAAAGGAATTCTCCTCTCCACTTTTCAACATACAATTCACATTGGTGAGACAGTAAAAAAAATAATAGCCTTAGAGATCTGTGTGAAGACCAGGAGGTGTAGAACTGTCTTAGCAATTCTGAGTTCCAGTCAGATACTTTGCTATGTGTCTTTGTCCTTCCTAGCAGCTCTTGGAACTTCCCTTCACTGAGGCCCAGTTCTGCCCGACCCCATTTTTGCCAAGACCATGTTCTAGTCCATTGTACTCTATAGCTCTTGACACAGCCGGTGAGAAATCTTTACTTACTCACAAAAAGTGGTGGTAGCTTTCTCATCTTCCTTCCTGCCTATAGACAGCTGGGTTCTGGACTCCTCTTTACTTTTGAGCTGTCTCTGAGCTATCTAATCATTTTACACTTTCTGAAACCTTCTAAGCATGCTGTAAGTTTTTATAGATAAATTTGAACTGCAGCCTACTGAAAGATATAATTTCCTCCTTATTTTATACATGATTTTCTAGTTGTCTTAAAAATCAATTTGGAATTGGACTTTTGGAGAACAATAGCTTTAAAACTGAGGTCTTCTCTAAAGGTGAGAGAGTAGTACAGGATCTGCCTTGAATATTTCAGAAATTTTAATAAAAATACCTTAACATGTTTGATGGTATGTTACCTTTGGTATTACTTCCTGCTCTGATAGTTGTTGTGGGAAACACTTTTTGCACACTGTGATGATGTATCTGTCAAGGCACCTTCTGATTGGTTTAATAAAGGGCTGAACAGCCAATAGTTAGGCAGGAGAGGATGGGTGGGATTTCCAGGAAGACAGGAACTTTGGGAAGAAGTGAGGGAGGTTGGATTCGCCAGGGAGACATGGAGCAAGTCAGACTTAGGTGTGGAGGAAAGGTAACAAGCCATGGTGCAGAGCATAAGTTAATATAAACAGATTAAGTTTTAGGAGCTAGTTGGGAGGCAAGCTTAAGCTAAGGCCAAGTGTTCATAATTAATAAGAAGTCTCCATGCCATTATTTGGGAGATGGTGGTGGGTAGGGAGTCTGACTATAGATAGTGTTTTACTCTCAAGTGGGTGTGAAGATATGAGGCAGTTGTTTCATATTCAACCCACCAATTCTAGTTTCTCAACATTCCTTCTGGATTTGCCTGAAAACGTAACTCTAATGCTCATCACTTAGTCCCACGCCCTATCATTGTCATTATAAGAAGATGATTTATATTTTAAACATTTTCTTAGAAATCTTAGTATCTCTGTAACATAAATGTATATATATATATTATATATGTGTGTATATTTATAATATAGATACATAGTATATAAATTTAATAGATAACAAATTATCTAATTGCTTTCACATACATGGCTATCATTTCTTCCAGAACCAGTATGAATTTCCTCCCTTATTCCTTGTCATTAACATTTTTTGAACATAAGCTAGACTTTAATACTATTTTCCATATATCTTGTACAGCCTGTGCCTCCTATCCAGTCCCAAGTTCCCCATGGTTAGTTTCTGCAGGTTTTTGTGAGTGGCATTCATGAAAATGGTAGCTTGAGAGGCAGGCCCTTTGAGACATGCAAAATAGAAAAGGAGGCAAGCAGTCCAATTACTGATGACCTACAGCATATAACTGGAGTCATTGATGAAGGAGCCAACCTTAACCCAACAAGATTTCAAAGACTCAAGATTTAATAAGTCCTTCTAGATACCATGTCCCACATTTAAAATTTCTACTGTTATAATTTGAAGCAAACCTAATAATTTAATACTTTTACAATGAGGCATCTCAAATTATATTTAAACAGTACACTTCCTAAACAAAGCATGAACTATTTATAAAAAAAAAAATTCAAATGTGATTAAATATTTTATAGCACCAACTGACACGTACCTAGTATGATTCTTTCAGCCACAGAACTTCTGAGTTGTACCCTCACTGTCTTGCATTCTACAATATTCTGACTATAATTAAAGACTATTATGCAAATGGATTGCATGAGATATGAGGCTGTATTACCACATTAAGTTTTTATTTACACTGGGTTTATGGCAAATTCATTACAATGCTCAATTTTTCCCACATTATCCATGTAAATAAATCATATCACAGTGGTAGGTTGTGAATTACCAGAAAGAAATATTGCATTAAGATAACATCACTCATGGAAAAATCACAGGTTTATGGTTCATGGCCTAAGTGAGTTAAAAGAAAAAATAAACACCAACCATTCCAGCACTAACATATTTTTAATCAGAGGAGGTTCACTCCTTCCTCTGTGGTTATGTTAACTAGGCCATGGACCAGAGATTACTTTTCCTAGAGAAACAACAAATAAGCAGAGATCGGAAAAAAACATGAGGAGTTAGGTAAGTGAAACTAGTCAGAGAAAAGGAAAGAACATTCCAGACAAAAGCATGGTGGTAAGCAGAATGCCAATGACCAGGAGCTGGAAGCAGAGCCCCGGGGCTGCAGTGGACAATGGCATGGAATCGTCTTGCACTGTGGAAGGCACTTGAAGAAGCACAATGTTAAACACAGAGGTCATGTTAAAAAAAAAATGTTAGTCTCAACCCAGCCACCACCCAGAACCAGGACTACAAGGTCGCCGACCCCAACACCTGCCTCACCTATGAACCACTGGGAAAGGTGAAGGGGTTGGACCTACATATCCAATGCTGCAGGTCTCTGTGACACAAGGCAGTAATAGGATATCTAAGAGGAGCCCCAGTGAGGGCCCACTGTAAGGAGTAAGTTTTTCCCGCCGCCGGTCTTACCCACAGCCACGCCAGCCCCAAATAACACACTGAGACTCTGTATTTGATATAATGCTGTTGGCCAGTACTTGTTTCTTATCGGCTAGCTCTATCTTAAGTATTAACCCATTTCTATTAATCTCCACGAGGTCTTAACTTAGCGGAGAGAGAGCCCGCTGGCGTTCTGCTCTCTCCGTCTTCCATCTTGACTCCTCCTTCCTACTTCCTCTTCCTCCTTGTCTCCTAGTCTTGCCTATCCTGCTTTCCTATTGGCCAGCAGTGCTTTATTCATTAACCAGTATGAGAAACATATTCACAGAATGATATCTCCCATTAGCCCAGTATTGAGGGTGTAGCAAAAGCCAGAGGCCTCAAACCAGACCAATGGCTCTTTGCAATGAACCCTTGCATGTGAGGGCTTACACACTGAAGGGTGTCCTATATGACTTACTGGGTCACACCTCAGCGTCCATGCCAAGAGGTTTGTTTGTTTCTGTTTGTCTTATTTATTTATCTTCTGGTTTTAAAATTTTGTTTTGAGGGGCAGGTTGCAAGGACAGAGGGTTGGAAGCAAGGTTCTGGGAATTGTGATGTGAAACCCACAAAGAATCATAAAAAGTAGAAAAGAAAAAAATGCTGGTCTCTGTCCTAAGAGTCTAAGTAATTCAGATTATAGTTTGGAATGGTTGTTATGAGCTGCAGTGTAGACAATGGAAGAATGAGACCTTCTAGTTGAAAAGCTGGCAGGTTGGCTGGTGGTGTTGGCTCACCCCTTTAATCCCACATTCAGGAGGCAGAGGCAGTCAGGTCTCTATGAGTTCCAGGGCAGCCAGAATGCTTACACGGAAACCATGTTTTAAGCAAGCAAGCAAGCCAAAAAAAAAAAAAAAAAAAGAAAGAAAGAAAGAAAGAAAAGAAAAGAAAGAAACAACAACAACAAAGCAAATAAAAAAGAGCAAAGAGCTGGCTGGCAGTTTATGCATCTGACAGTTCCTATTTGCCCTCTCTGAGCCGTCCTCTCTCATAGCCTTCTGCTACTTGCTCCAGCCCAGCCACTGTGGCTTCGCTCTCACCCACATAGCTCTGTTCTCCGTGGTCTGCCAGTAATTTAATTGCAAGGCTCAACTGTGGCCACTAGCCCTGTCTCAGTAGTTTCTGGCTTTCCCTATTAAGTCTGAATTTGCAGAAATTTGAACAGAGTGTGGGATCTGGCTTGTCAAGTTGAGGCCAAAAGCCTCTGGTGTTATTATTCTCAAGTGTGAGGGTTACCTTTATCAAATCACTTTGGCTTCAGAGAACAGGTGATAGGAGGAAATTGGCAGAACAGATATTCTCTCCCGCGTAGACTACACTCCACAGCTTGGCACAGTCTCGTTGCACGCATCTTTCTGTGTCTAGAGCTGTTTCCGTTAGCGGACGCTAAGTTTACTTTGGAGCTCGTGGAGATCCAATAATCAGCCCACTAATTAATGAGTCACACTGCATTGCTTTTCATCTTTCTTACTCGACTTTGTTTCTCATCTAGGAATCTAGCATGGCATGTCTATGATTAAACAACAGATTACTCGTCCCTCAGTTTCCAACAGGGGGACATTGAATTGTCACCGCTGCGGGTGTTACATCACAAAGACCTGGTATATGGTGAGGGTGGAGCTTGCCAGTCTCCAAAGACAAAGCCCACCAAACTAGGTTATTTGAAACAATAGACACATATCCGTTCTTCCCCAATGGAGGGGACAGAGGTTTCAGTTTCCTGTCAAGTGTTTTAGCACTGAGCTGTGTCTCTAACCCATAAAACAATAGTTTATTAGTTTATAAATGTGGGAGTTTTAAGCTTAAGATGAAGTTATGGGTGATGTCACTCCCTCTCCCTTTCTCTTCCTCTGCTTCCTCTCCCTCTCCTGAGGGGGAAAATTTCTTGCCTTGCTCCTTTCTTGTTTCTGGTCACCGCCTGCATCCTGCAGCCTCCTAAGCATGCGGACAGACAGATGCACCTTCAGCCTTTGTCTTAGCCCTCGCTTGGCTTTCTCCTTTGGATACCTATGCACGTGTCCCTCTTCTTATAAAGGCACTCATCATTAGATGAGCATCAGACTGCCAAACCTGTGCAGAAACAAATCCTATTGATTTCTTAGGGCTGACATTAAAAATAGATCACAAGGTAGGTGGCTTTAAATAACAGAAGTGTATCGAGTGTGACAGCTCTGGATGCTGAAAGCCTGTAATCAGATGCCAGCAGGATCACAATCCAGCTCAAATCTACAAGCAGGATCTTTCCTCGTCTTGTCTGGCTTCACAAATTAACAGCTGTACTTGAGATTCTTGGTTTGTAGGTACATTCCTCAGCCAGTATCTGCCTCTGGTCACACGACTACCTTTTTGCATGCCTTTACTATGTCTTTCCTTTGGTTTTAGCTGTTTCTGGGCTCGTTTCTTCTCTTCCTCCTCCTTCTCCTCCTCCTTCTTCATTTCAAGACACCAGTCATTCTATATTGGAGCCCATCTTCAAGACCTTATCTTAAATACATTCTCAAAGACCCCATTCCCGAAAACGAGCAAGAAAGCAAACAAACAACTATATATTCTGGCTGCTGTTCCCCCTAGAGGATGGCATCTCCCAGAATTCTCCCTTTTCATTTGTTTTTACATTCTTTCTTTCTCTTCTTATATGATGTTCCCTGAACCTGGCCTGAGTGGTCCATTGAACTTTCACCCATTATCATCATCTTGAGTAGCCAGGAACCCACACTCACCTCCCTTCACTGCAGAGAGAAGCCTCTCTCATTAAAACTGAGAGTAGCCTCTTTGATGGACCTAAAAACAAACGTAAGGCAGTTTGGTACCCTGTCTATGAAGCTGAATGAAAGTAAAGTCCCAGGATCTAGGGCCCCTCCAGTTATAGGCTTTTGAGTGGGTTCACAGTGCTAGGCATGAATTTCCTTCTTGAAACCAGCCTCCAATCTTGTCAGAGAGCTGTTGGTTGCCATGGTATGAGTTGTGCCACTACTAAAACAAAGCATCTTTCCCAGGCAGTTTGTGTGTTAGATCAGTGAAGCTTTTTTCCTTCGCAGCAGCCTTAGTAGCACCTTCCAGAACGATGAAAGCTAGCCAGTTCAGATCACATTCACAGAAGCCAAGGGTGAGGACATCAATATATTTTCTTTTCCTTTGAGGGCTTTACATAATTCAATCTACAATGCAAGTCCTTTAGCTTTGTGTGGAAGGGAGGAAGGTCCATACAGACACCTTGCCATGTGCTGGCAGCCTAATGTCAAATTGAAACAAATTGGTGTCATCTGAAAGGAGGGAACTTCAACTGAGAAAATGCCTCCACAAGAGCCAGCTGTTGGCTGTAGGTTGGGCCATGGTAGTGCACACGACTTTGATCCTAGCACTTGAGAGGCAGAGGCAGGTGGATATCTGTGAGTTTGAGGCCAGTCTGGTCTATAGAGTGAGTTCCAGGGCAGCCAGAGTTACATAGAGAAACCCCCTGTCTTAAAGAAAAAATCCAGCTGTAAGACATTTTCTTAATTAGTGATAGATGGGGAGGGGCCTGTCCCATTGTGGGCAATGCCATCTCTGTGATGCTGGTTCTGGATTCAAACAAAAGCAGGTTGAGCAAGCCATGGGAAGCCAGCCAGTAAGCAGCGCCCCTCTGTGGTCTCTGCATCAGCTCCTGCCTGCAGGTTCACCAACTGAGGACTAAGCATGCACCTATGCGATTCTATTGTAGTGATTCTTGTTCAAACCCCCGCAGTCTTGATCGTGAATGCAGCCATGAATGTGTGGAGATATTTGCTCCAGGTTATCTACCTCAGAATGTTTTAAAATACCTAAAGTTGTAGACATTCAAAGGAGCCATTCATTGAAATCTTTGTGTAAGGGGGTGCTTTGTCTGCATGTACATTTATTTGTTCATCAGAAGAGGGATTTGGATCCCACAGGACTAGAGTTACAGATGGTTGTGAGCCACCATGTGGGTTCTGGGGCATTAATTGAGGACCTCTGTTAGAGCAACCGGCTCTACCCCCTTAACTGCTAAGCCATCCCTCTACCCTCTTAAAAACATCATTAAAAAACTATTGACTGGATACATTGAGATGTAAATGGCTAAGATAGAATTCAGTTCTTCTCCTTAAAATTACATTTGTTAAATATTAGGGATACGATAACAGTTATATTAACAACAGAAGCAATATTGGCTCACTAGTGGCCTGATAGTGTGCTGTGTTCTTATTCCATCAATATTTAGTCACAGGAACCAATTTTGTCACTTTTATCACTTTCTACACGTAGGCAGTCACTAACAAGGTTAAGGGATTTGCCCAGTCTCCCACAGTGCTTAATGGAGAAGTCTCAGAAATCCAAATAGTGCAACTACAAGTCTCCTGAGCATTGGCCCCTCCGCTAATGCTACATATGGATTCTAAAATGCAATAATGGATACTTGGGATACTGTAATTCAACTCCCTTATGTAAGTGGGGTGGAGGAGAATAGGAAGCAATATACTCATAGGCCATACCCACATGCTCAGAATGTTGTGAACTGTAATATAGAAAATGTGACTTAACATCCGGATCTTTGGGTAGCAAAGGCAAATAGCCAGGAAAGGTGAGAAAGAAATCCCGAAGGTGGAAGTCTGCAAGCAGATGGTTTCTGTACCCTCATCTCATTTTTCCTACTCTGCACTCCTCCCAGGCTTCCCCCACTCTGGTCACTTTGGCAGGTGACAGATCTGCTGTCACAGCAGGCCTCCACAAAAATTACATTTGGTTCTGTACAGGAGGCAGAGACGCAGGATTCATAATAGCTAGTTCCAGAGAGCTGAGAGAATTTGTTTGATCTGCCAAGAGAAAGGATGGTGGCATGGGAAGTGGAAACTCTCCTCCTTTCTCTGATTTGGGGGAAGGAGCCGATGGCAACCTAGAGGGATATGGCTCTGGCCTCCCAGGGTAAGCAGTAGTCACAACTCAAAGTGCTCATTAAGCCGCTAAAGGAGAAAGAGCTTGGGAACTCCTCTCAGGAGGAGGCAGCAGAGTTGTGACAGTAACAGGCTGTGGATGGATGGAAGTATTCAGCTATGGGGAAGCAATTGAATCTTTGAAAAGCGGCTCATGATTAGAGCCCAGCAGTTGTGACACGGCGCAATCAAGCTGCAGGGAAACAGTGCGTGGCACCGGATACGCCTATCAGAAGAACAAAAACCAAGTTTGTACAGGTGGGGTTGAGACAGAGGCTTGAAAAGGGGGACAAACAAATTAGCCAATCTCATTTGAGATGGCCTTGTTTTCAGTTAATCCTACTATTTAAGAAGAACAAACATTTGATAAACCCTACCTCTTCTTGGATACATGAGATCACTCATTAAAAGCAAAATACTGTAAAGCTATTTGTCAGAAGGGAAATACCTGCAAAAGGTTCACTCTTCCACTGGGGGTGAGGATGAAAAAATATAGATGATGAGATATTGGTAAGTGATATTTTAGTAGAATAATCAATGGTGCTTGTTTAGGAAGCGCTCGTTGTCTAAAGCTTGAATGCAAGAACTTCTGTTTTTGATAAAGAGTCACGGATTCTTGACGCAGTAAAGTTACGAATGCAAAGCTGAGCTTCACAATTGACGTCACACATAATAATCATTGAAGTGCAATCGGTGATAACGATGTCAGAACAGTGCCTTTAAGCAGCTTCCCGCAGCCACCCATGGTTTTCACTGCAAGTGTATGTGGTCAGAGCTGTTATTAACTCCTATTTGCGGTAACAGTTCATTAAGGGATTTACCCAAGATTGAATAGCTACTGTATATCACAGCTGTGACTCTTACCTAGGCAGAGTGTCCCCAAAGCCTGCGACTTCTTAGCGTTCCAACTTCAAAGTAACTCAAAGATCAGACTTGTACTTATCTCTTCAGTTCTCAGATGCTAAAAACAGTTGTAAAATATTTAACTGTGGATTTAAACACCGGTTCACAAATTGTTTGAGAGCCAGGCATTGAAGTCAGCACTATCACTATGTTGGGCTTGATCTGTGGGTTTTGGATCCAGTAATATTTATTTTATGAAACTGGATACACTTGTGTGAAGATGGAGATCCTGCCTGGTCCCACAACCGATTTGCCCCAAATAAACACACAGAAGCTATATTCATTATAAAACTGTTGGTTGATGACTAGGGCTTCTTACTGGCTAGTTCTCTTATAATTATTAACCCATTTCTATTAATCTAAGTGTTTCCATGCGGTCTGTCTCACCGAAGAAGGGTCCAGACCTGCTACTCCTTCCTCAGCTACATGGCGTCTCCTTCCGAGGCCTCCCTCTGCCTACCTTTCCCACCCTCCTCATGGTCTGGTCACCCTGCCTGTGCTTCCTGCCCGGCTATTGGCCAAACAGTGTTTCATTAGTCAACCAATAAGAGAAACATATACACAGAAGGATGCCCCCTATCACTTGTGTTTAGTGTGCATGTTGAAAATTGTAACATTCTCTTTGCTGTTGGGTTGTTCCTTTAAAAGGCATACAGTGACATGATGTAGCTGTTGCACACAAGAATTGAGCAACCGTGGGCACCTGCACAAGATCAAGCCAATTAAAAGTTCTAGCATAAAGGAGAAAGGGTTCCCAGGCCCTACTCATAGATGAGGAACCATTGGCAGTCAATGGCTACTAGGAAAATAAACATTCTTCTTGCTTGGAGGGATGGCCATTGCCATTGTTCTAATGGATAACATCATAGTAAAGTACACAGGGGAAGCATTAATTGACCTTAATGGCCGATAAAAAGAAAAAGGACTTGAAGCTGAAGGGGGATATATTATGGAAGGGGACCGGAACAAATGGGAAGGAGGGAGTGAGAGGCTGGTAGGGATGGTTTAGATGAGAAATATCCCCCATAGGCTTGGGCATTGGTCCCCTAGTGGTGGCTCTGATTGGAGAGCTGTGGGAAGCCTTGGAGAAGGAAGTAGGCCATTGTGGGAGGACTTGGAGAGGACATTGTCTCACTCACTCTCCTTATAGAGTTCTCTCTTCCTCCGCCTTCTGCTTTCCATTCAGGGTGAGAGTGCTCAACCCAGGCAGCCATGTCTGCTACTTCCTGCCATGGCTCCTCCATGATGGATGTCCTCTCTAAAACTGTGAGCTCATCCAAACTCCTTGGTTGTGGTGTAGAGTTTTCTTCTGAGGATAATGGACTAAAGATTCTTGAAAGGTCTTCCTCATCCTGGTGGGCAACATAGATTAAAAAAAATTCCAACTTCCCTTACATAGTTTCTAGATTGTTTTTCTCAGCATCATTGCGGACCATGTGCTTGTGTATTGAAAACAAAACAAAACTTTATTTTTTCCTAAAATTGTTACTTTAAAAAATAATTTTAGTGATTATTAAGCATAGGAACCAAACAGAAGTGTTAAAAATCATTGCATTTAAAAATACTATCACAGGCAGCATTGGGGTGATTTTAAACAAAGCTGTTTCTCGTGTGTGTGTGTGTGTGTGTGTGTGTGCGCGCGTGCGTGCATCTGTGTGTGTGCATGTGCGTGTGTGTGTGTGTGTGTGTGTGTGTGTGTGCCCGAGCATCTTATTAAATGCCTTTTTTGTTAGTGTCACATGAATACATATCTAGGTCATGGCTGTGATAGCAAGGTCTTTTGTTGTGAGTAGAATGCCAGGCTATATTCTTTCACTAATGACTTATAGGGATTATATAGTTACTCCAAGGCTCCGCTATCTTTCACACTTACCCTGCTTGGCAAATTACTTATCTGTGGGCTGAAAAGGCTGGAAAGCTTCTCCTGTTGCTAAACCCAGGGAGACTTTAATTAAAGGCAGTGGAGTTTATCTTTGACATTACAGGGAATACACTGGTGAGTCCCCTTGGAAACTGTGTCAATGATGCTTCTTGCTGTCACTCAGGTACTGACTTCTCTCATTCACAGGGAAACTACTGATGCTCTCTTCAGCCCTGTTCATAGTCACCTTTTCCAGTCACCTTAAGTTCAAGAGCTTTGGAGGGAAAGTTAGATAGGCCTGTTAGTGTTTGGAAGCTCTATCTCTAGTTGTACTTCATTTATGCATTGACCTCTGTCTTGTGTGTTGACACACAGCAAAAGACTAAACTCAAACGGCCTCAAAGATCCAGATTTGGTTAGTCTACGCACAATAAATTTTATCTGGGGAAGTGTGGGAGTGACTGGGGTAGAATTCACAAATTTCCATGATACTGAAGTGCTCTTAGCAAATGATAGCTGGTGGAGAGGTACTGATTTTTCTTTATGGTATTGCCACTAGTAGATGGCCCATGGTCTAGTAGATGTCCGTACACCCGCAAGCACACAGACAATAACTGAATCTAAAAGGTTATTAAAAAAAAAAAGAACATAAAGTTGGGAAGGTATGCTATGTTGAGGAGCTGGGGCGGGGGGGGGGGAGGGGGTACAACTAGGTATGACCAAAGCACACTGTAAACATGGGGGAAATTATCAAATAACTTCTTAAAGACAAAAGACAAAACTAATAATATTAGGAAAAGAAAATGATTGAAAAATACAGCAAATGGACTCAAATGTAGGAGTCTATTTTACATTGAAAATAAAAGACCCTCATGTCTGTCTTTGTGCAGGAAGCTAAGGAAGAATGCTTTTAATGAACAAACTCGAGAGTAAATAATTGATAAGATGAAGCTTGAGTTAACTGGCAAATCTCAAGTATCAAATTAAGAATTACAGAAATTGCAATATGTGTATCTTGGATCCACGTGAAATGACAGAGGCAATTTCTTCCAAATGTTGCCTATTATGGTCAAAGGCAACTAGGATCTGAATCCCTCGGGAAAGGAGGCAAGGATGCAGTAGGCATTTGCTGAGAATCTGAAACTGAAACTGAATCCAGATCCAGCTCTAACTCCAAAGCAAGAAAAATGCCAACTTATTAGGGTAATTCAAGGGCTCTAATTGACACTGCCCTGGATGTGGGAAACTGTAGAAAAGACTGCCCACTCTTTACAAAACTAGTAACTTATATGAAAAATATAGGGAGACAAAAAGAGACTTCAGAATCCCTTCAACTAATTTCAGCATGTGGACTTTGATTAATTCAGATTGTAGTCAGTGGTTAAAAAAAAAAAGAAAAGAAAAGAAAAAAGAAAAAGAAAAAAAATGACGGGTAACTGAAAACTTGACGAGCGTGAACATATTTGATTATATGAAAGTTCTACTAATTTCATGTGCAATTACAGGGATAGTACATCTTTAATAATTTTATTATTTTAAAATGAGGTTTTTTTGGGGGGGCATGGTGACACATCCCTTTAATTCCAGCACTCAGGAGGCAGAGGCAGGCATATCTCTGGGAGTTTGAGGCCAGCCTGGTGGTCTACAAAGGGAGTTTCAGGGCAGCTAGGGCTGTTACACAGAGAAACCCTGTCTCAGAAACAATAACAGCAACAGAAAACAAACAGGAAGAAAACAATGGCTTACTTTACCTTCTTTTTCTGCATGTGTGCTCGTGTGTTTTTATGCATGTGGTAGTTTTATGCATGTGTATGCTATGTGTGTGTGTGTTCCTGTCTCATCCTTTCAGTGCTGTTATAGGAGGCTCCCAGCACCAAACCTGGGTTGCTTTTCCCCCCGGAGGGGGCAGGTGGTTATTCTGTACAATACACTTGGACTGTCATGCTTCCACAACAAGCACTTCATGCACTTGAGCCAGCTAGCTTCCCCACTCACCCCAAGAGTTATTTTAAACATGCACGTAGTGTAGTAATTGGCTGTGTATACGTGTATACGCACATAACAACAACTGAAGAAGAAATAGAGAGCATGAATCTGAAGCAGAGCAAAGAGTAGGGGACACATGGGAGGGTTCGGGTGGGGAGAAGGGAAGGGAAATGATGTGACTATAATCTAAAAGTATTACCTGCAACAGTCTTTGCTCCTGAGTAATTGTATTTTAATTACAGTTGGTCCCATGGAAATGATTTTGTGTGACTTCCGTAACTAAAAAAAAAAAAAGAAAGAAAGAAAGCTGCAGTGTCCATTTTGGCTTTCCATATCCCCACTAACAGCAAAAACTAGAAGCATGGCATGCACTATTCAATTGACCCAATACACTTCCTCCTGTATGGGTAAGATGAGGATGTCTGTCAACAGCCAGGGCTCAGTATTCACTCATGTTACCTAGTTACCTACTCACTGATAGAACAGATTTAGCCCAAAACACTTAGAGAAGAGAATCAATCCCAGAGAGCTCCAGAACTATCCAGCCAAGTGTTTTCCAGATCTTTGCTCTACTAAAATTCGAGTCCACAAGTCCTGCTGTTTTGAAGTTACCAATCTAAGCATCCTGCTTTATAGCAGCCGATGATCCAGTGCATATCTGCCAGTGCTTATGAATTAAATCATATGGTGCCTGAGATTTCTTTTAAAATAATGAATAGAATAAACATGGTCCAGGGTAAAAATAAATAGCCATGTATTATTAGTTACTGAAACTGGGTAATGGACTTAGGAAGACCCACTAGGTCATTTTCCCTATTTTCGAGTGCTAGAGTATTTTAATAAGATAGCTTATTGATCTAAACTCCATAAAATTATTTTATTTGCAATATTGACTATGGATTTCACCAAAGCATTTATGATGTGAATTATTTTTAAATCCTAAAATTACCAGTAGAAAATACAGTTGTGAGCTATGAATACATACATCAAACCATTTCAATGCCTGACTGAGTTAAGAACAAATCCCATGTCCTTTTGGTCTAAACCTGGACAACTCTTAATACATACATATGTGTGTATGTATATATACATATGTGTGTGTGTGTGTGTGTGTGTGTGTGTGTGTGTATTCTTGTATTCTTCTAGTTTGTCCATTTTCCTGATATTATTGGACCTATAGCATCTTATCTTCTACCCAGTGTTTCTTCCTCCAACTTCTTCCTCTAAGAAGTGTTGGTACATGAATAGTGTCTCATTCCAAATGTTTTGGTACCTGCTATTGAGAGCTTAATAGAGTACTATATGAGCAGAGGGTGATTTACTGCACCTTGACTTTATTTTTTCTTTACATGAATTAAAATATTCTAAAATTTATTAAAAAGTAAAAAGCCATGTGGTACTTTGGTAGCATTTCTAGGATTTTGTCATTTATGTGTTTGGCACAGACATTTGAGAGTCAGTGGAAAGAACTTCTGCCTAGGATCATGTATCTTCACTTACTAGAAGCATAAGGAAAGCATGGGACCCATCTATTATATACTGAGTTGATACAAAGATGTGAATTTTGAATGGTTCTGATTGTCAAGTTTAACCTTATTCAACATTTTATAATAAGTCTGGAGGAAAGAATACAATGTGAGCTGTGATGCCACTTGATAAAATTCTTGGAGAGAATGCCAAGTGATTACATGCACTTGCTCCTCCACAGGACCAGAGTTGGTTCTGAGAACCCGTTACTCCATCTCCAGGGACCTGTTGTGGTAGCACACACCGGTAGTATTTTCTGAAGGAGGTGGAGGCAGGAGGATCACGAGTTCAAGGCCAGCCAGGGCTATGCTCCATCTCCAGGGGATATGGCGCCCTCTTCTGACTTCCATGACACCTCAGCATTCACTCACAGAGATATGCACGCATACATATAAATAACATTAATAAATAAAGATAATATGTGGGGGGGGGGAGTCCAGGTAGGTAAGTGTAAGGACAATGAGAGTTCCTACAGACAAAGCAGGACAATGCAGCTGGACAGGAAAACCTCCTTCAGTACCTCAGCTCAACCTGGAAAGGTCTTATTAAAATGAGATTTCAGCACTGCTATCCTAACTCCTTCAGTAGCTGCCCCTAGCATCCACAATAAATTCCTTAGAGACAGATTACAGGTATCCATCTATAGCTGGGGACTGTGCAGATGTTAGTGACATTTAAGGCATAACAGGACACTGATAAAATTCTTAATAATATTTAATGTTAAGTTCTTAGCATAAGCACTCTTTCTCAAGTTTATTTTCTCATCAATAAGCACATATGTTGGAGGATGGGGCAATTTAGCCCTTTCATTGTCAGCTATTACACAGTTACCTGCCTTCAAAATACTGCTAGTCAGGCAGCTGCCTGGACTACCTTTAGGCCAGCCCTAGCCATTTTGCACAACACAACAATGCCTTGTGAGAGTCATGGGACAATGGCAATGACAGCTGCTTGCTCTGATTCCTGACATGAAGATTCCTGGGTGTAGCTCATCCACGGCTTTCCAAAGAGGTAGACCAGATGTTCCCTACAATCAGTACTTGGCCTGAGAGCTGAAACAGAGAGGCTGTTGTGATGGCTGCAAAGGAACTGTTCAATGAAGCCGTAAGAATCTGAGCAGACATCCTGCAGTCCACATTCTAATTTTGCCAGGTGCATCTGTTTTGCCCACAGATAGGGTGTAGCACCTGCAGGCTGTCTGTCTCTAATGTATGAACTGTTCATGGCAAAAGATGCATAAATAATTTCTTCAATATAACTTTCGCCACACTGAGCCACATGAAGGATGTCTAGGAAAAGCAGGGCACTCACTCAGCTAGATGTTTTAAGGGTATTCTAGAATCTGCTTTGTCAGCAGGACGGCCTCTCTCTCCCTTATACCTCACCCTTTACTAGAACACTTTCTGAAGGCTACTTAGAAAAGCACCACTATGGACCACCTGCTGATTTGAAGGAAGTGATTGCTGGAAGGCTCTCTGACACCAAGAATAGATGTTCCTGGGCAACTGGAGTCTTTTATTTTATGTGCACTAGCCCTTTGGGCTTTCTCTGACCTAGCAGTGAAAGCTGTTTGGATAAACACATTGTTAGGGCTGTCAGAGTGAAAGAACACATGACATTGCAGGTACTCGTAAAGACTCCCCGACACAGAGAATTGATGGTGTGCACTGCTAATGGTAGGCTCAGGACACAAAGTCATTAGAATCTGGTGACATCCAGGGGGACACTGGAGTGTGTGTATAAATCTAAGATATCTCTGAGGGATCTAGTCCTGCCCGATTCCCAAGGAAACTGCTTCTTCTGTGCCAGCAAATGGCACTAACAATGTCTCCCCTTCGCTCCTCTGCATCTGACAGAAGTTGAACACTGTAGGAAAAGTCATGGCGGGCGCTACTACCAGATACTAAGCTATGACTGACTGCCGGTTCTAGGTGGCTTGTGAATTATCATTAGTCCTGTGTAAAGCCCTCATTGTTTTCATTGTTTACCAGGTCCTGACAGGACTAGATTGCCCACAGGTTGCTCTGCTCAGCTGTGCGAGGGAAGAACATCACTCAGTGGAGCTAGGATGTCATTAGAGTGTTTGCGTGACCTCATTTTCCAATTGCTTCACTTATTTTGGAATTTTAAAAAGGTGTAACTGGACACCCACAAACCCAGACAGACTGAGTAACAGGAGAAAACAGAAAGGGAGGGAGAGTACTGAGAGAGACTAATTGAAAGGTAGGTGTGTGTGTGTGTGTGTGTGTGTGTGTGTGTGTGTGTGTGTGTGTGGAGGGGGGGAGCGCTAAGGGAATCTCCAAGGAATCTATAAGGAAGATCCCAGATTAGACTCCTACCAATACCTAACTGGCCATCTCCTGTGACCAAATTGGTGTCTAGCCTAGTAGTCATCAGAAAAGTGTCATCCAGTAACCAATGGAAACAGATTTAGACCCATAACCAAATCCTACAGAAGAATGGGATAAAGGATTTTAGGAGCCAAAGGGGCCAAGGGCACCATAGGAAGGCTCACAGAGTCAAGTAGCCTAAGCTCATTGGGGATTACAAAGACCAAGCCGTTTGGCCAAGGAACCTGCATGGGAATGACTTAAACGCTCTGTATTTGTGTGGCTTGGTCCGCTTTGGGACTCCAGGAGATGGAAACAAGCTGTCTCCCACTCTTTTGCAGGCTTTTGGAACTTTATACCTTATGCTGGGTTGCCTTGCCCAGACCTGACAGACGAGGAGGCACTTAGTCTTGCTAAGGCTTGATATGCCACAGTTTGCTGATACTCATGGGAGACCTGCCATTTCCCGACTAGAAATGGAGGAGTAGATTGGGGATGGGAACAGATGTGGAGTACAGGGGGAGAGTTAGTGGGGAAGAGGGGGTGGAAGCTGTGGCTGGGATGTAAAGTAAATCAATTCATTAATTTATTTAGAAAAATGTCTAGCTGGCAAATAAGTGAATGCTTGCATGTGGCCCAGAGGTGAGGTGATCTTTACCTTTCTAGGCCTTTCTATTCTCAGCACTGTACAATTCTAAATTGAGAGCAATATTGCCTATGTTTAGCAACCTCATGTTGTTCACATGGAGTCTGTGAAGGAGTCTTGGTCCCTAGTGTGCCAATGCTGAAAGGTGGGGCCCTCTAAGGGGTGGGACATAGTGGGGAGGGCCTTAGTTCACTGTGGTAGCTGCCCTCAAAAGGGTAATTCACAGAACCCCAAGGTTTCACTTAGAGAGAGCAAGTCCAATCTCTGAATTGCTCTCTGCTTCTCCTGGTGTCTCAGCACCATTCACTGTGAATCTGTCTTCACAACTTAGCTGATTCTGACCCAATACCCTTGAACTTCTGAAAATGTGAAAAATAAAACTTATTTTTGTTTATAAAGTTAGCCTACTTCCAGTATTTTGTTATAACAATTAAAATAAACTAATGTATCCAGTAAAAACACATTTTCCTGATAGGAGCTTTTTATAGTACCTCCAGGAATATGATTTTTTTTTGTATATAGTGAAAAACAATAGGATGTTAAAGAGAACTGAATATTAATAACCATCCTTTCAATTGAAAGTTGAGACCAACATGGATTACCATGTTCTCTAGCCAATCATTTAAGCCTTCCATTTCATTTCTAAAATTAGTCTTCTGCTTTCCTGTCCTTCAAGTTTGGAAAATCTCCAAATACGTTGAAAACACATGGGATTATTTTTAAGCAATTTGCGTTTCAGAAGATCATTTCAAATTAAACTACTGTGAGAAGAGGAAAAAATGCTCTCTTCCTTTTTCCTGAGTTGAACCTTACTTCATCACCATCTGGTTAGGCATGGAAGTCCTCGCTGACCTGTAGCATGTTTATTATTAGATATTTCTTAAAGCGGCGATGAAGCTATTAGGGTGCTGGTTTTGCCTTTATGCTGAGGACTTTGCTTAAGCACTGGGTTTATGAACTGTTTGGGGACCAAGGACTAAGTGGCTTCTAGCGCGGGACTAAGTGGCTTCTAGCGCGATCGTCAACAGGACCCTCGTGGCAACAAGTACTGGCCTGATGGTCACACAGAATGAGAAAACAGCCTTGGTTTTGCCAGGCATTGTCTGACCCATTTGTCTCTATCATGGCCCATTTGTATGCTGTGGGGTCTTAACAAACTCCATCCCAGAGAATAAAGATGCCCCTGATGCTCCTTTGAAACCCTACTCAGAGAATGCTGACGAAGATCAGTGCATGAAAAAAAAAAAAAAAAAAAAATCTGCTGCTAATGGGAACTGCTTTGAATTCCAACTGTGTCTCCTTCCTGTGGCATCGGACAAATGACCCAGCCTGAGGAACCAAGTGCCCTTTCTAAAATGAATTAAATTTCATATCCTAGAAAGTAATAGATTATAAACCCTAACTGGCAGACCTCTAAGGAAGTTTAAATGAAGCAATGAAGTGTGGGAGTTAAAAATCTGCAGACTGTACCTACCTCGTTTGCCTGGCCAGCAGACAGGCTTTGAGAACCCATTGCGTGCATACCTGAATGGAAGAAAGCACCGTATTGTTTACAGGGCTTCTGCAGCAGAGCCATCCAACCAGAAGAGATACAAGCACACAATCGCATTAGCACACCTGCCAAGGCAGTGCAATCAAAATAGATACTGACACACAACGACGCCGATGCCACCTGCCATGGCACAGCTGAGCGCAGCAGGCTGGCAATCATGGTCTGTGAACATTCTCATGCCCTCCCTAATTTATTGGATTGGTTTAATGAGTCTTTCGTTGGTTAGGCTTATTACAATTAAATTTAATTGGTGTTCACAAGCAAGTCACAAAAAGGAATACTTTTACTGTTCTGATTACTGGGGATACTTCCCCAGCTAATAAAATGTATGCATGTTTATTTACTCACCAAGACGCGTTTATATGTGGATAGACAAGGAGGCAGGCAGATAGAGAAATAGATTGGCACTTTATTGTTCTGTGTACAGTAGACAATACTAGTGCCAGACATTCCTCCACTTCATGCATGGAAAAGAGCATTTTGCAGCCATGTCATAGAGTAACACTGCATTGGCAGAGACAGTGGCAATCTTATAATTCTGCAGTATCTCATTTTTTACCTCTTGGATCTGGTATTGTGGTGCCGAAACTCAGAATACCAAGCTAGGGCACAGTTTCTGTGTCCTGGAGAGACACCGGGGCCCTTTAGTAAGCCCCATGAACAAGCAGTAGGTACAAGTTAAGTAGACTGACTAACATTTTGGGATGATTGTAACAGCGTCTAGCTCACCTAGATGGATGAATTGATGGCGTGGACATGACTTATAGAAGTAGAACTAGATTTTCTTCTTTTCCATTAAGATGCCTGACAACCATGCTTTCCATGCTGAAGACCTCTGGAGGACTCCTGACTGGCAGGTATGCCTGCCAATACAGGATTTTGGTTCTTCCAAGTAGGCAGAACAAAGTCTTCCTTCTTGTCTTAGGGTTTCTTGGTGAAGACATTTCACTGGGGCAGGCTTACAGTTTAGAGGTTTAGTCCATCATCATCATGGTCATATGCAGCCAGACATGGTACTGGAGAAGGAGTTGAGAGTTCTACATCTGGATCCCTAGGCAGCAGGGACAGTGAGCCACTAGGCCTGGCTTGAGCATCTGAGACCCCAAAGCCCACCCTGAGAAGTGTACTTCCATCATCAACACTTCTCCAACAAGGCCACGCCTCCTAATAGTACCACTTCCTATGAGCCTATGGAGGCCGTTTTCTTTCAAACCACAACTCTTCTTTCCAAGAATGGGCACTGGTATCCAGAAACATTCTCTCCCCAGGATACCGGTCTTCTTGTGTAAGGGTTGGCACTAATGCCATGGGTCAAGGCAGACAAGGGGAAACCAGTACAAATTCTTTTGTTTATTGCTCAGCACCTTTGCATGCCTGAGAGATAACTTGGATGTGTTTGGATTCATCTGGTTTTGGTGTTTTGTCTTTTGTTTGGGTCACTGTGGACTCAGTCTGGCTACAACAGTAGAGTAGATCTGTATACACATTGCCTGGGAACTCCATAAAGCGCTTCGGGTGACATTTTGCCAGCATGCCTTTAAGGCATATCGATTTTATATGTATCTATTTAGTCAACACCTCCTAAGTGACATGTTTTTTTAATTTGTGAATTTTTAAACTAACTAATTGCCCATTCCTTAATCCCTTAAAAATAAGTTTAGGTACTTTATACTTCAACTTTATACTTCAACTAACAGTACATAACATTTTCTACTTTTTAATGCCTTTATTATGCTGTGTGAACAGTTGTTTTTCTGGATGTCAACTGATCCATGTATCGTCTCCTCCAAACTCTAGTGCATTCATTGAAAGCTCTAGACAAGTGGATCCTGTAATCATGTGTAGCAAAAGCAAATCTGTGTCAATAGCCTTTCCAAAAAGCTCCCATGCCTAACCAGAGGCCATCTCCACTTGATAGCTGCTCACACAGGAAAAAAAAATAATTTTCTCAATAGAGTCTCACTGTAGACACAAACCACACTTAATGATAAACCCTTAGTCAGTAGATGGTCAACACATAATGAACTCTATGATATTTTTGTAGAATTTTTTGTCTCATATTGCTTGTTTGGGCATTATTTAAATCTTGCTGGTCTTTTGTTTATATATTGTGCTTTCTGGTTTTGTATGTTTATGGTGTGTGTGTGTGTGTGTGTGTGTGTGTGTGTGTTTCTCATACTCTTTTTGTTTTGTTTTATTTTTTTACATTATTTCTTTTTGCCTATTTTCTTTTCTAAAGAGAGATAGAGAAAAAAATCATGGAAAGAAAATATCCAAATATATTGCATGGAAGCAATTTATTTTTAATTTAAAAAATTAAAAAAAAATACTTCAGTACAATAATGTGGAGAATCCTTTGAAAGAAAAGTAATCATAAAATTGTCAAGATGACAAACATTTCTAGTTAATGTGTATTTGCCTCTATTGTGTGCATGTGTTCACATACATGTGTATGGCTGGTTAGCGCTGAGGTGGCAGAGGATGGTCCTCACCACCTTAGTGAGCCCAAGGTTTCAGTGGTGGACAAGTATGCTGTAGACTACAAGGGCCTGCAGAAGCAAGACAACAGATGCTGGAGGGTGATGGGAGGTTGGGTTGGGGGAGATGTGAGCATGCTTTGCTGAGAGCAGGGGTTGGTATGACTCGGGATGGAGAACGCAGAGGAGAAGACAGAGGTACAGAGGAGGAACTGTGATGAGGAGGGGCCAGGGTCGGAGCACAGAGGCCTGACTGTGGGACAACTTCTTAGGTAACAAGGTGCGTCCAGATATGCACACCAGAAAGCTCTGGTAACTGCTGGTTAATAGATTTGTAAATAAAAGCGGAGCTTCAGAGAGACATCAGACAAAATGGACAGAGCTCTAAGGATAAAGGCATCCATCTACATTTCTCTTACACTTGATACACCAGGTAGGAAAATAGGATTTGAACGATACGAGACTGAGACTGAGGTGACAAACACGGATCCTATACGGCTCCGAGCTAGGTGCTCTGCGTGTACCTTATGGTTGTGTGGCTTGGCGTTCTTGCAGGACTCCCAACAGTAGGGTGGGGGTGGGGGGATATGACTCTTTTGCCTGTGCTTGGGACATTTTTCCTTCTACTTCTACTGGGTTGCCTCATCCAGACTTGATATGAAGGTTTATACCTAGTAACTTGTTAGGCTATGTTTGGTGTATATCCCTAGGAGGCCTGCTCTTTTTTTGGGGGGGGGAATGGAGGAGTGGATCTGGGGTGAAGGGGAGGTGGGGGAGTAGGGCTGGGAGGAGTGGTCAGGATGTAATGTATATGAGGGAAGAATAAAAGAAAAAAAGGTTTGAACAATATAATTAATTAGAAAGCCATAATAAACCAAAGCAGAACCTCTTACTCAGCAATTGGCAGGCATTCTTTCCTCACGCACACAGAGGAATTTCTTCAAACAACCTGTACCACAAGGCATAAAATAAATCTCAACAAATACCGAGGATTGGTGTCACATATAATCACCTCTGTGTATCCAACATATTCATATTAGAAATAGGTATGTTAAAGTGATATGAAATGTTTATAAATCTTTCTGAAACATTTAAATAGTTGGAGAGACACAGAACAATTTTAATTACAGTTAGAGAATAATCATTCTATTAGAGATTAAATATGAGGTGTTAATAATAGATAACAACATTAGATATCAATATTAGTTATTACACATCCATTAGATGAAGTAGTACTTCAGTATCATAAAGGAGTAAAGAATGCCTGAATGTCAAAAAAAAAAAAAAAAAAAAAAAAAAACCCTCAAGATTCAGTTATGGAAGTTAAGGCTGCTGCAGAAAAACATTAAATTCTAAATGTAGTTTGAAACACTAACAAATAATGGAAGATGAAATGAAAATACTTTACAGCGCCTCAAAAGGTGTGGCGTGGTCTTTAACACTAGCAAAACAGACAAGATGCTATTACAAGAGAATAAGCAGTTAAGCGAAAAGCAAGTTGAGGCATTATCACAGTCACAACAGAGATTCAATGCCTGAGAGGGTTTTGTTCCATCTAAGTGTCTATACACCCTCAAATACAAGAAGAAATTACCACTGTCTTTTCTTCAAAGACTACACATGCTCGAACAGACACACACACACACACACACACACACACACACACACACACTGCTTGACTAATTGTTCCCTGGAAGAACTCTCAGGCAAATTCCATGCTTTTTTCTGCTTCTGCAGAAAATAAAAATTGGCTAGCTTAGTGTTGTAAATTCAGTCTGGATTAACAGTGCTTAACAGCATCTGGTGTGGTTGAGTCTCCACTAAGTAGTGGACATGATGAAGGATGTGAAAATAACTCATTAACGTAACAACATTGAAAAGTTAACTGAAAGTTAAGCACATAGAATCCGGAATAAGAAAGAAAATACGTACAATTACTTTAAAGTTAAGAAAATATATATGTATGGTAGTGATAAATATCTGATAGCTGATAGCAACTGTTTCCAGTGTTGGGGGCTTAGGAAAATTGGAAGATAAGATTATATTATACCTAACAAATTCTATAACAGTAAAAAGCAATGAAAGTTTTCCTCTGCTTCAACTCATTATGCGTCTCATTATGCCTTTGGAATACAGTTCATGAGCTATGGATGTCTGATTGAAATAGATACTACATAATCCATGGATTTAACACATTCCTTAACTATATTACTCTCCATTTGAAAGAAAGAGCAGAGAAAAAAAACATTGTTCCTGAACCCTAGAGGGTAGCAAAAGACTATAATTTATTCACAAAGAGAATTATTCACGTAAATTGAGCATGGTTAATGTATAACAACATTTCTCTTTCTTTTAAAGGAATTATCAAAAAAAAAAAAAAAAAAAAAAAAACCTTCATTTCCAAAATAGCAATAAGGACCTTCATTTATGATGTCTTTGACAGACCTCCACCTCTGCCATGATTAAATGGGCTGTTTGACACAGCCAATCACAGGCTGGAAGGAGGACTGTGTCAGCCATCTAGGGTTGTAGGGGACAACAGAGCAGAAGAATAGAGCTCCTCCCAGCCTAGCCATCTACACAGGAGTAACCCCCTCCCCCAGGGATCTCAGAATCCATTTTCTTCTCACAATTAGGATTTCCTGAAGGTTTGCTTTCTTTCACGTTTGAATTTTAATGACACCGTAAAGAATAATGGCAAAATCATTTGATGGAGTCAAAGATTGCATTTAATTCTAGCGTGTGTTAATTGGCTTTATTAAAAATTAGCATTTTAGAATTTCCAATTCTCCCTCTAATATATGAAATGCCATTCATCCTCTTTTTTTTTTTCACGTATCGCATTGTAATTAAATTTGCATGGGAGTAAATTTTATTTGTCTCTGTTGAGGAAACACTGGAGAACTGCCTGCACAACAAACATGGATATTTCTGAGTTTGCATGTTGACAATAAAATATTCATTAATTTAAATCACTGCGACAGGAATGCAGTTGTAATTACCATTGCTTAGTAACAGTGCATTTCAGAGTGACAAGGGAGTTAAGTGAATAACTATTACACATGCCTCCGCTTGGAATACTCTTCCTATGTAGTTCTGGTCCCTGAGCTAAAGTTGCCGGGATAGATGAAGACATTTGAGTCAAATGCCGATGCTGCTCCCCAGCCTATTGGCTGATCTGTCCCAGATCACCCCTGGTCCACAATTCATCAAGTGCTAACTGGATCCTTGTTTCAGTGTTAATATGCTAGGATGTGCGTAGGAACATTCCTTTCACTGGATGAACTATCTCTGGACCATTCGACATCACACAGGTTACACAGAAACAATGCAAAGCCCATGCTCTGAGTCAATTAGAAAGGCTTTGCCACTGGCTCTCATGACCCACCCCTTTACTGATGCATTTCCTTTGTCTTGATGCTTTCTCTTTAGACAACCATGTTTCTGCAGTCTGCTGTCTCTGCGATCAGTGACACGGGTCAATGACAAATGGCAGGAGGCACTGTCAATCAACACTTCATTTTTTTTCCATGGATTTTAAGACTACCAATGATTGCTTTCTACAACATTATTACACATTGTCTCCCTTAAATGTTTTTAAAATTGTTATTATTATTATTACTACTATGATGATGATGATGTAGGCATTTTGCTGGCATGTATGTGTATGTCCCACGTTAGTGCCTAGTTCCCACAGAGGGCAAAAGATCCCCAGGGTGGATTTATAGCCAGTTTGAGCTACCTACCATGTGGGTGCTGGGAATTAAATTGGGTTCCTCTGAAAGAGCAGCCAGTGCTCTTAACTGCTAAGCCATCTCTCCAACCCTTACATCTTTAATACCTATGCTTTGTGGAAATTTGTTATCTAGTTTTCCTTCATTTGGGGGGTGCTGTAGACTTTCACGGTGTATCTTAGAGATTTGAATCGTGTGCTCTACTACATCTTGCTTCTGTTAAATCTTTTTTTTTTTTTTTTTTTTTTTTTTTTTAGAATGAGTAATGCCTATTTTCAGAACAGAATATGCGTCTCATATTTCTCATGGGCTGTGGTCAGATGTGAGCTTTGATTCCAGAACTTTTGTGGTGCTGTACAAGTCTGTCTTTTTCAAGTCCTATTAAGAAACACAAATAAGACCAATCGTCGTGTTTGGCACTAGACTCTTCCCAACACTTTGCTTCGATTCTGGTTGGTTATATGCACGAATTTCTTGGGGGTAGGTCTAAAAGTTCATGAACAGAATGGAAAGGTTCCTTCCCTCAGCTCCAAGGTCCCTAGCACTACAGCTTTAAGAGGGAAATGTGCCAAATTTCTGCATCCATTTGCTTTCTGTGGGGTGGTGAGGGGCAGCCAGCAGGGGCCCTCCTCATGTCTTACTGTCTTACCTTTTACTGTCTACAGAACTTTCTTTCCTGGTTGAGCCAAACAGCTCAATTTACATGTCAAAGACCTGAATAGCAATTGTTTCCACATATTTCAAGAGGACCTGCCTTTCCCAATGGTGTTTGGCTGGGAGTTAATGTTAGACACAGTTCCCTAAAAAGAAAAGTTAATTTCCATGTCAGATTTTTTGTGACATATGTTCCTTAATGTTTTTCCATTTAGATGTCTGAAACTGTCAGGTACAAGCAGTTTGGTTGCTTAATCAACAGCTGATAGATCTTTTATGGTGCCTGTTGTAGTTGTCCTAGAGCATAGTTGAGTGACTGCTCCAGACCTGAAATGGGCAAAAGCCAGAACCAACGTGTGTGTGTGTGTGTGTGTGTGTGTGTGTGTGTGTGTGTGTGTGTGTGTGTAGATGCTAGGTAGATAGATAGATTAGTTTTGATAGATAGGGAGAGAGAAAGAGGGAGGGTAAATAGATGATAGATAGATTAGACATGGAGGGAGGGAGAGGAGGAAGGGTGGGGAAGGACATGGGACATTGGAAATATTCTGGCCATCATGGTGACATCATAGGAGCAGGAGTCTGCACAGGTAAAAGGCTCTCGATGAGTGTTGGGATCTGCTACAGCTCTGAAGTGATTGGATGAGGCGCCTCTAGCTTTACCATCACCTGTGGTGGCCCTGCCGTCGGGCGGTACCCACACATTGCATCCAGGAGGCAAGGCATAAAGAGCAAGCAGGGTGCTGGACTGCACAGCAGAGGGAGCAAAGCCTTGGGTACACTCAGGCTTTATTGCTTAAACAAACTCTTTTGCCGGAGAATAACAGACACCATCAAAATCAGCTTACTAAGAAGAGGAAGCAAAAGGCCCCGTGTGCTGTGCTGTGCAGGCTCAGTTTATGACAGATTCACTCCAGGCCCCTTGGGAAATCTCAACCATGTGGCAGAATTTGAAGAAATATGGCTTTGTTAGGTGAAGGTAGGAAAAATAATAGGTTTGTGACCCCCCCCTCTGCAAGCTGCAGGTGGCCCAGGAACAATGGCTCCCGTGTCCTTAGGGGGTACTATATTATTTAAACGTATTGTTTTCCAAGGGACCATTAGAGAGAAGGGGCAGTAGAAAATACCATTTGAGAGTCATATAATTTGAAGAGAAAAGAAATGGTCATTGCTCTTTGATTTGCAGCTTTTTGGGTAATTTCAGACCATTTTAACATGGCTGCTTGGGAAACAACCCTAATTCTTTTCTTTTCCTGCAGATTCTGCTAAATGGCTAAATAAACGCAGAGTTGTCTGAACTGTGGCTTGAGTCCTATACCCCAAAGACGTGCACGATAAAATGGCATTTTTATTTTATGCCTCAAAACCCAAAGAGCGATTTCCTCCAGTTCTCAAAGAAGTATGCATCGGGGAATGTGATTCCAGAAGAGGGTGTGTGCATTTCGACAGAATAAAGGGGGAGGAGGAAGAGAAGGAAGTGACTGGCGCCAAAAGATGCCTTCATATAATGAATGCCCTCAGGTATTTTAAGTGTTTACCACCTCGGGGCAGAAAACCATTTAGATGAAGTCAGTGACACATTTCAAATGAAGCAGTTACATCGGGAAACATACACTACCAACAGGAATTATCATTTTCAACTTTCCTCTTGGGAGCTGAGAAAAATGGTGGATTCATTGTCTCCTTTTTGAAAACCTCTTCCTCTGGCCTACAGAGGGCATTAGCATGCCCTGTCTGCTGAAGATCTAAATGGAGATAAAATATCTCTGAAGCAGAAAGATCGATGGGTAAAAAATGGTTTTGACTTAAAGTTCAGATTGAACTTTTCTTGACACATCCTGGTGAGGCGGCCCCACCCAAATCACTCCCTGCAGAGCTTGTTAACTCGTCCTGTAAACCAAGATACATCCACAGCCAGAGCGCTCTCTTTGAAGGGACCATAGCAGGCTCCACGTGGTCAGCCTTTTGCTCATTGCTTACTGAAGACAAATACCGTGGCCATCCCTGTCAGTGTACAGCTTAAATCTAATCTGGTGAGTCCAACTCTACAAGTATTTCCTGGTGGAAAAATCATCTCCCCATAGATGTTGGCATAGGTAGACAGAGTATCTCCGGATGGGTGCTAGGTGAGCACATACACACACAACAAACACGCATAGGATCAAGTGGTGTGCCATATATATATGTATATGTATGTATGTATGTATGTATGTATGTATGTATTGTGGGGATTAAACACAGGCTCTCATGCTTGCACAGCAAGCTCCATGCCAACTGAGCCACCTCCCAGCCTAAGGTAGCTTTAATTACTAATATTTAAAAAAATACCCTTTTTTTTTTCTGGAGAGAAAAGGAGGAAGATTAGATTCAAGGAAGAGGGGAGGTATGGGGGGGCAAGGAAGAGGGGAGGTATGGGGGGGGCAATTGGAAGGAAAAGAGGGAAGGGAAACTGTGGTCAGATTGTAGAAAAAAAAACAATAAAAATTAGTTCTGCTATAGGTATAGAAAACAACCTCCTGCACTTTCCAAGGCTCCTTCCTCATTCTGGTGTTTTGGGTCATTGTCATGGTCATTGTGGTGTTGCTGGGATATTTCATCCTGCTACCTACCATGCACAAACTCCACAGTCTCTGTGTTTCTTTTATTTTTAATTTTTAAATATTTTTGAGGCTATAATTACACTTTTTCCATTCCCTTAATCAAAACATTCCTATGTACTCTCCATGCCCTTTTTCATGTTCATAGCCCTGTTTCTTTTAATTGTTCACACACACACACACGCACACACACACACACACACACACACACACACACACACGTACATGAGTACAAAGAAAGGGGGAAAAAAGGCTACCTTTAATAAGTAGATACATGCAATCCATAAAACAATATATCTAAAATAGGTAAGAAATGCTTGAAAAGCAGACTTAATTTTACGCATCACTGTTGATGAGATTTCATGCAATGCTTATGCCTGTAACTCATCATTGGTCATGGAAATGTAATGAGTTTGAGTTTACACTCTGTAAAACTATTCTGCTTGTTTGTTTGCATGGCTCAGAGTTGACCCCAGGGCCTTGACTACACAGTCCCAAATTCTTGAAACTATAAACACAAGTTGCCTTATTGTTTTTTTCCCCTGACATGTTGATGTTGCTTAAAAGGCATTATTACAGAATCAATTACAGACAAGAATAATTTATCTTCTGTATTTTCAGATTGATTTGGCCTTTAAAATGATAATTGGTACGCTAAATAGAATTCCACAAGCTTGCCCTCTGCACAGCTGTCTGCCAATGTCTGTGTGCTGTTCATGTCACGATCTTGGTGAATCTGGAGCATGAATTCTGCCAGTGGTTGTCAAGATGTGGTAAACAAACTTCATACAGAGACTTTAAGGGAAATAAACCGTTTTTGAAACAATTGTTTGTCATTATCGATCGTTTTTAGGAAACAGGAAATAAAGGAAGAAATTGTAGACTCAGCAAATGAAAGTAGCATTGATGTCCTCAGTAGTGAGGTGGAAAGATCTAGGATGTGAAATACAGGATGATCCACATGGAGACTGTTGCTATTGGGGGCATCCTACACAAACCCGTTACTTTTAGTAATTAAGTTTCACAAAAAATCCCCAAACCATGTATATCAATAATACTCTAGGGTTTTAAAGAAACTCATGTGTCAAATCATTTCATACATTATGCTACAAAAAGTGTGGAATATTATTAGAACAGTTAAATTCCAAGATCTTTCTGTGCCCTGTTTAATATATTATGTTATTATATATATTATATATTAATTGTTTTCAAAAACAACACTAGCTGTCTTTCCTTGTTTTCCTTCCATGGGACTTTATAGATTTGTAGCTAATGTTTTTTGTAATAACAACTTCTTTAGAATACAGTTGTCTGAAAGGACGTGGTATGACATGCAGAAACGAGATTAGTTTTTAGTGTATTAAATTTAATGTATTAGTTTGTATCTAATTACTAAGTAATTGTGACAGTTTGGGAAAATGAATGAGACCATATTTCATGACTGAGGGCTCTGTAGGAAAACATTGGTCTTTTTAGAGTCAGTAAAATACACGGTAAGTGCAACTCTAATTAGAATTTAATTAGAATTCTGCACACAGGATTCATACAGAATTCGCAACTTAAAACCACATTGTTACTGAAAGAATCATGACATGCAATTTATGTTCAAAAATAAAAAAAAATACAATGGGATACAATGAGAATGTTTTAATGTCACGCTTCTCTAACAATGTGTTCATCAAGGAGAAATGTAATGAAGTGATTGGCAGGACAACTTAGAATACATGATCCCCAGCTGCAGTTTGAATGACCTTTCTTTCCTAGGGTGCCTCTATTGTACAAAGCGGCAATCAGCACGGTCACTGGAAATACGATTCTGACCTTTTCTTTCTTCAGAAAAATATTTGTTTGTAGCAAATATCTTCTTATGTATCACAAGCTGGCAGGAATGTGTTGTGCTACACAAGACGACCTCCATCTTGCAATCACCCTGCCTCAGATACCTTAGTGTTGGGATTATAGACAGGAAACCATGCCTGACTACAGCTGGGATCATGCGTCCCTTGAACGGCCATCTTCTAAAGGTTTTGTAGTCAATCTGTGTGGCTATTAAGAAGGGGGGACCTGCTGGAAAGAAGCTATGTCCCAGGAGCTGTGGCCTTGAAAGGAATATTGGGACCCAGGCTGTTCTTTTCTCTCTCGACTCCTCAGACATCATGAGATTCAGTGTTCCTTAGCTGTCTGTGCTCTGCCATGGCATCCTATACCACCCTAGGCTCTGCATGACGTGTATAAGCAACAATCCATTCAAGCCTCAGAAGTCATGAGCCAAAATGAAATCTCCCCTTCTTTAAGTTTGATTGACTTGGAACATTTTTTTTTTCATAGCAAAGGGAAGAGATCTGACTGATGCAGAAAAACTGGCACCAAGATGTAGGATCTTTGCTGAAGAATTGGGAATGTGCTGTCCACGGGCCAGGACAGCAGTGAAGTCATACCTGCTTAAGCAAACCCCAGTGCATAGGTGAGTGATTTGCTCTGTAGTGTTCTTTTCTCCTAGGGGCCCCAAACCTGATAAGGTCACCCACATTCGGGGTGTGGTCTTTCACTCAGTTTATTGTCCCACATGCCAGTCATCTCCAGCGTCAACTTTCCCAGACAAACCCAGATCTGTGCCTTCCCAACATTACAGGCGTTTCTCAGTCCAGTCAAGTGAACATTAATAGTAGCAATCATCATTAATGACATTTTAGTCGGTAGTTTTCATCTTAGCTGTTCTATTGCTATTCATACTTTTGTCATGGTCTGAATGTTGATCTAATCTTGTCCGATCTGATTTTGATATTGGATTTCTCGTCTCTAAAAGACAAGGACTCTGGTGGATATTTAGTTTATCTGGGACATTAGCGTGCAGGAGTGTCATATATCAATGTCTTCTTCCTTATGGAGGAAAGGTTACAAAATCTTAACTTCCTAGTTCCAAGAGGTGTCTTACAAACCCAGAATGATACTTACAGCGGTCACACGGATAAACTGTGGTACATGGTGATAAAATTGAGCTAGTGGCCCAGGCTGTATGAGAAAGACAGAGTTTTTGTCTTTAGCCTGGTAAAGAAATCAATTTCTTATACTAGATATATTGGAAATAAAATGTAGGCCCTCGTGGACCATTGTTTGAATAACTACTTGCTGGGTATCTTTGTAAGTAACAAAGTGACAAGTTTGGGTTGGGTGTTTACTTACACCTCTATCCACCTGCACACTAGGGAACAGTGCTTACTTAAATAGATGTTTCCATTCACTAGCGCAGATACTTGTGCGGTTCCAAATGGCCTGATTACTACCCTGGCCCTTTTAAAATGCACAGTTAACTAAAGGAACAAAGGTCAGAGAACATCCCAAGTATAGAATTTTTGTCAGTAAAACAGTTTGGATTTACATGAGGTGATTTTTCAATGTGGTTTTCACTTAAGAGTGAATAAGAAAGAGTCGTCTTAAAGTATAGATGGCTTGGGGTCCCACAGTTTCATATATTCTAAGAAAACAGCTAATAATAAAAATAAATGGAGGGCTAGGGCTGAAACCAGGGCCTGGGCTAGGAGAGTGTATCTATCGGAAGCCCCAGTCAGAGAACACGTTTGTGGTGAAAATTTGGATACTCATAACGTTAATGGGGACCAGTTAATACGGGAAGATAATGAGTGATCAGACGTTCTTTGGCATTTTTCTCAGCAAATAAAACCCAGTGCCCATGCAGCTCTCTCTCTTGCTTTCTTATTTCATTAAAACGTCCACTGACTAGTCAGAAATGTGTCGTGTTCTTGAACCTCCAATCAGTGCATGTCCAGCCTTGACCTCACTGTCTGTGGATGTTCTGCGTTTGCAGGCGATGAGGAGATTGATGTTCTCTCTCCTCAGAAGCAAGAGGGTGGGGTCATTTCCACATTTACCTTTAATGAATATATATATATTGGTGTAGCCTTTTCTTCTGTAACTCCTCTCAGTAGAAAGGAAAAGGAATGCATAAGTAAAACTGATCTACAGTAACTTACACTTTAGTTGTTTATCTTAGTGCGAAGGGGGGAGGGGACAATAGCTCAGTGGCCAAATTTTCACTGGAGGGTCACCCCAGTTGTCACTCCTGAAGATTCACACTCACCTCAAAGATTCCATAGAAATCAATACTCTAATTCCGTAAAGGTCAGTTAGGGTGACCTCTACAGAGGGGGTAACAAGAACAGGAGATAGGAACTAGTTACACTTAGAGACGGAACCACAGGAAACATCATTTCCAATAATGTTCCTTGCTCTCTAGATAGGAAAGAACTCTGTTCCTTGTCTCCCAGATGAGCTTTCTGGAGGCTGTGTGTGAGGTGGGAACTGAATGTAAAGCTAATGTTTCTAGCCCAGCAGGTCCCACCCCCTTCTCAGCCCCAAAGACAGGGATGCTACATTAGTTATAAGGTTGTCGGCCGTTGCTTTGGGTTTCTTATCTGGCTAGCTCTGTCTTAATTAATCTAGGTGTTTCCACGTGGTCTTGGCTCACCGGGAAACGCGGGACCTGCGACTCCTTTGCCTGCTACATGATGACCACTCAGTTTCTCAGCAGAGAGTGATTTCCTGTTTGTCCCTGCTTACACTGACTCTGCCCAGCTATGTCACTTCCTGTCTGGCCAATCTTCCTATCAGTGTTTTATTCATTAACCAATAAGAAACACATACACAGAAGACCCTCCCCCATCACTGCATCCCAAATCCAGACATTAATTCCTTCAGGTGAACAGCTTTGCAAATGGATCTCTAGATTTTTCACAGCGAACTGGTTTCCCCCCATTCTCCAATTCAATACATTTCCTAAATGACTGTGGGGTTACCTCTTGGGAAGAAGGAAGGACACGGTATCAGTAAAAGGCCCAATAAGAGAAGCGTTCCTTTAGATCTCCAACCTACGTGGAGACCAAACAGTTCAGTTAGAAGGCTCAGTCTCCTCCTAGGAAGATGGGACCACCTTAAGTCATGCTAAACAGATAGGAGAATAACCATTTCCTTAACACAATGGTTTAATTTCTCTTCCCAGAATTCCCACTCCATATTACCATCTCTCCAGAAACCTGTTGGGTCTTCCCAGGTTTCTGAGTTCTGATTCAAACAGGTGTGACTTCTTTTTCCTTCTCTTGCTGTTTTTCTTTTGGGTGCTAGCCAGAGCATTAGCATGCTTTCTCTAGTGTTTCGAACTCTTTTTTTTTTCCTGTGCCTAGAGCTCCCTACCCATCATATGGCTGCTTGTCTACTGTGTGATCGACCTCCATGCTGGTTTAACTCAAGTGACATGATTTCTTTCTCTCTTCTCAGCCCCCTCCCCCAGACAATGGATGGGATGTACTATTTGTTTCCCTGTGGTTTTTCTTTTTAAAAAATCTGATAGCAGTGCTTCTAAGCTTCACAAAATTGAATTATAAATTAGATAATCAAGTATAGACGTAAAGAAAGATACGGCGACAATGAGGTTGCTTTGGGAGCCACCTCTATGCAGCTTTGCCTGCGTGATTTCCTGAGTTACTCAGAAGACTAAACTCTGTTCTTCTTTCTACCTCTACCAAGAGCCAGGGGATGCCTTTGCCGACTCTCCGGGCTTCCTCAGTGTCCCCCTGAAGCTGCTCCCTGTGCCACACCTGCCGTCTTCGCTTCCACTTCTTTATCTCCCCCCTCTACAAAACTATTATGATTTGTAACTTGCCTGATATGTTGTCTTTCGCTCAAATTTTTTTAAAAAAAAAAAAATGTCCTTGAGTCTTTTTTTTTTTTTTTTTTGAGTCCTTTAAATATTTTATTAAGAAGACCAACAACCCATGAAATGGACCCTATTTCCCAGGTAACACATGGTGTCCAACATTTCCAGTAGCATTATGTATACTTACCACAATCATAAACAACCGGAACCTCTCCGAGTGAGAGATGAGTAAATGAACGAATGTGGTGTTATATGTTAGATCTCTGAGGCAGTCTGAGAACCGAGGGTGGAGGCTTCTGTCCCACCTCACCCTGCAGCCCTTTAGCCCCAGATAAACACAAGAGTGCTACATTAAAACATTTAGACTGTGGGCCGATGGCTCGGGCTTTTTCTTGGCTCTGTCTTAATTATTAACCCATTTCTGTTAATCTATGTATTGCCACGAGTCTGGGACTTACCTGTAACCCTGCATGTTACAGAAGCATGGCGTCTCTTGGCCTCACCTCTCTGCTCCTTCTCCCCAGGCTTCCCCTGGCCTGGTGGCCCTGTCTATCTTCCTGCCTGGCTGTTGGCCAATCAGTGTTTTATTTATCAACCAATAAGAGAAACATATATACAGAAGGGCACCCCCCCATCAGCAGGGCAGAGTCAGAAGGTAGGGAGCCAAGTCTGACATTCAACAGATGGGCCTGTGTTTGTTGGTGTACACTGTGAGGAGTAGCCTCCCTCCCAAGAGAAATTGGCAGGTCTGCTGGGGGCCGGGGGGAGGCGAGGTGCAGGGAAGTGGGCTGTTACCCCTTGTAAGGGTCAGATAACAGGTTGGAATGAGGGAATTCTTGCATCTGTAGCCCACATTTTTTCTTGTAATCTTTTCTTCCTGAATTTGTCTGCCCGAGGAAGACGGGGTGTCTTGGAAGACCGGCTGTCTCATATTTCCTTTGTGGGCTATCAGATAATGGCTGAACAAGGTCATTTTTAATCTTGTAAATTAAAAAACAATCTGCTTTATGTCCAAAGCACTCTATCATTACACATCCTACCTTATGAACCTTGAGCACATGCTAAGTGAAATAGCCCAGCTTTTAGACACAATGCATATTTTATTTCCATTTATTTAAAACATACGTAATAGCCCATTAGTGAAGCACAAAAGGTACATATTGGTAAATGTGTGAGAGAGTTTCCTGGTGAGACTCCACACGTGTGTGCATGCAAACACACACACACACACACACACACACACACACACACACACCACTAAAGAAGTGACCACTTCCATATGGAGATAAATCTATAATTCTAGGTATTTAGTTTCATATAAGTACTTGCTGCATTTCCGCTGCATTGGATGAAAGTGAGCCCACTGTGTCTAAAGCATGAACTCTTTTCCAGGGATTACTACCTTTAACCACACTGATTTACCTTTATGCTAGTTGTGTGAAGGGTAATTAGGTTTTCCTTGGCACTGTGCAGAGGGAATGGATGTGTGTGGGTTCATGGATCTGTGCATTTATCATGTGGGAATGGAAAGATACAAACGTAACCAGCTTCACAGGTGCCTGCCAGTAAGAAGAGAACCTATGTGAAGTGTATCCTATAGCAGTTTAAACTAAAGCTGCACAGCCCAGGGCAAGCAGCCAGTTCTCCCATGGCTATTCTATGCATTTTATCCTTTGGATAGCTCTTCTTTTGGCTAGAGTAGTAACTTTATTCTAGATTTTGAATGTTCCCTGCTTATTAGTAAAATTCAACTGTTACTCTGACTGTGACAGGAATTTAAAAAGAAAAGATGCTTAGAAAAGGTCCTAACCACGCTCTATGGCCACCCTAGGCTAATGCAGATTTCAGTTCTTGTCTTCCCAGACTTTGCTTCTGTCTATCTTTCTCATAACTCACTGCTGTATACTCACTTGCATCATTATAGATTCATTCACTTATGAGCTGTTTTGTGGACACATACACACATGAATACATCTTGCCTGTTACAGCAAGATGAGATGCTGCCAAAGGTTTGAAGAAACCGAAAGGGTTTTACACACCGGTAACTCATCTGTCTCCCTTCCAATCCATAATCATCAACTTCCGGCTTTCCCTGGTCTCCATCCTCGGCCACCCTCACCCTACTCAAATCACCGTATTATGCTGAACAATTTAGTTCTGTAACATGTGCCTGGCAAGACTCCAGGCATAATTTCGCATATATAAAGTCTCAAAGCCTTGACTAAAACAATGGACTATTTTCTGCCCATTCCTCCCTCTCAAAGGAGAATTGGACAGAGGACTGACATTTCACTTTTTCTGTTCTTTCATTTGTCAGTCTCTGAGTAAAAGGGAATAGTAGTAGATTGGTTTATTTCCCTTCCATTAAAAATGTATTATCCCTTTATAAGGATTCAGTGGCGCTAGTCAAACAGATTTTTAAAATAATACTTTATTATCTAAAATATCCGAGGACATCCCTAGAATTTAAATATTTGCTTTCCAAAATTGTGAGCAAAGTGTTTTGATCAATATTTTTGCAGACTTGTCTCTCCCTCTCCAGACACTGAGTTTTTTGAGGCAGAAGCTATACTCGCCTTTGCTGCCCTGGCCCCGGCATGGCACCTCGTCTGGGGAAATATTTGTTGAATAAATAAACTCCTAAAAGAACAGAACCTGGGAACAGGCTATGCATGGTGTAGTTGTAATAGATCCTTGCTGTGCTTAAAGACTAAGCCTTCTTGATTGATCTGATCTTAAGAAATAAATTGCATTCGCCACGAGAGGGTCTAATATCAGTGGTTAAACACATACAAGAAGCTGAAAGAGATAATGCACTGGTACCTTTGCAAAACTGGTATCGAGCTATTTCTTGTTGTAGAGAAGGTCTCTTTCTCCCTTCATCCATTTTGATCAGAACATCCTAGACCTTTCCTGTATAGTTCTGGAAGCTCCTTGCAGCACTAACTCATGCCTATCAGTTCCGTCTGTCAGTCTCTGTGGGCTGCAAGGCACTGAAAACTTTTAGCACTTCACATTAAAAAATACCCTGTTGCTATATTGGATTTAACACGAAAAAGGGGACCTCCGTCTAAAAGAATGGTGGGAACTCATTTTGAATAGAGTTGTTATTTACAAACGATAATTGTGTGTGGAGAATTATGTAACGAGCTAGTTTAGATAGAATTGTCACTCCAGAGTAAGGAATGTGTGGGGGCATTAAGGTGCCACCAAACATACAAATATTGACTCTATGTCATCATCAGTCTTGTTAGCATTTTAATCAGAACATCGCATTTGAAATTTGACAGCAATGTGAACATTATTTGGAATGAGATGATGAGAGTGTGTACAGTTAGAAAAAGTCTTTGGGTGGTTTAATGCTCACTCAATGCAGTAACAGCTAGATTACTCCCCTTTAGAATGCATTGATTTTCTGTCTTTAGGGAATTCTAATTACCATCTAGATAAAAGACAATTGGGCCTGCTTCCTTGCTGAATGCTCAAGTCTCCACACGTTGGGCTGCTATCACATGTCACCTCTGTAAGGCAATGTCTTCATTTTAGCTCTGGAGAAGGAGAACGGAACGCCATTAGGCAGATGCAGACAGAACAAGTTAGTTCCACAAAGAGCCAGATTGGGAAGTTGCAGCAAGGCCTGTCACGTTAGAATGCAGCTTGGGAGAAACATCCAATAAATGGAGGGTACCAAAACACAGCTCATATTCTGTATCTTCTAAAGCAAAATTTCATGGTCTCTTTCAGTGATGGGCAAGAAAACTGCGCATTGGACTTCTGCTTTTGAAAGCATCTGCTCTAGGAACTCGCTTTGCCTACGAGGGTGGCCTCAAACTCATAGAAGTCCACCTCCGTCTGCCTCACAAGTGCTGAGATTAAAGGTATGTGCAGTTACTGCCCGGCCCTCCAGTCCTTCAGTCCTGTCTGCGTTTATTTACTTCCCCTGTTGTCACAATGTCATTTGTGACACATAAGGACCTTGAGAATGGCCTATTTATTGCTTTACTTTTGTTTTGGGGACAATATTACAATTACATCATTTCCCCCTCTCTCTTCCTACCTCCGACTCCTCCCATATACTCTTTGCTCTTTCAATTCACGGCCTCTTTATCCATTAACATTGTTATGAACATGTACGTACATGAACATGTATATGTATTTCTAAACACAACCTGCTCCAAGCCCTTTGTTCGGCTGCCTGTATATAGCTGTCACTTAGGCGTCAGGACACTCCTTGGGATTAGCATAGCCTGCAGACCTGTGCCCGATGGTGCTTGCTTCCTTTGCTAACCCACCCTGCCTCAACTCCACTGTTGCTCAAGTTACCGTGTTGCAAGTGTTTTATAACACTCCTAACATTGGTTTCCAAATCATAGTTTCTGACCTTCCAACTCCACCCCTCTCTCCTTCCTTTATGACTTTGACCAAGAAAATCTGTAATCATTCCCCAAGTTGATTCAGCGTGATGACTGGTTTCCCATTTAGCTATGATACGGACAGACCCAAGCCACAGTGAGCGGGTCCTGCTTCTCAGACGTAAATTTGCAACTAGCCAGTGGGGGAAAAAGTCGTTTCTTAAAGGGCGTGGTGCATGATTCACTGCCCTTTGCCCTCACAACCTTACGAAACTTATTTTAGCCATTTTTCTAGAGGGAACTGCCTGCCAAGTTGTTGTTGATTGTTTTCCCAATCAGATATTAGCCTTTATTTGGTGAGTTCAATGCATGTTGTCAACTATATGTCCATTAAATTATAATTTATTTCTGCTTTTTTCAAATACTTTTACATAATGCTTCTTTTATTGACTTGCTGGCTTCCAGCACTTCTGCTTTCCTTCGGACACTGTCTATGGTAGTTTCAGATTGGCCCACACAGGCTCATGTATTTGCATATGCGGTCCCAGGTTGGTGGAACTGTTTGGGAGGGGTTAAGGAGTAGGGAGGGTCTTGTTGGAGGTTGGCTTGGAGGTTTCAAGGGACTACTGCTACTCCCATTCTTCTCTGACTATGCCTCATGGTTGTAGATAAAGACGTGAGCTCTTGGGTACCCCTTTATTTCACCATCACGGACTTCTAGCCCTCTGAAATCCTACGCCCAATTGATGCTTTCTTTTATAACACACCCTGGTCATGGTGTTTTATCACAGCAATAGAAAGGTAACCAAGACACCATCTCTCCCAAATCATCCAGTGTTTCTTTAATTTGCTCTCATGTTCCTTGACCACTTAGCTCTGCTGTCCCCACTGCTGTCTTTAGGCAAGAGCGATCTTCCCTCCCCCAGTTGAGTGTGAGTTATTTGTCTGCCAGCCTGTTGCAGCGTTCTCTAAGTAAGTTGCTCATGTGAGCAACAACCTCCAAGGCCAAGGCAGCTTCCTAAATGACAAATTTCCATGTTGACTTACGTCTGCAAGCACTTCAGTAATGTTCCCTTTATTGAATGACCCCCATCAGATTGAATAAGCATTCCGACTTTTGAAGCTGTCCCATTCATTACTATGAAATAATTGAATTTATCCTTAGTACGCATCCTGTGTTTGTGAATTACAGTCAGGCTACTTAGTTCTTTGTGATCACTCATCCTTTTGGTTAGATGTTAAAATTTGATTCTCTTTGATTTCCTTAAAATAACAATTATCCGGGTATGAGTTTTTCCATATTTCTATTCATTGGCACCCATAAGAACCTTTTAGTATAAAGCCTTTCCTACTGACTTCATGAGATATAAATGGCAAAGTCTGTATAAACTCAATGTGTAAGAGGGGGTTTTGACATAGGTGCAGTCTGGAATTTTTATTATAACTCACGAGTCACGTGATTACCTGTGGCCTAGTTTACTTGTCTGCCGTTTAGTGTGTCATGAGAACCCTTTAGAACTATATCCTCATAGACAATTTCAAATACATGGAACAGTACCATTGCCATGGGCACCCTGAGGTGTAAACGCAACTTTGTAACTTTTGAGCCCTGTTTCCTGCATAGCTTTGTAAGCTCTGGCCAAGGTTTCCTGCTTTTCTACCTCCTGCCTCCATAGCAACTACACCTGTAGAACTCCACATTTTAGATTCCAGGTGTAACTGAGATCATGCACTAACTGTCTTCGTACCTGATTTATTTGTGTATTCACGATTATCTATTCTGATGTTTCCTTTTCTTTTTAAAACAATCTTATTTTACATACCAATCCCAGTTCCCTCTCCCTCCCCTCCTCTCACCACCCCCTACTTTCTTCCCACTCCACCCCCCCTCATCCACTCCTCAGAGAGGGTAAGACCTCCCATGGGGAGTCAACAAAGCCTGTCTGATCACTTGAGGCAGGACAAGACCCTCCTGTTGTATCTAGGCTGAGCAAAGTAGTTTCCATATGGAATGGGTTCTAAAAAGCCAGTTCCTTCACTAGGGATAATGCTGGTCCTACTGCCAGTGGCCCCACAAACAGTCTCACATTCAGAGGACCTAGTTAGGTCTCAGACTGGACTAGTCCTTGGTTGGCCACTCCCACAATCCGTGTGCCTCCATTACCAGCACATATCCTACAGAAAGGACAGACTGTGGGTGGAAGGTTGTGTGGCTAGGTTAGTGCCCTAATCTCTCCACTGGAAATTTTGCCTGGTCACAGGAGATGGCCAGTTCATCTATACATCCCCTCTTGCTAGGAGTCTTAGCTGGGGTCATCCTTATAGATTACTGGGAGTCTCCCTTGAAGTAGGTTTTTACCCCACCCTGAAATGCCCCTCCCCCTTTCTAATTTTCTCTCTACATACTCTACCCCTCCATCCCCCCACCCTAATCCTTCATGTTCCCATCTCCACCCACCTCCACTCCACCCACAGAATCCCTTCTATTTCCCCATCCCAGGAAGATCCAAGCGCCTCCACCTTGAACCTCCTTGTTACCTAGCCTATTTGGATCTGTGGATTGTGGCATGGTTATCCTTTGTTTTACAGCTAATAATCACTTGTAAGTGAATACATATCTTGATTGTCTTTCTTGGTCTGTCTTACCTCAGTCAGGATTATTTTTTCTAGTTCCATCCATTTGTCTACAAATTTCATGATGTCACTGTTTTTAACAGCTTAGTAATACTCCATTGTGTAAATGTAGCATGTTTTCTTTATCCATTCTTTGGTTGAGGGACATCTAGTTTATTTACAGGTTCTGGCTATTATGAAAGAAGCTGCTATGATCATAGTTGAACAAGAGTCCTTGTGGTGTGGTAGAGTGCCTCTTGGTAGGTGCCCAAAAGGGGTATAACTGGGTCTGGAGGTAAATTGATTTCCAATTTTCTGAGAAACTGCCATATAGATTTCCAAAGTGGCTGCACAATATATGAATATTCCCCTTGCTCCACACTCTCTCCAGCATGAGCTGTCACTTGTGTTTTTTGATTTTAGCCATTTTGACAGGTGTAAAATAGAATCTCAGAGTTGTGTTGACTTGCATTTCCCTGATGGCTAAGGATGCAAAACATTTCTTTATGTGTCTCTTGGCCATTGAGATTCTTCTGCTGAGAAGTCTCCATTTAAATCTCTATTCTCTGACTGAACTATTTGATCTGATTTCCAAAATATATAAAGAACCGAAGAAGCTAGATGTCTTAGGGTCTCTCTCTCTCTCTCTCTCTCTCTCTCTCTCTCTTTGTGTGTGTGTGTGTGTGTGTGTGTGTGTGTGTGTGTAAAAGACACCACGACCATGGTAACTATTCTAAAGAAAACATTTAATGGTTGGGGGGGAGCTTGCTTACAATTTCAGAGGCTCAGTAAACTACTGTCATGTCAGGGAGCATGGCGGCATGCAGGAAGACGTGGTGCTGGAGCTGAGAGCTCTACATCTTGAGTCAGAGGCGACAGGAAGTCAAATGACCCACTGGGCACTATCCTGAGTTTGTGAAATCCCAAAACCCTCCCCCACACTGACACACTTCCTCCAACAGGGCCATACTCACTCCAACAAAGCCACACCTCCTAATAGTGCCACTTTTCATGACATTATGGGATTGTGGGAAACAGTTACATTCAAACTACTATACTAGGCATTAAAACATTTTTCAGTGTAATAATGTAAATCGACATTGAAAGTTCCCAGGTAGCAGGGTGATAGTGGCACACACATGTAACATCCTTGATCTAGGAAGCAGGAGGACCGTGTGTTGAAGTCATTCTAGGTACATAATGAGATGTTGCCTTAGAAGAGTAATAAGTCAGTCAATCTACTGTCTTAATTTTTATGAGATCAAATTTGTTTCTTGTTATCCCTAGCACTGTTGGGTATGTTCAAGAAATCATATAAGCTGAGAAATATGTTAATAGAATTATCGTAGAAGTTTTAAATTTCTGTATTTAAAATGTGAAACACTCATTCCCATGGCTTTTACTTTTGTGTTGGTGTGAGGCAGGGGTTGACTTTTTTGTTCCTTCTGTCTGTGTAAGGTTACTAATTGAAGCCTTTCTGTAGGATTTCCCACCATTCAGGACCACAGCTTATTCTTCAACTATCAAGTCATGGACTTGCTTGATCTGTCTCTGTTCTCTTCTACTATCTATGCAAGGTCAACAGTATAGACTTTTAAGAGCTATCACTTTCTCCCTTTCACCCTACTCTTTCAATTTTTAGCAAATTGACACTTTGATATAAATACAAGTTCAAAAGCAACTTGTCAAATTTCAAATTGATTCCAGTCTTCGCCATTTGGACAGATAAATTCGGGGAAAGTAGCCTCTCACAAAACTATCTTCTGTATGAATGAAAGCTAGGTCTTAAGGAGATACCCATTTGTGAAGAGTTTCAGCATCATCGAAGTGTCAAAGGTTCTTAATACCGATCTATCTGCAAAATGCTTTGTCTTTGTGACCTAATTGTAAATGGCCAGAATATAAACTAAAACCGTGAGGGAACTTACAAGGTCTGGCATACTGAAATAAAGCACATTCCATCATGGCATGTGTGCCTGAGTTCTGCAAATTTTACTTTTAAGGAGAGTCTGTTTTGGAGCACAAATACATATGAAAAAAGCATCTTTTATTTACCACCGTAATATAGTACCGGTGCAGCAAGGACAGTAAAATAGCCTCTTGCACATCCAGGCTCTTTAACCCATAGGTCTCATATGCAGCTACCTTTTGATGTACAACTACAGACCCCTGAGTCCCAGGAACAGCCACAGATGCAGCATTCCTTTGTCAATGGAGGCATCCTACTATTTTACACTCTACAGACAGCCACTGAAGAGCATGTTTCCCATCATCTTAGGCACAGGACACTTATCAGAATGAAGAAACAGCAAAAACAAAAACAAAAAAAAAATGTTGAAATTGAAATTATCTTTCTGTTCATCTCCTAACTTCCTTCATTAGGAAGAACTGAACTGTTGACAAATAGCAAAGAGGAAATGGGCAGAGCTTTGGATTGGAAAGCCATTAGGTTAATTGTGTAGTTGGAAGTATTAAATTTCTATCATTGAACCAGCCAAGGAAATAATTCCTTTAGGCTATAGATTCTGTTATTTCTCCAAATGCATGGGAATGTTTTAAAAAATTAACTTTGTTGTTTATCAGGAGATAATTAAAACTTTACAATCTAATTCCTATTTATGGTAAGAGTTACTTCCATAAAATACACAACCCTATATTCCTTCTACAAATTACCCAGGCTTCAAGGACCAACAAGATGCAATATTAACTAATTTCACTTTGAAACAAAATGTGATTTCTGATTTAACCGAAAACTACTCTACTTTTTACCTCAGATGATACTTGAGTTACCTTTCCTAGTTACTACTGTAATTTTTGGATTGCTTATCTTACCTATCTACTGTTACATTAAGAGCAGATAAAAGACAATAGATGTAATTCAATATCTGGATCTCTCAGAGTGATAACAATAAACAGTTTGGTCAGTTTGTTAAGTAGTAGTATATCATCAGAAAGCAATCTGTTGGCTTTTATACATAAAGCCAAAGTGATCAGACAAAACTGTGTCACCTGAGTGTCCAATGAGTGCCACAAAGTTGGTCATATGAGTTCTTTTCCAAGTACTTAGACACACACACACACACACACACACTGCAGTGAATACATAAATAAGCTGAGATATTGCCAAAGTCTGGCCTTAATTGGTTATGTAAGGTAATTTAAAAATGTTGACATTAATTATAATACTTAATTTAAAAACACGTGAAACAGCTAGGTAGTATATACACAACATACAATATTGGTAATACAGAAGAAACAAACAGTAGTCATCAAGGTCAAGGTTGGGTAAATCTGTTGACTAACTGATTAACGCAGGTTATCCCTGACAGCATTTTTAGCCCCCTGTCCCTGAGACACATGCACAAACCCTATTAGACTGCGTTTATTATCATTTGTTTGTCGCATGTCTTTGACTTTGTTTTCGCTTCATAAAATTCCCTGAAACTGGCTCTCAAGTTGTTTCCCCGAGGCTGTTTGGGTAATCTTGCCTGTGGAAACCTCTCTAAGCATTTCTCTTCTTGCAGTCAGATTAAAACCTAGTGTCCTAATTTGATTTCTGTTGCCTTGATAAACATGAGGACCAAATGCAACTTAGAGGAGGAAAGGGTTCTTTCAGGTGTACTTCCTGGTCACAACCCATCATGGAGGGGAGTCCGGGAAAGAACCCGCAGGCAGGGACCATGAGGAAATACTATTGCCTCACTGGCTCAGGCTCAGCTAGCTTTCTCACACAGCTCAGACCCACCTGCCTAGGGATGCTGCGGCTCGCAGTGGGCGGGGCCCTCCTACATCAATCTTCAGTCGCTGCTGTCCCTTGCAGATATGGCCACAGGCCAAGCTGACCCATGCAGTTCTTAAAATGAGGGTTCCTCTTCCTAGGTAACTCTAGGATGGGTCAAGCTGCCCACCAGAACTGCTAGTTTCTTTAAAATGTATATAATTTCCCAACAATAGAAAGTAACTAAACTAAGTTCCTAGGGAAACTCCAGCTAGTGATTTTTTTTCTCCTTCTTGTTATTGTTTTTTTTTTTTTTTTCGGGGGGGGGGGAGGAATGAAATCAGATTGTCAAAATGTATAACCTCCAGAATTTTCATGCCTTTGGCCATTTACTCACTTTAGAGAGAAATCATGATTCATATTTCTCAGTGAAATGGCTTCTTTTTGTCTAGAAATGGCATCAGAGTACAACACATGACTGAAAAGTAGGTAATATGAATCAACAGGATAAATTCATATCCCATGCTGGAGAAACAGAGACATTTGGATTCAAACAAACCTGCCTGCTTTTCCTTGATCCAGGAAGCTTTGTGAATATTATTATTCTAATTAAATTTGTATTGGAAAGTATTGGAAGGCAAGAGAGAACAAGGAAGGAACTGATTATAGGCAGCCGTGTGTCATGAGAAAATGGGGAGATGATAACATTTGTAAACAGAATTATGAGATGAATCCTGAATGGAGGCCCGGAGATATAGTTCAGTTGTTGGGCATTTGTCTGGCCTATAGAAGACCCCTGCTCCAACCCCAGCATTGAAGAAGCAAAACCTGAAAGGGATATGGATATGAAAGAAAATAAGAGAGCACATTGCTGCTCTAAGATGGTGCCATCTAAAGATCTTCAGAGGTGGAGTATATGTAGACTATAATGTGGAAATAAATAATATTTTAAAATGTTGTTTTACAAGTTGAAAAGAAACATGGTCAACTCAGCTGCAGACCTCAGTAAATGTGAAGCCTTTTGAGGGTGATTTCAGAATATGCCATCATTTCTTCAGCTGAGTGCCTCTGTGCAAACATCTCTAACTCAAGAGACCCATTCTTCCAAGTGGGCTGCGCCGCCTTGTTACAAACATGTGCTTCTTTCTATCCTAAACTGCCTCAGACCCCCCCCCCCCCAAAAAGGAAAAAAGGATAGAGTGCCCTGGTGGAATCCCCTGTGTGACAGGAAATTTCCTCCATGAATGCTTTCCTGATAAATGCCTATTGGATTTGTTGCCTAAAGCAAGGCCTCCATCTTTACTCAATGCCGCTCATCTCTGATTTCAATGAGTAAATTTCCTCTCCATTTAAGCAATTACTGGCTAAAGAAAGTACTTCTGGCCTGATGGATTTACTGCCTCCTACTCTAAGTGATTTTCTGGGTGACTTCCAGAAAACTACACACCTAGTCCTCCCTTGACCTAGCCAGCTGCTTCTGCTTGTATGGAACACTTCCTTTTCCCTGCCCCATCACTGGAGAGAATCTTCTGTAATTTCTGCCTCCATCTTTTTAATCTCCACCTCTCTTAGTTCACACATGAAATGAACTGTGGCTCAGAAAATAGAGGCAAGCTTTTCGGGCATTTATGGCATTTATCAAACCGTCATATGATATGTTTGTATGTATGTATGTTCATTCAACATATGCCCATGCCATAATCATTTTTATCTATCTCCATTGCTTCCATACAAGAATAAGCTAAACCAAATCTTGCCTAGATACATTCCAAGTCTACTGCTTCTTCTGCAGTTGCTACTACTCTCTAGCAGTTTAGGGAAGCAGCCAACTGTTAGGCAACATGAGCAACATATATAGCTGAATGTTCCAAAGCTTGCTCTAAAATCTCCCTAACATGCTCAGATTACCCAAAGCCCTTACCATGACCTATGGAAACTCTGCATAATGGGGTTCCATGACTCATTTTCTTTCCATTTTAAAAAGCAAAGGTTTTTTTTATGTTTATTAGTGTTTTGTTTACATGTATGTGTATGTGTACCACTTGCATGCCTGGTACCCATGGAAGTCAGACTGTGGCTCTCGGACCTCCTGGAAATGGAGTTACAGGCAGTTGCGAGCTGCTGTGTGGGTGCTGGGAATCGAACCCTGGCCTTCTGGAAAAGCAGCCACTAATGGTAACCACTGAACCATTCCTCCAGTTCCAGCCCCTGGCTCTCTCTCTCTCTGTGATCTTTCTCCTCTTCCCATTTGGTCATTCCACCCAAGTGAAACTTGCCTCCTTCTTCACCAAGGTACCCAGCTTTCCCCTCCAGGCCTTTGGACTTGACACCTTCCTAAATACTCTTCCCACATCCACACAGCATTTATTTCTATTTATTTCTTCCTTTCATTGGGAGAATGAAACACAACAAGAGTTCCTTGTAAAGAAAGTCTCGCTCTGTTGATTTTGTTTAGATGGGTTCACCATTGCTGTCTTGCCTTATTTTGTTTATATTTGTACATATCTCCTGTACTAGCACTGAATTGCTATTTATTTCTTACTATATGATTATCCCATATGTAAGCTTCTGTAAGGCACTTAGGTTTAGTCACAAACTCGCTCTAGTTTTTGCAGCCATGTAGGTGCTTTTTTAAAATATTTATTTATTTATTGCTAGAAAACCTGTCAAAAATGGATATGTGCTATTTTGAGACTCTTGAAAGGGGCCATTGGAATTTAAAAGTCAGTTTGAACTGAGTACAGAAATGAATGGCTAGATTGACAAACACAGTGAGGACTTTCAACCAGAACTATGCAGCCACAGTGGCCTGAGCTAGGTCCTAAGGGATGTCTTTGCAACATTATCTAAAAATATAGTAGGCCATGTTTATTCCATAGGGAAATCTACAACTCTCCCCTCCCCCACTGAAAAATAAATCAAAACATTTTATGTAAAATTCCACCACATTTAAATGTACACAGGGACCACAGAAAATGTCATTGCAGAAATATCATGGAAAAGAACTAGATACATGTAATGAGATGGAAAGATCAAAATATGTAAAACGAAGCAGAGATGAAATTTTTCCTGAAATCCTAATGTAAACCACACCCTGGGGCACAGAATGACTAATGACAGACTGAGAGGATCTGTTTGCAACACTTCAGGTAAACGCTGGGTAACCTAGAGCATGAAGAAACATGTGCCCTAATTACATAGTAGGGGAAAGATGGGCAAAGACCAGTGTGTGCTGTGAATGAAAGATGCTCACCCCCATTTGTCAAACAAGAACAAAATGAAGGGAAGGGAAGGTGAGCTGCGCTTTGCCATCCACCTGAGAGACAACCTCTTACAATCTGGGATTACTGAGTTTTGACAGGATTGACGGGCATCCAAGAATAAATGGGTAAAACCACGCTGAAGGTCAGTGTGTGTCATAACAATCCTACAAGCCACAAACTGCACTTGTAATGAGGAAACGCAGTGAAATTCTTGCCCATCCACAAAGAAAGAGAAGAAATGTGCAAGAATCCATTTGAATTGCTTAAATATTCATGGAATTTTCTAGCCTAAACTAATATCTCCCATCCAGTGTAAAAGCAGACCAGTCCATCACTGGAACTACATCTGTCGATTGGATGCTGTGCTCTGGACATGGCTTGACCGTGCCTCAGAGGCTTCCTGTGTTGAAACGTAATCCCTTTTGTGAAGTGCTGTGGTGTAGAAACCTAATCCCACTATGGTTTTTTGAGATGGTTATTAAGATGGGATAAGGCCACTAATGTGGATTCCCATGACTGAATCCTTGAGGTTTTATGGGAAGGGAGATGCTAGGGACGACACAGCATAGTTCCTGTTTCTTGTCATGTGATACTCAAACCTCCCCAGGACTCAGGGGGTGCGAAGGCCATCACTAGAGGAAGCTGCTTTTGCTTGTTCTTCTAGAAGAGAGGCTGTGTAAATCTATGTTCTTTCTAATTTGCCCAGCATGAGATTATTTTTTTTTTTTAATTTCTTCTATAAACAACAAGGAATGATCTAAAACAGCTGGTGCATTTGCTAAAATACAATACTAAGTAGAATTAAGTGTCTTTTAAAGAAGAATTAGAATCAGTATATGTAAATCATAACAGTTTATGCAAATCAGAAAAGCAGGGAATAGTCTCTTGCTTAGGATATGTGCATTACTATGTGATTTTATGTGTCTTTTATTGTATGAATATGATTATTTTAGGTGAATAGGAAACAAGCACATTCAGGGGAAGCATGTGAAAAACAGTGCTTTAGGATCATGAAGGGAGATAAGAGTATGATGAGGGATATAATATCACTCTGTGACCCAGGCTGTTCTGAAACTCACCAGTAGCCCTGTTAATTCTTGATCTCATCCAATTCTCTTACCCAGGGCTCCAAAACCCTGGGAGACAAGATCAGAAAGAGATTTTTTTCCTTCATCAAGAGTAATTGAAACTTTGCATACACCTAATAAAGTTATTGTATAATTGACTTCCCACAGCATCTGTGCACTGAACTTTGATGGGGGGTGGGGGTGGGAACTAGACAAAATACACAATATTTGCCAAGATTTAGAACCAGGAGGCAAAGCGTCAGGCAAGCACTCAAACATAGTCTCTATTTTACATAGCCTTGGGGGTATCATGTCTTCTTTTTATTTCTTGTACGACACTCAAAGTGATGCTGTGCTGTAGCTCATTATATTTACGTTCCAGAGTGGATGTTGATTCCAGTGCAAGCTGAAATAAATTTGTACATACAATGCTTTTTTAAAAAAAAAAATGATAAGAAACTTGGTACTGTGGGAAGCAGGAAACCAGTTTGTTGGACTAAAGCACATTTGTGTCAATCTATCTATATACATATGTATTCAAAATGACAATAAAAGTGAATTGTGCATTTTCTTACAAATTGCTTATTTATTTGCTAGCTGTACTCAGGAAGAAAACACTTAGGTTTGAAACTCTCAGTGGTGCTTAGCAGTAGTAGTTCCACACAATGCCTTTTGACCAGAGACACCTTTTTGGGGGACTGGGTTTAAAATAGATATTCTATCAAACTATAGGTTGCTATTGATAGTCCAGTTTTAGTAATGAATATCTGCCACTCAGTTCTACAAGAGAACAACAACAGCAAACCATTTAAAGTATAAAATCTCTCAGTGTAGTACAGGGAAATAGTTGGTGTGTCGAGCCACCATGTAAATCATAACTTTTAGGTTCCCCGAGAATCCTGTTAGGAAATATTCTCAGAGACAGAGATCCGTTAATATGAATTCAGTCATCAGTGTCATGCATCAAAGCACACATGATAGAATATCTTAGTCTGTTGTGAGGTAATCTTGTGTATACCCTGAAAATGTGTCTTTGCCAAGGTGCCTTCTGATTGGCTTAATAAAGAGCTCAATGACCACTAGCTAGTCAGGAGAGAACGGGCAGGGAATGAAGAGAGGGAGGGAGGGAGAGAGAAAGAGAGAGAGAGAGAGAACTCTGGTAAGAAAAGAGGTGACGAGACACCTCGAGAGACTCTGAAGAAGTCGGACACATGGTCACATGGTACAGAGGAGAGGTAACCGAGCCATGTGACAGAATGTCAAATTAAAAAAATGTGGATTAATTGAAGATCTAAGAGCTAGTTGGGGGAAAGTCTAAGCTAAAAGCCAAGCTTCCATAATTAATAATAATTCTCCATGTCATTATTTGCGGGCTGGTAGTCCCACAAAGTAAAGTCTGACTACGCTAGGTGTGGAAGACGATGCTGTATTCAAATTTGTAGATCCAATACCAGTGTGTAATCGCCTGTAAAAAAGAGCAAGGCTGAGAGGGAGCAAATAGGAAATTTACATGGGAAAAAGGGAAGCAATAAAAGTTGAGAAGTCCTCATAACCCAATTTAATGTGATAACAAGGATTGCTCTGCCTCTGCTTACAAAAATGCCCATAAGAAGCAGTACTTACGAGAGCACAAGAATTTACTGTGATCAGCTGAACAAAATGCTTAAAATCTAAAAATGCTACACACCCAAAAGAACTCAAGATGAAACATGAACTACGAGGCGGTGCACATATTTGCACACATCTCTTACAGGACATATGTTTCCTTCCCAGCTATACAAGGACTTATCATTTGCCATATTTTTGCACATTAAATATTGTTAAGTGCTTTAAGGCATGCAGTTCATAGACATTTTGAAGATCACAAGTGAAAACACAAACTCCGCTTAAAATATGTCTCTATTAATTGATAACTTGAGTAGTGCTAAATTACAGGAGAGCAGCCACCGCTCCTTCTTTGCAATTCAGAGGTATAAGTATTAACCTAGTGGGTTCAGGCTTATGTACCTGGATGTTTGTATCTAAGTTTTAACTCCATAAAGTAGTGTATCAGAAACGTTAAAGAGCTGGCAGGGATATCAAAGACTTATGATTTGTATATAAGTTTTCCTATTTTCTATACAACTATGCGTTTATTTTTAATTGGCTTTTATTTTTTCATAAAGCCCTTATGAAAATCAATGCTTATTTAATTGCAAGATGCCATTTGCATAAATATATCCCCCCAATCTCTTAATAGTTTAATAGCAAAAATACTTCATTTGTAGTGTGGGGACAAGACTCTTTTCCATAGTAATAAAAATTTCCTTTCGGTAAGCTGTCCTATAAAACGGTAGTACTTGAATTTCATTACAACTCCACAGTATGACAGATGATGCTTTTTGATTCTGCTTATTTTAACCAAGTTTCAATTCATCACTTTTTTTCTCTCCAGGGTAACATAATTGGAGGTAGCTTCTGGGTTAGGGATGGGGGGTTATGGCCACTTCCCCTTAGCGTGCTGGGGTCCCCTCTGGCTTGAACCAGTGCAGAGCATGTGTAAACTGCCACAGTCTCTGTGAGTTCACAAATGCATTGGTCCTGGATTTAGAACGCCTTTTCTCCTTGGTATCCTCCACTCCCTCTGGCTCTTTTAATCATTCTGCCTCCTGCCCCACATAGTTCCCTGAGCCCAAAGGTGCAAAATTGTATGGAGATTCAAGGTCTTTCATTCTCTGAAAGTTGTTCAGCTTGTGTCTCTATATCTGTTCCCATCTACTACAGGAGGCGGCGTCTCTGATGGAGGCTGAGCAAGGCACTTTTGCTTATGGGTTATGGGTTCTGGTTTCCAACTTTGTGTCCTTAGGGGATTTCTGTGTCTATGAGTGTACGTGTCATGGTTCACTTCCTGTGACTTGCCTTTGGCTTTTCTATTCATTTGTTCATTTTGTTCCATCCAGGTTTGTTCCTTATGTCATCTTACTCTTTTAACTATCATTATTTTGTTTAAGATGCCTGTTTGGCTTCGAACAGGAGAGCAAGAAAGGGTGTGGACTTGGGTGAGTCGGGAGACTTGAAGGAGGTAGCAGAAAACATAATCAGAATACATTGTATGAAAAAAAAATCCATTTTTAAATAAAAATAAATAAAAAACAAGAAGGAACAATCTGGGTAGGCATGCCCTAGTTGACAATTATCTTGGTCTTACCTTCACGTGGAAGAGTTGAACTGGAATGGCTTTCTGATGCAGACATCAATCACGTGACAGGAAGTCCTCCGACTGGCTCTGCTAAGGTTGCTGACTCCCAAGTACGTTCTTGCAGGGAACGCACAAGCCCCTTGTTCCACTTGCTTTCCCCACCCCAGCTCTGGGGAGGGGTGGCTGGGGAAGGGAGGATCACGGTTCTTGTCCACACAGACACAGCTACTGTTTACCTCATCGAGCTATGCTGTTCCTTTGAAGGGCTCTACGCCAAAATGTGACATTCCGTAAATACTGAAAATTTCCGTCCCCACATGTGAACACATTAAACTCAGACGTGTGTGAATAAAGGCTCCCGCTTCGTGTTAATTTCACCTCGGCATTTGCCGAGGTAGCAGAACTGTTTCCTTGCCAGGTCCTGTGCTCATTCCTGCCTGCCTGTGAGGTCACCGTTTACTGCTTTACAGAGTTTGGGGCGTCCATGCATCCGCCGTTGCATCGATACACAATACTTATAAAATGATTATATGGGTTTCTTGGTTTAGACATTAGAGTTCCTATTGCCCACACATCGTGCACCGTCTCTCTCTTTCGGTTGTTATTGCCATCATCATTTTGACGAGCTCTCCAGACGTAGCCCTGGTTGGCCTCTGAGTTGTGATCCTTCCATCTCAGTCTTCAGGTGGAAGGAATCGCAGATGTGAAACAGATCTTGGTGTCCGACCAGCATGCCTTCTGCTCAACGGTCCCGTGTGTAAATCCTCCCTGCGTCCCCGGCCTGATATGAGATGGTTTGATTCTTTGAATTTAATTTTCACAGGGTATAAACTATTAACAAAATGATCTAGTGCCTGCAAAACTAAGTCATTTTAATGATATCATCATTGTTTATGCCACTCAGAATGAAATAACATTTTATTCCTAGCCTCTAGCAGAGTTCATGGAAATACTATGAAACAACCATTCCAGTGGGAATAAAGTTATTAACTATATTGATTTCATCCAAACAGCCATTTTTATAATTAAAATACAAAACTTCCTGAGAAATAACACATTATTTAAAGATAAAGACTGGGAAGAATGAGAGTGTTTGTTGCACAAATATGAGAAACTGGGTTCCAAGTTCTGCGGCCCATTTACTGCCCAGCATGGAGGGGGGGTCATGGACTCCCATCTTCATCTGAGGATCTGTGAACAGTTGATGGCTTCTGGAAAAGGGAGAGGCAATTTCCTTTCAATGTGTGGGTCCTGGCAGGTCAACCATATTCCAGTGGATGGCTCCACACTCAGGAGTACATGGGCCATATTAAATATGAATTATATTAAAACGAAATAGAATGAAGCTGTAGGAACTGAGAAGGATTTCGGTAGGGGTGGAGTGAGGGTGGATATGATCAAAATATATCATTTGGAATTCTCAAATAATTAATAAAAATATTATATTAAAAACAAAACCACCAGGGTATATGAGGCGTAGGAGTTATCAGGCCCGGTTGGTTGTTGTCGGCAGCTTATCTGTGTAGAATGTTGGTTGTTTTCCTCCTTTGAGAGCCTGGATGGTGCCTTCTGGTACCATGAAATCTAGTCTTCAGGAAGAAGGCTTTTAGTTAAGTTTTAGCTCAGGGGCCTCTGGGTCCCGTGTCCAAAGTACATAGCATCTTCAACAATAGATACTTACCTTTTGTGTTGGTGAGCAATCAAGGGTAATAGCAGTAGTCTGTGATGTTTCAGGGTCTCTTGGTTAGGAATATCAAATGGCCACCTCTAAAAATGAGCAATCTACGAGTAATATTATATGGACTTAGTAGGTTGCATTTATGCATTTAGGAATATATGTATATAAACATACATATATGTATATAACAGCAATTAATGAAAGAAAAAAGAGGCCATGGATTTTTAAAGAGAGCTATGAGGATGTGTATGGTGAAGTTGAGCGAGGAAAGGAGAAGGGAAATGATGTAATTATGTCACAGTATCATTATAAAAGAAATAAATAAAAAGCAACAAACACAGGCATGGATGTAGCTGCCTGAAAGTCCAGTGTGAGAAGGTGGAGAAAAGAGGAACCCCAGAACCCCACTGTTCTTGTCTCAAAGCAAGGCAGTGGAGAGAGACAGAGCAAATGCCTCATCTTCTCCCCCTGCGAACGTGGTCACACAGCGGTCACACACACCCACTCCTCCACTCACACAAAGGCTGCTCACAACCCTGCAGACCCGAAGTGGCCAATGGCGATCCACTTCCCTCTCCCGCCACCAGGCTTCTCTTGGGTGGTCTCATGGCTTTGCCCAGGTTTCCACCTTCCCATACTTTCAGGGTCTGACTCATCCTTTGTTCCAGAAAGGAAATCTGACCTTGTTTCAACTAGTGACATTGTCTCTCCTAGGCTTGCTCTGCCCCTGAGGCATGGTTGCAGGTGGAACTCTGATGGACTGTGGGAAGAGAGTGTGGTGGGACACACAGCCTTGGAAGCTCATCTCTTTTGATAATGCATCTCCAGTCATGTCTGGGTCATGGGTGGGGCTTCAGGTTGGTCAAAGAAACTCCGTGGACTTAGGTCTTGGGGCCTAGTGACACAGGAATAAACCAAATGATTGGTTTACTTATTATGCTGCTGAATTAACTCCTAGGCTATTGTCTTTTCCTGTTGCTGGAGCATAATGTTATCTGACAGTCTTTCTAACCGAATTAGTAAATTTCCAAATAAAATCCAGCTGAGGTGATTTAAGTTGTGATTTCTGTGCTTGCATGGAGAGCTTTCCCGCTGCCAATTTCACCTGCCATCTCTCTGTACTTTTAGTCTAAGGTATTTAATTACAAAGCTGTTCTTTTTTGTATTCTAAATTTGTTGGGTATGAGACCTATTTTCCTTTTGTTTTACTAGGAATATAATTAGAAGAATTCCAGGATACACGGAATAATGTGCCTGCTCGATTTAATTTTTCATATAGCTTTTAACAACTGTGGGCATTTCCTACATGCATGCATAATGTATTTATAGATTATTTATTGACTCTGGTAACCCCTTCAAAATCTCCCTAATTTCCCCATACCAACCTTTTAATTTCTACACTTTAATCTTATTTTGAGTTATAAGAACAGAGACATTTCATTTTAATCATAAAAATTTATTAAACATAAGCTTCTAGAGTAATTTTATAGCCACTTTATCAATTCTAGAACACTTTCCCTGATAAATTGATCACTGATATTAAAAAAACAGATTTGATCAGCTGTTTAATCTGAGAAATTATTAAACCACATTTTTAGTTCTTAACTTGAGGTATCTGAGGAATTTTTTTTTTTTGTACAGAATTTGTACAGTATGTTTACTCTTCTCTCTTTCTTTTCCTTGTCTTTGGGTATTCTAGACACAAGCATATTTCTCTAATTTACCACTTTTTAACCCATACTAAGTAATATTGAAGTTATTTCTCTAGTCAAGGGGCAGGTGGCTACTGATGCTATATTGAACTGCATTCCTTTATCAAAAAGAAATCTGTCACGTTAGTTATTGTCTTAGGTTTTCTATTTCTGTGAAGAGACATCGTGACCATGGCAACTCTTACAAAGGAAGACATCTAACTGAGGTGGCGGCTGTCAGTTGCAGAGGTTCCGTCCATTGTCATCATGGCAGGGAGCTGGTGCTGTGCATGCAGGCAGGCATGGTGCTGGAGAGCGAGGGGCTACATGTTGATATGCAGGCAACAGGAAGTAGACTGAGACATTGGGTGGTATCTTGAGCATATATGAGACATCAGAGCCCGCCTCTACAGTGACATGATTTCTCCAGCAAGACCACACCTACTCCAACAAGGCCACACCTCCTATGAGTGCCACTCCTTTTGAGGGCCATTTTCTTTCAAGTCACCTCAGTTATTAAATATACTGACTTCCTAAAATTAAACATTTTTTTAAAACTAGTTCAGTTTAGGACTTTGGAAAAGAAACTTCCTAGTAGAAAATGGCAACCTGGTAACATTTCCCATCCACACAATGTGATTATCTTTTTATTCATGCTAATCTTCCCACAGTTTCCACTGAAACAAGATGAGTGAGGGAGAAATTGGATCTGATTTAGCAGGTTGGCTTTTGGGTAGCAGTTTCACCTAGGTACAGGTGATTGATGAACCAAGAAAATGGTTATTTGTAAATAAAGGCTGAAGGAACGTTTTCAACCACAACATTAACTGCAATAGACAATAAAGTAAAAACTAAAATGATCCTGCATCACTTTTCCTATATTTACTTATTGCCTGCAGTTTGTATTTACTTCTGTAATGTTTTACGTGAACTGGCACAGTCTCAGGGACCCTGTGTTATGAAAGAGTTATTTGTTAATTATTTTCTCAATTAAATATTGAAATTAGCAAATACCAGCTTCTTCTTGAAGCTCAAACTTGTGGAGAGTATGCGAAGATCTGTGGTCCACCATTTCCCTTCCAAAAGTATTGATAGCATTTAAATGGTAACTATGCATTCTGTTTTTAAAGATTTATTTACTATGTGTACGTGGTTCCTCCTGCGTGTATTCCTGCAGGCCAGAAGAGGGCGCCAGATCTCATTACAGATGGCTGTGAGCTACCACGTGGGTGCTGGGAATTGAACTCAGGTCTCTGGAAGAGCAGCCAGTGCTCTTAACAGCTGAGCCATCCCTCCAGCCCCTAATTATACATTCTTGATGGTGGGAGCATGTAGTCTAGCAAAGGCCTTTACCGCGTCACCTGTCGGGCATGTGAAAGAGTGGATGACACAAGTCATTTTACACGCTGCTCATTTTATGTCATGGCTCTGTTTCTCCCGCGCGTACACGTGTGTGTGTGTGTGTGTGTGTGTGTGTGTGTGTGTGTGCGTGCGTGTGTGAGGCGGTGGTGATGTTTCGGTTAACACATCCTCATACCTTACATAGAATATAACTTAGGAAGGTAAGAAAAAAGTGTATTAATGGATTGATTTAGTTTATGCTGATGCCTTCGGGGAAACTCGAGCTGAAATATACAAAGCTTATACAATGCATCATCTATGGGTATTAAAATATTTGTGTGTATATATGTATGTGTGTACATATACATATATACATATACATGTATGTAGGCACGAATTCTGAGGACTAATTTTCTCATGTCAGGTAGTTGACTTACATTGATACAGCATTTGAACCAATCAATATGCTTGCCTAATGCTTCAAGTACAAATCTTCCCGTAGCGGGCTAAAAGATTTGCTGACACAGCTTATGAAACAACACAATTAATGGAATTATTAAATCTAAACATTATTTTTGGTTTACATCTGTATGTAACTAGAGACAAATCTTGTAGTCCGTATTCCCTTCCCCAATATACTTTCTTCTTGCCCAAAGGTATTTTTCACCTTGAATAGATATCACAGTAACCGGCCTGTGTATATTGCAAATATATACCTTGGTTTATTTGACAAAATGACGAGTTTCCTTTGTCTCTTGTTAGTGAAGTAGCCGTCTGTAACCCTCTGTGGAGTAGAAACTCTTAATTTTCTGCAGACTCTGCTGGAAGTGTGCCGGCTCTCTCCAGAGAACTTTCGCTTATTTGGGTTACAGCATTAGTTACTTTGAGCTCTGCTTTCTTTCCCTGAAGGAACACATTCCATTAATTTGCTGGGAGCTGCTCTAATACACTTCACTTTCCTTTCCCTTTTGACCTCAGCAATCCACTTAACACATTATTGGACATGATCAACCATAATGGCATCAGAGAGCAGGGGATCATGATATTTGTCGCCAGAAGGATTTCCGTGTAAACTTACTCCATCTTTACTGGCATCCTGTGGCCTTGATTTAATACAAAATACTAACCCAAAGATTGTTTTCCTCTTCTGCATAATTAGAACTACATTCATTAGGGAAGTCTTGTAGAACAACCTGGAGTCTGCCAAGGGTATAGTGCCTCGATAAGAATAATAGGATATTCAAAAATGCCTGGCTGGATGAAAGGTCCCCTAAGGGACCTTAGGGGAAGGGGTAGCGAGAATAAAACTTGTCAAAACAGCCACAGGATGGGCCTGTGTCTGAAGTCAGAATCTTCATTTAAAAAAAAAAAAAAAAATCTTTGGATAGGTTATGACAAAGGCAGCCTAAAATGTGGTAGGACAAGGTGACCTTTCTGACTTTATGTAAATACCTTCCGCAATGCCTCCTCTCTAACAAAATTGGGTGTTTTAAAAAGTATCATTTCCGGAAATGAAAAAGAGAATATACCCCAAATGGGTGGTGGTGTTGGCTTGAGAGGGGAGGGGGCAGGGTCCACACCAGAGAGTGCACAGGCAATTGGAAAACTTTATATGAAGGAAACCTTGCCAGCTGATGGATTTAATTCCCCTCCCCCCTCCGAAAATAGAAGCCAAGATAATTTGCTGAGCCTGTGCGAAAGCGAGGTGAAGTTAGCTGAATGTTAAGGTTTAACAGTGTTACACGCAGGTTTTCTCGGCAGCCTGGTCCCACAGCCACGCCAGCCCCCTGAAGTAATGGTGGAGGGTGTAAAAATGAGTTAGAGAATCAACTTGTGCAAGAAAGAAGACTCATTTGAAGCTGGTGTTTCCCACGTGGCAGTGTAAGTAAAATGCTACCTAATGGAACGAGGCAGTTCTAGGAAAATCTGTGTAGGCTTAGAGGAAACAGGTGGCTCCTTCATTCAGGGTAAGGGTTGGGGCAGATGTGTTCAATTAGAAATTAAGACCAAGTTCGCTTCTGCAAGGAGTGGGTGAAATGATGAGCCATGAAATCCAAACAGGATGTGAGAACCAACCACAGGTGGGAGGTACAGGGGTGGCGTGGGGTGGTGGGGAGTTCTCAGTCCAAGTAATCATTTTCCTACCCCAGGGAGATGCACGAGAGCCCCACGGGGAAGGGGGAAGGGCACTGAATTCCCAGGAGCACCGTAGGAGGAGCTTCCTGTCCCTAAAGCAGAGAGGAGATGCCTTAGGAGGAGGCAGTGGTAATAGGAAGAGAGGAGAAGGTGTTTCTCTCGTCCCAAGGATAGCCAGGTACGATCTTCAGTCACCTGGGAAGACTTCCGAGGAGGTGGGTCTTGTGGGTAGATCCGGCACCCCCTAAGTCGAAGTTGATGGGCTCTTCTAGACGTTGCGGTGTATTTAGAGACCACAGTTTTAGGAGAGTGGTTTGAGTCTGCAGAGTCAAGCTCAATGACAACCAGACTCTAAGAACGGCTGTGCAAAAAAAGGTGTCAGAGCAAAGCCACAAGGGCTGTTAAGAGCCAACAGCCGCACTTTGACTAAAGAAAACATAACGGGGGCTATAATGATTTAAACATGATTTAAAGATGGGACCTTACATAAAATAGTCACGTGGGTATTTACCTCTTCAGCTGATGAACTGGGAAGATTCAACGGTATTATTTATGTAACAAAATACGGAAAAGAGGCATTAATGTATAGGTGTTCATAATAACTGAAATATATAAATCAAAATAATGAAGTAATTTAGTTACCAACCAAAATCCCATATTTACTATTCTAAAGCCATAACAATTACTCCGCTTACCAGTAGACTTATTTAAAGCAGCAGATGAGAGCATATGATGACTATATGTATGTATATATGTATGTATGCATATGTATGATTTAAATGAACCAAATTGATTATATATTCACTGTAGAGTTCAAGTTTATAAGTTGACTACCAAGTTTTCTTTCAAGTTCTCTTTTCTTCTTGGTTTTTTTGAGACAGAGTTTCTCTGTGTAACCCTGGCTATCCTGGAACTTGCTCTGTTGACCAGGCTGGCCTCAAATTCACAGAGATGGGTTTGCCTCTGCCTCCTTGGTGCTTGGTAATCCTGTTTATAGCATTACTTAACATCGATCCTCTTAGTAGGGGAAATAATAAAATGTATATTGAGAGTTAAATACATCAAACTGGCCATGTTTCTAGGGCCATCATAGCCAGAACAATGTGTGGACAAAACACTTTCTTCATACTTTGGTTCATTGTTTTACTTACTTTAATATGTGTTTGAACAAATCAACATACACAGCTAGGTGTCAGTTTCTTTTCTGCTAACAGAAGATAATAAAATAAAAATTATACTTGATATTAAAAGCAACAAATGGACCTTCTGCTTTTCCATATAATAGATACCTTTGTGAGCAATTTTATTCATGAGATGTATATTTGAAATAATTTATTTTAAAAACTATTGAGCTCCTAATTGAATCCAAGTGTTAAGGCTGTGCCCTGCCCTAAGTTACTCCATATTGTGTAAAATGGTGGGGGTTTTCCAGCCTGTATTTTGCTTCAGCAGACTACAGGCTGAGCACAAATGCAGCAGCATCATGGGTCTGCATCTTACTGAGCGCCTGACATCAGGCATAGGTCACAGACGCCAGGCAGGTTTCATCTGAGAGTAGACAAGGTGCCACCCTGCAAATTGGTAACAGCAAACAGGGACAGTAGGAACACAGGGAATATTAAATTATACCGAGGAAACAAAGCCTACACGCTTATCAAACACAGGAGACTTAAGTTCTCTCAGCTGGACCCATGAAGAGGACAGACCCTAACCCTGCAATGGGAAAAGCCTCACAAACTTGTCATCTGGCCTAAGGGCAGAGAACCAACAGGCAGAGAGCCTCTGCCGGACTCAGGGAGTCCATGTCCACTCTGCTCAGTTCTCACTGTTGACTATCTGGCCCAATTGCTCCCACCTGTCCACCAATCAGTACCTTGCTTCTCTGCAACTCAACTCCATGCCCAGTCCCAGCTGGCTCAATCCTGTAACCCAGCAGCAGAGCCCTAACTCCACAGCAGGGTGTCCCTGACTACTTACCAGTGTCTTAACCCTACAGCTTTGTCTCTAGCAGACTGCCTGCAAGGTGAGTTACCTGACCCCTGCAGAGACCCTGACTCTTTACAAGTCTACTAACTTCCTAGTTTCTGCTTCTCATGAGTCTTTGAAAGTCCCTGAACTCTAAAGAGGCATCTTTAACCATCTGTAACACACGCATACACCTACTCATAATACACATATACTTACACACACACACCCCTACCCATACATACACATATACTTACACACACAGACACATACACACACACCAGAGCAAGAGAGTGTGTTACCGTGTGCTGTTTAATGTGTGATCTGAGAGTTAATATTAGCACTTAAGATTGGAGTAGGCTGACAGTGACTCTGGGATTGCCTGACAACACTGTTAATAAATCACTGTTATGATTTTGTTATTACATAAATTCTGACATTGTGGAAAGGCCAAACACTAGGTCCCTGTGCAGTATCACTGAGCTACACTCTAGCCCTAAACCACTGATTTTCATAGAAAATAACAGGAATGAACTTTAAAGTAAGATGGCCTTCATTTACTTTCATCATTTCATTATTACTCAGCATGGGTGTGTTCCCTGGGACCTGAACTAGTTGGCTAAATATAAAGTTCTGTAAACCCTAGGTGTTGACAGAACCAAATAGGTTATATTCAGTATTGAATAAAAGTGAGATGGATGGCTTCACAGTTATCCTTCATATTGAGCTATGTAGGTTTGCTACTTACTAGATTATTACATATTTATGAATGTGATAACTTGTAACATTATCTTAGTTATATACAATATCTGTGATAGGTTACAAATCTGTGTGTATAAATGTATTCTATATATATCTATATATCTATATATTAATATATCTATGTATATTAATCATATGACAAAGGAAATATATGATCTATCTTTTTGTCTGTCTTATGTTAGCAGTAAGGTTTTTCCTGCCGGCCAGTCTGGTCCCGCTGCCACACCAGCCCCAAATAACACACAGAGACTCTATATTAGGAATAAAGCTGTTGGCCTGTTTCTAATGTTTCTTATTGGCTGGCTCTGTCTTAATGATTAACCCATTTTTATTAGTCTAAGTACTTCTACGTGGTCTTATCTTACCGGAGAGAGGGGCTGGCGTTCTTCTCCCTGTCCCTACTTGGAACTTCTCCCTACTCCTTCCTCTCTCCTCCTAGTCCCACCTATCTTGCTTTCCTATTGGCCAACAGTGCTTTATTCATTAACCAATAAGAGAAACATATTTACAGAATGGCATCTCCCATCAGTCTTATTTGTCTGTTTTGGTGCTGAGGTATTGTGTGTGGTTTTATCTCTGTGTGTGGCATTGTTATCCTATGCCCCTTGGAGTAAAGATTGCATTGGACTGAGAGCCATGGCAAGTAACTGAGCAAAATCCATGCAGGGAGAGCTACCTAGGGTGGCCACACGGGGCTATACTGACACTCACTGTCTCAGGGAAAGGAGATAACCGATACTATACTATACTAAACAATACTATAACCGAGAATTTCTGGGGTAAAGCTTCCCTGTAGTATTCCCGTGGCAAGTGATCACGGGCCGTGCCAAAGCATACAAAAGGAAAGTTTCTAAGGTCGTCATCCCTAATAAGGTAAGACTTGGTGGGGATGAAGCTGTTCTGGGATCATTTATGTTTCTGCCACTAACCTTGTATAGACGGAAGTTTCTGTCTCTCAAGGTCCTGCAGCCCTTTAGTCCCAAATAAACACACAGGCTTCTATTGATTATAACCCGTTTGGCTGACGGCACAGTCTTCTTATTGACTAGCCCTCTCTTAACTATTAACCCATTTTTATTGGTCTGTGTATCTCACTGTCATTTTGGCTTACTGGAGGATGACCGGTGGTCCTACCTTCCCGGTAGCTACATGGCGTCTCTCTGGAGACTCACTCCCTGTGTTCCTCTCCCCACATTCTCCGGTGGTCCTACCTTCCCGGTAGCTACATGGCGTCTCTCTGGAGACTCACTCCCTGTCTCCTCTCCCCACATTCTCCTGGTCTGGTAGCCCCGCCTATGCCTTCTGCCTGGCTGTATCCTGTCTGCCCATTGGACGGAACCGCTGTATTAATCAACCAATAAGAGAAACATATATTCAAAGCATACAGAAGGACCTCCCCATAAACCCCTCACCCATGTCCTTGTAAGTAAGCCCAATAGCTCAGGCTTGCCAACTTGGACTTTGATAGAATAGTTACTCGGGTCATCTTTGGTGCCTTACCTGGGACACTGGATGACCATTCGTGTACCCCCAGGAAAATGTGACACAGTGTGCAGGCTGAACCTAGGACTCTGCAGGCTGCGCGCACACATTCTTCCACTGAGCTCCTGCCTCCGTTTCTTTTATTGCTGTTAAAATGGAATAGCACTGTGGGGAATAACCCTTGCTTATTATCACAGAGACACTTGATTAAAATCTGGCATTTGTGTTCCACACCCATCACGAGTGTGTCACATTAGACACATAGACAAATACATTTGTGTCTTTGCATGATGTCAAAGTTTATTGAGTAACATTAATTTACATGATAAGGTGGTAGCAGTTTCTCAGTTATTTCTGCTTCTCTTGCTAATCTTGCCAAGTCAAACATGGGTTCCTCTATTTTAATAATGTTACACACCCTACAGTAAATATGTGCCCCCCATATTTGTGTGTGTGTGTGTGTAAGTTACAAAGTAACTATAAAGGGCTAAGGGTGCAAGGATTTACAAAGGGCCCTCATCTCTGTAGTGTCAATATAAGTTTCAGAGTGGAATCCAGATGCAGAACAAAAAGACAGAACCAAGTTCAGCAAAGGAACAGGAAGACAGATGGACAGCAAGCCCAGAATTGCAAACAGGAAGATGAGCAGGTAGCAGTTGAGTAGAGGCCACATCGACAGCATGGAAAATGAGCTGAGCTGAAGTCCCCTAGGACAGTTGAAAGTTTCCTGAAAGCTTATAGGTCATCAATACACATATAGTGTGGACATATGACAGGTTGTTGAAACTTGCTTTTGTTTCAGTTCTAGATGGTATTCCCTGGATTCCCTGATAGGATTGTAATATACTGTGCTCACCTACAGTCTTGATTTACCCTCAGAAGTTTATAGGGTGCCACCCTTTCCACCCCCAGGAGTAACTAATTTGTCACAGAACAGGTGGTGCCACTCATGTGCCCACCAAGGAGGAGTCATCCTCCATTCTCAATGTAGAGTAAATAAACTGCAGATGACGCGTGGTGATACATTGCTTATGTTTTATTAAAGCTTGCCTGAGGATTCAGAAAACAAAGTCAGCCACAAGCCATAGAAGCCAGGCACAGACCTTTAATCCCAGCAGCCAGAAGCTAGGAGGTGGTGGCACACACCCTTAATCCTAGGACTCAGGATTAAGAGGTAGACAGATCTCCATGAGTCCAAGGCCACCGACATCTACACAGAGTGAATCAGTCTAAAAGAGAATTATAGCTCACACCTTTAATCTCAACATTAGGGGAGCATGTAAGACAGAAGCAAGGTCTCAGATATTTGTTCTCCAGCCACACTGAGGAGAGGCAGCAGTTTGAGACTTGAAAAGCTGTGTGGACCAGCACTTTCAGCCTGAGCTAGAGGCCAGCTGCTTTGCTTTTGTGGTGTTCAGTTTGAATCCCAGTATCACTCTCTGGGTCTTTTGTTAATTTGTGCTACAATGAAATGTAGTTTCCTAGGGCAGGGTACCATTGAAAAAACAAAACACTGTTTTATGAAGCAATTAGAGGAAAAAAGCATGGCCTGATTCCAATTTCACCTTAAAATATTTCAAATAAATCTTGATTTTCCTGGTGATTATAAATGCTGACAAACCAAGATACTATTTTAGGAGCCACACTCTCATATAATGAGATCCATTTCTATTGACTATTAAATGAAGAAATTAAGAATCAAAGATTCTTAATTGCATAAATTATATACCTCAGTCTTGATTCTGTTTTGATTTTCCAAATTAACAAAATGTGAATGATTTTTTTTTTTTATTTTTTGGTTTTCAGTTAAAAAATTGGAGTCTATTTGAAATAAAATCGGGGCCTATTTCCAAACACATATTGCTTAATAAAATGTAAATATCTTGTGATATTCTACAAAGTAGCTTTATTCACCTAAATTATCAATGTGTATATTCTCATTTATGCATTATAATTCATGGGGCAATCTGAAGGCTTAACCTACCCTTCAGGAAACAAATATTATGAACAGTAATTTGTTTTGAAAAAAAAATAAGACTAGGTTTGAGGGCTGAGGGAATGCACTCCATTTTGCTCGCTCTGTTCGTGAATCCATACTTAAGGTGCTGTAGGCTGAAAGTTTAATTCTTCAAGTGACTTGCTTTGATCGTGACACTTGGGCTTGGAACATGATTCCTTCTGCCATCCCCTTCTCTCTTGAAAAGCAGGAAAATAGTACTGACCCAATGGAGAGCTCTGCACAAAATGCCAACAAAAGCAGCAACTCTCCAAAACCATGCTGGCAAGGCAAGCCTTAGATCTAACTCATTTAAGAGCAGAACATCAGGGTCATGATCCAGATGGTGTGTTAATGCCAAACAACCATCCGAGGTAACAGAAGACAGAAGAGAAACAGCATTCTTCCATCCACTGAGGAAAAGCTGTGTCCTGTGAAAATACAAGAGCTAAAGAGGACAGGCAATGATAGAAATTGGAGCAAGCATTGACCACGCCTTTGATTTAGAGTAATTATGAACTTGTGTTCCCCAGTGATCTATTCTGGCCATTTCATTATAGTACAGAAGAGCAAAAATGAAAGTATAATCTGGAATAATTTCTTACTCTTCCGGACAATAGTAGAATCAATCTATATAATATTACTAATAGTCTGTTAATTTTCTGAGGACTGGAAAGGAAGAAAGAATATATGGGTGAGATCTTCTTTGGCTAAAATGGGAACAGTTTAGTAAAGATTTCCTGTCACCATTATACCATCAGTGTGTGTTTTTAAAAGAAGAGCCAAAGACAGTGAAATAAGTTTAGAAAGAACAATCACGCTCGTGCAGAGTGTAAGTAGAACCTAAAAGTTAAAAGGACTAAGTGAAATAGCTGTAAGGAAATTGTCCTGAGTCTCCCCCACTTTCCTATCTCAGAGGACCATGTCAGTGGACAAGCTTGTGGGAGCTGCATTAGACAGTTTATCACCTGTTGCATTGCCTTGCAAGGACAGTTAGTGAAGATTGTATTCAGTGATACTTTATGGAACAGAGTTACTCTTCCCTCTGGTCAGTGTGGATTTACTGCATAATAAACCCTGGGTAAATGGTAGAATATTTAGAGGATGCAAGTTTCCCTTAATAACCCAGTGAAGAAATAACCTGAAAACCACATAGCGGGTACACGGAGAATAAAAGTGTCTAATAGTGTATTATCTGGGATATGTGGTTCTCATGTTCCTCCCAAAGCGTTAATTAACAGGCAACATTTGCCGACATGGTTTCTGCCCGGGAGTCCTGCTTCTTTCACAGATGTTTACCCTAGCTTCCACGAAGCCCCTTTTCTTGATTGTTTCTGGCATCTCCAGTACAGTTCCTCCCACACATCATCATGATGACGTTTGTTTCTCGGGCCTCTGCAACCACGATCCTTCTACAAACGTGGGTTAGGAACCCACTACTCCAGCACTGTGGATCTGTGGGTTAGAAACCTTGCTTAATCTGACAACCGCTCTCCAGTCTGACAGGACCTGACTGTGATTTCATTCCAGATGCTGTGACAAGTTGGCAGGGATGTCTTTGGGTGTAATTTCCCTTCAGTACCTTCTTTTGTAAAAATGTACACAGGTTGAAGTCACTAAAACGGCATTTTTGATAGCTTGTTCTAATGATCGTCAGCATTGGAAGGGTGTTAACGGGAGAAGAAGTTTGGTGTCTAGCTGAGACTACTTTGAACACATCCTTCATGTACAGATCAACAGGAAACCAAAGTCATCCTGTCAATGAAACAAACCAGACCCACAAACACAAGTGTCACGCTTGCTTGCACATGTGGAACCTAGTAGGAAAAGACGGACAAGAGTCTAAAAGGGACACCACCAGGCACTGGGAAAGGAAAAAGGCAGGAGAGGGAGGAAGAGGAGGGTAACAAAAGAGTATCGGGTAAATAAGATGAAGCGTGTGTGCGCGCGCGCCCGTGAGTGCGTGAAGATGCCATAGCTGAGCCCATTCTTGCACAATTAATATGCAATAATTAAATTGATATGCAGTCCTTAGCTGAGCTCCTCCTCTGGTATACCTTATCTTTGATGTCAGAACCAGTAGTCTACTTTTCAGATCAACAATCTAATGGTTAAAATACAGGAGAGTTCATTCCCAATCAGTTGGATCACAGAGCACTCTTCTCTGAACACTGATGACAGTTGTTTCAGCCGGAGAACTTTCAGGATTAATAGTCCGCCACGGGAAGAGGAGTGGCAGGTGTCATTGGAAGCATGCCTGGGATTCCAGCTGCTTTTACCGGCACCTTCCAGTGCACTGTATGTAATTCTTTCCCAACTTGCAAGCACCCTTTCCGCTCTGGAAGGTGGTGGAATTCAATGACTATGGAAGGTTGTTAAGTCACCTGGGAACTCCATCCATGTAGCTATGGGAATGTCATCATCTAGGCAGGAGTGAGGTTTTCTGGCAGCTGCAGCTGCTTTGCGGTCTCCTGTGTCCTGTAACTTCTCACCCGTGCTCTGTAAGTAAGCCCCCCCCACCTCCAAGGGGGAAAAAAAACCTCATTGGTCTCCCATGTTGGACTTTGTAGAGTTCTACTTTCTGTCACTGGTGCCCTGGAAGGGGGTGGTAGACATTTGTTCATGTCTCCAAGGGAGAAAAGTTCCGGCAGCAAATGCTCACACAGGATAGCATTGGTCCCTAAAGTAAAATAAACTTAGAGGGTTAGCCATCCTAAAGTTGGGCATTGGATGGGAGGTGGGTTAAGCCTCTAATAACCTTTACCCATGAATCTCAGGGAGTGGAAGGCCGCCTCCTTAGGAAATCTGCCTGGCGCCCGTCATGTTTACTAAATTCTTTGTCACTTTGCTGATAGCTCACTGTTTTTGTGCCCCATGCCCTCTGTCTATTTCATCTTTGTTAGCAATACTCTTTTGTTTTGTTTTGTTTTTGTTCCTAACAAGCACCTCAGCATAGTCCTCCAAGAGTCCTTACATTGTTTGGAACCACACACTTGAATCAAACCTGGCCATACTTGGCTAGACAATTCTGGAATCTTTTTTTTTTTTTTCTCTTCAGAGTATGAATCTTTAGCTCAAACCCCAAACATTTCCGGATCTGTGAAAACCATGGAGTCCTTTTGTACCATTTATCAGTCCACTGCACTTTGCATTTAAAATCTGATTAATATTCAGCTATAAAGACATGTTTATGGGTCTCCCGTCTCCCCTTTTGTCTTGTTCGCCGTTAAGAAATCCAAACACTGCCTTCAGTTTTTCATTTGCGTGCCCATCAGCTTCCTGCTTGGCCAAGAAAATAAAAGGCTCGAGAAATATGCAGAAATTGTGAATGTTGTTTGCATTTCACTGAGATATATTTTTTTTAGCTGAAGGGGATCAAATCAATAAAATATGATGAAACCATATGCTCATTATTTCAAGGCGAACAGCTGCTGCGGGGAATATTGGGAGATTTATTAATTCCACCAGTGCTCATCTCAGTTTGGATATCTCCAAACCCGATTTCCTAAAGAAAAAAATCAGTAGGAAAAGTTCTCATGTAGAATTCGCGCTAACAATCTGCTTGCTCTAATTCCTTAATTACTTTCATGTTAGAGGACTTGTGCAGTTTAAAGTTGCCAAGCAAACCAGCACAGTCTACGCCGTGGAGAAGGTTCATATCACGGTCCAAATACCCATCAACGAGAGTGTGTGGCAACTTGGCATATTCACAAAAAGCAATACTAGTCAGTCATTTAAAAAGTACCAGCACATGAACTCCCAAAGCCAGCATCAAGGCGAAACCAACAAAGATAAATGACTTATATTTTTAAACTCTATTCATAAGGAATTTTAGGAATGGCAAAAGCATAATGAAAAACAAAACAAAAAAGATTAGTGGTTTTCAGGAGTTGACTTAAGACTGCACACTGCAGGCATGTGTGAGGGTGATTTTAGGCTGATGGGCATGTTCTCAGTCATGTTTGTGGTGGCAGAACCTGGAAGTATGAGTTTGTAAAAAAAAAAAAAAAATCCCTCTAATTGGACAGTTAGATTTGTGTGTGTGTGTGTGTGTGTGTGTGTGTGTGTGTGTGTGTATTATATCAAAAAAATGAAACTAGCAAAACTCCCTATCACATAGGAAATATTGGCTGTCTCCCCAATCAGTGGATGTTGAAAAGGTTTTGTTTCTGCTCTGGCAATTAAAGGTTATTATCCCGGAGCTATGATTCCCATGTGTGGCTATTGGCTATTTAACATAGTGCAGCTGCCAAGGTAGAAAATTCAATGAGCATTTAAACGTGTGAGAGAAATTTAGGTAAGCAGAAAAGCCTTGGTGCAGCCAGGAATTTGGGAAAAGCTAAATATTATAGAATGAGCTCTTTACGTTCCAACCACAATCACTTTTAGCAGATTTATAATTAAAAGACTTCTAGGTCATTTTACTTGAAATAATCATTTCCCCCTGGTCCCAAGCTTAATGCTGTGACATCCTCAGCTTAAAGTGGCCACACCTAACATGAGTTCAGTGCAGAGGGAGTTGGAAATACCTAAGTATGTTCTTTTTTGACAACACATTTCCCCTTTTATTATGAAAACTCTTCTCGACTAAAGAATGCTGAACAGTTGGAATGTTGTCACACAGCCTTTGTAATGTAGCATCAACATTTGGCAATGATTCTGAAAATACTTTTGAAATGTTTACTTTTTGTTTTGTATTAAGAGCTGTGCATGGGGGAGCCATATGGTTAAGCGTTTTATAACTTTTTTTTCAACTGGTATTATTGCAAGTCGAGTACCCTGAATGTAACCCAGAATATATAAAGTCTTACTAAAATTTAAATGCTCAAATGAGAGACACATTGAGTTAGTGAAGATGCCAGGATGCAATAAAAGCCCTTTAATTTACTAGCTACCAGAGGCAGCCACACTTTAAAGTTGATGTAAATTAAGAAAAACCAAACCAAACCAAAACAAACACTGCTTTTTGTGCAAAAAATGCACAATTCAGGGAAACAGAGGTTTTCTTGTTATCAAAAAGGTGAATTAACATTTACATTATCAATATTTCATGGAGTTCATAGGTGAAACATATATATATGCATATATATGTATATGTATATATATTCTCTTTTACTAGCAATTGGTTTCTACTGTGTTGAAGATAATGAAGCTGGGCTGAATCCTGAAGCTGTCTCTGCTTGTGAATCGAATCTACTGGCATCATCTAATTCCAGTGTGCAACTTTGTGGCTGGTGACATCATCAGCGTGTAACTGTGGCTGAGGACATCAGTGTGAACTTTATGGTTAATAACATCAGTGTGTCACTTTTTGGCTGATGACATCAGCCTGTAACTTTGTGGCTGATGACATCAGCATGTAAGTTTGTGGCTGAGGACATCATCATCTCTGTGTAACACTATGGCTGATGACATTTCCCTCAGGAACACTGTTACTCCTGTACCCATCTGGAAGCCAACCCAGTGCGCTGACCTAAACAATCATACAGATAACATTCCAAAGCCAAGCACAAGTTTTAGTCTTACCACTATAACGATAGGAAAATAAATAAATAGGAAAGGAGACATGGCAGAAGGAGGACATGTTTAAAATGCTGTAATTGTATCACAGCCAGGGTGACGTGAGATATGTTATCCAGATATTTATGAAGTCCAAATCATGTGTATTTTATAAATATCATAGCATTAAATATGTAAGAACGTTGTGACATGCTGATGTCTGCTAAATCTCCTCACCCCGTCCCACCTAGAATGAGTTTCCTTTATTGCAATGCCTTGGAAGTGATGTCGAGACACAAGCCAAGAGCCAATGAGAACAAGACTTCCTGGAAGTGGAGCCTGTCCCTCATCCCTCATCTCTAGGGAGGCTCTTGTAGCCCAGACTATTGTAGGTGTTATCATCTAAGCAGCAGGTTCAGAATGACCCAAAGGTATATATTGCAACCAGAGCAAAATTACACCCTTTTGTAGTTCTTTCTCTGGACTGAAGTGTCAGATCTGATTAGCTGTCCAAGTTCAGCTCCAAGAATAAACACATGCACAAAACTTTCATATTTTATATTTCATGGCCTACATCCATTTACCATTTCTTGACTTATTAGATAGGCTCTACCATTTAGAATGTTTTTTTAAAATGTCCCTTTTATTTGGGTTCTACTCCTCCATCCCACCCTTCCCCCTTCCCTCCCTCCTTCTACTGATCTCTTCTTCCTATCCTGGGCAATACGAGGCCGTTTTCACTCAACTACATATTGCATTTTAACTAAAGCCCACATTTCATGCTGCCATCTCCCTTCCCACCTCCCATTAGTCCCCTTTGACCCTAGGTAGATTCACTTCGACTTTTATCATCAAAACATATATGAAATTGTGTGTATTCACTGTCCAGTACCCAATTCCATGTAGCTCCAGGATTTAAGTGTTACTAATAGGAAAAGAACAGCACTGTTGAACCCTTGCCAGAAATATGTCCTAATCAGAGCCACATTTCTGAAAAACAAATTTGCCAATTAAAAGCATTCTGAGTTAGGTAGAGCTGGAGAAATGGCTTGGCATTTCTGTTCTCACGGAGCACTTGGGTTTGGTTCCCAGTGCTCAGGCAGCTTCCAAGCCTGTCATTCTAGTTCCTGAGATCTGATTACCTCTTTTGGACTCTCTGGCACCATACCCATATACGTCTGTTAAGACATAAATGCGTATATGCAAAAAATAAATAAATACACAAATAAGTAAATCTTTGTGGAAAAGTATTGAGTTGTCAGTTTGCTTTTATTTTTTTTTAATCAGTATACTGTTTCATAGCTCTTAAATAGCAGTGTCCACCTTGTTGTAAACCTGTGTGTCACATCTGAAGAACCACTTAACATACCCAAAGATGTCTGCAACACATCGTTTTTTTTTTTTCCGTTTGTTTGTTTGTTTTGTTTTGTTTTTTGTTTTTGTTTCACTTCCCTGAACTCTACAGTCAGGGAAAACACATTAATGGAATTAAGTGATTCTCATGTGTAAGTTGTTCAAATGCAGGTTCACCTACCGTTGTCTTCATGATTTTGATAATGAGTAGGTCTTAGATAAAGAGTTAAATATCTAAGGCCAGTTAAAAAAGGGGATGTCCAGCAATGGAGAGCATGACAGGGATGGGACGGGTGACCACAAATGGTGTGAACTAACGAATCCCACTGAATTAAAAAATGCCAGTGGCAGATATGAGCTCCAGGTATCCTGACTTAGAACCAGCTATCATGTCTTTCCATTATTTTGTTACAAAGGTTTTTGTTTGTTTGTTTTTGTTTTTGATTTTTAACTAGTTAATTTATGTTTACGGTCATTAGCTAAGTGTTTGATAATTAAATGAGTGTGCCTACAAAGTCTAGTAACAAAAGTATAATAATTATTAAATTAACTCAAAGATCAGTTTTAAAAAATATTAACTGCTAATCAGGTCCTTGGAGATGTGCATGAAAAACTTGAGACATTTTTGACAAGAAGATATTCTGCGGGCAGGAAAGTAACCTGGGGACCTTTGAAAACGTTGGCATATAAATAAGTAAAAGGTAAATAAATACAATGTAACACATTGTTTAAACTGAGCTCTAGGACACAGCATGGCAGACACTGTATATCCTGGCTCCTACCCTCCTAACAACTTCATATGAAGGTGGAATCTATAGTTGTACCTGCCTACACCCCTTCGCCTCTCCCTACTGCCCAGTTCTGTGCCATGCTTCCCTCATCCACATTTCTCTCAGGTCTGTGTTCATCTGAACCTTTTCTATTTCACGGAATGTCTCAACTGACCGCTCGCTCTTTTAATAAGTTCCCTGTCCGCTCAGGCTGGATTCATCATGATTTCCTTTTCGCCGCTCCAGGCTTTGAGGCTGCTTGGGGACTAACGTTTGATAGATGATTTTACTATTTCTACTGAGGCCCTGGAGTTTTTCTCTGGTCAGAATGAGGTGTTATGTATATGTTTGTTTAATATAAATTGGTCCACAGCACTTCATTGCTCAAAACCCTCCAGTGGTTTAACTTCACATTCCGATTCTCTCTTCCGTGCCACCGAACTCCTTTTCCGCCAGCCATTTGCTCTCTGCCACTCCCACAGCTGGATGAGGCCATTGTAGCCTCAGGCCCTTTTCATTTGTTGCTGCTTCTGGGGGAACATTTTTTTTTTTTTTTAATTCTCCTTCCTTGTGTATCATTCTCATCTTTCATCTATTCCTGTTTCTATTCAAAATGTCGCCAGAGAAATGGCCGGCTTAACCTTTATGCAACATTCGCAGTTTTTCTTAAACCTATAACCCTCCCACATTTCATTCATTTAAAGTGCCAACCATTGGAGAGGATACTCTGTTATTTCCTTCAGCAAACTGAAGCTACAGTAGTCCATAAAGCATTGGTTCCCAGACCGTGGGTCGTGACCCTCTTGGGAATCAAGCAACCCTGTCACAATATCTTTTCATTGCGATTCATAGCAGTTGCAAAATTACACTTATGAAGTAGCAATGAAAGTAATTTTATGACTTGGTGGGGGGGCGCTCACCACTACATCAAGAACCGTGTTAAAGGGTCACCGCATCAGGAAGGTTGAGAACCACTACTGTAGAGAATTTATTTTCCTTTCCTTTTTTTAAAATTTTTAAAAACTTATTTAGTTTAGAAACAACCTTATTTTACATATCAATCTCAGTCCCCTCTCCCTCCCATCCTTCCATGACCCCCACCACCCCCTCATCCTCCCCAAATGCTGTAGAGACATTTTACCTCTTAGAAATGAGTGAAGGTTGTTCTCTTCAGAAGGAGTCCATTACTCTGGAGACAGCTCAGGAGAGGGATGCTGTTAGTTGGTTTATTACTCTTTTTTTCTCTTTTGCTCTTTGGGGCTGCCAACCAGCTCCCAAGTAAATCACCCACATGGGCTTTAGTATTACTTATGAATGCCTGGCCTTAGCTTGCCTTGTTTCTTGCCAGCTTTTCTTAAGTTATCCTGAGTACCTTTTGCCTCTGGGCCTTTTCTTACTTCTGTAAATCTTCCTTTCATTTCTCCTCTGTGGCTCGGGGCCTGGCCCCTGACATCCTCCTCTGCTTGTCCTCTCTTGCTCCTCCTCCTACTTCCAGGTTTCTCCTTCTACTTATCCTCTCTGCCTGTCAGCCCCGCCTGTCTTCTCTCCTGCCTCGCCATTGGCCGTTCGGCTCTTTATTAGACCGTCAGGTGTTTTAGACAGGCAAAGAATCACAGCTTCGCAGAGTTAAACAAGTGCAGCATCAACAAAGGCAGCACAACTTTACATCATTAAACAAAAGTTCCAGAGCATAAACAAAAGTAACAAACCTTAAAACAATGTTGTTCAGCAGAGGGAGCTAGCTCCCCTGTGGCGTTTTTTCAGTGAGATTTGCCTGGGTAGGGTGGGGTAGGACCTAGACAATGGGTGTGGTTTTGACAAACCATCTGTCTGGAAGAAGGTGAACTGTTAAGCAGAATGTTTTATTCTGACAAATGCTACCCTACCTTTCTTCTTTTACCCTCAAATTGCAGAAACATTACCCTTATAAACTTGTTTCACTTTAACTAAAAATGCAGAAAGGCTGTCTGTGACCTTGTGGCCAACAGTGATTTTGTCTCTGTTGGGCTATATTTCACTTCCTTCACTTTGCTTGTGTCTTTGATTGTTCTCGAGTAGCTGCTGGCAATCCGTGGCTGCCTTTTATCCAATGCCCTGATTCTTAACCCACGATTTTAGTATAGAATGGGTTCCTGGGAACCTATCTTATTCCCACCCTCTTTCAAAACCAAATGGAAGCTTTTTGTTTTATTATTTCTTTGAAAATGGCAGAGTTGAAAGCATTCTAAATTTACCAAGTTGACTTGCCACTTCCAAAGGAACACAGCTCAAGTAAGCACAGTTATATTTTCTGTGTTTTAACATTTAAATAGCCTGCTATTAGCAATCAAGAGGGAAAATGTTTAATTTATAGACACTTCTTTTATAGTACTGCAAGCTTGTATGAGAAGGTTAGAAGTAATAGGGAATTCTTCTGTTTTTGTTGCTTTGTTGTTACTACCAACACAGTGCAGAAGAACAGAGAGAAAGTTCTTTGCCCATAGAAACATGGGGGGGAAAAAAAAGAAAAGAAAACAAAAACATAAAGATAAACGACATGACAACTTAGCCACCTACTGCTTATTGGTCTTGGCATCTGTCACCAGCCTTGTCATTCTCATACGTACATACATACATACATACATACATACGTACATACATACATACATACGTACATACATACGTACATACGTGCATACATACATATATAATTTGTGGTGAAATCTAACTGTCCAGAGGCATGAACTCCTGGGAGACTTGGAGAACGGAAATCGAGACTTTCCCCACATCTGTGTTGACTTTCTACCATCCACTCAACACTTGGCCCTTTGAGAGTAGGGAGACTATACCATTTCAGTGCACACATCAACTGTTACAGAAGTAATTCTGGCCCACTGTATCATGCCAGCATAGTTTTGCATGAAGTGAGATGGCCGGTCCCTTTTAATGTACTCATGCAAAGCCTTCACTGGCGTGCTCAGATTTAGCTGCCTATACTACCTACACACTCTGCTTTCTTCATCTAAACTCACCCGATACAGATGTAGTGTTTTTTTCACCCTCAGAGTGAGGGCCTTTTGTAAGAAAATGTTTAATTTTGATTGGCCTCCCATGCAACTGTGGGTTGTTTTAGACACAGAAACCCATTCCTGAAGCATCATGCAGGGTTACCCACTTCACTCTTAGATTGCAAAGCAAACCTCCAAGGACAGCAAAAGGGGGTATCACAGCATGTGTGTCAGCGTGTCCCAATTTGCTGGCATCCTCTTTAATACTTTGAAGTAACAATGGAATAATTGGTGCTTGCTTATTCTATGTCCCCAAGGCAAGTCACTTGCTGAAATCGTGAAATGTAAGTTTGCATGTTTGAAATAGTTTACATTTTAGTGAGAAAAAATGTAAATGGAGAAAAAAAGTCTTAGTATTTTCTTCCTTCTTTCCTTCATTCCTTTCTTCCTTCTTTTCTTTCTTTCCTTCTTCTCCTCCTCCTCGCAATTTTTTTTCCCCTTTGAGGTAGTGATGGGAACATACCATGTGTTCTGTGACTTTAGGAAGGACCAAAAATCCTATACCTCTAGCTCTCTGTTCATAACTTCTCATCTAAAGGCTATACCAGAAAAGGACTCTATTTATCGCCTGATGGAGAATATTGCCTTTGACACTTATCACCTTTACATTGCTTGTTCAATGATTTTAACAAGAAATAACAATGGGGTATGAGGATATTTTCTATTACCCAGATACTCACTGGCATTGCTTTTAGAAGAAATGTAAATCAAATTATTGTCTTATTGAGAAAAGGGATACAAACTTGGAGTAAAATGTGGTAAGGAAGCACACTTTTGTTTTTTTTTTTTTTTTTTTTTTGTTTGCTTTTTTTTTTTTAGTACTATACTAAGGAAAGATATAGTCTTAAACTTATTCTGAAATCTTTACTTGTAACGACTTTTGCATTTGGATAATATTTCTGTGCTAAATATAGTTGTTGGCCTTAGATGAATACATAAAATTCTTTAAAAAATGTTGTAAACCAAATATAAATGACTGTTTATGTCTACAGTATAGTGTCCTTTTATTAAGTTAAATATTTTGAATACGTTGAGATGTCTCTGTCTCCCTCCCCCTCGTCTCTCTCTCTCTCTCTCTCTCTCTCACACACACACACACACACACACACACACATTTTCATGTTATACTACTTATCTATTAGTTGCCATAGCCACAGTTGCAGATTCCTATCACCCACCCACCGGTAAGTTTATTGTCACGTGCATCATTATTTTATCTAGAATTTTCCATCCCGTCCTTTCTCAGAGTCCCCTCGGCTCACGCATGCCGCCAGTGTCTCCACCTACGACCTTTACCTTGTTTCCTGCTCTGATTCTGTCGCTTATGTCGATTCCCAGTAATGTCTGTATTTTCCTTCTTGTTTCTCGACAGTCAGTTCTTCTTTCCTCCTCCTTTTATATGTTTCTGAACAGTTAGAACTGCCTACAGCATGTAATGCTTTCCTGGCCTCCTTCTGTGTCTACTGGGTCTGGAATGTGGCGCCTTCGTCTTCGGTTCTGTCTAGCTGTCTAGATTTTATTGTTGCATTTCACCTGAAAGAGATTGTCATTGTAGTTCACAGAGCATCGCATGCTCATGGTGTTTCTAGTGGCTCTTAGGCTCAGCACAAGGACAGGTTGAGAGCGCTTTCCCCATGCCCCCGTACCGCCTTCAGTTGGAGGGTGTTCTAGTGGCCTGCACCTCCACGCAGATCTTCTCTGTTCTGCCGTCCAGGCTGCCTTCCTACACTGCGGTTGTGTGTCTCTGTTGTTGACTAGGTACAGAGGAGAATGCCTGTTCTGTGGCCACAGTTCAGCCTCTTTTTAGCTAAGTTTCACATCTCTGGATGCAGGGTGGCGGTGTTTCTTTCAGTGAGCTCAACTTTTACACAGGAATAAGATATTGGTGGTCCAAGAAAAAGACTTTGTTTTCAGCCAAAGTAGAAGCATTCTGTTTCTAGCAAAAATATGTGTTCCCTTGTTCTTAGAGTTGGTGTGTGTGTGGACACACACACACCACCTCTGTGACAGGGTTTTCCTCCCTTCTCACTGATGTCCTGGGTCTTGTACTTCTCCTAAGATGATAGCAAACACCTCTCTGTCAAACCTGCACCTGAAGATGGCTTCTCCCATTCTCCGTGTGTTTCATGAACATCTGATGAGGTCCACGCAGAAAAGCTTTTCACTGGCGATGGCATGTAACGCTAACCCATGCTTAGCCCTTCAATGGTGACTAAATAGTGAGGCTGTCTCTTTATTGCCAGGTTATATAGTGAGCCATCTCCTTCTGTGTTCCTCCTCAGGAAGCCAGCCACGGATGCTGATGTCTGACTGTTTTAGGTTTCAGGCTTACTCATTAGCCTGTGATCTTTGCTTTTCAATTGACTTTTCGAAGTCATGGTTTCATAGATTACCTGGCTTGTTCTTGTTGTTGGTTTAAGATTAAGCTCTCGCCAACTTTATATCCCTCAGCAGAAGCTGGGAGTCGGCTTTCATTTTCTGGATAAAAATGTATGGGGACAGCCTTTTCCTTTTTACAAATATGTTAAAAGTCGTGTCGTGCTCCTTTCTGTCTGTGCTTTTGGTAAGGAGTCTGACTTTTCTTTGTTTTGCCTCTGTGTGCTCACCCAGGGTATTTCTCTCCGTTGTGCCGTTTGGCAGCTTTGCTACAGGTGCCCCTTGTATTCAAGTCTGCCCATTGTTCATCTTCCTGGATCTGTGAGTCTAATTTTCATGAAATTTGGACTCTTTTTGTTTCAGTTACTTTGTTGGTGCCAACGTTCTGGTGCTCTAAGTAATGATGGAACGCCTTTAGTTTGGCCTTCCGGCCCCTTCATTTCTGACTGTTCTTTTAGGATCCCCCCCCCCCCGCCATGTATAATGGCTACATGATCTCTGTTGTAGGTCATGAGGCTTATTGACCTGTCATTGCTGACATAGGAACCTGTGCTGAAGCTGCCCCAGCGTTTTACATACAGCTACGGTGGTGTGCTTTTGCCTTTGAAAATGCGCGCCTTATGTCTTCCTTTACCTCCTCGATCGTGTTTCTAAGAGTTGTGGTGTGGTCTTTGTCTCAATAATGTTTAATAATTTCAACTGAATGATGGCTATGGTTCAGTACTCAATCTGCGCTTCCTCCCCAAGAGGAAAGTGGCTCAGTCATTCAAGAACTAGTATGAACTCTTTTTAGTGCCAGGCTTATTTGTAAACGTTCTTATGTTGGTTATAATGTACCACTTACTTATGCTTGCACTATGACAGCACTGTGCATCTAGCAAATGCCCCGAATGCCCCGGCCTTCGACAACTTTTCTCAACTCCCGTAAGCTGTGTTGGAACACTCCCATACTGTATGAGCTCTAAGACTCATTTTGTTCCCTTCACACACATTCACCTTATTTTTAGTAATACAGCCTAGGACCTAGGAAACTCCTATGTAAGTTTCTGGGATTTTTTTTTAAAAATTATTGTTATTTTGAACTGGCTGTTTTTCTCTCATTCTCCCTCACACCAATTCCAGCTGCTTCCGGCCCCCTGCTGTACAAGTCTATCTTATTAATTTAGCAGCATCCCTCCAATTGCTTCAGGTCGTTTTGCACCACCGTCTGGGGTAATTTTCCAGCCAGGGAAATGTGTGTTTCTGGGCTCCCTCCTTCCCTTCCCTTCTCTGTTGATCGTCCCCACTCTGCGGTGTGTAAGATGGCTGGGGTGTACGTTATGCACTCTCTCATTTAGAGTGAGATGGCAAATGTGATAGGCTTCTTTACGATCCGGAGCGATTGCTCAGTAACTTGCTTGCCCATATGGAGCTCTTCTAGAGCTCCATAAGCTCGGTCATAACCCCAGGCAAGGATGGTTTCCCATCATTCCTAACACGTGACTCTGTCACTTTAATTTCAGTCAGACTGAGTACCCACCCTCATGTATAGCCTGTGCTCACAGCAACTCCTTCACTGTGACAGCTTCTTCCTCTCGGAGTTTATTCAGGTTTATTTGTATCCAACACTTTCCCGTAGAACCGTGGTTCTTGATGTGCAGGTTGCAATACCTTTCATTGGGGTTGGATATCAGATATCCTGCCTGTCAAGTGTTTACATTACCATTCATAACAGTAGCAGGGGTTACACTTATGAAGTATCAATGAAATGATTTCATGGTTGGGGCCAGTGTGGGGGCAGGGGGGCTTCAGCGCACCCTGAGTAACTGTGTTAAAGGGTCAAGGCGTTAGGAAGGCTGAGAACTGCTGCCATAGAGCATTATGATCTTTTAAAAATGTTCACTCCAAATGCCTTCAGGAAGTCCATGAAACTGGTCAGACTCACTAGCTCCCTGCTTTCTCGAGACTTTATAAGCAGAAGAGAGTGCATAGACTCACCCTCAGACTCACAAAGCAACCTGGAAGATGCAGAGAGCAACCAACTGCCTGGAAGAACCAGCCAACTGCCTGGAAGAAGCTCATACTACCTGAGCCACCCAGAATGATGCTTTCAACCCCTTGAGCCCCCTGTAGGCTATGCAGTATGCTCCAGGTTTCCATCTACTGTGACTGTCACCAGTGCTGGGTGAAGCAGCTGTCCTTGAGTCATTTCTGCTCCTGCAAGTAACCCCTCACCTGTATTCCTGTGGGTTACCCCAACAAAACTTATTGGTATACACACACACACACACACACACACACACACACACACACACACACACGGCTTGTTAGAAGACGATTATCTGTAATGCTTAAAAACAAACAAAACTAAATAAATAATTAAAACCCCCACTAGCCTGGATGTACAAATACCAGTCGAAAGCTGTGTTTTGAAGGAAGCTGCTACCTCAGTTTATACCCGAGTTTCTAAACCAAAACCATAGAAATGGTTTGCAGAGAATCACCAAGGTTTAAGAATGCAGAAGACTTCCAGTGTGTAACCGTCTTTACCATGTCACAAACCAGTCTTTTGACACAGTCAGTCCTCACAATTCTTTCATACAGTGATTGAAACGATTGTCTATATTGTGCACGCAGGATGATTCAGGTTCGAACATTATCTTCATTGAATAAACTTGCTGAATATGGGATTTGAAGAAAGAGCAGAGAGAGAAACTATGTCTTCTTGTGAAATCTTTTCTTTCCTGAAGACAAGTTAGGAGTTGAGATTTTAAAATATAAGTCAACAAATGTAGACATCGAAGTTATGGTGGCTGAGGGCAAAGTGTCCAGGAATTAATTAGCTGCAGATTACTTTTCCTTAGTTGTGGATTCATTCAGCAAATACTTCTGAAAGCCAAGACCAGACTGTCCCATCACAAAGCCACTAGTGCCCTGTTTCAGACAGATGGCATCAGAGTGCTCGGCCAGCACCCATGTGTGGCAGCTATCCTTACCAGGTGGCATAAACAAAACCCTTCCATCACGGTTCAGAGTCTTAGTGATACTGCTGAACCATCATTCTTTGCTAGGGACCGGGGACTCAAAGGATGATGTGGTCCTTTGGTCATTGAGGAGAATGTTTTTGAGAGGTGAAGTCCAAGGAGTGGAAACTGGCCAGGTTATATGTGAAGTCACAGGCACAAAACTAGAGCAGGGTCACTCAGCACCATCCAGATCCACCCCCCTCGGTTTTACTCTCGGTAAAACAGAGTGAAAGTAAACCTTACCACCTCTTCGTTCTCTCTCTTTCTGTTGCTTGTTTTTAACCAGGTTTCTGTGTAGGACTTATGTTCTAAGTAAGGAGCAGCTCGTGACAGTACACACTGTCTCAAAGCCTCTGCACATAAATCACAGGAAAGGGAGATGCACGTGTTTGCTTGGGGCAGCTGTTAGAGTTTATTTTTTACTTATTTTTATTTATTTTTTTGTCCACCATTTTCAGCTACACTATCCCATAGCAGAGTAAGCATTTTCCATGGCGCCTGTGATCCTATTTGCATGATATCCAGTGTTATCTTCGTGATCTTCCTGCTTTGTGTATTTGATTATTTTTCCATAATCAGATAAAATGGGTCATGTTTCCATAAAATAATAATGGAATTCACAGCAATACTTCTGGATTTATAGAAAATGTAACTTTAAAAAAAATCCTCTCCTACAAAAGCAAATAGAAAAAGAGGAGGAGGAGAAGAAAATCAGAAGTGAAATACCAGTACTGACCCTACAGAAAGAAAAGGAATTTAAAGGAAATAAAAAAAATAATAATTGTGTGTTATTAGACAACTTTGAAGCAAAGGGAAAATTCCTAGAAAGATGCACTTATCAAAATTGAATCAAAACAATAAAGTGTAAATAGAGTCAAAACAAAACAAAAAACCCCATTGAATTAGTCATTTAAAATATTCCCACAATCACAATTTAAGTCCAGGTCCCAGCGGTGGTTTGAATGAAAATGGCCCCCATCTCCTGAAAAGCAGTCAGGATTTGGAAGGGTTAGGACATGTGTCCTTGTTGAAGTTGGAAGGGTGTCCGTGAGGGTGGGCCTTGAGGTCTCCTATACTCCGGCTCTCCCCAGCGGCTTCTCTTTCTCTCTGCTGCCTTCCTTCCGATGTGGCTGAAGAACACTCAGCTCCTTCTGCATCACCATGCCAGGCTTTGTGCCGCCATGTTTCTCTCCATGCTGATAATGAACTAAATCCGGGATTGTAAGCCAGTCCCAGTTACACGCTTTGCAGACAAGAGTTGCTGTGATCATGGTGTCGCTTCATAGCAATGGAGCACTGACTCAGTAAGTACCGCTCTCTTGGGAAATTTTATCAGGGGTATCAAACCCTCGGACTCTTGGCCAGCAACGGCATTGGGAATGCTCACACGTCAAGGGAAAACCTGATCAATGACTTACAAAGATGAACAAATAAACAAGAGAAGGTGATCGGTTTAGGTATTTCAAGGTGTGACCTTGAAAAGTCTCTCAGTTTGTAAAAGGGTATTACAGCTGGGATGTTCTGAAGGCCACCTTCCTCATCGCCATGCTTGCCTTTTGTCTTCAGTCATTCTATTATGTAATAGTACTATAGAACTACACACTGTATTAACAGCACTACAGTGTACGGCAGCCTTCTGGGTCTCTGGCCCAATTGCCCGTTATGACTTCTAACCTAGGAGGATGGCAGCTCCCACCACGCTGCTCAGCTCTTCTGGGAGCCCCACACCACACTGCTCTGTCTTTCCTTTTGGCCTTATAGAACCAACGGCTTAGAAAAGACTCCCACGGGAGATCCATGGAGTCTGTCAATGCTTGTAGAGCATTGACTGACATTGCTGTTTTTTTTTAACACCTTGCTTTTCAGGCTTCAGGTGAAAAAGCAATTGACCCCTGGGTTATGATGGTATGGTGCTTGAAGTTGGAAATGTCAGCCAATTCTCCAGAACCCAAGGGTTCTTTTTTTTTTTCTTTTTTCTTTTGTACACCTGTTGGAATTCTCTTAAACACATAGCACCATAAATAGATCTGTTCATGCTAGAAAGCAAAGCTATGGCTGTGGCATAGTTCCTCATACCAGTTTTAGGGCAGAACTCAGACATGGAAAAGCCTGTTTCTCCCAGTATGCTATGGAGTGTTGAACATCTCCAGTGCCCCTAATTCCACTAGAGGGCAGTATTGCTTAAGTCTGAGTGACTACCTGCCACTGGTGGTGTAATTGTGAACATCCTCCCAGAGATGTCTTGAAAACAGAAATAATTTCATAGTTGAAATGTGTGTTTTCTTGGCAAAAGGCTTGTGAAGAGATAAGCCACGTTTGTCCTTCTCGTCTTCACTTGGTGGCTCTGTCTGTGATGTTGTCTTGCCTGAACTCCCCTCATACCTCACTCCCCAACAGTGAACAGGTTTTTGTTTTTGTTTTTTTTTTTTTAATATGAAGGACATGGAAGTGGGAACAATTGTTCTAGGATATAAGGCATTTTAAATACATCTTTATGACAATCTTGCACACTGCCAGAAACAAATTTGGAAATGTCTCACGTGAATATCTGAGACTAAGATTAAAAAGTGTGTGTTCTCTGTTTCCTCTGGGGGGGAAAAAGTATCAAGCTGGTCCTAAGTTACTGACATCTCCTCTATGTTTCCCAGATAAAAAAATATAAAGGAGATTCTACGCACCATGTGTGGTACTCCAGAATGGGAAAAGTCTTCAAGGAAAGGCAAATCTATTTCATTCTTTCTGGTATTTGTCCTAAAACCCTGCATGTGTTATAACGGTGATGCGTGAGATATGCTCTAGTTCTAGAACCTGCCATGATGAATTGTACTATACTTGGCCTTTCCCTCATCTGTTGCTTATCACCTATGTTTTCTTGCTTCATTTACAAACATTCCTAAAATGCATTCTTTGAAATTTCATACATGAATACAATGTGTCAGGATCATGTCCCCCTCCTTCCTCACAACTTCAGACCTCCAACATGTCTCCCTCCCAACTTGTGTTTTCTTTTCTTCTTCTTCTTTTAAACCACAATGCACCCAGGTAGTTCCTCCTCTATGCCTGCACATATGGGACCATTCGCAACAGGATAGGGAACTTATTACTGGCCATAGAGAACAATTACATCCTTCTCCCAGTTGCCATAGGTACCATTTACTCCTCAGCTAGGGGTGGGGCCCTCACGAAACCCTCGTCTATCCAGGCAGGAATTAACAATAATTCTACTGTTTCTAGAAGTTTATACACATACTTAGTCTATCTTGATTAAACCCACCCCAACTCCACAGCAACTCCTTCCCTACCCAACCACTACTGTTCCCTCCCAACATCACATGCTTTATTTATATACCCAGTGAGTCTACTCAGTGCTTCCTGTATGTGCATAGGTATAGAGCCATGGGTAGAGGACTGCAGTGTATAACCCTCTAATAGCTGTCAATCATAGATGTCTTATCAGCTAGGGGTCAACTCTGACCTCTCCACCCATGCTGAGATCCCAGTTGATTGGTCCTGTACAAGTCTAAGCTATGTGGTAGCAGTGGCTGGGAGCCCTCTTGTGATGCAAGTGTACACCACCTCTGGCTCTGAATATTTTTCTGCTCCCCATTTCTGGATGATTCTTCAGCCCATGGGGAAGGTTGCCTTATTTAGAGCTGCACACTCTGTGGTCTCTTATTCTATACCTCTTGACCAATTGTGGGTCTGCATTAGCCCAATACAAGAAGGAGCTTCCCTGAGCACCGTTGGGGGAAGCCCATATCTGTGGCTACAAACATAATTAGAAGGCAATTTGACAGCATGATCCGTGAGCAAAAGAGCAACAGCTAGTTTCCCCCACCCTGAGGACTACGACCTCCCCAGCCATGGGCGTTTGAAGGGGTTAACAGTAGCAGCATGAATTCTCTACTGTGGAAAGGGCCTCACATCTAATATCAAAGCAGTAAGTTACCCCCAGTCACCATTGCACCATTGCACTATCGGGTTGATATTCCAGCATTCAAGGTCCAATGCTGGGTCAGTTCATTTATGCCTCTTCCTGTCCAGCAGCCTGCATAGCACCTTCTGGCGCCATGAATGCCAAACAGGGAGGAATTGCCTGGTCAGCTTAGACCTGATTTCTCTATGTCTAACAATAAATGTGTGTGTTGTCTTCAGCACTACGGTTTTGCCGCCCAGTTACTATAGACAACCAAGAGCAATGGCAATGACCTGTGTCTTCTCCAGACCCTAGGACCTCCTTGACCAATCGTTACTACATAGAATGTTATCCCGTATTCTTTTAAATGTGTGCTCAATGGAGTTCATCTAAAAGCTTGATTAACAAATGGAGTTATTGTTCAAAATTTGGATTTGCTTCAAGGAATGAGGCAATTGTTTAGATCATTTTTTGAGCAAAGTGAGAATGACTTCTAAGAAAAATGGACGTCTAGACAGACTAAATATGGAGGTGAAAGTCACTGGGAAAATTGCTCGTATTGCAAACATGCCTTTAAAAGGTTGAGAAATTCTATCTGTAGGTCTGCGATAAAAGTAAATAGATACTAAGGAGTTACTTTTTTTTCTTTTTCTTGTAAAAAAACATCTCTGTGAAATAAGTCTTTAATATGTACAGTGTGCAAACTGTCCAAATCAAAGCCCGCTTTTATGTCACTAAAAGCTGCAGAAGGACCTCCGATGCTTTAGGAAGCCATTTATAGTGTTTTCCTTATGACATTTTAGAGTCCTGCTTCTGAAGATTAAGTAACATTAATATTAATATAACAAAACAAGATCATTCTTTTGTTTTATTTCCTGCTCAATCCACATACATTTGCAGGGTTCCTTCTTACTTTTAAGTAAACAAACTATATATGCTAGTTAAGATTCTGTGTGTGGGAAATACACAACTAAACTGTACCCTGGAGGGCAAATCATATTAACACAATTAGAAACAGAGACCTTTGTCTGTGGGGGTCACATTGCCACTGCTGGGTCAGAGGGACCAAGGTCTGGCTGAGCAACAGCATGACAATGAGACTTTTCTCCTGGAAAGTACTGGAACACTTCTGAGGATGGGTGCACCAATGCGGTGTTGAAACATTTGAAAAACTCAAACGTTGAAGCTGAGATAGACTGTATGAGAGGTAAGATTATTTTCTTCCGGTGATGATATAAAAAGAATAGAAGGGACTAATACGGAAATGGTAGGTGCGCCAGGAAAAGTCATTCAGTGTACGTGTAAAATTTGTGTACATTATCTCATGTAATCGTCACAGTCACTTTCAATTCTCTCTTGTAGATGGGGAAACAGGAGTTCAGAGATGCTGAATCATTTGTTGATGGCCACACGGCTTATTGGTAGCAAAGGCTGGTTTCTTACGCATGTAGATCTGTAACCTGTAGATCAGAGTTCATGAAGACGGCTGGAATTTAAGGCTGCAAATGACCCCAGGTAAGCCGATGGTTAAACAACTACATCTGCCAGTAGCTAAGCAATGTCTTGTTTCAATGACAGACATGATATTTACAGTGAAATTGACCTTTTTTCTGTATGTAAGAGATTCAGTACAGGATTCCAGTTACCTCAAAGGGATTTGAAATTGGCTGGTGAGGTCTGACCTTCCCATATCACTTTTAAGGTAAGACCAAAGAAAGAAAATACTGAGCCTGACAACAGGCTTATTCCAAACAGGGAATGGAAGTACTGAGGGAAGCCTAGCTAGTAGTGATAATTAAATGTACCCAAGAACAGTAAGCCATGATCAACCCTCTTCCCCTTAAGCTGCTTTTGTCAGCTGTTTGGTCATAGTATTATTATTATTGTTATTATTATCATTATTATAGTGACTATCTTTAATCAAGATAGGAATCTTAGGTTTCTTTGGGAACAGTTGAGTTTACATCAATGTAAACTAGCAAGCTATGGAGATTATGCAAGGATTCTCCCTATGGGCTCAACACTCCAACTCAAGCTGTGATGGATATATGAAGACATCTTCCACAAAAACACAAGTTGCAATCATTTTAAAATTAATCTAGAAGTTGAGACCTAAGTGTATTTTCATATTATTCTATATTACAAAGTTATATGGAAACAGTATGGTACTGACCCAGAAACAGACACAAAGAACAATGGAACAAAATAGAAGACCCAAATGTGAGTATGCAAACACATCAACAACCAGCTGGTGTTTGACAAAGAGGCAAATTCTACACTGGGGAGAAGGCAGCATCTTCGCTGAGTGATACTGGAAAAATATGTCCACAGACGAATAATGAAATTACACTTGTATCTACCATCCTGCACAAAAATTAGCTCCAAGTGGATTGGAAACCTATATGTGAAACCCAAAGCACTAAAATTCCTAGAAGAAAACATCAGCATTACCTTACCAGATACAGGCGTGGGAAAGATCCTTCTGAATAGGACTCAATTTGCTGAGGAATTAAGGCCATTATTTAACAAGCAGAACTTCATAAAACTAAAACACTTTCTATATAGCCAGGAGTAAAGAAGAACCTATAGAATGGGAAAGAATGTACCAGCTATACATCTGAGAAAATATTAATATCGAGAATATAAAAATAACTAAGCAAAAGGTATGGGAAACAAATGACCCACTTAAAAAGTGGGCTAGGGAATCTAAGCAGAAAGCTTTCAATAGAAGACATAAAGGTAGCTAAGAAATAACTCAAATAGTGTTCATCATCCTTAGGAATTAGGAACATGTCAATTTAAACAACTTTGAGATTTTATCTTATCCCGGTAAGAATGGCTAAGATCATCATCATCGACATCAACGCCCTGATAACAGACGGTGGTGAAGCTGTAGGGAAGAGAAAAGCTCATTCCTGTTGGTGCGAATGCAGATTGGTTTAGCTACTTTGAAAGTCAATCTGGAGAGGAGAAAAAAGCCAAACAAACAAACAAGACACCATCTACTACCATGTGACCCATCTGCTTCATTCCTTGGCATATGCCACAAGAACTGGGTGTCCTACTCAGTAACACTCGCTCAGCCATGTTCATTGCTGCTCTATTCACAATGCCTGGGAAATGCAAACACCCTAAATGTCCTTCAAAAAACAGTGGGTAATGGAAGCATTATACACTGCAGACTACTGTTCATGGAAACGTGGTGAGTGTACACTCTGGAATACTATTCATCTGTAAAGAGAAATGAAATAATAAAATTGCAGCTCAACGGATGGATACAGGAAATATTACACTGAGTGAGATGGCAGACTCAGGACCACAAACACGACGTTTTCTCTCTCATCTGCAGTTCCTCTCTCCAGGCCTTCAGATGTAGGCATAGAGACCAGGGACGCGTAAGGGTTAGTGAGGTTGTGAGGTAGAATTCAGGTGATATGCGATAAAAACAGGAGGAAGGTCCTGTGGTGATATATTATTCATGATGTATTAAAGCTTGCCCGACTGTACAGAAAGCAAAGCCAGCCCCAAGCCGTAGGGCCAGGCGATGGTGTTGCAGACCTTTACTCCCAGCACTTGAGGTATATAGGATAGGAGAAGATATTCAGTCTCGGGCGTTTTGGTCTCCAGCCACACTGAGGGCAGAATTCCTTCAGCCTGGGTAAGAGGCAAGAGCTACTGGCTTGACTGCTTTGCTTCTCTGATCTTTCAGCTTGAACCCCAATACTGGGCTCTGGCTTTTTATTTTTCATGCTACAAGGTCCAACTGTGGAGGCGGGTGGGAGGTTAATACAGAAGGAGAAGGATGGAGAAGGGACACAAAACACCAAAGCTGTTTGATAAAGCTTGATGAAGCCACAAGGAAGCTTATTATTTTATATTTACCTGAAATAGTACTGTATGTGTGTGTGTGCGTGTGTGTGTGTGTGTGTATGTGTGTGTACATCTGTATATACATCTTTATAGATACACATGCATGCATGCATGCATGCATACATACATACATACATACATACATACATACATATCCACCCTTAAAAGCCCCACTAGGGCTGGCGATACCTCCCACAGAGCATAGGCTTACAAAAGCCTCAATACCAGGCAGGAGACTTTTTCTTAAGAGCAGTTGGTTAGGGTAGTCCAGTTGATTCCTCAGGACTCTAAGGCTGTGACTGTTGCTCTTTGTCGCCCCTCAGAGGTCAGCCCCTGTTGCTGAAGACACTGAATGTTTGAGCTGGGTCTAATCTGAAAGCCTCCTTCATGCAGTCCAGCTTTCACAGTACCAGAAAACACTGCAAGCTGCCTAGGGGAGGGAAGCAATGGACAGTCCTACCCCGAGGAAACACCTGTGAGTCACAATGACCAGCATGACAAGTATCTGTAAAGGTGCAATGGCTGGCCCCCACACTGCTGTGGCAGCTGACAGCTTTTTAATTGGATTTAAGGCCCACCCAGCAGGAGGGTAATCATGGCTGGTACTAGGAACCTAAGCCAACTTCCTGGGGCTAGGGGAGATTTCAACTACTGCCATTTCACTAGACCAGAGTAATTCCTAATTACCATTTTCAGTCTTGCCTTACCCCCACATTTTAGTGTAGTTACCACCCATCTTCAAAGAAGTGTCTCTTTACAGCAGATAGGGTTCACATACACATACACACACACACACACACACACACACACACACACACACACACACACACACACACACACACGCACACACACCCTAACTGGACACAATGGAAAGATGGCCAGATCATGAGGAACCCGGCTCCAATGGATGCATCTATGTAATAGCTCCTACATCAATGGTTAAGGAACCCTGGAAGAATGGGCTGGAAAATTATTAGAGCCAGAATACCAGAAAGTCTACTGCGAAATAGTCTTTCATAAAAATAGATCTGTATAAATAAGACCTGAGTAATAGCAATATTAATAGACATGCTAATAAGGAAGCAGGAAAATCCAATGGGTCATACTCCTGCGCAGGGAAATACAGGCAGCTGATGACTCCTGGGATAGGGAGGGTTTGCCTCTCCCAGGGTTGTGTCCATTATTAGTTGTCCAGTGTATAGTGATCAGTTCTGAAACACAGAATAACAACAATAACAACAACAAAATGGACCAAATAGTTTGTATTTTCATATTTTTCATACATATACATATGTATGTAATGATAATAACCAGAAAGAAGCTATGAATTTCAGAGCAGGAGGATGTATAGAAAGAGTTGGGGGGAAGGAACTTGGGAGAGGCTGGAAGGAGGAAAATAATATAATCATATTTTAATTAAAATATGCAAAATATATGTGGGTCTTATGCATAACATCCATATTTAAGCATGACATTGACTATGGTGGTAGTGTCAAAATATGGATGGAGACAAACTCATCTTTAGAGAGTGACATTAATAAAGGAAAACTATCTCTTTAACGAGTATTTCCCAGACTTGGGGTTTCCCTTTATCTACATGTTCATGAGCACATACGTATACACCATACCTAGATTAATGCTTATTACGAGACACATTTTGAAATTAATAACTTGTACCAGCCAATCCGCAGAATTAAGGGACACTGTCAAATATTACTTTCCCATCATACACAAAAGAGCTACAATTTGTACTTTGTTTTTTCAATAGGGTGATGAAATTCCATTGACCGTGAGAAAATTCATCTAAGTGTTAGGATGTAATATTTACTCTTGGAAATGAGTGGTAAGTTGACATTTTTAAATCTCACTGGATTTACATACACCTAACTAAGGGGAAAAATGTCAAATATAAAGGTTAAATTATAAAGAGTTTCATCATAGCTGTCTTTGAATTTGTTGAGAGAATTTGTTATTACTTTTAATTTTAATAGAGACATTTCACTAGAATTCTTTTTTCATAAAACAGATATAAAATATAAAAATAATATGCACCATTTAGAGACTAATTTATAAAATATTTAAAATAATATTTTCTAGAATCATAGATGATGTTATTAAATATAATTAGTCATTTCTTTGCAATTAAAATTAAATCTAAAATGGTTCCCACTATAGTTATTATGGCTTAAAGAAGACGTCATTTCACAGATATGCCTGTTTTTATTTCGAATAACTTATAATTATATCTGAACCCGAGATCTTATCGCTAAAAGATAATTGCTCACTTGTATGAATCATTTAAGTGACATTTAACCAGCACAAGCTTCTAAAGAAGCCACGCCCTTCCAGTGATTCAAGAAAAGAACAGGCGTGGTGTGTGTTTTTGAGGGTTATTTGCGTCAATGCCCCTCCTGTATGCATTTAGGTTCTATGCTTTTAATTGCGCCCGGTTACCTGCACAATGAAATGTCTTTCTCCATTAATGTGAAGGTGCTCTGGCCATGCTCTAACAGGATGAGTAAACAGATGCATTTAAAAGTCTGGGCTGTTTACGAAGAAGGGAGTGTGCTTTGTGTGCCTCATTACAAGACATATTAGAAAAGACTATGACAGACCCACACCTTTGTAGGAAGCCCACTTCAGGCTCACACAGCAGTTGCTACTGCAAGGATGTTGGGCAAATAGCTGCTCTGTGATCTTAGACGAATGCCACTGCACAATTGGTCCTTGCAGACGAGGATGTTGTTTCTACGTGTCTTATTTTAATGCCTGACCTCTGCATATGCACTCAGCTTCCCACAGTATGATTCTTTCCATTGCACCCTTCTGCAGTCCATAACTAAGCTTAGTAAATCTTTGGAGGATCTTTCTGAACGTTATTTAAGGTGAGAGTCTGAGAATACTAAATTGGATAGTCCACAAGGAAAAAAAAAAAAAAAAAACTATCTTGAAGTTATTCATGGGTCTGTACAGTCCTGGAATCTGTCTCCCCACTAACTACTTAGAAATTGTGCTGGCTGGCCATCAGTCAGGTTGTCTGTGCAAAAGTGGAGTAAGTCACATGTACACGCGTGAGCCCGGAAACGAAATGGTGTTTTTTCAGCAAGTGTTTACAATAGTCCTTAATAGCTTAACACTGCATCACTGTGTTTCTATTGGGAGCCTCGTCTCGCCTCATCCCTTGGGCTCTCTGTGGCCTCACATCATCAAAGGAGGCTGTATTCACTCAGAAGGCTGCTGTGGGGAGAGATTGCTTTCGCATAATTGTATAGTACATCCCTACAGCTGTCCATTTTCATTAGTAGTTCCGTTAAATCCCTTAGCATTCCTAATTTATAAGTTAAGCTTTGTCATAGGTGTGTACAGTAGTTTAAGAAAATGACCACAGAGACAGAGGCTTGTTACTGACTGTGGTTTCGGGCATCTGTTAGGGTCTCCTGGGCAAGGAGGGGACCACAGTCACCTTTTGTTCTCAGTCAAATTCTGCGTTGTTCAGCACCTGGAAATGGCAGGTTTATGTTTGTGCGACTCTAGGTACTACGCCTTTTCTGGAAGTCAAAGAGTTACCCTGAGTGTTGGTAGAAGACAGGAGACTCCAAGGTTGTGTGCCAAGGCATTGATATGCACAGTGCACCCGCAGACATTTCCGTCTCCAGCTCTCAGGAGGGAGGGGCCATGCACAGAGCTATGAGGATGCCTCCAAAGACATCCCTGCTGTGAGGATCTAGGCCCAGAGGCGGCATCACTGCTTGAGTCCCTCTGGCCAGACTTTCAGATAAAGGTGACCAGGCAGGACTATCTGAGGCTACCAGGACAAGAAAAGCACACCCCACCCGGGGAACCCTTACGGCATGTAATAGTCGGGGTCCAAAGGGGAACAGGACTAATAAAATGAAAACAAAAACCACACGTGCATGTTGAAACAGTGACAACAGTTGCCTCATGACCAAGAAGCCGAAAGCCTGGTAGTCCTTTGTCCCTTGTGGCTGGGAGCCCTTGCAGTCTGGTACGGAAGACCGGGAGAATTCCTGGTCCTGAGCCAGGGATGGACATGTGAGATGCTTGGCTTTGACATCAGAGAAGGAATCTACAGCAACAGCAACACAACAGATCAAATTGCCTGCTAGAGGGAAGGTGAATAATTCTCCTGGCCACCAAGCCCTTTCCATTGGGACTGTTAGTACTAGGAAGTGCAGCCCAAATTTGGGGAGGGTCTTCACACTGCCACATCCCACACCTGGGGGGGGATGGGGTCTTCACACTTCTCAGTAAAAGAAACCAGGGCAATTCCTCAGCTGAGCCCTCCCCGCCCCCCACCACTCAGGCCATTTTAAATGTATGGCAAATGACACTAGAAACAGCCATCATAGAGCAAAATCTTGAATTTTCAACAACAACAAAAAAAATAATAATACAGTGTTATTTTTCCTTCCCTTTCATTGAAATGTGGCCCAGGAGGCAGCTAAGATGAAAGAAACTCATTTGGGGTCACATCCAGTGACGAAACACACACAGTGACGTAGGCTCCAACTGGGAATAAGAGAAATGGAGTCAGAGATAAACTCTAAATTTGTACGTGAGCATATTCCCTCATATGCTACCCATCATATCCATCGCCGATTTCGTAAAGAGAGAGGGTCTAGGATGTCCTTCTTTTTACCCATTCTTGCAAGATCCCTGTGAGTAGTGGATGCTCAAGAAATGCTTGTGAAGCGGGTGATCAACGCTCCCTCCATTCTTTAGGTGTCCCCTTATGTTTCCCACACCCCCAATTCCTTTCCTGTGGGCCACAGACGTCCTCTGCCTTTGACTCTCTTTCCTTCCACAGCCTCCGTTGCCTCTTGATTTGCAGACTTGGCCTGCCTCATCTTTCCACACGCTTTCCCAGATGGCACTGTCTCTCATTTACTCGGTCTTTTAGAAACACGTTAGTTCATCGAGTGTTTTACACAGTGGGTTTTGGCTGAGAAGTGCACACCTGGGTAAGAGTCACGACTGCACCTCTCCACACACGCCCCCACCTCCCCCATCCCCATAGAAGGTTGCATGGCCCCTTTCGGACAGCGGAAGCTTAGCCAGTAGGGATAGGGCTTTCAGGTGAGTCCTGTTGAGTATGTGGGGCTCTAGAGGGTAACGGGAAGCAATGGCAACAGCCTGTAATTTCTGTGGCACCCCACTGGCCAGCAACTGCAAGAGATACAACCCATTCCTGGTGTTGGTCTTTTTATCTGTTAACCTGTGGTGTTGTTGTTGCCCAGTTACAGGGTAACTCCTCTTAACGTGTGTGTGTGTGTGTGTGTGTGTGTGTGTGTGTGTGTGTGTGTGTGTGTTATATTTAGGAAGCTTCTACAGTATTAGGCTTCCTTGTGGCTTTTCCTAAAGTGTTACTTAAGGCTCCTTGGTCTTATTTAAGTTTCATTGCTATCGTGCAAGTGATGATTGCTCTAGCATCCTCCACTTGGTCTTTTATCATTTCAAAGGAGAGTGCTTGTTTCTCAATGTTCAGTTCACTTGTTTGGAATGTCAGAGGCGGCGAGTCTCCTTTCACTGAGTAGACCCCTCTGCATTGCAGGTATGGGTGTTCTATGGGGAGGCTTCACACCTGTGGAAGGATTTGCTGAGATGTGGGATACAGGGACCGTTACGTAAGGGGTGCGGGGACTGTTGCGTACATACTGTGGTTTTGTCGTGCAGGACTGATTACTTGCAGAGATGGGGTAGATCACAGGTGGGAAGCACCTTGCTCAGGCCTCCTCCGAGGGTGGCAGGAAGTCTTAGCTGGAGGATGAGTGGACAACTCTTCAGAGCAGCCAGCTGCATCCCTTGTCCTTGGTGTGTAGCTCACCATAGGACAATTGTCCCAGAGCTATGGCAAAACAGGACATTTTTTTTTAAGTTGTTGATATTTTATCTATATTTTCCCAAGGATGTTGGCAAACTTGAATCTGTTCTCCAGATACACAAAACCTTCAGTCTGGACCACCCCTTGCTTGTCCTCACTCTCTGTACAGAGCTAGTTCCTGTGTTTTCTACAGCTTCTTATTACTTTAAGCTGGTCCACTCTACCCTCGAAATGACAGCAAAATATATAGATGCTGCCCAACCTCTCTTGGCCTTTTGGCTCCATTACATTTCCGCTGGGTTTCTCCATCCTTCCTGATCTTCAACTCCTCTTTTCCTTTTAGGCTCTGGGCACAAAGACCTGGATCGCACGATAAAATTGATTTCCTAAGTTTTCCTCCTCTGTCTACTTCAGAGAATTCATTCCCTCATTCTTTGGATCCTGGCAGCAGATTTGAATTAGCTAACTTGGTTGTTTCCTTCCAATTGTGAGAGTAGGAGCCTTCCTTAAGGGGTCTCCACTAGAAAGCACATAAGGGACTTGGAATTTGGCTTCTTATTAATCCGTTCCAGGGTCTGAGAAGAATGGCCTTGAGATCCTGGCTCCCTTGTCTGTAGGAGGAGATTACAATAATGTGAGCATCATGGGATGGTTGAGACACACTCCACTGAGAAAGTTACTGGCTGGATATGTATGACAGTTGCCACACATATAGGTAAATACCATGAAACAGTTCGCCACCTCAGCTTGGCTCCCCTGAATCAGGAAGCAAGCTTGATATCTGTCCTGGCTTGCAATACTTCAATCCCAAACCTGAAGCCGTCGCATCTTGCTGGCTCTTTATCAAACACTCAGAATGTTCCAGTCTTGGTTCTGAATGGCAATAAAAATAAAAACTTGCAATTTAGGTCTCTAATTAACCTAAAAACTGCTTAAAAACCACAAGGCCTTTGCACTTCAGGGCACATAAAATTTACAGAGGCATAGAAGATGTGCACCCCATGGGCAGGTTTTTCTCAAGTGTAACCAAATGTGGGTAAAGGGTTGTCAATCCACGGTAAAAGGAGCGAGGTAAGCAGGGCTGAGGTGGGTAGCTTGACTTTTCAACCTGACAACGTGTGCTGGGAGTGTGCCTGGAGTGCACACACCATGGCAGGTGTTCTCAAGGAGAAAGCTTCACACATTGTACACATTCCCTCCACTCGACCATCTCCTTGTCAAATGAATTTCACTTTCTTCCACTCAGATGGCTTCCAGAGCATCCATCAAGTTTCTGTTAGGGTCATGTTGACATTCTGTTTTTCCTCCAAGTTCAGATAGTTTCCAAAAGTCAAAAAAAAAAAAAAAAAAAAAAAAACCTCCCTTATCTGAAATCTGCCCAATTAGCATTTATTTCTCCTGTTATTGATCCCTTCAATAATTCTGTTGACTATCTAAATCTATGAATCTCGTGCTCAGTTGTCCTCACTGAGTTTCTGGAATAATTTTTATAAGCTCCAGGCTGTTTTCCCGTCGACTGAGGGACATGCTCATTTTATGACTAGCATGAAAGAGACTGAGCCAATACCAGTTCTGGTTTCATGAAACGGAAGAAAATACCGAATGGCTCATGATATTCAGCGTGGGTCCGGCACTGCGTCGCCACAGTCTCCTGTGATGCCAGGAGTTTGTTGTTCTTCATGCCCACAAGAACAACTGAGGGGAAGAATTTGTGTCAACGTGAGCTGCTCCGTGCACAGGGGTTGCCAGCACAAAAAGGGTACATAAAATTCTCTCATAATATGCCAAGCAAGGCCGTTGACCTCGTGGGTACAATAAGATCAGAGTGTGCTTACATTTGAATGTCAAAATTGGGACAACATTCTGTTCAGATAGAAAGGAGATGTGCTGAACGGTGATTTCAAATTGTTCTTACCCAATGCAGATCTTTTTCTCACATAGGAATTCACTGGAACAGAAACAGCCCTTGGATCCTCTTGTCTTATTAACCCCATGCTTCCTACCCATCTAGAAGTGCGGTTCTCCAGCCAGAACAGCTTTGCTGGGGGGGGGGGGCATCTGGCAACACTTGCAGATGTGTCAGAGTTTTACAATTGGAGGTGGAAAGGGCTGCTAGCAACAGTGAGTGAGATAGAACAGAAGTGTGCCGCTCAGCACCCGCTAGTGCACGGGGCATCTGCCCACAACAGAGCTGCCTCATCCTGAAGGTTGGTAGGGCCAGGGCTTGAAAAGCATGTCAGTGCTGAGAACCAGGAAGCAAGGTCATTCACAACTGAGAATCCATGTTGTTTCGGGGAGCTTGAAGAACAACTTTAATGGCCTTCGCACAACAAAAGAGTGGCGGAAATTTCAAAATAGCTTTTCAGAATGCTTTCATCTTCTCTTTTGCTACCCCGATGTAGAGCTTTGGGAAAGAAGAGGACTGTGGTTGTTATAATGCTCTTGAAATGCTTTGTAACACAAAGAAAGAGATGCAGCTACTGGAGAGCTGTTGCAAAGCCACCGCCAATGGCATCCTTGAGCATTCTTCGGTGCTAGACGCTGTTGCTTCTATTCTTAGCCGCTATTCCTAGCTTTTATTTAACGTGCAACATAATCTTTATCTCTACTCTTTGACCTGGTACATCCTGTGGGCTTCCCCCACTCACCCATGGTGTGGCAATTTTCGTATGAAGCCTCATCTTTCTCAAATGTCATAGATTAGGTTTCCAAATCTATTTAAATAAGCAAACTCTTATTTGCTAGTAAATTTTCCCCCCATGAATGAATTTCCTGGGAGTTGGTAGGATAGATAGTCTCTCTTGCTTCAGTATGATGAAGTCAATCGTTTGGAGGGCTTTAGTGACATTCGCTTGTCTGCAGACTTGATGATTTATTGAAGGCATGATTCCTGTTGCTTATGCTAGGAGCTTTTGTAAATTTACATCCTTAGTAGTTTTAGATCCTTTGAGATGCACAACTAGGAAAGCAAATGCAGTGAGGATTGAACCCCTGCTTCTTGAGTGAAGGAAATCAACATAGCCAGAAACAAATGTTCTTAGTGTTTTCAGATTGAAGCACTTTTAACATACTCAACCTGTACACATGGGGCTATATAATTCTATCCTTGATCATTTATGATTCCAACTCCCTTAGAATCACTACATCCTTCCTTTCTGTATTTCTTACTTCAGACACAGAAAATAACCCCTATTCTAGCTAAGTAGCTACAAGTCAAGACACTGCTGGGTCTACAAAAGAGATGCTTATTATGTGAGCCAGGTTTAGGATGTTCAAATTATCACACCTCATGGCTGTAAATTTTTCACAAGGCATTGTAAGTTAGATTGAAAATTTAAAGGGGCAGTTAAGACTGATTTATTTCTAAACGCAGTCTCCCAAATCATTCTTCATAAAAGCTAAGGAATTTCTCTGGTATATTTCTCTCATGGTGGACATGTGGTACATCAGACATTGGCTAAACCAACTTAAGTGGATTCAGGTTTGACAAGCTAAGTAGTCTGCTGTCCCATTTTGTAAAACCGCAGAAAATGGAGGAAGGAAGCCTTGAGTGACTGAAGTCCAGTGAAATGTATATTTTGACATGGGCATGGCCCCATCAAGGATTTCCCAGACCTTGAGTCATGGAGCAATTGAAAAAGCCATTACCAAGAAAGTTCAGACTCAAGAGGAATGGTGAAGCTTTTCTCAGAGTACATATTTTCTAGGAGTGCTTAACAATTGATCAGTAAGTGCAGATGCTAACAACCTGCAGCTCCCCCCTCCCAGACGGTTATTCCTTGAGACTGCTCATCTCTTTAGACAGCACCTTCTACAGAGACTATTCAACCCCTTCCACTGTGCTCTTCATAGTAAGCACCCAGGATTTCAGGCTGCAGTGGTAGTTTGTAGGAAACACCTCCTATATAAGCTCACTGTGTCTGTCCTTACTTCATTCCCTCACTGTCCTTAGCCAGGGTTCTGGGACACAACCCATGTAGGCCGCAGGAAGAAAATGCTTTGCAGCTTGAATCTATGTGAAGAGGAAATACATGGATGTCTTTTAATGCTGGATTTAATTAATAGCTCCTTAACTCTAAATTGAATGATTTCATTATAAACAAATTCTTACAGAAAATTTCCTGTCAGTATTTTGATATCAAGCACTATTATTACTATGTAGGATCAGTAGTCAGAGCTAATCACAAGGTTGACATGGCCTTTCAAAGTGGTCTTGTGATGGGGTCATCTGCCTCTAGAAACATTTTTAAAGCATGTTCTGTGTAGGTATGTTTGCCCGTGATGCTCTTGAATCTCAAAAGCCTGGGAGTGCTGCAGAGTGAGTAGCAGGCATTCCTAGACTGTATTACAAGAGCCAGCACAACAACGAAAAAACAACTGGAAGGATGTGGACATTAGCAGCTGAGAAGGATGCCTGGTGTGATATGACTGTGTGGAGAGGATGAACATCCTTGTAGAAAAGAAGAAGATAATGATGTGTCTTCTCTATTCTATTCTCCCAATTATTTTCTACCTCCCGTTTCCATTTTGTTTTTCATTGAGATATGAGTTTCACTATGCTATCCATGATAGACTGAATATATCGTGTAGTCCACACTTGGCCTTGAACTTGCCATGCTCCTGCCTCTGCCTCATAGTACCTAAGATTATAGACATCAGAATCTTCTTTTTCTTAGGTCTTTGAAGCATCCTATAGCCATGGCCAACCTTGAACTTGTTTTGAAGAAGAGAATGAACTTCTTTTCCTCTAGACTACTCCTCTAGTGTCAAGTCAGTGTGTTGATATGAATCAGTACCTCAACATGAACTGATTTATCATTATAGTCATGTTATATGCAGTAAATCCTTTCACTGTTTTTGAGGTTCCTTTATTTGTAGAACTTTTGATTTCTGCATAGTTTTTTATGTTTTAATTTTTTTTATATCTTGAGCTTATAACTCTATAATTTCCCCTTTTCCTTCTCACTTCTCACTCTCCCGTCTTCTTTTTGTATAGGTGGGACATCCGCTGCTGTCTCTTTGTTTCCTCTCTTGGAACTGGAGAAACAGGGATTTTTATCTCACAACATAGGCAGGAATATACTGTCTGTTCCCGTTGTAGCCTGAGATTTCCCCTATCAAAAGGATGGCCATCCTAAAATTATGGCTTCAGATATTACAAGTCAGACTAGAGTTTATCTATAGCAAGAATCTTTGTCAAGTGTTATAGGAGCCTTCCCTGATGACATCATTATTTCTTTTCTTGTTTTGCTTTTTCTTGACTGACCATGATAGTTTGTGTTCTAGTTTCATTTAGTTGCTCTTATGTAATAATCTGACAAAAATCAGCTTAAGACAGGGAAGGGTTCATTTGGCTTACATTTCCAGATTGGAATCAGTCATTTCAGGACGACAAAGCATGAATTGAAGGCAGCAACTTAAGCAGGCCTTCTCGCCATTCCACACAACACTCGGTCCAACAAAAGAACTCACTTCACACCCAAAGAAGTGTGACAGGAACCATGAAGGCTTCTGCTTGTTGCCTGGCAGGCAGGATTATACTCATCTAACTTTCATAAAATTCAGGACTACCTGGCTAGGGAATGGTCCCACCTGCGGTGGGCTGGGCCCTTCTACACCAAATAACAATTTCAAAAACCTCCCCCAAACACATCCACAGACCATTGCGACAGAGGCAATTTCTCAAGTGATAATTATCTTCCCCCCAAAATTCTAGGTTATGTTAATAGTTACACCAAGGGACCATTTTGACCTTCAATATGCTTTCATACAATTATTTGATGTTCATCTAAAGGTAGTGGAAATAGTCTTACATTACTCTTAGTTCTCTGTGCTACAAATTCCAAGTGTTTACCTAATTTGCCTACCACCTCCCCCACAAAGTGCCCTCCTTTGCTTGCTGAAGCACCACACTATTCTACAACTCTTCCAGTTTCTCAAGACCATTGTTCCATATTGCCACCTCATTCTCCCTTCTCCATCCCTTAACAAGTAATCTTTACCAGAGGTTTCAGCACTGGCTGAATTCTCCATTACCACAGTCTGAACTCTCCAAAATCTTTCTTAAGTCTTTCTGTTTCCAAATCAAATTTCAACTATTTGATGAAAGCCTCTGCTATAGACGGGTTTCATTAAGACAATAAATGATTAATCTTTCTGCTGTTGCCTTTGTAATTACCACAACAGCTTCTTTCATGGGGTCTGTTTCTTCCAACCAATTCATCTGGAACTCATTGGACAGCATTCCAGTTTTAACTTAAACATACATGCCCTAATGAGGCGCCTTCTCCAAACTTGTCTTAGTGTCTTTATTTCTATGATAATTATATACATATACATATATATGTATACACACATGCATATAAATATATATAAAGATATATGTATGTACACGCACACCACACATATACATAAACATATACATATACATATATATCCAAAAGCATCCTTTGGAGGAAAGGGTTTGTTTTATCTTATAGCCTATAATTTATCATTTAGGGAAGATTGGAGCTCAGGTCGAAACTGGAGGCAGGAGCTGATGCCGAGGCCATGGAGGGAGCTACTTACTGTCTTACTCCTCATGACTTGCTCAGCCTGCTTTCTTATAGAACCCAGGACCAGTATCCCAGGAATGGCACTGCTCACAGTGATCTGGGACCTTATATGTCTACCACCAAGAAAATGTACCCTGGAGTTTCCCACAGCCCAATCAGGTGGGGACATTTTCTCAAGTACTCCTCCAAAATGACTCCAGCTTGTGTCAAGCTGACGTATCACTAGCCAGCACAAAGCCTTCTGAAGCCCATTCAGTTTGTATTCTTCTGACTTACAATAAACCTCCGGCCATTCTCAACGGTGCAACTTATTATATTTTCTGACATGACTGGCTTTATGTTTGATCCAGCAAAACATCTGTGATAGTTCAACGCCATTGAAAATACTTTTTTTTTTTAATGACGGAGATCAAGCATCAAGATTTCCTTCCATATCCTCTGTTATTTATTAGAATATTTATTATTTTTTTCTATCTCTGGCACCCAAGAAAGGGCTTTGCCTTGGAAGATAATATTAACAATGAGTTACCTATGATCAAAAGGAGAGATGTGAAGAAAAAAAAGAAGGAGAGATATGATGTTTTCTTTTTTCACTATTTAACACTTGAATCTTGAGAACCAAAGAGACTTGGTGTGGGAATACTAACATCATTGAGTGTCAAGACGCTCTTAGGAAGTGACAGCTAGCTGACTTGGAGCTACTGAAACCCCCCAAATCAGTGGTTCTCAACTTTCCTAATGCTTCAACTCTTTAATACAATTCCTCATGTTATGGTGTCCCCCAACCAGAGAATAATTTCACTGCTACTTAAATGTAATTTTTGCTACTGTTATGACTCTGAATAATGATGTCAATATTTTTGGAGACCGAGATTTGCCAAAGGGGTCATGACCTACAGGTGAGAACCACTGCTCTAAATCCTCCAATTTCACATAGATAATGGCCTCTTGTTGGAAATCTCAGGCTCATTCTGTATTTGGAGAATCCATCAATTTTCAAGTCTCTGTCTTCACCACGTCTCTAACATTCATCTTCTCTTTATGTAGCATGTCTCTTTGAACCAGGATTTAAGCGCTGGCTACTGAAGGGGACCCGGTATGTCTTTTCATTTCATTCATAATGTGACAGTAAATAAAAATATATATCCATTCCTCTGTGAACAAACAACTGAGTTATTCCACAATATTACCTAGCTGCGGGTGTTTGCCTATTTATCTTTGAGTTTCATCTATATTTCCAATTTTAACGTCGTTTGGGTTTCTCTTTCCCTCAAAGATCTTGTCAATGTCATAAAATGTAGAAGCCATTTGTTGTTGACATTAGGATCAATTGTATTCTATGCCCACAGCACTGTCAGCTCAAAACTTTAAAGTGAGCCAGTGTTTCATTTCATCATCTTCTTCCTGGCGACTGTCCTGACCTTATCTCCATTCGGGAACGAGCTGCTAAACATTTTGTTTTTCTGTGTGTGAGCTAAATATTGTCTTTGTTATCCACCATCCAACTCCTTCCTTCTTGTATTGCTTGGTCTCCTTGAAGTTAATTTTAATAGGTCACATATCCCAAACAGAAAATGGACTAATAGATTCACAATTTACCACAAGAATCGAACACCACTCATTTTTGATCAAATTTCCCTCTGCTCGTATTCTCTTATTGTTCCTTTTCATTCAGCCAATGCATTATTAGCATGTTTAAGACCAATGTTTAGATTAAAAGTCTATCTACAAGAGAAAAGTTTATGTACTCACATATATTTCTTTGCTAAAGTTTAAAATACAGCTTTAAAAAAATCAAATTTCTTGTAATTTGAACAATAAGTTACTTAAAAAGAAGAGATTTTAAATCCCTGCCACAAAGAACTCATGTTTTCAGTGCGGGTCAATTGGCTCCAGTGGTTTTTCGGTCCAGGTTACGTAGACCCTCACAGTGATGGGCATGTAGTTGAGGAGAATGTTCACTTCATGAATGTTGGGAAGGAAGGAGGGAAGGAAACAGAAGGAGAGGAAATAGGAACCAGGGTTCCCATACCAAGGCCACTCCCACCGCTATAATCCGACCTGTATCCAATATGCTTGTCTCCTGAGCTCCTATCAGCTCTCACCATCTTGGGACCAATTCAACACATGAACTCTAGGACACGTCCACATCAAGGACCACAATGCCTCAGCCACATGCAAGTGGTAAAGCCTTCTTGCGGTAAACCTCAGAGGGCTGGCAGAGCCTTCCTCCAGTCCATGTATGGATGTGGATAGTGTGTGCAGAAAATGTCAGTCATAGCTTTCTCGCCCTGGAAATTTACAGCCTGAAGACTGCTTCACTACAAAGACTGCCAGTATCAAGATTAGTTAAAACTACCTCCTTGTTCATCTGAATCTAGTAACCATGTTTGCTGTATTAGTAAATACAACTGTATTAGTAAATATGCTGAGTTTCTAGGGCGGTGTGACCTCTCCATCCAAGACCTCAGCCTACACAGTCCCAGCTTCCCTGGGTCCAACTTTGTGGGACATTTGAGACCAAACTGGAACAATGCCTGACATCAAAGTGATTAAGATGCACCTAGAATTGTGTGGTTGTCTCCAAAGACCTCATTGCATGGAACCTCAAGGCGGCTTTCTGCAGGTGAACCTCTGTTGTGCCTGCTCTTCATATGAAGCTGTGAAGTTCACAGAATTTAAAACGTGTCTGTGATGACGCAGTATGTAACCCGGAAACATTGTTCACAACATTACCCTTGCCCATTTTTCAGCTAGGAAAATTCGACCAGGCTGAACACAGTCGTGGCGATACCGGAGGAGTGTGGAGCGAGCAATCACGAACCCTCTACACGGTGTCAAACGAAACAAGGGTGTCCTGATGTTTTTTAAGCTCAGTCCACTGTCCAGTTTTGTTACCTTTCCTGGGGAGAAACTGGATAGTCTATCAAATAAAGTGTCAGCAAAGCATCTTCAAAATATATACCCATCAAAAGAACAACGTGCCATTTCAACAACAAAATAATGGGCTTGCTGTAAAAGGACCCGCTGGCAACACAGAAGTCCCGAACATTTGGAAATAACTTCAGGCAAGAGAGAAGAAAACATACCACATAAAGTGACATTTTCACATCATATAAATGTATCCTATCTGTATTTACTCAGAAACTATTTTGCATATTTATTTTTACTTATTCTAAAATTAACTCTTTTTAGTATTTGCCAAAATGCCTTGGGAGATAGTGGTTTTTATATCTCAGATGTGATATTCTTTTTGATTAAAAAAAGAGTTTTCTTAACAACTTTTTATTTATTTATTAGTTTTTGAGATCAGAAGTTATTTTTTAAGTATATATGTTTCAGCTGAACTGGTAAAACCCTGACTTCCAGATATAAAACCAGAGTCAAGCTAGTTTTGGCCCCCTGGCACTGAAGTTAATGATGCTGTGCGGGGTTATGGCTATTTGTTTGTATTTTTATGATGCTGGGAATCAAACCGGGACTCTCATACATGCTAAGCAAGCATATTACTACTGAGCTTGGCCAGTCTAGTCCTGGTTCTGGTCCATATTTTGATTTAGCAGTTAACCTCATCAGAGTATCTTTCAGCTGATGGACATACTGTCTGATCAAGGTTATGCAGGTAGAAGAAAACTCATAAAAAGGGAGGCAGCATGAACAACTATGTACATGTTGCTGTAGAGACTGCTTTTGTTCATCATGGGAGGCGTCCGTGATGGGTTATAATGAAGATCTGGACATCTAACAGTGGTTAGAAATTTTTTTCTGCAGTAATAAAGAAAGGACAGATGGCAGTCTGAGTTGTCAGTTGTTCAGAAATAGAAATAGGATCGTTACTATGGGTAAGCAAGTTTATCCAAGGTCAGATTGTGGGCCCCTAGAGTACCCAACTCCATAGTTCCCTATTTCTCTCTCTTTTTTTTTCCTGCAAGCTAGAAAGTTTCTTGTTATTATTTTTTTTTTAAAAAAAAAAAACTATTTTGAAGTTAGGAAATAGCAAAACAAAGAGCAGATGAGGCAACATTCCAAACACTGTATTTTATGTCTCGTCAAAACTGTAATGCCTATTTCCCCTAGTTTTATTGTGATATATTGCTGTTAGGTCAGTGGGTATTTTGCAGCAGGGAAGACAGCCTTGGGATTAAAGGAAAATAGCGGTTCCCAGAATAAACCTCACACCAGTCAGTAACTGAATTTCACACATGCAGACCAGATAATCTGAATTAGTTAATAGATAATTGTCAAAACCCATGGATAAGTGTAATTTGGATATTGATCTTTGACTCCTTCAAAAGACCAAATAAAACTTCAGGTCACTATTTACGCTTCAACATTTCATCCTTCAGCCTCAGTTTATGTCACAGCATAGGTGCTGTTTAGACAATGTGACCATGCAACTATTCAAAATCTGTTTGGGATTGAAAACATTAAAAAAAAAAAAAAAAAAAAGAGGTCTTGATTCCTGGCTTTCAGAGATTTTCCACTAGTCCCCATTGATTGAGTGGCTGACTGGCTGTAGTTGACATTATTGCAAATAATTTACCTTCCAAATTAATCACATTGAATGGTTTTTAGAGAAAAATAATCTCCGTCATTAGCACCAGTAAGTCAGAATCTCAGGTTTCCTGAACTCTTGAATTGGTTCCAAGTAAACAAGACTTAATCTAGTGAGGAAAATCTTGTCTAAAGAAGTTCATTATTTTTCCTATTCACTTGGGCCAACACAATCATATGTGTGTACAGATTACAACATGATATTTTGAAATATTTATACATTTATAGTGGCCACACTCTGAACATCAGCACATACAGTACATCAGATGTCTGTTACTTTACCAAAACCCTCAACGGATTTCTCTCTTGAGAAATTTCATATTTTGTTGTTATTATCACAGTGATGTACAGTAGGACTTCCTAACCTCTCTGACTGGAACTGTATTCTGTGAGTAGCTTATTTCCATCCTCTCTCCCCCACAGTCCTGCTAACCAGCACTGCAGGTCCCTCTTTGAGTTTGACTTGTACAGATTCTTCATCCCGGTGAGGCCATGAGGTGTTTGTCTTTCTAGGCTGGCTTATTTCGTTCCGATCATGTTCTCCATGTTTGTCTCTGTAGTTTCAGATGACAGGATATAAATCTTTTTAAGAGGTTAAGTATATCATTTTCTTTGTCCACTCATCATGTGATAGGAACTTAAGTTGATTTTAGCTCTTAGCTACAGTTCATCATTCCACCATGACCACTGGCATGTAGCTATCACTTCAACTGATGGAAGAAAGGGACGTGTGTGTGTGTGTGTGTGTGTGTGTGTGTGTGTGTGTGTGTGTGTGAGAGAGAGAGAGAGAGAGAGAGAGAGAGAGAGAGAAAAGAATGTGTGAGAGAGAGATGAGACATGACTTCCTAGAAAGAGAAGGGAGGCTCATTGAATGCAGGAAGCTAACAGAATACAAGTTTAGGAAGCTCTTGACACTTGTAAGATCCAGAAGCTTTAGGAAAAAAAAAAGTTTCACAAGAACGGTCCACAAGGTTATATAAGCAGTAAGCAATTGCCATGGAATAGGAAACTCCATTAAAACTTCCTGTAAGTTTGACAGGAAACTACATGGGTGCAGCCTCTGTGATCGTCATGCCTTTTGGTGGCAGTTACCTTATGTCGCCCATACTCTGGGAGGAACCCCAGTGAACCCGCTAGTCCATCGAGAGAAGGAGCGGCTCCTCTGATGTCACATCAGAACTGTATCTGGGATAAGAACCTTTTTGATTGTATCTCTTCCAGAAAGATTCACAGAACACAGATATCAAAGCATTCTGAGTTATCTCAGTAGTTTAGGCTCTTGTTTGCAGGAAAGAAGCACCCAGGCCATGATAAATAAAACATTAGGTGGCAGCATGACCTCATACTGGATGTGATGGATAAAAGTCTAAAGGTCTTGGTAATTTAAGGCATTTGTTCTTTGGTTTCAAAGCCCCCTCTAGTAAGACAGAATTCTGGGATAGTGCTCGCTGGGGCTGAGTCTACACAGCATAGAACGCTGACTTACCACATCCCAGTGTGCAGTGAGTTGTGGTTGTATTGTTTTAGTCTGAATTTCCACATTTTTAAAGGAGAATCAGAGACTCATTTTTGTCATCTTTATGGATCATTGCAAGGATTATTGTAATAATCATTCTGTTTATTATTCATCATGGTTACTAGTCCTTCCAAACCATCCTAGACTGTTATTCATTTCTCATTTATGATATAGGTGGTAGGTAGGTTCTGAGCTATCAAAGATAAACACAGCAAGGGCCTGTATTCAGTGAGCTTTTCTTCCAATATGGACAGTGAACATACATAGCTGAGTGTTGCATTAATTGGATAAGAGAATTAAAGGCCAGTGGTATGTTGGGAGGGAGGACTAATGTTCATAGAACAGAAAGCAGAGGAGGACAGGACAATGCATTACTTTTTTTTTTTTTTTTCTCAATAAAGTTCTGGGAGTCTCTTTAAACTTAAGAATTCAGTATATTGTCAGACTACGACTTGGTTTGTACACCAAAGTAACTGGAATTATGCTCTAAAACCAGTCTTGCTGGCACATAATAAGTTAGCAAGAGAACATTCAAGTTTGGCAATGTCATCCATCTTTGAACAAGGGCCAGAAGTTCTGGAGAATATTACGAGACCGTGTATACTGAAAAGCAAACATGTTTTCCAATAAGAAATTAATTGCTCACTGAAAAGGCACAGAGAAAGAATAGCTTCCTGAAGTGTGATTTCACCCTCAAAAGGCAGTTTTTATCTCAATCAGTGATTAATCCACACATGCAACACAAGACTGAGGTCTTCAGTAGTGGAGCAGTGTTTAATGTCATATGGGTGTAATTTAATATGAATCTCTTCAATAGTTGAGTAAGCATCCACACCAAATCCGCTAAGTGGAGTTACTAATTTTGTTTCTTTCTAGAATGATGATTTAGCTGTGCAATCATGCTGTCACCAGATGAGATCCATCACATTAATGATGAGAAGGACATTACCATAAATCATTTGCATACAGCCCAAGAGAAAGATTTCCAGTTAAACTTTCTAAATGTTACAAAACGGTTATAAAGTATGCGTTGTTAGAAACAGGCATTATTTTTATTTCAATTTGGGGAACATATGGCCAAATGATTGTTCATTGATGCTGAATTGATTTAGCGAGTGTGCACGCACAGGGAATATCTTAAGAGATGTTCAGGGTCTACTGTGCTCTGATACTGATGACATCTTGTTCGAATTACATTTATAATAGTTCTGGTAACAAATGTAAACACTGGGTCCAAGTTTTTTGAAAAAGAATATTTTTGAAAGTTTTATGCACTTGTATAATGTGTTATTGATTATATCCATCCACCATTTACCTCTTTCAACCTTTCGAGTGCCTTCCACCCTTTGGCTGTGAATATGGAGTCCAATGGTCAACGTTTGCAGGCTAATATCCAGCAACTCCTTTTATTTATGTATTTATTTACTTACTTACTTCTGTATTTATTTATAATGAAGAGAGTTTCTCACCAAACCTGGAACTGCCATTTTGACCATGGGGCCCCTGACATGTGTTTACCTCAACCACACCTACCACTAAGGGTCACAAACATACTCCTCTGACCTGGCTTTTACATGTGTGTTGAGTGTCTGAACTCAGGTCCTCATGTTAGTATAGTAAGAACTGAGCCATCTTCCCAGGCACTATTTTGATTGATTGATTGATTGATTGATTGATTGATTGACTGATTGATTTATTGAGGTAATGTTACAGGAAACACTTGACATTGGGAAACCTGTCACTTGTCACAGGAAATTGCAAGATGGATTGGTGCAGAAAAGTGGATTTGTTTATAGTTAGGGCAACTGAAGGAAGACTCCTAGATTCTCTATGCTTGTGTGACAGTGTTATTGAAAAAGAGGAACCTTGGGACAAGAACTATGCAAATGTTTATCATGTGACCGCCTAGAAGTCTCTTCCTGAAAGACAGGCTGACATCAGGCTTTCAGCTTTTGCTTCCCTCGGCATGGGGTCATGGGGGAACTTGAGTCCTTTGAAGTGTGTGGCCAGCATGCCTGATAGCCATGGGACAGTCTTCTCTCAGGCTAGAGTCATGTGATAACACACCTTTAAAATTCGTTGTAACTTACAAGTAATTTTGCCCCCTCTCTTCTTCCTCGTCCTCTGGTAACCGTTTTTATTTCTCCTCTCTGTCCTCTCTTCTCTGTCTTCCTCTAGCCCGATGTTTACTTTCCTATCATCAGTCACAGTTTTATCAGGGTGAGCATACATCATGCGCACCTCTAAGAACAGCCTGCCACCTTGCTTCATCCTCCTGGATTGGTAGCTAAATTCAAGGGAATTATGACAGTGGAGTCTTGCACTACAGCTAACCCCACTCTATGTCCTGGGACCACTTTGCCTGAAAACCCCATCTCATTCAAAACAACGTATTTTCAAATTGACAGCGGAGTTTCTAGTCAAGGGCTAAGGCATAAACTTTAGTTTTCCTATCTTTTGACTTGGCCAGTTTTAAACTATTGTGTATAAGATGTGTTTGAAACCGTTCAATTGACATCTAATTATGATCACAGAATTTCCCACACCTGCTTTCTTTGCAAAAGTGATTTGAGTCAAATTATTATTTGCAGATGATGTGATACATAAGTGACCCTAAAAATGTCACCAGGGAATGCCTACAGCTGATAAACACTTTCAGCAAAGGGGCTGGATACAAAATTAATGCAATAAAAAACCACCCCCCCAAAAAAAATCCCAAGATCCCCATCAATCCCTCCCTTCAGAGCTCAGGGATCCTTGGGAAGAGGGAGCAGAAAGATTGTAAGATCCAGAAGCTATTGAGGACACCTCTTATTATATTTTCTTTTGCCATGGTTGTTAGCTCTTAGAAGCCTGTTTTGTTTTTGTTTGTTTGTTTTTTGGTTTTGGGGTTTTTTTTCTACCAAAAGACAGAAAGGGAGTAGACCCTGAGGGAAGGGAAGGCGGCGAGGAACTGAGAGGTGTTGTAGGAGAGGGAAATTATAAAAATAAAATAAGCAAACGAGTAAAAGTTGTATACATTTATAATTTACTAGAAAGAAATTGTAAAACTCAAGTGCTGATGCTAAATGCTACTGAAATATTATTGAGGAAGAAAGCTTGAGGAGGCTAAGAAGTTTCTGTCCTGGTAGTTGGTTGGTGTTTCTGAACTTCTTGGTGTATGCTTTCTATTGGCAGGAATTGCTAATGGTAGGGATAACACTCGGCTTAGTCACAGAGAGTGAGTCCTCAGAGAATGGAGAAAGTATTAGCTAGGCCCAAATGGGGAAAGAGCTCCTCTCCTAATCCCTTAAAAAGTAAGCTTCTCCTGAAAAGCTTTTCATCATTCGCACACCACCGAGTCCTGTCTCTTGTTGGAGCAGAAGAGAGTTAAATTTTATTATTTTTAAAAGGCGTTTTAAATATCTGTGGTTACACTCTCTCAGCTTAGATTGTGAGACAGTTTCGCACACGGCCCAGTCTCACCTTGAATTACTACATAGGCAAATGGGTCTTTGCACTTCTGTCTACAGCTTAGCGGTTGACCCTTAGCTATTTGCAATTAATAATAGCTTTGGGAGAAGCAGAGTGACTTTCTTTAAGGGTTTTGCTTTTGTAAAGTCTACTATGAGCCAGTGGAAGACCACACACCCACACACCAAAGAATGAATATGTATGTATGTATGCATGTATGCATGTATGTATGTATGTATGTATGTATGTATATGCAGAAGGAATTGTACTTTATAGGTTAAAAAACAGAAAAGAAGATACAAAATGGGTGGCTATGGGAAAGGGATGGATCCGAGCAGAGCTGAGAGAGGAATGTGATCAAAACACATTGCAAGAAATTCTCCAAGAGCTAATAAAGACATTATTAAAATGTTAGTTATCCCATGAGTTTCTTCCAGAGGAATCTGGGGATGGGGTTTTTCCTTAATGCTGTACAATGTCCAATGGGTCCCCCACCCAAGACTATCGCAAGAAGAAAATCACAAATCCCAATAGGCTCCTCTGTTGCTGTTCAACCACTATCTTACCTTCTATGCTTGTCCCACAGGTCTCAAGAAGCTGCAACAAACAGCTATAGAAAAACAATGAGTCTGTGTCTTTCTCAAGTGAGAGTCAGCTAAAAGTACATTTAAGCTTTAGGCATTCCTACTGTTTTCTCAGGAAAATGAAACACATCATTGAAAAATACAACTTTTGAAGCCTATAAAATAATAATGATTAAAACTTGTTAAATATGTATTCTGTGCCAGGCTTTCTAAGCAGGATTATAATAAATTGCACCTTCTCCAGGGCTCAGCAGTATTTTTTGTATTTTTCTTCTACACATAAGGAAACTGTGGCTCTATAGATGTTTGGAAGTTGCCCAAGCTTAGACAAGGGATGAGTGTAGTCAGTCAGTCACAGCATTTATTCCACAGCTTAGATGCTTAGTTATTCTAGCTTGATGGAGGAAATAAGCATTTATGTGACCCACATAGTCTCTATAAGAAGGAGACTTGCATAATTCACTGGTTTGTGTGGATTGTCTACTTGAAAGTATCGGGACTCCCCTAGAACAAGACAGCCAGGGATTATCTCAGTCAGGCTGGCCTGTGACATCCTGTGAGGGATTATCTTGATTAGGTTAGATGAGCTTGAGGTGGGAAGGAGAGCACAGCATGCCTTGGTCTTGAATCCCAGTGTAGATGAAAAGTAGGAAGGTAATTGAGCCGCAACATTCAGCATTTAACCTCTGCTTTGGGCTCCAGTCACCACCATGATGAACTGTCTTATCAAACTCTGTGCCAAAATGAACCTTCCTACCTTAAGCTGCTTTTGTAAGACTATCTTTAACACATAAACAGGGAAAGTAATAACAGGTCAGCGCACAGATAGTGACATGGAACACAGAGTAGGCCTACATCTTCAAGCATGAACATAACTCACTTTGTGACATTGCAGATGAACCTTGTTTCTCAGTTTTCTTATCTAAAGTGATCCTCGAACACATATTTTCCTGGCAGGATGAGCTTGTGAATAACAGCTCATACTTAAGTAGCCATGCACTGGTGAACCCTTTGAGATGTATTAATTATTAATGATTTAAATGCAGGCATTTGCTGTATCAGAGTCTGAGGTTCATTGTGAGTGATGCCATGATCTCACAGTCGGTAAACCCCATGCTCTCAAGAATGACCTTTCTGAGGCTAGTAAAGCAAATGAAGAGGAAGAAAGCATACTTTAAAATTGCAAAAGCCACTTCGATTTCCAATCTAAGGAAAAATGGTGTGTTTGTCTGGAAGCCCTCAGTGCTGGTGATTTCTTTTAACATCTAAGCACAAAACAGCAGTTTCTTTCACATGTTCTTTGAATATTGAATACAGTATGAAATAAAAAATATCTCATGGAGATACTGGAGGGAAACAAAGAATGAGGGTCAGAGACCATGTTCTGAATGATAGACAGGAGCCAAGTACCTGTATGCTTTCACAGTCATTTTAGAATTTTGAAGAAATTGGTGCCATTGCCAATAGAATGTTCTGTTTTATTTATCTTCCATGCATGAAAACAATCTATTTGAATAGGAGAAATATTGGAAAATGGAACTCCAATTCTGAATAATTCTAGCTCTACAGACTCTGTACTACCCATCCAATATTTTGGCATCAACTACAAGTTCCTTATCTCCTTGGTAAAACTAAGTATCAACACAGAGAAACACAGGAACCAAAAGGATTGAAAAACTAAAAATAGCTCATTCTGGAAGACTAGACATTGAATTGCTCTTTCATATATTATTTCAAAAATATATTTCTCTCTCATTCTAAAATCTCATGAAAATTTATCCCTTGTAAATTCATGTACTCTTCAATATACTAAAGGGGACAGAAATATAAAAGAAGACATCCTATTGTAAAATGTATAAAAATAAAATGTTCAAAACCATGCACAGACCAATGAACCAAAAGTGAGGAGGGTTGGAAATAAAGGAGAAATGTCAATAAGTCATTATACAGCAACAAAATTCTATTATTTTCCCAGTCAATCATCATCACCAAATATGTCCCATCATTGTTTTTTGCCTCTGTGCTTCTTTTCTCTCTCTCTCTCTTCCTCCTCCACGTCTCTGACATCGAGAGCATCATTTATAGATGATAAAAGCTATGAAAATAATCATTCCATGAAGCAGAGAGAGCCAAAATTTAAAGGGGAGGCTTCCTTTTATTCTAGGCTGGGATGTTCATTATTCAATTAGTTGTACTCGTAAAATTGAGTAAGAAAATAATTTTACCAGAAATTAATTAATTTCTTGTCCTTTAAATTGGATGTTCAAATTATCCGATTCAATGGCAATTATAATGCACATGTAAAAAAAAAAAGGAGCCTTAGAAAAAGAAATCTTTAAAAATGTTCTTCATAGTCTTGTCTCTGTTCATTTCTGATCTTTGCATGAGGAAGAAATGGCATTAATTGAACCAATTTTGTGATACAAAATAGCTTTCCCTTTCAATGACAAAGAAAGATTAGTGCTGCACCTGTCATACCAGAAAGGCTTTTATAGAACTGTCCATTATACAGAGGAGAGTCAGTTTTATTTTGTTTGCGACGTGAGTAAACATTCCATGGTAGATATTCACTATAATCGACTCAATTCTTGTTAGCCTAGAATCCAAGAGTAAAAAAGTGTTTGTCTTTCTTCATAAGTCAGGTGAGTTGTATTAGTCATTTGTAAGAATCTCAGGTACACTGTGTTTAACCATCCCAGCATCCAGTTGGATGTGAGTCTATCTGGAAGGTGTATGCTAATTCCCTTTCTAGCTAGGACCAATTGGTTCATTTTGGCTTAGGGCTGAAATGACAAATTTCACAACCAATAGATGGCACTAGAAGTATTCCAAACATTTTCTTTATCATTTCAGTTCTGTTCAATTTGATGATTTCCAACATCAAATGACAATTTATATAGTTAAACTAAAAATAAAGGTGCATTTCAGAATGTCCATGTTGAAGAAATTCAAATAATTGATTGTTGAACAGGTGTTAGACATCCCAGCATCCCAGTGCTATGAAAGGTCTTTCTGCTCGCCCATATCGAACCTCGGTGTGTCATTCGAAGATGAATCCCCACCACCTGCTAAGGTTTCTGGGCTGTCTTTAAGCTCAGTTGATATGTCTGGTGTCTGCAAAGATTTTCAGTTTGATGCTGTTTGCCAGTTCGTGAGTCCTAGTAGGAGGAGAATTGGTGAGAAATGTTAATTAAGCCTTTTCCCTTCTGGTCCTCACCTGGATTTTTCAAACTCCAACTTAGCAAGTAACCTTTTCATTCTCCATAATAAATGACATCATAAAAAGCCTGGATGAAACACACAGAGAAAGAAAAGAGAAAATGCGTGATGGCCCTTTCAACCACAAACTACATCAAATAAAGTAAATCTGCTTGTAGGGTGGAGCTAATTTCCCCTGAATTTAATAGCCACTTGTTTACTCATTTGTTTTGTATGTTCTCTTGCATAAGTTTATGTGCACTACATTAGTTTCAAAACTATATGCAGACTAATAAAGCAGAGGGGAGTGTTAGGTGCTCTGAGCCTTGAGTTATAGAAGCCACCATGTTGTGCCAGGAATGGAACTCGGGTCCTGCGCAAGAGCAGCTGGCGTTTTTAATGTATGAGCAATCTCTCCAGCCCTTCTCCTCAGATTTCACTAACTAGATGTGATTCTTCAGGATAGGTTTAAAAAAATTTGTAGGTGGAATTTAATGGGGCTACAAGCTAGTACTAAATCCAAATGGTTATGGAAGATTAAATGGCTGTTTTAATCTTTACCTTTGTTTTTGTTTGTTTGTTTTTTGTTTTGTTTTTTGAAATATTTTGCAATTATGTGTTCATGACTCCATGTGATATTTTCAGGAAAGTATTCTTAGCACAATGCAGCACCAAACACTTGAGCTCCTCAACCTACAAATGATGTCACTACTTTTTCAAGGCCCCGTCTTGATGCATTGCCTTTATATCTTTGTGTCATGAATAATCCACAAGCAAGTGAACCTCACCCTCAGCTAGAGAAGGATCACATTTCAGTTTGTTTTCACATAAAAATAAATGACTTATGCTATAAATATCTAGATACTTTATTTACAACATTCATGATATCACCATGGAGTAGTTGCATGCATGTAAAAATCTCCACCCATGGGTGTTTCATGATGGTGTATTTCATGAGACAGTATAGGGGCAGGGTGGAGCACAGTGCCTGGTTGTATGTTTTAAGTTCCTACTATAAGTGCCCTTAGAAACCGAGAAATCATGCTCAAAGATAATTATGCACCTTTGATGCCAGTACTATACAAGCCCCTCTGTTTCTATTTGTGAGGTTATTTTTTTTAAATATCAGGCTTTAAGGAACTCTCTGCACTCAGGGTTCCTCATTAGGAATATTCAGTGCCTTAGCAGCTGTTGTGTGAGCTGCTTTCTTAGCCACCATCTAAGTATTATACAAGGCGGGGGATGATCTCGCAGGTCCCCTCAACAAGATTGGGTGTTCTTTTTTTCGTGAGCTCTGCGGTACCCAAAATAAATTAAAACTAAAGTAACTTATATTAATGTGTCTAAGCAGTTTTTTTTTTTGAATTACAATTTAATGGGGGCACAAAACAGAATTGTCCACAAGTCATACTCAGGAACGTCTAGAACTTTGGAAGGACAAGTCCCCATGGAATAGTGCGTACTGTGACATGCAGGTACTTTTATCTTTAACACAAGGTTAAGGGTCCAGAATTGATAGCTTTCACGTGGTGTCTGCATCATAGTTCCAGTGATATTTTCTCCTTCCCCAAATCATTAGATGCCCTTTTATAGCAAAGAAAATAAAACATACGGCTTTATAAAATGCTTTGCATTTTGGACTTAAAAAATATTAGAGCAGGGATGGGTGGGTGCTGGGTAACATGAACTTTACATGTTGTTAATACTGTTTTATAGGAAGTAGTTCATCCTAACAGGGAAACAGGAAGGTCGGTTGAGAATGTTTAATCCAGTGAACAACAAAATAAAGGTCACCACAGCAGGGTTACTCTTGCATATTGGGAGAAAAAAGATACATCAGGGATAGCTTGCTGTCAAAGTTTTTGTTTGTCTGTTTGATGTAGTCTTCTGGGTGGTGAGCTCCGCCCTCAGGGAGAACAACACATTGTATGTACTGACCTTGAATAAGCTACCAGCTCCTCATACCCTCAACCATGTCATAGATGTAACAAATGTGTCTACCTCATAGATGAATGTTGAGAACCCCATGTAAAGTAAACGCGCTTCACATAAAAGAATGTGTTGACAAGCATTCGGCAGTGTCTCCATAAATTAAACCTAGAATTATCTGAGACCCCAAAATTGTAGTCCTGGGTATTTATTAAAAATAATTAAACACAGATGTTCAAATAAAAACCTGTATGTGGATTGCATGGCAGTGCTGTTAAGCATAGGTAAAGGGACGGGAGAAACTGAACGTCTGACAGCAGAGGAGGAATTAAATGTGCTGTATGCGTGCAATGGGAAATCATTTCAAAAGGATGAAATGCTGCTGTGAGTGGGCGAGTCTTGAAAGCAAGCTAAGTGAACGAAGCTGTATAGAATACCTGCATATTATATGCACTGTAGGATGCATCCATGTTTGGAAAGTCATGGAGAGCGAGAGAGAGAGAGAGAGAGAGAGAGAGAGAGAGAAAGAGAGAGAGAGAGAGAGAGAGAGAGAGAGAGAAAGAGAGAGAGAGAGAGAGAGAGAGAGAGAGAGAGAGAGAGAGTTACTGGTTCATAGGGGCTAGGAAGTAAGAAGGGGAGGGGGTTGATGGTTGTGAGGCGTCCACTTGTGGTCCTGTGTAAAAGGAGTTCTTGGCTGGTCTAGATGATAAAAATCTGGAGTCAGATACAGAGGGAAACGTTGAGAAATCAGAGAGAAGGAGCAAGGCACAGCTCACCTCACCTCCTCAGCGTCTCAGCAGACAAAGCCGTGATTTCCTGTTTCTCCCTGCTGATGTCCCATTTCTGACCAGCTGCCTCGCTTTCTGTGTCTCTACAGACCTCCAGACCTCTATGGTTAGCTAGTGGCAACCTCTGTTCTCTGACCCCCCCCCCCAGGCAGGCTTTATTTGTGCAATAAAGGTATCATCACCACAGTCTTGAGAAAGTTTTGAAACTCTATAACAGCATACATACATGGACTAATGCTGGTGAATGCACTTTGATGTTTTCACTGCCCCCTTGTGGAGACGGGGATAAATGCGTCTCAGGTGTGCAAGGGTTGATAATTTAGGGATTGTCCCCCCATCCTCCCACCCCCACCCCCGTTTAGAAGCTAATGATAGCAATGCCTTTTCTAAGTCATTTGGTTTTAAAGAAATGTAAACATCTACCAATGAAAGTTTATAAGATTTTGATTTTTTTCCTTGTAATAAGGAGACAAAGGTGGTAATTATTGAAGTCAGCCATGATTCAGGCAAACAGAAACACTCGGTAAGGGACTGAATGACTCACTCATAACAGTCAAATAATCCCTGACCACAGGGACCTACTCTAGCACATGGACGTTCCGGTTTTCATAGAGAAAATCATCTTTCATGCAGCCTTATCTAGAACAACTGCAAGTTAAAAATAACTACCACAATCTACACACTCAGCAGCTCATGCGCCTGTGAGCCCAGCGCTCCCTATGTGGGGCTGGCTGTCAGGAGGATCCCCAGAAGGCCCTAGGCCAGCTAGCTTGCTCCATGCTAGCGCTCACACAAGAGCCCCTCTCACACAAGGTGGACGGCAAAGATCAACTCCCAAGTGAATAATGGAACAGGAAGGATTAGATGGGGTGGGGTGGCAGGAAGAGGTGGTGGAGAGATCACCTGGGTGAAAAACTAACACTGAAGACCTTCTGAAACAGTCATATGAGACTAAATGAAGTTAGCCTATAACACAGGGTTCTGCAGAAACTACAGGCTAACGGTTGAAGAGCCCAGTGTCAGAATTGTGTTAACCTCTGTTGGAATTGTTTGTCAGTGAAGTCTCATAGATGCCCCTCCACACTCCAAAATACAGGCTATTGTTATTGCTCTTGGTTACCCTCTAGTACTTGATGGTAAGAGCCTATTGCTGAAGACATCACATACTTGAGTTATGAAATATGGAGAAACCAGGCTGAATCGTTCTGTAAGTTTCACCGAGCTGCAAGGTACCACAGAAGAAATCACCAATCCTATCTAGCTGTGGACCTAGTGAGAATCAACCCATCTGATCAGACAGGCATTGGTACAACAGTAGCAAAAAATGTCATGAGAGTAGCCAAACAATTTTCAAATAGATTTAAGGCCCAATCCACAAGACGGAACCAAAGCTAGAACAGTTATTTCGAGCAAGAACCTGTGGACGGAGAGGTCATAGGACCTAGGGGAGAACCTATTACTATTACTTCTCTAATGAGAAAGAGAGTATTAAACTGACTTCTAATAACTCATGTCCATAGATTAGTGCAGCTCCTAACCCTTGCCAGAGAGGCTTCCTTTTAAAGTAGATGATGATGGACAGAGACCTCAGGAATTAAGTGCCTATGGAGTGTTCAGCTCTAAATGACAAATTGATCTCATTCATCCTCCTCTGTGGGCTCAGAAGTTTTGTAGAAGAGGGATAAAATGACTGTAGGGACCGCTATTGGTGGATGATCACAGGGGACAGCGTGTGTACACATGCCCACAGAAGATGTGACGGCATATGTTGACCTGTGAAACCATAAGCCAGACAAAGTTGCTGCATGGAGAAGGGATGTAGGCACTAAGTCCCACCCCCTAGCTGAGGAACTATTGGCTAATGACCTAAGAATTTTATAGGATGATGGGCACTCCAAGTCCCAGTCACCCAAATAAGCAACCAGGAAATCCAAAACTGTAAAATAACAGTTGTCATCTACTCAGAAAAAAATACATGTAGGAAGCTGGATGAGGGCCACTGGTTTTAGTACCGTTAATCTCTGCCAACGGTATATCAGAGCCGTGGGCTTCAGAAAATGTAAGAAATATGTCTAGTCATTCACAATACACCCCCCCTCCTGGAGAGGAGAACACCACTATGAAATTGTTAGGCCAGGAGCCAATTTGTGGAAATTAGTGGAAATATTTGGGGATTAATCTCATGGGGTGGTGAGGGACATAATTGGTGGTTTAAAAAAAAGTTATTATCAGATATGTAAATCAGCCTTGATTTTTCAGCTACAGCTGATCATGCAGCAACCATTGTTGTGGTGCAGATTAGCAGACTTCCCCAGATCCTAGAATTATACTTGTCCTGCTCTCTCGCATGTCCACAGCTGCCAGGCTGACGGCCTTGTTGCCCTCTATCTACTGGCAGAGGCATGTTGGAACTATCTGTAGGCAGACAATTGCATCCTGCTGCTTAGTCACTGGGACTCTTAACATCATACCAGACTGGTGACTTGCATGTGACTAAATGCTTGAAACGTACCTGAGGTTAGCCAAAGTATCTCAATCCCTTTTGATGTTTTTCTTCCTTACTCATTTGTCTACTAAGCCCCACACAGATATTAGACATATTGGCAAATCAAGCAGACTTTCTCTACAGATTTATAAAACAAAGGTGTTTCCATAACTTCAGCTCCTATAGCTTATTTATTTATTCATTTATTTATTTTTTACTCTCCAGGGTAGCATGCTCTATAGCCTATATCACTGCTTTGCAAATCATAACTTTTCCAATAAGTGTCTAGTAAAATTATGGAAGTAAAAACCAGAGGTGAGAAGCGCATTTGAAGTTTAGGTATTAAACTTGCTAAAAATCTGGGTTGCCTTTCTGCATCTCCTGGTTACTCCTTATTCCTTTCTCTTTCCTCCTCCTCCCCCTCCTCCTCCCCCCTTCCCCTCCTCTTCCCCCTCCTCCTCCCCTCCTCCTTCTCCCCCTCTATCTCCTCTCCATCCTCTCTTCCCTTCTTCCTCTTCCTTACATCTTTAGATGCTCAGATAGAGTTGTACCAAGGAACCACCCCCACGGGGTGGTTATCAGCTCTGCACTGGGGAAGCTGAGTCTGATTCTCTTTAGTGTGGGAGCTGTGGGAGATTATGTATGGGGAAGCAGAATTCAAAGCCAGGTAGTTTCCTAAGGAGGTAACAGCTTATTATCACAACTAAATCATTTCATTACTTTTTTCTGCTTTTTTTTTTATCACCCATCTGAAAGCTAGAGTGCATGGTCCAAACATTTGTTCTTCCAGTGACCCCCCCTAATATGACTTGGCTTATTGATTTATTTATAAAGAAATTCATTTTGGTTAAGGAAAAAAACAAAAAACAAAAAAGACCTTCCATGGCTGGGGGAAAAAAAAGCCATGATAGTGATTTTACCTATGGGGTATGTGGAGTATTTTCTGTTTCTAATGAGTTTATTGACAATGTTCTGACTGCACAATTATATATAGCTTTTGATCTCAATAATTTTTAAAATGCAAAATAATGTAAATGATCATAAAATTGGGCATCTAAAAATAAATACAATAAAATGTGCTGTTATGTGTTGAAGTTACTTAGTTTATTAACAAAACATGGCTTATTTTGATCAAATGATACAAGCTCCAGATTGAGATGGTATTTTTGAAATACGTAATAAACACGGGATAAAAAGTTAGGAAAATGGTGATTTCAAGTCCCCTTGCTCCATGGTGTATGGCTGAGCCTATTGTGAACTCCTGGGCTCAGGGCATCTACAGTATAAAGAGTAATCCTGACAGAGACTCTATCTACTTCAGTGAAGCTTGAAATACACTGTCCGGAGTTAGAGGATTTAGGGTGCAAACAAGGAATGAAGGGGAAGCTGGGAAACGCAATGATTTACAGGTGGGACTTTGTAATGGGTTGAGCTTCATAGAGCAGCTTCTCTTTTCTGTAATGTATTTTTTCATTTTTTGAAATGATACAATTAAATCATTCCCTTCTTCCCTTTCCTCCCTCCATCCCTTCTCATGTACCCCTCACTCTCTCTCAAAGTCATTGCCTATTTTTTTAATTGTTGTGTAGTGTGTGTGTGTGTGTGTGTGTGTGTGTGTGTGTACATACATATTCCTAAATACACAAATACGATCTGCTTAGTTCTTGTAATATTACACACGTGTACGTGCTCTCAGGGCTGAGTACTTGGTTCTGGGTAACCAGTTGAGAGACTCTTCCTTGGGGAAGCCCTTTCCCCTCTCTCAGCTCTCTCCAGTTAACTGTTGGTCTCCCCTTGACTGTCCCAGCTACACCATACTTTGGCATTTGGAACCCTGCTTCGTAGACAGGTCCTTAGCTGTGTCCTCTGCCACTGTATTCACTAGAGCCAGGAAGTAACCTAAATGTCCTTCAACTGACTGATGAATATAAAGAAAGTGACACACAAATATACATTATGGAACACTACTCAGCAGCTTGGTTTTTGCAGAGCCAAGATGACCGGGGTGTACGGACAGTGGAAGACTCTACTTTGCAAAAGGAAATCTGACAGACACCGGGCTCACCACGAACATTTACACCGAGAGTGAGTAATGCCAGTCCAACTGTGGAGTTAACCCAGGCAGTGACGCACCATGACCCTTTGACTCATAACCCAAGTACACTTAAGTAGTATGAATTTCTAATAGTAAGACTTGAAGTATAGGAAGAGCTCTGCAAATATTGGCTGTTAGCATTGCACCCTTTTATTGTAATTATTGGTATTGCTAGCAGTCTTAACTTTAATTTTCCATTTTCTCATGGAAAATATGGTCTTTGTTAAAAGATACCAGAATTCTTATTGATGGAGGACATATAAAACCTACTAGGACAGTGTTAGCTCTTAGAACTGTTTATTACACAGTAAGAATATTCTAATTTTAACAATTAGTAAGACCACATAGTAATTATCTACAGGAGATTCTTTCTAAGACACTATGGATTCTAAAAAAAATCCATGTTCACTCCAATCATTTTACATACAACGGTGTAATATCCACATACAACTTTCACATTTCCTCTGATGGACTTAAAATCATATTGAGATTGCTGCCTTGTCTCCATACAAAGTAAGCATTATGGAAATGGATGCCGAATTGCTTAGGGAATCACAATGTTTCCAGTATACATGCAGCTCTTTTCCCACATGTTTCCAGCCCCTGCTTAGACTCCGCATACCCAACCTTGCCGATAGGGACAGTAGATAGCAGGCACACTAATTCCCTCAGATGTCAGATGTTGATCATTTCAGAAATGCATCAAAATTTTCACATGCTCACTTTGAGAAAAGTGACACAGGCATTCAGCAAGAAAAACACGGGATCATCTTCGGTTTTAACATCCACATCAGCAGTTCCAGGATAAGCTCTCCATATATACACACAACTAAGAATTTACCCTTCCCTTTCTCAGAGACGTCAAACTGAGTCTCAGACGGTTGCTTGACTTGATAATGAATTCTGCATGTGACTTCCTCTGGGGAGGCTCTTTCTGCCCACCCTGCTATAGAGGGCCATGGCAACCCAGAGGAACATGCCACTCAAGTCCCATTGAACTACTTATCGTGGACCACAATGGTAAACCGTTGCTACTGACTAGAGAACGGTCACTGCCCTGTAGCTCAACACCACACCTCTTCCTGTGCAATGAGTTCAGCCCTGCACAAAGAGCTGGGTTTACCCCTCCACCTCAGAGGCATGAGAAACTGCTTTGAGTAGGTAACTGTTTTCACAAATACAAAGCGGTCTCTCATGACCGTATTGTTAATAAAAAGCATATGCACTAACTGAGACATAACTCCCAGAGGGCAGGGACATGTTTAATCTTTGTTTTCTCTTACATATGCAGCCACAGTGAAACAGTGTTTTAGTTTAGAAAGTAATAAATAGTCCTTTAATCTGAGGGATAAGTGTAAGTAGTCATAGACAAAGAAAATGAACACCAAGGTTAATTAACAAATTTAATTAGCAGCGGGAGCAATGGCTTTGACTTTGAGTTCTTTCTTTGTGTTTGGCACTTTCCGATAGCAAATGGTAATAGTATTACCTGCCTAACTTGGAAGTGGCTTGGGGACATTCCGCCATTTTCTCCAGCTAGCAAAGCTGGTGAATTAACCCCGGAGGGCCTGGCAAGCCTTTCCGGCTTCACAGCTACCCGTGTCCGCAGGAGCTTTTCAGTACTTACCTACTTACTTCTCTTTTGCTACTGTGACCTCCAACTGGAACATTCAAATCAAAACAAGATAAGGATGGTGCCTACCAGCACTGCCTTGTCCCCTGTGTCTTCCTCAGTGTCCCAAGTTATTTCTGGCTCATTGCAAACACTCGGTAAGTCCTTGCATGGACTGTGTAACCACATCTGACCCTGACTTTGCCTCTGGAGCCTTCATTTTACTTAGTGTGCGAACACAAGGAGGAGTGCATACCCTTACCCTAAGGCACCAGAGGCAGTTAGTTAGCACTGTCTCTCCCCTTAGGTTCCCATGGCTGGAGAAATGGCGGACCATGGACGGTTACCCAGTATGGATTTGACAACATACAGTAACAGGGAATTATTAGCCTCACACATTTAATCAGAGTGCAGCGCCAGAAACAAAAGAATCCTTGGAATTTAAAACAGCAATCCCTTATTTGTTTGCAAACTAGTTTAATTTAAGCTAAAGAACAAAGAGACTCTCACTATTAGTCCAGACTCGCTGGTTGCTGCGTACTGTGATTGCTCTTGAGATCTCCCTATTATTTCAAAATTGTGAGCTATATGAAGTTAAAATTAGTAAGGGGATTTGAAGCTTTGCATCTCCCTGCTGGATTTCTTTTAACTTGAATGATTTTGCATACACACTGTCAGGGTTTTGATTAGGAATTCTAATGTAAGTTGTGAATTGCTCAGGTAATAGTGTTGTTATGGACACTGTGATTGTGTTAGCACAGCGGGGTTTCGGTGGCATCTTCAAGAAATCAAATGACGAAGTAAAGTGTCCACCAAGATTCGATTCGAATTGTGACTTTCTCTTGAGTAAGTTTGTTTAGACAGCCCTTGTTTGAAGTCCATCACACATGGCTCCCTGCTCCTGAGCCTGGACGGCTCCTTAGCTGTCATAATTAGCTACATTCTATTTTGTACAATTGCTGTCATGCAGCTCACACCTGGATACTACTGTACAGATAAGTTTGCGTTGACCCTGACTCCATGACAGCAACAAAAAGCCATGAAACCATTACATTGCTAATGCAAAGTAATCCAGGCCCAGGAAGACACATGTGAGAAGGGCCATTAGTAAAATGGAAGATACAATTCGTCTTACTCGTGAATTTCTTCAGACTATTATCCATGGTAGCATTCAGTAAATTTAAAGCTTGAATTATGTGTACATGTATGCACGATACAGACTTTAAAATCACACCTCACAGGGACGCCATGCCTAGCGACCACCGCTCTCTTCACATTGCAAGTCAGAAAGTATATCTCCATGGCACGTCATAGTAATTGGCAAAGACTGTGAATTTGTTTGCCAATAGCTTAGTCATTCTCCAATTGTTTCTAATTCTCATTATGAACATACAACAGCCACAATCTTGCTACTTCTAAGAACTAAGACATCGGCTTAGAGTTCCTTCGTTGGGGTGGGAAACCTGTTCTGCCTACATGCTATGGGAGATTTGGTACTCTGATAGACAGAGACCAAGCATTGCAGGTAGCTCATTTGGAGCTGGCCTGGTCTTTCCTTTGCTTTGGTTTCCTGGGAGATCTGCATATGGATGTGTTTATTAAGAAATATTCTCCAGCTCTGGAGACTATAGTATCATTTCCCCCCCTCTCCTCCCTCCCTCCACCCTCCCATGTGCCGCCCTCGCTCTCCTTCACATTCATAACTTCACGACTTCTCTCTCTCTCTGTTTTCCTAAACATACAAGAAACAACCTGCTTAATTCATACCATGTTACTTGTATGTATGTCTTCAGGGCTGGCCTTTTTTACAGGACAACCAACTAGTGTGTTTTGCACTCCTCAGTTGGTTGTAATTCTTTGCCCAGGATGGAGGCCTCATGACCTTCTCCCTTCTGTGTCTATTAGTGCATTCCTTGTTGAGGTCATGTGTGGGCAGCCATGCTTTGAAGCTTCATGGGTGTAACTTCTCCGGTGTTTCTAGGAGACAAAATCTTGCAGCAAACTTCGTTTTCCTCTGGCTCGTGTAGTCTTTCTTCACTCATCAGCAATGCCTGCTGTTTACCATTTGAGAGTTTGTTTATTTAAATGAGCATGTGTTTGCATTTCATCTATGTTAGGATATATTTCATGGGAGCAGAAAGGGGCTGGGATGGGGGTAGGAGGGACAGGGGAAGAGGGGAGGGTGAGGGAACTGGGATTGATATGTAAAACAAGCTTGTTTCAAATTTAAATAAAAATATTATAAAAAAATAAAAAAGATATATTTCAGAGCACATCTCTCTTGATAGCTACATAGGAATGAAGGGATAAACAGAGGTTTTCTTTAATGAAATACAATGTAACTACATTTAATATTTTAAAGAGGCGAGTGTGGATTATGTCTTCAACAGAACCTCTCTTTTATTTTTTCCCTTTTTATTTAAATTAGAAATGAGCTTGTTTTACATGTCAGTCCCAGATTCCTTACCCTCCCCTGGTCCCCTGCCCCCCAAGGCCCCATCCTATCCCCTTTCTGCTCCCCAAGGAGGGTGAGGCCTTCTATGGGGGATCTTCAAAGTCTGTCATGTCATTTGAAGCAGGGCCTAGGCTGAGTGAGTATCCCTCTATGTGGGGTGGGCTCCCAAAGTCCATTCCTATACTAGGGATAAATACTGATCCACTACCAGCGGCCTCATAGACTGCCCAGTCCTCCCAACTGACACCCTCTCTTTTAATCATTCTTGTTTTTCTCTGTTTTCTATTACCAGACATTCTGCCAGGAAGGAAATACTTAAGATATGAGAGAAGGTGTCTTCCGGGCTCCCATAGCCCTATGCTCATGAACCTTCATGTCGTCCTGAGAAATCATCTCAATATTTAACTAAATATCTCTTTTTGCAACATAACATGACCTAGGGTGGTAAAATGTACAGTCACTGAAGCTAGATGGACTTGAAGTTCTATTTTCTTAACTTTTTGTTTGTTTTTTAAGACAGGGTTTCTCTGTGTAGCCCTGGCTGTCCTGGAACTCACTCTATAGACCAGGTTGGCTTTGAACTCAAAGAAATCCACCTGCCTCTGCCTCCCGAGTGCTGGGGGAAAAGGTGTGAGCCACTACCACCTGGCTTTTCTTGACTTTTTTTTTTCTTTTTCTTTTTTCTTTTTTTCTTTCTTTTCTCTTTGTTTTTTTTTTTTTTTCCTACTTTACATGTTTGTGTCTGGGTATTGTGTGGGTGCCTGGTGGCCATAGAGGCCAGAAGAGGGCATTGGATCCTCTAGAACTGGAACTATAGATGTTCATAAGCTGCAAGTAGACCCCAGGTCCTCTAGAAGACTACCAGTGCTCTAAGCCACTGAGTCTAAGTTATGGTGGCAGCTTTTCCATGGGTGCTACAGTTCCAAACTCCAGTCCCCATGCTTGGGCATCAGGCACCTTATGGATAGAGCCTAAAGAGGAGCTTTTAATTTTCACTTGACCAAACCCATGGGTGACTTGGAGGGACGCTCTGAGATGGAGTCTCTGGGGTTGACAACTTCTTGTTTTCTTTTTTTTCTTTCTGATCTTGTGCTAACAAGGACAGGCTGGATCAAAACACTTCCTCCAAAAATCGTTCTTGGCCACATATGATCACGCATGGTTTTCATCTGCCTCATCACCAGCAATGGCAGCCGGTTGGTATTTTGAAGAACCCCGGGTACTTTTGCATAGCCCTGATCTTGCCTTCTCGGGAAGCTCTCTCTTGTACATTGTCACCAAGTTGGAGCCCAGTTCACAGACAGTTTGACTGCAGGGGGTTTGGGGAGAAACTGGCTTTTGGAGGATTTTTTTAAAAATTAAAATGTATTTACGTGTTTTCTTGTTTACTTATTACTTTTCAGAAACGAAGCATCCGGTTCGCAGACCTCTTGCTTCTTTGTTAGGAAGCAGGAAACCTGTCGCCTCTGTGTCTGTTGGGTACTACCCTTCTGTAGACGTCACTACATGCAAATCTTGCCTTCTGGGTTTACTTTTGATGGAGCTGATCCTTATATATTTCCTTCTTATAATTATTCCTATCAAAGATCCAGGCCGGGCTCATTGTGCCATGATGCATTTCCCTGAAACATGATGTGATGGAAAGTGATGTTCCAAAATTCCAAATCAATATCACTGTGTCCAAACTTGATTGTTAAATTTGAGTTGGAGACTGAGGGTAATTTTTCATTTAGAATGCTAATATGAGGAGTGCTCCGATGAATAATGATGTTGCCAGACCAGAAATTTGTTTCTGGATATGATATTCTCATTTTGAATTTATTTATTGTGAATGAGAATCAACATGAGACCGAGGACACACATTTCAGACATAGTCTGCTCCCTAAATAACTTCTATTTTAAAAATATGATAAAGAGATGCTAACATAGGCTACTTTATATAGTGTTTTTCCTTAAAGGGTCAGTGGAGTCGTTTGCTTTGTTTTGTTTTTGAGATAATAATATAATTACATTTCTCCCTTCCCTTTCCTCCCTCCAAACCTTCCCATATATCCTCAAGTCCATGGCATATTTTTCACTAATCATCCATTTTGTTTTTGTCTGGGTCATCTGTCTATTGGTAAGAGTGTGGTATTGAAGTCTCCCACTATTAGTATGTGAAGGGCAGTGTGTGATTTAAGGTAAAGTGGCATTTCTTTTACAAACTTGGGTGTTTTTGTGTTTGGGGCACAGATGTTAAGAATTGAGATACTACCTTAGGGGATTTTTCCTTTGATGGGTGTGTAATGTCCTTCCCCGTATCTTCTGGCTAGTTTTAGCTTGATGTATATTTTATCAGATAATGACATGGCTACTCCAGTTTTTTCCTTAGCACCATTTGCTTAGAATATCTTTTCCCAGCCATTTGCCCTGAAGTGATGTCTGTCCTTGATGTGGTGATGTATTTTCTCCATTAAGCAGAAGGATAGATCCTGTTTTCATATCTGTTCTGTTAGTCTGTGTTATTTGGGGCTTATTGAGATAATTGATGCTGAGAGATATCGATGAGAAGTGTTTGCTGATTCCTGTTACGTTGTTGTTGTTGTGTTGGTGGTGATGGTGGTGGTGGTGGTGTGTGTGTGTGTGTGTGTGCACACGTGCATGCATGTGTGCGTATGCCAGTAATCTCTTCATTTGATTTGCTGGCCTGGGGTTACTTATTTCCTGTGTTTTCTTTGCTTGTTTAACCTCTTTAGGTTAGAGTTTACCTTCTAGTACCTTCAGTAGGGCTGAACTTGCATATAAACATTGTATAAACATGGTTTTATGCTGGGATGTTTTATTCTCTCGGTCTATTGTGATTGAAACTTTTTCATGGCATATAGTCTCCTACTCCAGTGCCAGTTGTAGAACATTTCCCTGGAGCACATTGGTCGTAAATTCTCCAGAGGCCCTCAAACAACACATGCTCTTGCTCCTTTACTTGATTTACCACAGAACTACATGGGAAACCCCTAACACTGAAGATGCAACAAGTCATGGTTGCCAAATACAGAGAAGCCAATCCAGAACTGAGCTGGAAGCTAGTTTGTTTCCACAGCATCAGAAGGTGCTGTGCAAGTTACCGAGAGAGCAAAGATATCAGTCGTCTTACTCAGCTTTGAGCTCCATTAAAAAAAAATAAAGATAAGATGGGCATTGGTGGTGTACACCTTCAATCCTAGCACTGGGGAGGCAGAGACAGGCAGATCCTTGTGAGTTCAAGGCCAGCCTGGTCTACAGAGCTAGATCCAGGACATGCTCCAATGCAATACAGAGAAACCCTATCTTGAACAAAAAAAAAAAAAAAACAAAGTAATAATAATAATAATATAAATAAAAAATAAAAAGAAGATAACACCAACCTGCAAGGCAGTATGTGTCCACTTGTGCAATAATGTCATGATTGTAACCAAGTGCCTTTTGATTGGGTTGGAGGTCACTCTATAGGAGGAAATCCATGCCTGGTATTGTAAGCCCAGTTTAAGATTGCATGGATGGAGAAGTCCTAGGCCATATCAGGGATTTGAATACTGCTGTTAACTAAGCTGGCACCATGATCTCCTCCTCCTCTTCCTCCTCCTCTTCCTCCTCCTCTCCCTCCTCCTCCTCTTCTTGTTGTTGTTTGAGACAGGGTTTCTCTGTGTAGCCTTGGCTGTCCTGGTTATACCGGCTTCTAAATATCCATGTTTATAGCCACAGACAAGTAGACAAATGTGACTCTCAGCTTCAGTCGGAGAGTCCCCATCCCCTTGCAGTGAATGGTGATGGATGTCAAATGGCCATGGTTGTTCATGGTATTAAGACTGTTATGGTTGAATCCTGAGCCATACACAAAACATGTACCCCTCCCCTCCAAGGTTCAGGTCCCAATGCAGAAGAAGGGACAGACATGATGCAGAAACCAGATGATAAGGAGAAGGGCTGTGATAAGCCATCTTCTGGGAAAGGCACAGTCATTGATGCTAAAATTCACAGCCGCTTCAATGACCTGTGCAACTGGTCTGGAAAAGTCATAGATGGAGGAGGGTTCCTGTGGTTCTATACCTTTCTCCTGAACTAGTGGCTACGCCTCCATATGGGAGAGGGGACTTTAATGTGTTCAGCTTTGTAGCAATTGCTGAGCCCACCAGGATTCAGTGGATGGTTGTTTCATAACTGTTATCACAACAACAGCTTTGGTTAAACACATGAGTCACAAAACAAAAGGCAATAATGTGGGCAAAGGACTTTTAGGGATGCCGGTGTGGACAGGCGGAGGAAGATAAGCGAGAATAGGGGCTAAAGGTATTTGGGATTCATTTTTTCTCATGTATAAACTTCTCAATGAACAAAATTAATTAATGGCACAGGAAAACAGTAGGTGTACATCTCTAGTGAAGGGACTTTCTTCATAAGGGCTCAGTTATAGGTCTTATTTGCAACAGTGGTCTCAGAGACTGAGACGTCAGAGGAGTTCCCATTTCCCTGTGGTATCATCAGGTGTTTGCAGGGCAATGCAAACTCACAATGATGATGTTCCCAGTCTCAGACATAGCACACCTCAGCATAGAGCAACACACTTGGTAATAAGCAGCCATGTTTACTGCCTTCGGTATTTACTGGACTGTACTTTCATCCTTATTTTAAAACAATATATATATATATATATATATATATGTATGTATGTATATATGATGGAGAAAAATCATAAATTATTTACTAGAATACTATTAGAGTTAATATAAGAGTCAACAAGTTTTCAGAACACGAATTCAATATACAAAAATCAATTCTTAAAAACGAAAAACAACTTTTGTGGGAACAGTCTGGAAATGAAATCAAGAAAGCAAATATAATAACTTTAAATAGAATAAAATATGTATGATAAAAACAGAAGAGGCACAAAGCTTGCACACTGTAAAAACAAAACATTGTGGAGGAGGCACTGTAGGCCTGCATTCGGATGGGATGGCGATATTCTCCTTAGTGATCTGTAAGCAGAAAGCAGCCCACCCAAAACTTCTATTGGTATCTCTATAGATACGTGACTACCTGGATTCAAAGTTCATGTGGCAACGTAAAGGGCCTACAATAGCCAATAATCCGAGGGAAATGGGACAAGGTTGTAGTTTCAGATTCCTAAAATTTTCTGCTTTACCAGCATCGCACAGTAGACATGACATGTGTTGCTGACAGACTGAATGATTTGGACCTCAGCGTGTAAGCGCTCACAATTACTTCAGCCCAGTGTGGAAGGGCTCACATTTACTTCCACTGTTTCCACCACAAGGTGCCGCCTTGGCCCGTTGTGCTACTATGAGCAAATACTCGAGTCTTCGTAATAATTCCTAAACACTGATACTTGTTTTCTCACAATTCCAAAGCCTAGAAATCAAGTATCAAGGCCCCAGCATTTGAAATTTGGTATAGGTTGCTCTTGATTCCCAAAACAGACCATTGTTGGTGTGTGCCCACATAACACATGAGACAAACTATCCAGTCACCAGTTTCATAAGGCAGGGACAAGAAAATCCCCTAAAGCTTGCACATCAGGTCCGGATCCCAGACATGAAGTCTGATTTTGTTTTAACTGTCTGCCAAGGGTCCGCCTCTTACTACCACTGCATGGAGGAATACATGTCACCATAAATTTGGACATCATAAACACTCAAATGACATGCAGTTCCAGGGTAACATCGCGAGAGAATATCTTCTTGAGAAACAATGCTTAATAACCTGATATTTTTCTCATGTTTAGTTCAGCCATTAAGAGGCTAAGACTCACAACCAAAATTATGAGAGGGTTAAGGTTAGGGTTAGGTTAAGGTTAGGGTTAGGGGTTAGAGCCAATGATTAGTGGTTAGGGTTAGGAGTTGGGGTTAGGGTTAGTGTTAAGGCTAAGTGAGGTTTAGGGTTAGGTTAGGGTTATGATTATGGTTAATGGTTAGCAGTTATAGTTAGGGTTAGGTTAGGGCTAGGTAAGGGTTAGGGTTAATGGTTAGTGGTTAGAGTTAGGGTTAACGTTAAATGGGTTAGAGTTTTGGTTAGGGGTTACTTAAGAGATGACTAAAATGTTTAAAATTGATGATTAAATAACATTGTGAGTGTACTAAAGAAAACCAACTCAGCTGCTCACTTTCTACATGAGTGAATTATGCTTCAATAAATTCAAACTTTGCTAGCAAACATAAAAACAAAAACAAACAAAATAACAAAAACAAAAAACATAGCATGTCACGGTCCTTAATAAGACTACCAAACACTTCAGAAGAGTTCACCCAGAATATTTGCTGGATGAGCAACATTAGCACCAATAAAAGAATGCTTAGTAAATTAAATAGCCGTTTCTAAGAGAGGACGTCAATAAGCCACCATTTGTATTTGCTCAGTACAGGATTTGGCCCCTATGTCAATGAAGCTGACATAACTATTCCCAGTGATCTTAGCAGATCCTTTGGATTTTTCTTGACTGCGTTCTCTCATGTAGAGAGGTTAATTTTCTAACTTTGTTAGTAGTTACAGCTTTAAGCACTAAGATTTCTGACTAGCAGACTTCCCATTCCAATTGATCTGCTCCTTTATACATTTAATTGACCCTCCACAATAACTCCATCACTTCCCGTTACGCTGGTCATGTGCAGAGACAGCGTGTTCTTGCCTTGGATTTCCCCATTTCACCGGGTGATCAGTTGTCAAGGCATCCCTTGCCTTCTGTTCTCATGACTGAAGTCTTGGTTTATTTCTGTTGCTTTAGTTCCACATTAAATTTTAAGTCCGCTAAATCTCAGGAGAAAGAACATCTGTGTATTTCATATCAGTTAAGAAAGAGAAATGGGCCTTATCCAGTTTTCATAACAGGTCCACGACTGGTACTCTTGATGTGGACTTGTTCCAAGACAGGTGTTTAAACCCCAGATGTCACGTGTTCTTCCCATCCTAAGCAACATGATTTCACAGAGGGCTGGGGTTGAAGAAGATTTGCAATCAGTCTTAGGAAACTGAAGTGTGTAGCTTCACACACCCTCATCTGTGGAACAGACCAAATTGGGATCCTTATTACCAAACAAAAAGAAAGAATATTTAATTAAATAAGAAGTCATGCTAGATTCTTTAAAATACCCTACCTAGACAATCAAATTTCTACTTGGAGAATATTTTTTAAAAGTAGTGAAATTAATTTCCTAAATGACTGGGAAGCTTCTCCTAAATTCATCAGATGACAAACTTTATTTTTAAAAAGTGGTTTTACATAAAAAGTAGATTCACAATATTTAAATCTGAACTGCCTTTTATTCAAACACAGTTATTTTTTCATGCATTTCTAATTCCAATGATGGATATATATTATAAAAGGCAATCAATCCCATTAAAAATTTTGCTTTCTTCTACAAATAATAACAAAAAATAGTGTTCTTGCTCACAAATGTGCTAGAGGCATATTATTCTTATTTTTTATTTTTAAATGATATATATATATATATATATATATCAATCAGCCAAAATTATTTAATGACCAAAAATCTGTATTGAAGTTTTCTTTCAGAGCCAAAGAAATGTCTTTGTGAAGAAAAGTGTTAGCTGTGTGAGCATGGTGGCATGTGTTTGATTCATGTAACCTAAGTGCAAAGAGTGATCATTTCATGACAGCTCTTCTGTGATCTCAACATGTCCACTGTGGCATGTGTATACCCACATTTCACACTGACGTCATATGCACACCCATCACATGACAATAAATAAAGCAAAAATTTTAAATGTGTTTCAGTAAGCCCAACTGGGACTAAAAAAAAAAAAATACAAGATTGTTAATATATGCATATTTATGGTAATGCAATAATTAATATTAAAATTCCCTTCTTCTTTTCCCTTCTGAATTACTCTGAAACAACCACCACGAAGTACTCTTTATCTTTTGTAGTTTCTGTTTCCACTAGTTCTTCATAGCTGGCCATGTTTCCTATAGATGTATTCTGGTGTATTCTTTTATGCCACTTCCTCAATCTGCCTTCTCCCCACCCTTTCAAAATGTATGTGTCATTTCCCTTTTTCCACCCCTTAAAACTGTAGTCAGTATTAATAGTGTCATAACGTATCAGCCAGAGACCCCCTGAGTCTCCCTTTTGGGAAGAAGTTGTTACTGTAGCTGAGCCCAGAGACCCTTGATGTTTCTCTTAAGGATATCAACTTTGTGAGCAAGACACACACAGGTTATGGAGGGCAATCTGCTTTCCTGAAAGATAATTAATTAAAGCAGTAATCACATTACACACACACACACACACACACATTCTTAACACAGCTTAGTGTCTGATGGAAACCACCAGGCCCCGTGGCCTAGGCAAGTTGGCACTTAACACTTCTTGTATCAGGAATGGCATCTGCATGGGGATCTCCTCCAGATCTTTTCAATAGTGTATTTCAAAAGAACAAAGAGCTTTACATCAAACAGCTGTGTTACAGTTGTCGGGTCAGCATAAAATACCGCATAGAGACATCCTGGTACTCCTGTTCCAATTCTGACAATTTTCTAATAATGGTTTTTACTTATTCTTTGAGAATTTTGTGAAGTGGAGTTTGATCGTATTCATCTCCCACCCCAGGTCCTTCCAGATCCTTCCACCCGCCCCCAACCTATACAGCTTTGTGTCATCCTCTTTCTCACGGTCTGTAAGTTCATCCAGTTTATATTGGCTGCTGTATGTGACTCTCCCTTTCTCAGCAGCAGCCAGATGCCGATAGCGCCTTGGCTAGGGGTAGCGCGTCATTCCTACCTCCCCTCTTCATTTCTGGCATTTTTGTCTGGCAGAAGTGATGTGATGTCCTCATAGCACCAAGTTCAGGGCCTACTGATGCTGTCATTGGGGTCACTGCTTGGGCATTAATGAATGCTTACTTTTTCCCCTATAACATAAAATCCCTCTGTGGCTAGGTACGCTGAGTTCATAAATACCCCACAGTCATCAAGCTGGGCTCATGGGTTTAGCCTCTGTGTCTGTTTCTTCTGGGACTGTATTGAACTCAGGATGTGTCCAGAATAAGTGTTTTCTACCCTAGCTTCTTCCTCTTAATCCCCTTCTCCCTGACATAGTTCAGGGATATTTATATAAGTGTAGGGCTCTCTCTTTCTTCAATGATTCATGTTAGTTGTAGTGCGGATTCCTCGGTACTCAAATTGTCCCGCATTTGGCCACTGAAGGCACTCAGGCCTTGTTGATTTTTCTGACATAACCAGGTATCTTCCTTTCACTTTTCGTCTTCCCAGCCTCACCCCCATAGTCTTCTCTTTCTCCGAAACACACTTTCCTTTCGCCCTAAATGAGAAAATGCATCCATCAGATTGGCCTGCAGGCAAGTGTATGGGCATTTTCTTAATTAGTGGTTGATATGGGAGGGCCCAGCCCATGGTGGGTGGTGCCGCCCCAGGCCAGGTGGTCCTGGACTGTATGAAAAGGCAAGCTGAACAAACCATGGAACGTACGCTGGCAACCTGTGTTCTTCATGGCCTTTACTGCCTCCAAGTTCCTGCCCCGACCTCCCTTCCTGATAAAGGACTTCAAACAATAAGATGAACTAACCCCTTTCCTTCCCTGGCACCTTTGCTCATGGTGTTTGTCACAGCATCAGGAAGGAAACTCGGACATCTCCTTAAAAAACGAAGACTTCAGAATTTGTTTTTGGTAACTGTGGATTCTGTTCCAACCTCATGAAATATCCTACTCATATATTATTGAGAAGGCTCTCTCTCTGCCCATCGATGAGGGGGTGTTGTTCAGCTGACACACAGTTGGATTTCTTTGTTTCAGATTTCTTTCGATTTTCCCTTCTTCTAACTTCTGACTTAGCTGTCTTGGATGACTTCCTAAATCAGCGTGCACCAGAAGTCAAATTAGAAAGCACAGGTCACATTTTCCATTTCCCTTCCTCTTGTCTCTCCCACGTTTTGTAGCTGATCAATTTCCCTGTCGTCTGGTTCCCCGCGTTTCCTTTGCCAGTATAAGCAGTAACTTCCGGTGCGTCTCACTTTCTCCCTGCACCTTAGTAGAGTACTATAATGCTTTTCTGAAATTTGTTATCTGTGCCCAACAATATTTTCAGGAAACGACTTCATAGTAATTCATGAAGTACTGCTTGAGTTATTTCCTAACTCTACCCCTATTCCATTGCATTTACTTGCCACTTGTGGTAGCTTGAATGTAATTGGCCTCCATAAGCTCAAAGGGCATGGCATTATCAGGAGGCGAAGCTTTGTTGGCATAGGTATGGCTTGTTGGAGGAAGCGTGTCACTGAGGAGGCAGGCTTTGAGGTCTCACATATGCTCAAGCTGCACATCTTAGTTCACGTCCTGCCCCCTGCTAATCAAAATGTAGGACTCGGCCCCAGCACCACGTCTGCCTGCAAGCCACCATAACCCGCCGGGATGGTAATGGGCTAAACCTCTGAAACTGCGGTTCTATCCCTGACCAGGTGGTCCTGGATTGTATGAAAAGGCAAGCTGGGCATTTAATGTTTCCCTTTATAAGGGTTTCCATGGACATGGTGTCTCTCTACAGCAATAGAAACCCCAAGACAGCATTGTTTCCTTCTTCAACTAATCTAAGTGTGGACACACACACACACACACACACACACACACACACACATATATATTTCTAGTACTTTTCAGTTACAAATAATGATAGTGTAAGGATGGAAAAATACAACCTAACTCTCCACTGACCACGGGAAGCTAGAAGTTTAAACCTTAAATTCTAGACCCTGCCCTCAGCCAGTAAATAGGCAAAGGGTCACATTCTTTGCTGTACTCACAGGGCCTGTAAGTGCCTTTGCTGCCCCACCCAGGAACCCAGCGAATGCAAACCTCCGGGGCTGTAGGAAACTGATTGGTGTATAAAGCGCGGGCGTGGATGGTTTAAATTGATTGGTTTGCACCACGTGGGCTCTGGATGCTATGAGATGATTGGTTTAAGATGTGCGGGCTTTGTTGTAATCCTGTAAAAGATATCTTACTTCCGCCCTCGTGGTCCTCGGTCCTCTGCCCCTGTGTGGCCCATGACAGTGGACCCCAGTGCACTTGGAATATAAAAGACCTCATGCTCTTACATCAAGACCGCTTCTCCTGAGTGATTTTGGGGGGATGCCTTTCCTGAGTCGGGGCGTGAGGGTCCACGCTCCACGCCCTGCGGGTCTTTCAATAGCGTCCGTAACCTTTGGCATAATGATGTTTGCACTGTTAGATAATATCTGACAGTAAATTCCTAGGAGTGGGTTTTCTGGGTGTTTGACAGAAATTGTGTGGTAAAGTGGTATGGGGCGAGGCAGTGAATTTGGTTATGGATAGTACATGTAGCTGTAGAGCAGTAATAGGATATGCATGGAAGGAAATTTGGTATATCTATAAATAAAGACATAAAGGGCATTTCCTTATAAACAAATCACGTAGTATTCTCATGGCTGCCCATAAGACCCTTCTGTAGCACCTCACTCAATGGGCTTCTTCGTGCTCCGGACAACGTGATGTTCTGTGTCCATCATCCTTGTCGTCCTAAGAGAGACCCCGGGGCGTTGCCAAGCCAGTACAACCCGCTGTGTCAGCTGCCCATCATTTTGGAAATGCTTTGAATATTACCGGAAGTCTATAGGGAATTCTTTACTCTTTTCCTTCTCCGTGGTGTTTGCTTCCCATAATGATACAGTTTCCACTATTTCAAGTCAAAGTAGGCTTTTTTAAAAAATTTACTTGAAAATTTCTTACATGTATATACAGTCTACCTCGATCATACTTACTCCTTACAGCCCTGCTCTAACTGTCCTGTGCCCCTCAATGCATCTCACCCACAACTTCATGGGTTTTCTTTTTTAAATAACCCACTGAGTCAGTCCAGTTACTGCTGTCCATATTTATGTAGATATGGGACCATCCACTAGGGCATGCTCAACCAATCACTGACCACCCCACCCCCGCCCCAAGAAAAATGACTCTTCTCTCAGTAGACATGAATCCCCAGTGACTCAAGTTGTAAGTGGATTTTGATTTAATCAATTCCAATAGTAAAATATCCTTTGTTATGCCAACTTACTGTAGATTTTTACCTGTGTAAAACAATAAGTGTCATTTTCTATTGTGTCTCTTACCACAGGACATATATTTTAAGAGAAGAGAAAAAAAAACTCAGCTAGTCTATATTTTGAGTACCATTTCTCAAGATGTTCCAAAACAATGGTTCTGCAAATGGTTAAATGACATGTTTGCAAATGGAAATAATAGCATTGCAAGTTCATATAAAACAGATTCCTAAGAAATGATACAGATTACCATTGCCATCTAACTGGAAGGAACAGTTATTTTGTCTAGCTGGAATGATCAAGAGTTGTCATGGAGGAGAGAACACTTGACAAGAATTTTGAAAGCTGAGGATTTTAGCAGACATGCAAAACTGGCTCACAGAAAATAGAACTTTGTTATTCTGTCTATGCTAGGATGTGGCAAATCTGACTTGACACATTTTGAGTGTAATTTTTTAAAAGTAGATGCCTCAGCTGTGCAAAAGGCCCTTTTAAGGTTGCAATTACCTTATTGCTTTACCACACGCAAAGTAATAGCTATGGCTTGGTACAGGTGCAGTACACTATTGTCTTAGTGTTATTGGTGCTTTAAAGGCTGACGCAGGGGGTGGAAACCTAAGCCCAGTTGGGTTGAAAAGTAAGACAATTTTGGTTTTCATATGTTTATGTGTGTTGTTTGTATGTATGATTATGAACTGATTCATATACATGCATGTGCTCATGGAGGTAGACTCCAGAGGATGGATGGATATGTATGTATGTATACATATATACAGAGAGAGAGAGAGAGAGAGGCTGGACTCACATCTGGGTAGTCACACTAGCCAGTTTGTGCTGGGCATTTCCTTGTCATCAGCTCCTGAGGGAATTTGAAGTCTGGTTCATACAGTGGCCTGACAAGCACTTGGTCACTGAGTCCTTACCCCCATGTCTGAAATATTGAGGAGAAAATGAAGCATGTTCTGTAACCTGTCTCTTTGCCTTAACACAACTCCACTTGAACAGAATTTGCCTTGAAAGAATTGTTAATTTGAGACATTTTTATATTAAGCAACTTAATTTTTCCCTCTGGTATTTCAACAATCTAATTGAAAGTGGAGGCTAGGCATCATGGAAGTAGGATTGCATTGGTTTAATGTAGGTCTTCTAGAATGGTTTCCTGTGTCTGTTTTCTCTATGCAAAATAGAATCTGTACTTATAAAAGACACTTATGAAATTGACTAACTGGTGTCTGAGTTGAACTAGCATAGAAGTCACCTGCCATGTCACTCAATTAATAGCAAGAGTATTAATGGTACAGAGTATGAATGATTTAAAATGGTCCTTGATGTTTTTGTATTTTCTTCTCTTCCTTGTTTTTTGCTGTTGGTTTTGAGGATCTCAGCCAACAAATCCATTCTTTATACATGATTAGAGAATGAATAGATGCTTCTGGGGGTCATACGGTCCCATTTATTAGTTGTTGATCTTAGTGCATGTGTTGTCTGTTCAGAGAGTCTTCTCTTGTGCCCACGAGTTCAGGGTTACTCCCCACTTTCTCTTCTATCAGATTCGGTGTGTCTGCTCTTCTATCAGATTCGGTGTACCTGGTTCTTATGTTGAGGCTTTGATCTATGTGTGCTTGAGTTTTGTGCAGGGTGATAACTGTGCACCTATTTGCATTCTTCTGCGTGCAGACATCCAGTTCGGCCATAACCATTTGATAAAAATGCCATCTTTTTTTTTTTCCAGTATGTGTTTCTTGTTTCTTTATCAAAACTCAGGTGTCCATCGGCATGTGGATTTATGTCCGGGTCTTCAGTTTGGTTCCACTGATCAATGGACAAAAAAGAAATAGAAACTGGAAGTTTGAGAAAGTAATTTTCAAATTATGTCTTTATCTAATATTAGTTATAAACAGTTGTGGGAAGTATAAAAGCAAACAGTGTTCCCTTTCTTCCTCCTCAGAGACTGGCAGTCTAAAAGCTACATAACAGGATGATATTTTTAGTTAATATTTCTGAGAGAGACAAGGGCCAGTATATGATGGAGCAGTGGCACATTCACAATAGCCACTGCTGTCTTGAAGATACCACTTGAACGTGCACATTTGTCCTTGAGATCTGATAGCATCGAAAGGTGAAGAGCACATGCTGTTGCTATGTCGTCAATTAGCCTTAACAACTGTCACTTTTAAAACACACAAAAAGCATTCAGGAGGCAGAGGCAGGTGGTTCCCTGAGTTTGAGGCCAGCCTGGTCTACAGAGAGTGAGAGAGAGTTCTAGGACAGCTAGGGCCACACAGAGAAACCCTGACCTGAAAAAAAAAAAAAAAAAAAAAAAAAAAAAAAAAAAAGATTTTAATTCTTGTCCTATTGCTCATTTGTCAACTAGTAATTGAGCACCTACCACACACCAGCCAATATATCATGTTTGGAGATGTGACTGTGTCTTGATTTTTAAAAGCTTGAATTTTGTTGAGGCGAGAGACGATAAGCAAACAAAATAAACAAATGTAGTATTTGCCATGTAACAAAAGTCAGTTTCATGGTAGTGTCCGGTCCCAGTGTTGGCCAGCGGAGCAGGCAGCAATGAGTGGGCTTCCCTTGATCTCCTGGGTGATCATCAAAGCTGACTTCATGTTGGAGAAAACGCATCATCACCCTGAGACTCTTCTGACATAAGCCCTTCCTCCTTGTATCCGCCTTGCTAAAGTTACTTGCAACTACAATATTCATGTCACTCTCAAAAAGGTCATTGTCATAATTTGCTGAAGAAAATGACCCAGGACAGAATGGGTAGCCCTGAGCCCACCCCAGTTACCACCACTTCATAGGATGTGAGTTGCAGATAGATGGTCTGCGTTCTTAAGCCATGCGGCGCTGAGGGCTCGCGGGTGTAATTCTACATTATCACGTGAGTGATATGCGGGTGTGACATGCTGAGTTTATTTACATCTACTGAAAAAATATACTCTCCATGTTCGAAGTCCTTGGGTGGGTGGGGGGAATTCCGAGGTTTATATTGGCTTTTTGTGTTTGTGATAAGCAAGCGACAAATAGCTCTATTGAGAAGCTTGTTTGTGTCTTACTTTATTACTATCCTCCTGGATAATTTTTCCTTCCAACGGCAATTAATCTGAAGGCAATCTAGGCATAAATTCACTAAAAAGGGAAGTCGTAGTTTCAACTAATTTTGCAATGCATTTCAAATATCAGAGTTATGTGGAAAATTCATTCAGAGAAGCTAAGACATTTAATTTCTCACATGTAGACGAAAGACAAACTAATTAAATCCAGTTTGATAAGTCTGAAATATAGCTGCTTTACAATAGCAGTGAGTGTTACATGTTTGTATCCAAAAGCTCTCTGCTATTTTAGTTTGTTGTTTACAAACTGCTGTTGAAACAGTTGAAAATGTCACTCATCTGGCTAGATGAGCTCTGCCCTCATCAGTACCATGGTTAGTTTCTAGGAAAGATGCTCATCACACAGTAGTCAGTATTCTTCTTAATTATTTATATCCTTTATTATTATATACCCGCCAGTAACAAAAGATTAAATTTCCATTACCTTTGAACAGCTAGTAATTATTAATTTCTATTTTTTGTGATTATTTATTTTCACTTTACATACCAACCTCAGGTCCCCTTCTCTAACAGTTAAGGTCCCCTGGATAGTGCCGGGTGTTGGTGGCTCACGCTTTTAATCCCAACACTCAGAAGGCAGAAGCAGGCGGATCTCTATGAGTTCGAGGCCAGCGTGGTCTACAGAGCGAGTTCTAGGACAGCCTCACCTCCCAAGCAATACAGAGAAACCGAGTCTCGAAAAACAAAAACCAAACAAACCAAGAAAGATCTCCTGGATAAACTGGTAGGGGGTGGGAGAGAGGGGATGGGGGATTTGGGGGAGAGATGGATGGGGGAGATCAATGAGAGATGTCTTGACAGAGGGAGCCATCAGGGTTTAGGGAGAAACCTGGTGCTGGAGAAATTCCCAGAGATCCACAAGGGTGACCCCAGCTGAGGCTCCTAGCAATAGTGGAGAGACTGAAAGGCCTTTCCCTTTAATCTAATTAGTGACTGCCCTCATTGTCATCATTGGGCCTACATCCAGTAGTCAGTATTCTTAAGCAGCACTGGATTATTCTCATGGAAGAAATGCTATACTGATTCATCTGAGGGTCAGGAATAAAGAAACCAGAAGGTTGTCTAAGAGCCGATTTAATTTCCCACTCTTCAACAAAGGATGCCTGTGATGAAGATGCTGTCTTTGAGATGCATGTATCATTCTTTCTGGATTTTTAGCTTACAGGAGTCACTGTAAACTTCATTCTGAGTAACACACGCATTCAAAATTTGAGAAAAGAAGCGAATCACTTAATAATTCTATGCCTTTTGAGTGCTGTGTCAGGGTAAAGAGAAACGGAAACAGAATACTAAGGGACTGCGCCACACAGCTAGCTTTTCCCTTTCAGAATCAGTGCACAGGGTTGGAGAGATGGCTGCCAATAAAGTGCCCACCTTGGGTGCATAGAGACCTGAGCTTGAATTTGCAGAACTCACACAAAACTCAGGGTGTGATGATGCTTTTATAATCCCAGCAATGGTGAGACACTGATAGCAGCGTCCCTGGAACTTGATGCGTAGCATCTAGGCTTGCCAAATTTGTGAGCTCCAGGTTCAGTTAAGAGACCCTGTCTCTGGAAATGAGCCAGGGAGTGATTGAAAGACGTTTGAAGTCAAGCTGTGACTTCCCCCATGCAGTCACCTACCCGCTCCCCCCACAAATACATACACATGTCTATCACACACACACACACACACACAAACACGTGTACATCATATGTGCATGTGCACACACAAGCTGATTTAAAACCAAGAAGAGCTGTGTGTGTGTGATAAGAATCTTTTAAGGCTAGTTGATTCAACTGACTTTGCTTTTAATTTCCCATGCCTTGCATCACCCGTGACTGAGAAAACAATACCATTAGTCTGACCAGAAAGTCCATGTGTTCTAACAATTAGCCATTCATAGAAACCAACGCTGCCCTTTTCCCATTATTGTTTGGAATGCCCCTTCTCAGAAACCCACGTATGTTAGCTGTGCACATGATGAACCAGGCTTATTTCTAATGTGATTGCCACATAATCATCAGACTTGGATCCAAGTGGGGCATTCAGTCATCAGGAAAATAAGCATAGAGAGTTTGTCACCCAAAGAAAAACGTGTGCTTAATTTTGGTTAATTGTTAAATTTTGGTTAGTTTGAAGAAATGACCTATTTCTATACAGCCATACAGAAAGTGGTAGGGAAAAGACTTATATTTTCAAGTAGTCCAAACACTGGAACTTGATTTTATTTTGAGTCAATGACTCAAATAATTGCATTGTCTGAAAATGTATATGGACACAATTGCTCTTAAAAGTGTAATTGGCACTGACACGGAGGAGTGGATGTGGCTTCGGCAGCTGATCCAAACACCAAGGGCATCTAGCGGGAAGGGCGAGTCTGCCCACATCTTACTTGATGCCCTGTTAAACATCCTGCCGGCCTCTCTGGGCACTAGAATTTATTCAGTTACCTTTGATACTTGTTTATATTTGTGACACAGTATTTAAATAAAACGAGCACTAAAGCAACATACTTCTTACGGGTCAGTATGAGGAATTAGGCTAGAATTAATATTCTAAAGAAAAATTCTCCCTTTCTCCATCAAAAAATGTCCTGTTGCCTGGCCTTGGGCTTCTTGTGGTCATTCAGCTTGGTTTATGACCCTCCTTCTGTTAAGTAACTCCCATCCCTCTTGTCTTGCTCTTCTTTCCCCTTGAGTTTCCCATGGACCTTATTACTTTGCAACAGTTTACCTCATCCTTGTATTTACTATTTTTCTCTTTATTTATTGGGATATGAAATGCCCATGGCCATGGAGTTTCTCGTCATTTTTTTTTCCCCATCATGAGGTGTATGGTAGCAAGTGTGACACTCGATAGGCATAACCAAGGATTTATTGGTCAATCGATGTATTTTAACTTTTAGTTTTAGCAGAACTTGCAGACGCATGGACTTCAGCTTTGCTTCTAGGTTTGGGCCCTAGGTTTTGGTGGCTTGTCTTTGTCATCTTTGGAAAGACCTGATCTTAAATTTACTATCCATCCCCTCGGGCTCTCTTGGGATCCAGTTGCAGAGTCCAACCCCCCCCACTCTAATACTATGCTCTGCTTGCATTCTCACAGCCTGTGTCAAAGTCCAGTGACACCCCAAATTATCCGATGGTTTTCATTCTTTAGTTTTGAAAATGTTTGTACGATTTCCTAAGAATTTGACACAGGTTCTCAATGCATTTTGGTCATATCCACCTGTAAGGAGTAAGGTTTTATTAAACCATGATATCCACCCATGCACACCTCTCTGGTGCGACCCTTCCCAATGTCCCAAGAGCACACCCCTCCAGTGCATACCTCCTCCTGCGACCCCTCCCAGTGTCCCTCTTGGAAATTTAAGTCCTCTTCCTTTTTATTTAACACTGAGTCAAACTCACAGCGCTACCTACACGTGCATGGATGTGAAGCCATCCACTGAAGGTGACGATTTGTGCAGTATTAATCGTCAAGACATTTTGACATTTTAAAATAATAGCCATTTTTATAGAAATGTGCAAGCATCAATAGAGTACTGTGCTTTATCGCAATGAATGCTGATGTGTGAATAAATTTTAGTATCCAAGAGGTGTGCTCTTTCCAAATTTTATATATTGATTCCTGATTCTACTTTGCAATTATAATACAGGCATGAAAAAATATTTGCATTTAGTGTACAGTAGCTGATTTTGCATAAAACTTAAAAATAAATGTGTATCTGAGATTGGAATAAAATAAATTTAATGCTGTCTACGGCTGCAAAATTCATAATCCTTGATCTTGCCATTAAAGTTTTGGGAAAAATTATCTATTCAAGGCCATTCCCATGTGGATTCATTTAGTGAAACTTTATCAGCAAGAGCCTGTAAAAATGCTAATCAACTGCCGTCCACACCAGTTTAGGCCTAACTCTTTGTTGGTTTCTGGCTTTGAGATAGCTTTGAATAGGCAATGTAGTGTCACCATGGGTAATGAATGATGCATGTTAGAAATAGTGACCTTAAACCCATGTATTTCTCTTAAAGGGATCAATTCACGCATGACTACTGCTTACATTTTAGCAGGAATTATGGATCATGTCTTTCCTATATAAATGATGGGAAATCTATCTTAATCAACATTAACTTCCATGAGATTGTAACTTTCTTAGTCCCCATTAACAATGGCTATAGCTTCAAGAAGATAAAAATTAATGGGAAATACAGATAAAACTGTAGGGAAAAATTGGTAGTTTGTTTGTTTGTTTTGACAGTTAAATATCTTGGAAGAAATATCAATACCAGGAATGTCAGCAATGTCTGAGGAGTGTAATGGGACTCAGAATACTGTCAGAATTGCTCATTGGAAGTACATCCTGAACATCCTGTTGTAAATTAGAAGACCGTAGTACTTCAGAGTTCATCAGGTATTATTCCTGTACAGGTAAATGCCAGTGTAGCATATTTCTATCTCCTCCCTTTAAATACTTCCTTCTGATTTTAATCCTGTGGAATCACAATTTCATGCAGTATTATTAATGGTTTGCCTACTTATGATAATCTAGTAACGTAACAAGAGCTGGGTAAAATGCAGGTAGAAGCACCACTGGCTCACTGCTCTTCCGGAATACTCTCAAGCTCCTCACCTGAGGAAAATCACCTGAAACATGGTGGTCTTGACTGAACCCCGCCGTCTGCTTCATGTTGTCTAGTTCAAAAGACTGACATAGGGATCCAATTCTGCAACCAGACAAAGTGCTATCTCTATTGCTTTCCCCACACAACTCAGGTAAATGCTTAACTTTGCATGAGCATCCTATCCAGTGTCTGCACATTTGCTCCCCAACTCCCCCTAACTTACATACTCTTAACTCTTCATTCATCTTCCTCACCAACGTGCCTACACCTTTCAGTTCATGGCGTTGTTGTGTGCATCCTGTAGGAGGAAATGACCAGACAGGAAGTAATAAACAGGAAGCAAACCGTCATTACCTTAACACTGTGTTCCACAATAAGTCCACCGTCTGGGTCAACGTAATTTCAGCATTTGCTAACTCGGGGACGTAAGGTGATGCTTACACCTTTTTATGCGTGACAAACAGAGCTGGTAACTATGCCAGCCTCACAAAGTTAATATTACATTATATAAAGTCAAGAAATATATCGTAGCAACATTAATTATTCACATGTGTCAGAAAAAGATCTAGCATGTAGCAAAAAACAGTTGTTAGATATCCTCACGATTTTCGTTGATTATTTCTCTCCTGTTGGGAAAAAGTGTCTGTTCTTTTGCCAGTGGTCCTCTGTCCCATTCCCCCCCCCCCCATCTTCATAACTCTTACCTTTGTGTCGCTGCTTGAGAGGATGCTAACTAACATCTTCTACCTCTCAAATGTCACCTCCCCTGTTTACTGATGTCCACTCTTACCCTGATTCTCTATCCAGACTTTGAAATACAGAGCAAGGCAGAAAACACTCCATTGCTTCTGAGCATGTGGAGAATACTCTTCATCCTTTCTTTCTCTATAGTTTTTTTAAATTTAAATTTGAAACAAGCTTGTTACATATCAATCGCAGTTCCCGAACCGGAACCAAACCCTCCCCTCCTCCCCTGTTCCCACCACCAACCCCCATCCCATCCCCTGTCTGCTCCCCAGGGAGGGCGAAGCCTTCCATGGGGATCTTCAAAGTCTGTGGTGTCATTTGGAGCAGACACCCACAGCTAAACACTGAGCCCAATACTCTCCATCCTTCTCAGCTCTCTCTGAATCACTCCACTCCCATGCTGGGAGCCTTCTGTTCCCAGGTTTCATCAATCTGTTGACCCCCCCCCCATCCTTTTGTTTTTTCAGGATAATAATTCTCCACACCTATCTGTCTCCACCTTTAGAGTTTCCTTTGTTCCTCATTTTGCAATGTCTCCTCACAGGAGCTCCTTTAGTGCCAGGAATTAAAATGGAAGTTTTCCTTCTTCTTACTCACTTGTGACAGCCGCGTAACTCATGATGTACTTCAACCCCTCTGCTTTTCAGTCCGTGAGTTCCAAGAGAGAAGACACTGAGGATGTTTTGCTGTGTTTGGTAACATGTGTGGCCCTTTGTGGGCGTCTAACATAGAAGCCAGTGGATAGCAAACATGTAAATCCATGAATCTCCTGTTCTACTGCAATGCTTTGTTCTTCAGCACACAGCACTCTGTTCTGTTCAAAAGGTTGCTAAAAATAGAAAATTAGAAATACTGTTCTACCCTTATGTGTTACCCTTATGGAAAATGGCTCAAAGGTTATGAGCACTGGTTGCTCTTCTAGAGGACCCAGGTTCAATTTCTAGCATTCATACAGTGGCTGAGAAACATCTAGTTCCAGCGTATCTGATGCCCCCTTGTGGCCCTGATGGGCACTGCATGCATGTGGTGTATGGATTGCTTGTAGAGCAAGCATATATAAGCTCACTTCCTTATATTTATTCATCTTTATTTTAACATGAAGTTGTGATTCTTTAACACCAGAGATGTGGCTACTGACTGCAAATGTCATATGATACCATTTTGTCCCTTTTCCTGGGACCACACTGGTGTTCACGTTGGCCAGTTACACTTTGTTCTTGGGATGCGGTGTTTTTTAGCCCCAGACTCCACATATTTGTACTGATAAACGAGACTGTGTTTCCTCACAGGGTGCATTTTATTTCTTCTGGATTGTAGAATTATTCAGGATGCTTTATGAAATAAATTTAATGCTGGAATTAGAAGATATAAGAGCGTTTACCTTCCCCCAAGGCACTTTGCATCAGACAATACTATAAGCTGCACATAAATCTCAGCTCACACACCTGTGTGTGCTCTTGTATTTGGCAAGGAACTCCATATACCAATGAGACGTGATATTATACATGTAGGTGCACTTCAGAAATAATGTGTTTTCAGGAAGAAAACCCACTATTATTCATTGGTGTGACATGTGGGCTTACATTTTATTAAGGGCATTCTTTAATGGGGCTTTTCTATAGAAAACAGCTGCCATAAGAGATGAAATGATCAGGAATAAAACAATGGAAAAGTGTTGTAAACAAAATACTTTATGTAACTGTTTTAAAAATTCAAGAAAGATCTAAACAGCTCTTGATAAATCTTTTACCATATACAATTTTACTTGTAAAGTGATTGATACTAAACATTTCAACCCCAGTGGCTTCTTATGTAAGAGCCATTTAGTTGTCTTTTAAAAACAAAAATGTGAAAAATCAAATTGAATTTTCAGTTACAAAAATGCCCAGGGCATAAGCCCCATAAAATCTGTATGGTATAGCCTCTAGATACCTTACACAGGCTAACAGCATGCCCGAGTTCCTTTCACTTTTTAAAATAAATACATTACCGATTTTTGCTTATGCCATGAGATGCTTTCATTTAAACGTGTAGCATTTGCTTTGATGAATTTAAATTCCGTTCCTAAAACACTAAAGATGAAATGTACATCCTGCCAACATCCTGTGTAAACATATTTTCCTCTGGATCTCTGGAAATTGCGTTCTGAGTTTCACATCTGTAATGGAGATAGTTTAAAGACTTCACTGCCTTTGTCTCCTGAAATGTCAAGAAATGGTTGAGCTGTGAGAGACTGTGTCAGGTTCTGGCTTCTACTGCTGCTGAAAGTGAGGTGCATTTCCAGCTGGGTAAATTAGAAGACCTGAGAAAGTCGAGCTGGAAATAATACCAGCTCCTGGAGCACCCAATGTTTCCCACACGTCTACGGCACGCTCGCCCTGCTGAGCCTGAACGCCGCTGTGGAAGAGGGAGCAGAAGGATTGCGGATGTCAACCCAGAGAGCACTGGGCTGAACCAAGCCTTCTGGGCACGACCGGACTACTGTATCCATGAACTCACAGAGCTGTGTTTACCTGCATAAAGCCTGCACCTGATTAAGATCGTCACATTCCAGCATGGAAGAGGAAAAGGGTTCCTGAGCCCCCACCTCTCAGTAAGGGATTGTTGACACTTGATGGCTTCTGGGGACGAGCAGAAGGGTTTTCTTTAAGGGTGTGGCTCCCTGATAGGTTCCACCATGCTTTAGCTGATAGCCCCACATCTGTGGGTACAGGGGTTGTGCAAATTAGACTCAGTGGGCTATGAAGAGCAAGTGATAATGTGATGTTATGGTCTGCGAGGAGGAGGGTAAATCTGGGAAGATTTAGGGGGAGGAGTAGGTAGCTAAAACGATCAAAATACATTGTAGGCATGCCATGTATGAAATTCTAAAATCATTAATTAAAATATAATAGGTTCAAAATACCTCCTCTCCTCCAAGTTCCAACAAGCAAATATCGCCTTCCTCAACATCACCTTGATAAAGAGTTTCTTGAAGTACTTTGGTCAGTTTTTGAACATGACTAATGTCATTGAATTGTCCTTAAAAGTGGTGAATTATTCTAACACCTCATGAGCAATATTAAATTGATCTTCAAACACAGATCTCATGATGAGCTCACCCCCCCCCCACCCATTCTCTCCCTGATGTGATTCTTCTGCCAGCTTTCTGAGAAGTGACATCAGCCTTGGATGATTCTCAGGCTTCAGGTTGCTCACACTGTGTAGGGTGTCCTCCAAGTTCCTTGTCTTAAGACAATATTGAAATGTGAAAGTCATAGAAAATACAATCTTTTTTACTGAGACTCCACGTCATCCATCCAGTGGTATTCTTGTGTCCTCTATTACTGCTTCGCCTAGAGGAAAATCGAATTCTACATTGTGAAACTGAACTCTACCTCTGGATTAACAGAGAATTCAAAATGTTTGCTCTTGCTGAGGAATATGTATGAGCAGGTCTCTTATGGACCCGTTATAGAAAAGGCAAGGATCAGACATTGTTGACAAGCATTTCAATCACTGAGAAATCGTACACGTGCTTACTAACTACGAAGTGCCAGAAAATAAAACAGAAAGAAAAGAATTTTAAGTGTGTAATTCACGGAAGATGGAAAATAGGTGTTCCAGTGAATGTGTTCATGGGCAGGGAGTGAGGTGTCTATTCCTTTGCCTGTCAACATGCCTTCTCCAGATGACTTCTCATTCAGAATTGTTTTTATGAGGCTCTCCATAGAAATTCGAAAGAAGCATATATTCTTATCCTCAATAAGTAACAGTGTAATAGAAAAAAACAGAGAAATTGGTGAAAAGAGAGTAGTTCTGTGTTCCATTAGACTCTAAATGTTTACAGCACCCTGTGAATCTAGGAGAAAAGTCAAGTTTCCCCCCAACACAGAAAAAAAAAAAAGAAATGAGAGCGAGAGAAAAGGAAATCTAAAGCAACAGAGTTTCCAGTAGACATGCTACCCTTGCAGGTATCCTTAAACTTTTTATGCAAAAGGCTTAGTTGCCGGTTAATGGACTTACGGAGATGGTTGGACCATGAGGATGGTAACTTTGTCATTGATGAGTTCATGTTCAATGGGTAGTAAGGAGGGTGAGGATGGTAACTTTGTCATTGATGAGTTCATGTTCAATGGGTAGTTAGGAGGGTGAGGATGGTAACTTTGTCTCTGATGAGTTCATGTACAATGGGTAGTTAGGAGGCTGAGGATGGTAACTTTGTCTCTGAAGAGTTCATGTTCAATGGGTAGTTAGGAGGGAGTAGATAACTGTTGACCTGTCTTCAAAACACAGTGTCTCAGGTCACATTTTGCCTCTCTGCTTCCTGGCTGCATGAAGAGGAGAACCCTGATCACATCTCTTACCACACTCACAGAAACAGTGGAAACAACCGACAAAATGGGCAGGAAAAAAGCTTAGAGATATAAAACACTAAACCCTAAAATACAAATTATGGAGTCCAGTTATTCTAAACTGTTCATTTAGAGAATTGTGGAGTTTATTACAACAAGGGCTAAACATTGATCAAGTACCTAAAGCAGATGGGTGTCTATGATAACACAGAAAAAACCCGTGGAAGGATGCCCATTCCATGTATGTATGTATGTATGTATGTATGTATTATGTATGTATGTATATAGATTTATCAACAGCATCTGATCTAAATCACCAGAAAAAAAAACCCACAAAAAACTAGAAAATATAATTAAGAAAATGACCACATATCTATCTGAGTTGCAGCCATTGTATCCCAATCATATTAAGTATAAATGATATAAAGTAACCAATTAATAAAGATTAGCTCATCTACATATTTTCTAACCATATATATATATATGTCACTGCACTAAGTTCTGTGTAATGTTCTCACCTGGCAGAACCCAGAATAGCACAGGAGGGGATTCTCTGCACATCATTTTGATTTTTAACTGAGGTGGGGACTTGCCCATTGTAGGAGGCTGCTTGGCTGATGTCTTGGCCTGTCATGAGAGATGGAGGGCTTAGAGAGGGGCGTGCGTTCATTACTGCCTGCTTCCTGGGTGCATATTCAATGTGATCGGCTCCCTGGAGCCTATGCCTCCACGATCCCTCTGCCTCAGTGTACTGTACCCTGGAACTGTGAGCCAAAGTTAAGTCATTTTACCCTTCCGTTGCTTCTGTTAGGACATTTCATCACAGGACCCAGGAGAGTAAATCAAGACAGTAAGATAATGTAAAAATAACACCTGCCATATTATTTTGAGTTAGCAACCTAGAGCATTTACATTAATTTGGGACAAAGAAATGCATTTTAATATATTACATAAACCCCAAACTTCCGTAAATGCAGAGGATGTCACTATTCTAAACATATGGATGCTACCATAAAATACTTGAGAAAAAAAAATCTGATAGAAATATCAAGAGAAATGACATATCCATAACTACTGTAGAAAATATCAGTCTATTATCTTAATTATTGTTATACTAGGTATTCACAAAGATCACTAAGAATACAGAAAACCTGAATATCATTTCCAAGCAAGTTTACCCACTTGGTGTTTATTCAGTGGCCCACCCAAAGGAAAAGTGAAAGCACTTTAAAATATTTACCAAGAAAGAAGAAATTTTATGGTATAAAACAAACCTCGATGGATATGACAGGTATCATAAAATGTTCAAGCACATATCTATGGCACCACTACCATGACCTTACACAGAGGAAAGGGAAGAACTGTCTACAAGTGTTCATAAATGTTTATATTTCAATAGTCCCCAACTGGAAACATCCCAAGCATTGCCAACAGATGGATGTAGACTTCATAATACACACAAAATTTTTGTCAAACAATCCCAAAATTATTAATATCAGCAAAAATAATGGATTGAAAGTCAAAACCAGTATTTCTCAACCTCCCTAATGCAGTGACACTTTAATACAGTTCCTTATGTGTCTCCCAATCATGGAATGATTTTTGTTGCTACTTCATAACTGTAATTTTACTGTTATGAATCGTGATGTAAATATATGACATGCAGGATATCTGATATGTGGCCCCTGTGAAAGGGTGGGTCAACCCCTAAAGGGGTCACTGCCCATCAGCTGAGACCCACTGCCCTACACTGTATCATTTTAGACTGCATCACTTCCAAGTAGAATTATCTTTACTTTTGTGCTAATGGCCTTACAGCTATACACACGTGTTAAAATATGTACTCTTTAAGTATGCATAGTTTAGTACCCACCGATTAAACCTTCAGTAATGCTGTCATAATAAAACTGTCAATTTCCTGGCTTCCAGGAAAACATCCCTTGAAACCCTCATGAAAAGACATCTGTAACAAGAACTAGGTACTTCTAAAAATGTTTCCTCATTACTTGTCCAAAAGACAGAAAAGCAATATAGGATTTTATCATGGTACCCACAGCATTTCCCAAGCTGTAAATCTCTAGTACCATCAAGTGTAGGGAAGACGGGCCTCAAAAGATTCCTTGGAGACTCAAAGGAATGAGCTAGCTAGTGCTGAAAATGTTTATTAAAAAAAAAAAAAAAAAAAAAAAAAAAAAAACTTTATTCTTTTAAAATTTTCTTGTTAAGAGTAGTTTCTTCCGCTGCCGGTCTGGTCCCACCACCACGCCAGCCCCAAATAACACACAGAGATGCTGTATTAGATAGAATTCTGTTGGCCAGTTACTTGTTTCTTATCAGCTAGCTCTGTCTTAAGTATTAACCCATTTCTATTAATCTAAGTGTTTCCACGTGGTCTTATCTTACCGGAGAGAAGGGCTGGAGTTCTGCTCTCTCTGTCTTCCATCTTGACTCCTCCCTGCTCTTCCTCTCTCCTCCTTGTCTCCTAGTCCCACCTATCTTGCTTTCCTATTGGCCAACAGTGCTTTATTTATTAACCAATAAGAGAAACATATTTACAGAATGACATTTCTCATCAATTTTCTCTCCTAAAAATATGTATTCATTGAACCTAATTATTGGAATTGCATACTGATTAGGAATCTTCCTTGTCATTACTTTTCTTTTGGAAGTAAAAAAGTGGTATTTCTTATATTTTAATGTATTTTTTCTTTCTTTAGATTATTAATAAGGTTATTAATGTTAATTCTTTAGCACTTATGGCAACAAATGTTGATTTTTTTCTAATTGGAAGATAAAAAATAATATCTTTAGAATAAATAAAACATTTCACAATATGATAATTTTTTATCTTTCATCTTTCTTATTTTGGTTTGGCTTGTCATCAAGACCTAGAGATTGTAGAGATGATTCAATCAGGAGGGCCTGAATTTGGATCCCTAACATCCCCCCTCCCAAAAAAAAGCCAGGCATCCCCCACCACCCAGGAGAGACTTAAAAGAATAAGCTGTTCAGCAGCTTAAAATGTTTCCACGTGTGTTCTCTGTTAACAGGAGGAAATTGGAGGGGGGACATGACTTTCTTCTTGCTTCAACCACTCTCCTAAAAACAGTATCAATGTGGTGCCCATGTAACCAGATTTACATGAATTACATGCAGATTAGGGAGCTCGTGTTTCTTGTTAGGAATTCATTAATTCTAGTGCTGGGAAGTAGAAACAAGAGTATCCCTGGAGCTCCCTGGCCAGATATTCTAGTCAGAACAAAAGCATGTGGATGCAATGAAAAAAAGACAGACTTGGAAGGAGAAGAGGGGTTTAGTAAGAGTGGGTTGCAGATAGGTGAAGGTGTGAACAACCAGACACATCGTATGTGCCATCGTATGTGCGTATAAAATGTCCAAGAACAAGTTTGACAGTAAAAAAACTTAAATAAAGATAGACTGTGACAAAGATACCCAACACCTTCAGCATCCACGTGCCATGCACACACATATGACACAAAAATAATCTTAAAAATCACAGATGTAGTAGCCTAGAAACAATATTCTGTCTGATTTTTACCATATCATAGACCTTGACGAGTTTCCCCCCCCCCTTTTTTTTCATGTGGACAAGAAGAAATCACACTGTGCAGATAGGGGAAGGAACTATGGGAAAGGTGACACAATGGGAAAGAGACATTCTGAATTCTCTTTGTTCACTTTCACAGATGACAAAACCAGTTAGAAAGGAAAATTCAGTAAAATTAGGCTTACCAGTCACGTTTCCAGCACTCAACATTTTGAAAATACTCTCTTATACCTTATCTTATTTGCAGAAGATTTTCTGTATAACCTACTTTTTGAGTAAAATGTTAATTTGTCAATATGCTATGCAAGACAGAGATAAAGTAACCTATACATGCATAATCAGCACCTGGGTAGGATGAATTAGTGAATGGACCAGTGAACATTAGATAGGTGGATGACTGGATAGATAGACAGACAGACATAGTAGGATGTACAAAATGGGTATGTCAGTAGCAGGAACTGAAGTTCTTTTAATAGAGTACCCTAGATAACAACCAATTTATTCCTACATTATTCTTTAATTCTTTAAAGTACTTAATTCCTTCTCAAATAACCAGACTGCTTTGGGCATTAACTATATATCACTAGCCAAGCAATCTAAATCAGTTTTCATAATTAAATATTAAATCCCAAAAGACCTACCCATGATTAATGATATGTTATCATTGATCTCAGTTCATAAAGTTTACCATAAATATCTAAAACTATAAAAATAAAACTGTGAGAAACTGACCTTAAGAATTATAATTTTATTTGTCATAGAAGAGAAAAAAAGAAAACAGGTCCTTTCAGTCCATACAATAGAGCTTGTGTTCCAGACTGTTAAAGCCATTACTTTACTAACTGTATTTTATGTTTATTAGCTTACTGTAACAATTAACATTTATTTTCTAAGGACCTAAGATAGCAAAAGCCATTTCTGGATTTCATAGTTTTAGTCTTTCATCATAACATTTCTGGGAGACTTGATATTTTAATTTGGTACATTGCAAACATTATTTGAGAGTTTGAGAGGATGCATTAATTTGATAAACCAAAGGTCTTGATATATCATATTCCCCTATGTGCCCCGCTGACCTTTAGAAGATATGCCGTTTTCTTTCTGATGTCTTATCTGATCTCAAAAATAAATGATCAGAAAGCAAAAAGCACTTTCACTCTAATTCTCAAGGTGACATTTAAGACTGACATCCTGCTAGCAGAAGAAGATCTCAAAATTTATTCTTGTCCTGTGGGGATAAGCAAATCATTAATATAAGAAGGTATCAGGCCATTAAGTGCTTTAAATGTCCACGATAAAACTTTAAAATCAATGGGAACCTTGACAGGAACCCAATATGAAACTGGAGGACAAAAGTGGTGTACTTTGAACAGGTAAGTAGCCTCACTCGGTGAATGAGACGAGTCTGGAGATTGATTTATCAAGAAATCGAAACGCCAAGATGTTGAACCAGTCCCCTCCTGGTGATTATCACAGTGTAGGAGTTTCAGGACCACCCACACATCTTTCCTCCAGAGATGAGCTGAAGGAGATAACCAGCTCCAAGAAAGCATTACTTTGTCACTGGACTAGAGTTGACTGTCATGCTAACGTTTTTTGTAGAATGCCACGTGGTCACATTCCACAGGGATAGGGCGATTCACATCTGAAAAGAATACATCCACAGGAAGCATGCTTTTACATTAACACCACCTCAGTAATAAACAGTTGAAGTGTGTGAATATCAAAATGAAAGTGTCCTTTGTATTTGAGGCTTCACTTCTAATCTGTCAAGTTCCCAGTTTATAAGAATAGCTCTGACTTCTTGTCGATATAGTTTTGTGTATTGTGATACCATAGATAAAGTGGATAATAAGAGTGATTTCTGAGTACTTACTACAAGACATGCGTGGGCTGATTCAATCTACTACTGGGACCCACATTTTAAAAATATAGAGACTGAGGCACACCTGACAGCTAATGAAAGCTCGGCTCACTAAGAATCTAAGGCTTGCAAATGTCAGAACTAGTATCCTGACCTTAGAAACTGCAGGCCTCACAGGGGCACAATTTATTTAACATATATGTTATCATTCACATCTTTTTGGGTGTGTAAAATATAATTTGAAAAAAAAAAAGTATCCACTAAACTGCTGTCATATTGAAATCAGAGAAAAAGCAAGGTGAGGAATAAATCAAGTCTCTAGACAGTATAACCTTTTCCTTAGTGCATAAAATCTTTCATACTCAAATGACTGTTTCACATTAAAATTGGAGAATTTGTTCTGTGATTCTCTTTTTTTTTTCTTTCTCCTACAGGTTTAGGTAGGATGTCTGGGTTGGGTGACAAGGGATAGGAAGGGTGGGTAAAGTATCTACTGAAAGTAGTAATGAAGGAAAAAATATATATATAAGGAAGCTTGATACTTTATAAGCTAGTTAAAACCAAAATGTAAAGGAAAGAGTCTGAATGGAAGCCTCTTGCCTGAGTGGAGAAAGCTGATTGTAGAGGTAATAGACTAGACTACTAAGTAGCCATACTTTAGGGGTGGGATCCCTCATTCTGAATTCTTGGTTAGGAGCTGTGGAGGCCCACAAACCATACAGGCTGTTGCTTTTGGTTTCTCATCAGTCAGCACTAAGAAGTAAGATTAATACTTGTGAAGATGCCACATACTTTGGTTGTAGGGCAGAGGTACATGAAGCTTGTTGGCTAGTATTCGCAGCCTTGTGAAGGCTAATGAGGGGGAAAAGTCAACAACAGACTTACCTAGGTGTAGGTCCTATGTACTACATTAGCCAAGCGTGATGTACTCTCTGGCGTGATGCTGCTTGAGTGCTATGGAGTGACTCAGCCCTTTCTGATTAGACGTGAGGACTAATCCACAGCAGAGGATTACTGTTGGTCCGTGTAAACCTGGTCAAAATTCCATGGCTCTGGTGCCCATGTGCCTTACTGAGGAAGATGCTATTGTTTTGCTGCACGAGCTTGTCACCTTGATAAGCTTGCTTTACAGATATTTATGTTTATACCCATGAATCTGAGCTTCTCTCAACCGTGATCAGACAGAGAGACATTCTTTCAATTTTTTTACTTGGATCTAATTAGTTCTCTGCTATAATTCTACTAGTACAGTAACAATGTGAGGTGGAAGACAGCATCCTTTAACATTAACACCTTCTTTGGGCTTTCACATTATTTCCCTCCCACTTCTGATAGTACCTGATTCTTGGAAGGGCTCTGAGGGGTCATTGCAGTTGGGTTTAGAAGAATGTTACAAGTAATAACAATTTGTAATTGTCTTTTCATCTACACAGTAGTAAATCACATAGCCGTAGCCACCATCCCTTCGTCGTGGTGTTGCTATAGTAGAAGACAGGAACTCTGGAAAGAAAACAAGAGCGTTATTTCATTAAAAGGATAATTATCCCATATATCCCTTTAGTATAGCTTAAAGGTGAGCCTGCCTTCCTTGGGATGGCACCTTATTCAGGTCATTCTGCTAAGCTAGAGTGTGAGGTCTCAACCAAGGCCAGAGATTTGCCCTTAATAGAACTTAAATACGACTGTGGTCCAGATGAGGGCTTATAAAGCAAAACTCAAGCACACCGAGTCTTCTTTCCTCTTCAGTTTGGGGTTGGGTGGTTAGAGAGGATTTGGGTCACATGGTCAAGAAGTTGAGGGCCAATAGAAGTTGTAGATAGAGAGGTAGCTCGCACCCGTGAAAGATGGAACTGAATGACTCTTTAAAGAGTGAATGGTGGGGGTCAGATTGTATCTGTGTTGTCACCTATGATACAAGAAATAGACCATTGATGTATCTTCTAATAAACTAAGGTAAAGTGAAAGTACTAATGTCAAGGTTCGTATCAACCAAGGAAGGGTAGGCAAAAACTCTGCACATTCCCTCATTGATATTAAAAAGTGAATGCAAAACAGCAGGATGTGAAGTCACGTTTGACTTCCTGTAGCCACATAGGTGTCCTTCACAAAAGGTATGGATGTGGCGGACACTGTCTCAGGAAACGCTTAGAGGAAAGGCTTCTGACAATAGTCATAATCAGTGAGCCAGACCCTGTGTGGGCATCTATGCATGGCAGTATCTTCTCCCGAAGAAATTCCTCAGGGGAAAAACAAACAAACAAACAAACAAACAAAATACAAAACAAAACTGACTTTCATCTCTTGTTCCTGCAGTCGATGTTCACACACATCAATTGAAATGTTAATTGTATCAAAAGACTTAAAGTGCTTTCAATAGAGTACTTTAATATACCTGACCACCCAGAGCAGCTCAGGCCACTGGTCTTTTAGAGAAGATTATCGAGTGTAGCAAGTTGTATCACAAATGCGTTTAATACGTCATTGGTTCATTTATATGTCTTCGACTTCTGATGGGACAATAACAACACAAATTCGTCATAAAGTTGCAGCATTGAGGTCATCAAGATGACGGCAGGGTCTTTGCTTGACCTGGACAGTTTACTCTTGTCACAACTCAAGCATAGGAGAGTCACTTGCAAATAGTAGATACCAAAGCCAAGAAGAAAAAAAATGTTTTTATTCGAATTTTTAAAAAAGGGGAATTCTTGCTTAATTGGAGTAAAAGAGTCTGAAGAAATTAATGAACCTGTTCCCTCACAGGGAGGGTATGCAAAGTGTGCAAAGTAAAAGTATTCACATCTGCGAATCACCAGCCTGAGCGCTGTATTGCATTCTGGAAGTACTGGATACTTGCTGGTTGTCGGGATCCCCCTCCTTGATGATGTAAGGGACTGCCTTCTCAACTTCTTCCTGTATGACAGTTCAAAGCCTGAGTGCCTTCCTTTCCATCCCTTCCCCTAAGTTAAGTTAATGCCATCACTTAATAGCCCAGGCATTCCGGGGCTCACTCTTGAAACCTTTTCTCTGAATTGGCACTGTTCCAGAGGTTTTCTTCACATGGTTCTGAGCCAAGACATTCTTCAATCCCTACCCTTCGCAATCACACTGAGATTACCACACTGAAGTAAGTTACCATGGGATCTGCTTTATTTTTAACCTGTGAAATGCAAGCATCTGTAACAGGCTCCTAAATCTTGACATAGACTTATTAGTTATGAATGCTCACTAGGCTCATTTCTTTTGTTTTGATTTTGCAAGACAGGGTTTTACTGTATAGCCTTGGCTGTCCTGGAACTCGCTCTGTAGACCAGGCTGGCCTCGAACTCACAGAGATCCACCTGCCTCTGCCTCCCGAGTGCTGGGATTAAAGCCGTGTGCCACCAACGCCCAGCTTCTGGCTATGATTTTAACTCTGATTAACCTGTTTCTCTTTATCTACCTTTCCTGCCTGGCTGCCTGGCCCCAGGCATGTCCTGTTCTTCCTCCCTGTGGTCTCCTCCTTCTTCTTGCATCCTTCTCTTATTTTGTTCTGTCTTCCAGCCCCGCCTATCCCTCTCCTGCCTAGCTGTTGGCCATTCCCCTTTTTATTAGACCAATCAGGCGCCTCAGGCAGGCAAGGTGAAACAGATGCAACACACCTTTACACAATTAAGCACACATCCTTACATCGTTAAACAAATGCAGCATAGACAAAATGATGCGACACGCCTTTACACAGGTAAAGTGATATTGCATAGCATAAACAAATGCATCACATCGTTACACAGTTAAATATCCTACCAAAATCCACTTTGTCCTCTTTTGTACAATAAACCCTTCTTTTTAGAGGAAGTTCAACATCTTAACAAGGATGAAAAACCTTATTACTTCTTTTTACATCAGAAGTAATAAAGGAGTGGCCCATTCCTCTTCAGATATGCACCACGCTGTCCTTAAATACTCAGACGATAAATTAATACATAATACTCTGTAGCATTGCATGTTGCCGGGGAATGCATTATGAAAACTGATAACACACGTTAAAAGCACTAAGGTTGGCAAGGTTTGTAAAGGGAAAATCAGTGCAGTCAGAGCAAAATGAGCAAGAGAGGGTTTAGGAGAGGCGTGGGGAAAAGTGCACGGAGGATTTGCACTGCTGAGTCATCCCCAAGAAGGACTTTGCATTTTAATCCAGGGTTCCCAGCAAAGATGGGCTGTACTGTCTGTCATGTTTGTTTTAAGAAGAACGCTTGGGATGGCCATAAGTATTTCATAGTTAAACATTTTGCACAGGAGCTTTGGCAGTGACTCAGTTCATAAGGCACTTTCCATATGAGCGCAAGAACCTGATTGGGTATCCGCAGAACTTACGTAAAAATCTGGGTGCAACGGCCCCGCCTGTAAAGCTACCAGGGAAACACTTTAGGCAACACAGCTACATTTTAGCAGAAAGAAAAGTAGGCTTGAGGTTGGAGAGGGCGGCACTTACGGGGTGCCTTACATATAAATTAGCCGAGAGGAGGGCCGTCAGAGGCAGCAAGGCTACCCTAGAGATCCTGAGTGAAGGAGTGAGAAGTCGGGTATGGGAAAGGGAATGATTGTTAGGTTGCTAGAGCTCCAGAGTAAGCTGAGACATTAGTGTCATAAAAGTGAAGACTAGGACCATGGTCATCAGAGTCTTGGACGCTTGTGGAACAAGGGGATAGACAGAGGTTGGCCCATCAACAAGAGTGAAGCAAAATAGGGAAAGTCAACTATGGTCAACATCAAACAGTTCAGTATTTAAAAGAGCTACTAGAGAGAGCTGCAAATACTTCCAACAAAAAAGGCATGCTAGATGTTGGAGTTGACAAGAAACATGAAAACTTCCCTGCCATGATTGTGATATACTGCATGACACATTATATTCTGTAATACGAACAATTACTATGTTTTGGTATGAAAAGAAATCCAGTTTTAAAGAAGGTAACTATGACTTTAGGCTACAGAAAAAGAAACAGTTTTGCCTCTGTGTGTATTTATACTAGTATTGAGCAGAGAAGAAAATATCCACTCCTACTTTCTCCAGGATTTGACAAATAGTCCCTATTTTAAGCATGGAAAAATTATGGAGTGATGGCTTCCATTATATAGACAGTCGTCCCTGGTAAATGGGAGTTTTAAAAAGATAAATGTCTTTCATATCTGTGCTCACATAATTTCTGAACATCACAGTCATATTTGGAAAATGCATTTGTTATAATTTTACACAAAATCAAGTCTGTGATTATCTACCACAACATTAAAAAAAAAATCAGGACACACTGATATTTGAGATACAAGAGATTTTCCATTGCCTTGTCCTTTTTCTCTGGAGCGATATTGACTTGGTTGGGATGGTTTACAGCTATTTCAGAACGTTTTTCCAAACTCATTAATAAAGGTTCTCTGGAGGACCAGAATCGATAGAATGAACGTTTGCAGGGTTGGTTTGCACAGGTAGATGAAAAGTCGGTCCACAATGACAGACGACTCATGAAAGCTGCATCTGAAGAGCATCCTCTGTGACATGCAGGCCCATCAGTTAGTCACTCTCCTCTTCCTAGAGACGGTGTACTGCCTATGTAACCCTGCTGAGGGCCCATGCGAATCCCACAATCTCCGATTTTCCTAGATTCTTAAGTTTGTTTGCTTTATGGGTCTTATGACCCACCTGCCTCCTTCACGATTCAATTTGGAGGAAATTTCCACAAAACTCTGTCTCTGTCTCTGCCTCTCTCTCTATGTCATCAGTCATTCACTCCTTCCCTCCTCTCTCTCTCTCTCTCTCTCTCTCTCTCTCTCTCTCTCTCTCTCTCTCTCTGGGTGTGTGTATGTGCATGGGTACAGTGGCCCGTGAATGTGGAGATCAGAGGTTCACCTGTCATTCCATGCCACCACTTCCTCCTTCTTCTCCAGTTCCTCCTCCTCCTCTCTTCCTTCTTTCTCTCTTCTTTATCATCATCATCATCATCATTGAGGTAGGGTCTCTCACTGAACATCGAGATGCTATTTAGGGTAGACTAGCTGGCCACAGACTGCCTTGGGACCCCCCTGTCCCCAGCTCCCTGCCACACCTCCCAGAACTGTGCATGGCTTTGGCGTGTGTAACTGTGGGAAATCAGATTCACATATCGCACATCAAAGCCACTAATGCCCCTCCCTGTCTCCTTCTACTGAAAAGTAGACAGAAAGAAATTTCTGTCCAGGCTCCGGGATTTGTGGTGGGGCCACATACATCTAGTACAGATCTTCCCTAATCAGTGTGGTCCTACCTAATGATTCTAGAAACACCGCCAGAGTATACTTTACCAATTTTCTTGTCCTTTCTTAGGTTGATAACCAAGGACCATCATTACACTAATATCGTGCTTTAAGTAGCTATACTTTTAAGATGTGAATTTGTCCTTGTTGCATCATGTCCTGTCTGAAATTACAAAGTCAAAATAAAAAAAAAGTGGCTTTGATCATACTTCATTTTGGTATTGGTAAAGGGAAGATAAGGTCTCAACATCATCAGAGATAATGACATTGAGAAAAAAATAATTAAATAACCATATTTGAGACCCGTCTCTCACACTGTCAAATATGGTGTCCTGTTTTATGTTGAGATCTGTAAATGATACTTTAGCATGGCACTTAAAATGCAGCTTCTGTGACTGAGAAATTGAATTTCAATTTTCTCTAATTTTAGTCTAAGTGGGTGAATATCAGGTAACATAGCTTTAGAGAAAGTAAAATACAATATCTAAACGAGGAGGAGACTATGACATACTCTCCTTCTGTAGCACTTCATTTAAGAATGAAAGTTATGATCCCTAGTGCACCAGAGGACTTTGGGAGCACACCCCCCATGGAGGGACACTCCCTTAGCCTAGAGGCAGGAGGGACAGCCTAGTCCCTACTCCAAATGACTTGACAGAGTTTGATGATTCCCCCATGGAAGGCATCACCCTCCCTGTGCAGTGTGGGGGGGGGGAAAGAGGGACGAGGGGGGGCATGGGACAGAGGGAGAGGGAACTGGGATCGATATGTAAAATAAGAAAAAAATAATAAAATAAAAAAAAAGGATGAAAGTGATGGAGGGCTTAAGTCTCCCTTCATTTGATGAAACCCGCATCTGGCACCATTATCTGGTCAAGGACCTACAGCAAGACCAATCCTAGTTTCTAGAAGAGAGCCTACTACTACCCTACTAAATGGATATAGTATTAACTGGCTCCTAATGATTCATTGTTTTACCCATAGATTAATGCGTCTCTCGGTCTTCATCAGAAAAGCTTCTATTAGTAATGCCTGGAGATTAACTCATAGACCTGCAACTGGCCAAGATGCAGAGAATGAAATGCTGTTGAGTGCTCAAACCAAATGGGGCATCTATATCATACTCCTCCCTCTCAAACCCCAGCCATCACTGTGGAAGAGTTGGTGGGAATAGTGTAAGAACCAGAGGAAATAGGTGACTACAAGGACATATGGACACATAGGGATTATGATAGCTTTTACAGGTCTTGTGCAAGCTCAAGCAAGACCAAGACATAATGAGGATGCAGGTGTGAAGTCCCGCCCCTCGGAGCTACTAGTAATCAGAAGAGCGAAAGTCAGTTATTTTTAAGAGTGTATCCCTTGATAAGTTGGCCACACTCTGCCTGAATGTCAAACATCAAAAGAGATTGGGCAATGAATATTGTTCATGATGAGCTAATACACAAAATATCAGGAAACAAAGTTGTTTGAGAGAGAGACAGAGACAGAGACAGAGAGAGAGAGAGAGAGAGAGAGAGAGAGAGAGAGAGAGAGAGAGGAGGGAGGACCTGGGTCTGTGAAGAGCTGGGGAAGGAGGGAGTGAATATGATCAAGGTATATTATGCAAAATTATGAAAGAATAAAATGTGTATTGAAAAGGAGTTCAGGGGAAAGCGTCAAGAAGCACCTTGTAATATATGTGAAGCTCTGATGACAAAATGAAGGGAAATAGTCAAGTCAGGGATACAGGTATCAAAGTGAAGGTTTTCATGTCCTAACATACAAAGGAGACCAGGAATAGCCTAGAGAAATTACCAGGTTAAAAGCAGAAAGGGAATATAAAAACTCAAAAACTTGAAATATTAATATCAGTTCAATTGCATTTTCAGCCTTCCATCTCTGCTGGCCCCACATCCATGGGATCAACTAATCCCAGACCAAAATTAGTCAAAACTGTTTATTTGCACTAAGTTTGATCAGATATTTTTCTTTGTCATTTCTTAATAATCTAAGGAATAACATTTAATTGTATATGATATTAAAATTAATCTGTAGGCGACAGAAATTGTGCGAGAAAACCATTGTAAATGAATGGTGCATTAGATGCTGTGACATTTTATGCAAGGGTGTAAGCTTCTGTGGATAGGCTCTTCTTTGCAAGAGTGGGATTTGTGTCCTCATACAAAGTGGTCAGAGCAGGACCATTTGTCTAGTTTAGGATGTGAGGATGTGGGGAGAAGACATCATCTGTAAGAAGGTCCTGACCTCACCAGAGTCCAGCCAGACTGGCACCCTGGTCCTAGGCTTTGCTTATATATAATCTACATTGTGACATGTAGTTATTTATAGAATCAGAACAGAATAAACAGATATACTGAAAGCAGAACTGTTCAAAAATCCATTTTGGTATAATAGAAGTAATGGAAGTTATTGCCATTTGAATTTTTTTTTTAAATAGAACTTTCAAATTTTTCCTGTTTTCATTTGTTCTGTATCTTCATAGTGTTTCACACACTGAAGACATCATCAGTTCTTACCTCTAATTACACTCAGCACAATTTAATTCAAGAATGATGGCCTGAGTTGATCACTGAAACCTAAGCGGCAAAGGCCAGATGCGGCAGTGCTCATCTGCAGCCCAGCATTTCTGTGTTGAGATGGGAGACAGAGACAGGAGGATTACCCAGAAGCCCCACGGCCAGCTAGCCTAGAGTGTACAGCATTAAAAACAGCGAGGTGCTCCCTCAACAAAGTGAAAAGAGAGCAGATTCCCAAATGCTGTCATTTGCTCATCCCCACACAACATGGAACATGTATGCGTGTACGTGCACACACACACACACACACACACACACACACACACACACACACACACACACGTTTTCTCTTAAAAAGTAACACCATTAAAATGGGCAAATTATCTGAATATATATTTCTCAAAGATACACAAATCACAAAGAGGCGTGTGAAAAAAGTGTTCAAGAACACTATTCATTAAATAAATCTAAGTCCAAAAACATGAGCAATAACGCCTTACCTCCAAGTTAGAAGGGTTGCTATGGAAAAGGTCAGCAAGAACGAAATCTGGTAAGAGCGCTGAAGTCTGCAGCTGCCGTGGCGAATTGTGTAGACTTTCCAAAATGAGCAGGAATGCAACAATTGTCCTCAGATGCAATCACCACACCACCAGAGGTGCGTCCAAAGTAAACAGAAACAGCACATTGAAAAGCTATTCACATTTTTGTGTCTATTGAAACACGTTCAGAACCTTTGAGATGGAGAATTAACTGGAATGACCACTAATAGGCGGGTGCCCAAATAACAAGTAACATACTCATGCATGATGTAATACGACTCTTCCATGAATAATAAATAATAGACTCACTTCTATCACAGTGATGATGTGGATGGCAGTAAAGGGTGTTACTAACCCTGTCAGGATTCAGAAGACAAGCAGAGCATACTCTTGTTTATTTGTGGAAACTGACGGATGCACAGGTAAAGAGTAGAGTGGCAGTTAGCAAAGTCTGGGAAGATGGTGTGGGTCATAAAATGAGAGGAAGGTGGGCAGGTACAGGGGAGACATTGTGTAGGAGGAATAAGTCCAGTACTCTATGGCATAGCAGGGCATCTGTGGTTGACAACAGTCTTGCATTTCAGAGTGTCTAGTAGAGAGAATATTTCAATGTTCCCCACACAAAGGGATGATAAATGTTTGAAATAATAGAGACTGCCATGATCCTGAGCTGGTCAACAGATATTGCAAGTGTATGCATTGAAATATTACACTGTCCACGAGTATTCAGAAGTATTTAGGGAACAGAATCTAGCATATAGTTGAGATTGAGTGAAGGTTCATATTTAGTATGAGAACAAACAAATCTCCTGGAGGAGAAAAACTGATGTAACGTGAAATTTTTCTTTCCTGACTGGGAGTCTCCACCAGTACTGTTCTGTTCTCATTATCTACACTGTCTCTGTGGCCTTTATCCATTCCTTTACTACCTCTGCTATTCTGCATAAGACTTCCAGAAGAGCAAGTTTCAAAAAAATGCTACAATGTGACAAACTACCCATTATCTATAGAGCGATTTTACTCAGTAGCACAAAGTAAACCCTTTAGACTAAAAGGGAAACTAAAAATATTAAATGGGTGGTAACATTTATATATCTAATATGCAAAGGTATATATTTTTACATTTTAAAGTTTTATTTTATGTGTATATGAGTTCTGTATGAATGCATATATCCGTGTGCCACATGTATACGTGGTGCCCACAGAGGCCAGAAAAAGATTTCAGGTCCCCTGGAAATGGAGTTACAGATGGTTATGAGCTATGATGTGGATGCTGGGGATCAAACCCAGGTCCTCTGGGAGAGCAGACAGTACTCTGAAAGACTGAACCATCTCTCTAGCTTATGAATGTCTGTACTCATATGTACACATGTAGTATTTAGTAATATTTGTGCATCTTATGCTATGTGTGTGTGTTCCTGAGTGTATGTATGTGCACCCTGTGCATTCAGAAGCCATAGAGGTCAGACGTTTTTAGCTGCTGTGTGAGGGCTGGGAATTGAACCCTCTAAGCAGTCTGAGCTATTTCTCCAGCCCCCATAAAAGACATATTTTTTAAGCAACAAAAGCAAGGTTCAGAATAGTATATGGTTTGTCATCCTTTGTGAAAAGAACAAAAGCAATAAAGTTATCTGTTCAGAAACAATAGTGTATGCAAACCTAATAAAATGATTTTAGAAGGTTGTAAACAAGAGTAGAAGCAAGAACAATTTGATTCTGAACCAACTTAAGGAATTACTGCCTACTTAAAAGCTAAACTTGATTGAATGTTAAAAAGATAGAAACAAATAGGTCCAATTTTGCCATCTGATTATTTTCAATGGAAAAGTACATCTGTTACAAAGATGTCTGATTTTAATCATAGCAGCGATTTAGGAAAGAAATTTGCCCAAAGATGTTAAGCAACTAGATAATTAGTATTTAATGTGCAGATATTATCACAGAGAAAATCACCCATATTTCTAAAAGTTCATATCCTTGAGGCCTATCCTATACCATATATCAGTGGACTAGAAGTAGACTTTGAAAACATATGTTTTGTTGGGGAATTTTGTTTTGTTCATACTGAGGTTATTGAATCTACTTTGAATAATCATGATTAAATATTATGCTGTCACATATTAAAAATCTTTAAGCTATCAAAACTTTAACTGACTCCAGAATGTAACAGCAAATGTCTAAACATATTAACAGGAGTTGTTTGACATTTTCAAGTTGACATTATTTTTTTTACTTCATTTATTCATTTAAAAAATTCCATGTCTACAAGTCCATTCATTTCTTTAACTTAGCATGATTTGATAATGTTATGGAATAAACCACAAACATAGATGTATAATTTTAATGTAAAGGAAAGGCTCTGTGTTAGTCGGGCTTCTCTGGAGTTAGAAGAAACAGTTATGAGAATAAATGTATTCTGGAAGTTGGTTCAGTCAATGACAGGTGCTGTGCAATACCACAGTATGACATCTGCATGGCAGGGTGAGTCCAAAAGCTGTGTGGGAGAAGAGGAGTCCTACTTGTCAGCCTGGAGTTCAGAAGCTTAGAACTCCTATCTGGGGACAGGCAAGAACAGTATCTCAAGCTCAGAAAGATGGAGAAGATCGGAAGATGCCCATCTACCACTAATGAAGGGTACCCTTTATCGTGAGAGGTACTGAATCCAATGCTAACCTAGGATGCACTCAGTCATGCCTAGAAATAATGTATCAGTAGTACCTGTCTGGGCTTTCCATGTCCAGTCAAGTTAACATAGAAAATTAACCATCATGGTTCATACTTATTGCAGAAAAAAAATTCACATATTTCAAGTTGAATAGTGTAGGTACCTGTCACTGAACTTCATTACTGTTTGGGAAAGTCTGCACTTATAATTTGGGTTGAAAGATAGAAAGTTCCTTTCTATACAGAACTTTGTACTCTGTCTGCAAAACATCATTTGTGAAAACAGTCAAAGTTCACTCAGATGCAGGAAGATAGAGATTATTTAAAAAAAAAAAAAAACACACACACTCTATTCCTTTCTGTACAGACAGTCCTGGTTGACTGTCTCTACAAGAGACACTGAGAACTCTCTAATCTCTCTAATGCCCTTTTAATATGTTCCCTTCCACCTAATAAACAGAACAGTTTGATTCTGCTTCTTACATCTGAGAACGTTGAGTCATAGACAAAGACTTTGGTTTGAACCCCATTTAAAATGGGTTAGGGATATTTGTGGAAGAGAGATTGAAATACTGAGCCAGAGGAACAGGAAGTTTGCTGTGAGGTTATGTCTCCTAGCGATGTCAGACCCCACACCCGTGATGTCTCACCAACATAGACAGTGCCTAAACATGTGCTGAATAAGGACAACAGCAATAGACTTGCTAAGTGGACATGGAAAAGACCACATGGCCTAAACCCTACACAAAACTACAGGTAACTAAGGAATGCTGAGAGTGGGAAGAGAGTCTTTCCTAGGGAAGAACATACCAACAAATGTTTATCTAGTACTATATGGTCAGCCCTACAAACATACACATGTAAATAACATGGTATGAACTCTACAGGTTGTGGTTATGTATTTATGAACCTCACACACACCACCACCACCACCACCACCACTAAACAACAGCAATTAAAGAAAAGGAGGCCATGGATCTGAAAGAAAGCAAACAGAAACAGAGAGTTTAGGAAGAAGGAAAGGGGAAAGGGAAATATCATTATATTATAATTTCAAATATTTTTAAAATTAAAAATATATGAGAAACTAGATACTAGCAGTTTACTTGAGAGAAAATGCAATAGATGAAGTGGCTTCTAACTTAATGTAGCTCATCGTACTTCACATTTCCTCTAAATTGCCCATGTATGCTTAGGGAGAGGACAGGGCCAAAGGCAACAGGGAACCGTGATGCTACAACTCCAGGTTGGTGAGCAGTCACCAGTTACACCTGCTTTGGCTTTGTGGTGGTAGCAGAGAAGGCACAAAATGAAAGTTAATGGCAAGAACAAACAACCTTCTTTATTTGTTGTTGCTTTTTGTTTTTGTTTTCTCTGGAACATCCCACACATTTCTGCTTAAGATGTCACTTAAGGATTCAGTCTGTCCCTGGGGGGGTCTTAGCACATTACTTTTAATTACTCCCAAATAACGTAACCCTAAGTCTCCTCACACAAGTGTTTTCAGAGAATCACTCATTCTCTTCTTGCCAGACAGAGCCTGAGTTTGCTTCTTGTGTAACCTGAGAAATCACACGACAGCAGTATTTTCTCCAGCTGTGTTGGAGAACTGGGTGTGTCTGTCACGGATGCATTGGTCACAGTGGTCGTAATGCCCGGGTTCCTTCTGGTTGTCTCTCCAGCTCATAATTATGTCTCCCCACTGCAATGAGTCTCTCTAAACCTCATGGTCTCACAGACTGGTCAATGTAACTTGTTCATTTGGTCCAGCCACAGCTGCCTGCATATTATAACCTTCGAGAACCTTTCCTCAAATTTAAGAGATATAAAAAGAATGTGAGTTAGTATGAAATTCCAAATCACAAAGATGAAACATTTCACCAGCATTAACAAAAATGATTCATTTACCATAACAACTGTAGGTGCTGTCTCACGTTGCTCAGGGCCTAGAAGCTCCCCATCAAGCCCTTTTGATTGGGTTTAAAACACTTATTTTGGGTGATAGGGCCACTGATAAAGTGTGTATATTCCAGTGGATGGCCCCACAGCCATGTACATATGGGAAACACTAGTTGGATTGAAGTGATTATGAAGGGAGCGTACAGAAGGTAATGATTTATGGATAGGACTAATGTACTTTGTATAAATGTGTAAAATGTGCTATGAATAAGCAAATACATTATTAAAACCCAAAAGTGATACACACACACACACACACACACACACACACACACACACTACCTACCTCCAGGACACACAAAAGGAGATCAGATCGATTCCTTTACTGTACAGGGAGAAGGGTGGGGTATTATCTCTTTACTACTAGAAAGCAACACGTGACCTGCCCCTTTAAGAAGGCATCCCTCCATGCCACATTCAGCTTAACGAGCCCTTAGGGTTATTTTTTTATCATGGATAGGGATGATAAAACTCACATTTCCTAAGTTGTATGAGATTTTTTGTGAATGTCTCTATGTAATGAAATCTACTTCATAAATCCCTAACTAATTTTCCCTGTTTACTTCATCTACTTTCACATTGTGCAAATGTGACTTTTACTTGGGGGGTTCATACCGTAGCACTGGGAAGCAAACACACTTATAAACCCTTCCCACCGCAGTAGTGCTAAGGCTGGGACAGATGCCTCGCCATCAGCCACTGTCGCCACAAAAGAGACAGCTTCAGTCCCATGTAGAGCAGCCCCACATCTTCAGGAGGAGCTATCCTGAGATGCTCTTCTACAGAGTAACCCACAGTCAGAGTAACTTACAAGTCAGTCTGTAAGTGACTGGTTTATGGGGTTTCAATGCAGAAGGCAACGCTTCTGTATGCAAGGTGATGAGTAGGCAAGATGGGCGGGGCCATTGTCAAACACAGGCCATCCAAAGAGCTGGGTGACTCACCAACCAGGAGCCCAAGAGTGAACAGTGAGACAAAGCCAGGAAGGCAGCATCCAGTGCCGACTGCAGGGAGCCAGTGGCACTCACTAAAGCAACACGCATTAACATGCATTTATAGAAAAACGGGGGACATGAGACTCCAAATGTAAGCCTAGAAATCCCTGCCCTAGAAGCTGGGGTCTGTCCGCTAGACAAGGGAATAAACTCAACCTTAGGAAGAAAGACTTGAAGTTTAGAGTAGGTTTAATGTCCATGTGTCCTTATCAGAGATTGCTGACGGGAGAAATATCCAGTAATGACAATTCAGCAAGGGGCCCAATTTTCTCTATACTTGCTCATTTGATGATCATGTCTAGTCCAATGTTCAAATCCATAACTGGCGTCCATCCTGTCTATGTATTTGGGTGGCTTTACTTTCAGACTCTCCTTAGAGACATAGGATATTCCTCGAAGTCAGTACGCCTGGATCTCATTCCCATATCCGCCCCAACCCTCATTCTACAGTTGTTTGCACGCCAGCAAAAACATTAGCAGTCCCCACTCTTTTTCAACCCAGACGCCATTCCTTACTTGCTTTCTTCAGAGTATACTTGCTCTTCAGTAATTTCCGTTAGCACTCCTACAAATATGCTCATTCTTCTTGCATTTCCATTACTAATCTTTTTTTTGCTTCTACTTGAATATTTATAGACGGAGATCCCAGATTGGTTCACAGCCCAAACAAGTTCATATTTCCCTCTTTAGAGCCACTTATTGCTCTTGGTCAGTGATTTTCTAGAGTTTCTATAGGAGCCTTGCCCGGAGCAATCATTTTACACTGTGCTTTGTGGGGAGATAGCTAGGGTACTTAAGAAAGGCGTTTTAAGAATATTGGTGTTGTAAGCCTTATATGACTTAATTAAGTGACGCAAGAGATTAAAATATAATAATAAGCAGTTTCTCAACCACGGTTCTTACAGGAATATGTAAATGGTTTTGTTTGTAGTTAAGATAAAGGAGGTATTCTATTAAACTATCTCCAGACCATAGCCCTTTTCTAGTTTCTTAATACCACTTTCCAACCACCCACACCACTGTCTCCAGCTACATTTCTGTCACAGAATACATCTTACTAACACTAGGTCTGGACTATTTTCAGCCTATTTAACACTAAAGCTGTATGGTCATTGGGAACTTTTTCTGAGGTATTCTAACTGACCCATCAATTTCCTTTCATTTTTTAAATAGACGTCTGTTTTGTCCATAAAATATGTCACCTCTTTCTCAGATGATTATCAGACTTGAACTATGACCTCTTCCACATCTGTTAACATCCACTTTTTTATTCTTTTAAAGAATCTTTGGTGTGTGAGTGAGTGTGTGTGTGTGTGTGTGTGTGTGTGTGTGTGTGTGTGTGTGTGTGTATCATGGCTTGCTCATGTAGCTCATAGGACAACCTTGGGTGTTAGTCCTTGTCTGCTACGTTGTTTGATACAAGGTCTCATGCTTCTGAATACCCAGGATATCTGGTTCAGAATCTTCTAGGCATCCTCTTGTCTCTACCTCCTGCCTCACTGTAGTAGTGTTAGGCTTAGAGGCATGTACACTGAATCTGGCTTTACGCGTGTTCTGGAAGTTTGAATGCATGTCCTTATACTTGCATGGAAGTTGCCGTACTACTTAGAACCAACATTTAAATTTCAATCATATTTCTTTCTACTGGAACATTGCATCTACTTGAATGTAAGTTCAGGGACAAAGAAATCTTATATATCTGTTCAACTACAGGCTTCCAAATCCAAAAGTGCCATAACAGGATATTCAGTGAAAATGTAAAGAGAAATAAAAACAGGATAAAAGAAAACAAACAAGGATTGGTTAAACCAGATTTAAGTATCAATACAGGCTTTTTGCAATGCTAATTTTACTACTTTAAAAGAAAGAAACCAGTTGAGGAGACTACATGTTGTATGATTCTAACCACATGATATTGTGCAAAAGGCAAAACTATTATTGGTCCAGTTAAGAATTGTATTTTCCAGGTGTTAATGGAGGGTGGAGATGGAGGGTTGTGAGATAACTAACTTCTACTGTCACCCAGACACCCTAGGGAAGAGAGAACCTCAGTTGATGAATTGAACCATACAACTGACCTGTGAGAATATGTGGCATTTTCAGGATTGATTTTTATGCCATTGAAAATACTTTACCTGAGCCAGGCATGGTAACACACATCCTTGATCCCATCACTCTGAAAGCAGAGGAGATGGATCTCTGTGAATCTGAGGCCAGCCGGGTCTACATAGTGAGTTCCAGGACAGCTAGGGCTTCATAAAGAGACCCTGTCTAAAATAAAATAACATAAAGTAAGATAATAAAAATAAAACCAAGAACATTAAAAAAAACTACCTGGTATTATAATGATTGATAAAAATTAATGTTTGTGTATTCACAAACAAAATATACAGTCTCAAAGACAAAGCTTGGTGTAACCTTTGGAATTTGTGATGTGATGATGGTGTGTCTGTGTGGACTCATCAGGTATAAAAAGTCATCGTTCTTGTGGGTATCTGGGTAATCAATAGGCTATGTGTGTGGGAAAGGAGTGTAGAAGAAAATATCTTCCTCCTTAAATTTGCTACCAACTACTCTTCAAGGATAAAACCTTTAGGAAACAGGTAGCATTGTGTTCTCATCTACAGTCAATGCCTAGGTTTGCAGTACCAGGCACTATTTCATATATGTTGAGTTAACCATAGGTCCAATCAGAGAGATGTTGTTTACCAACAAAATATGAGTGTCGCTACTGCACCTCTAAGGTATCTCATCATGCTGGCCATTGTTGAGGGGCATAGGCATCACGGCTGGGCAGAGCAATTTATTTCCTCCCTTAGCAGCTGGTACTTTGAAAGTTAGTCCTCAGATCCACATCAGCTCCTCCAAATCCTGTGTGTAAATTTCACGGCCACGTCAGTAGTAGGGACTTACACTCAACCCCTGTGAGCCACTATGAGTAACCCCAGGCCAATAGCAATGGCTTATGTTGCTTTGGGAGTCCCTTAAACTCCCCTGATCAATGGCTCAAAAGGAGATTTCTCATGCCTAGAGATTTTTTTGTTTTGTTTTGTTTTGTCAAACACATATATGGCTCTTGAAATAGGCTTTAACAACCTAGGTGGATAGCTTCATTTACGATTATACGTATGTATGTACGCATGCATGCATGTATATAGTTTTAGGACAATGTAAGATAATATAATTTGCTATGGATTTTTCAAATATCCGTAGTGTTATTTATTTTCCCACTTTCCCACTATATCTGCTTTGTCCTTCTCCCTCCCTAATTAACTCCTCTGTTTAATTTTTTCCCCATTTCCCTCTTCATAGTACCTGTATCCTGTTATCCCATTGCTAAACACACTCTAAATACTCCTCTTTATATTCACAGACAACAGGAACGCTTATCCCTCATCTTTGCTCTTTCTGCAGTAGACAAAAATCATTGCATACGGTCACTCCTGGTCAAGGTGCAGAACACAGCTGATTACGAGGTCCTCAGACCCAGCTGATACAGCTGTAACACAAGCCTCACACCCAAGAAGACATAGGAAACATGGCAGGAGAGGGGACCGGGAAACTACATCCATGGATCTACACAGTATGAATGCTTAAACTAGGCTTAACAATGGTAGGAGCAGAGCACTCGTCAGTAAGAAGACAGGGCATGTCATGGGGTCACTAGATAAAGAGCTACGGGCAATAGTGACCGCTGAGAGAAGGGGTTTTAATCTTCCCCAGGGATGAGCCCCTAAATGGTCATCTACTAACAAGTGATCAGGTGTAAAAATGTAATACAGGGAACAATAAACAGGCTTAGTTCACACATACATGCAACAATAATAAAGAAAAAGAGGCCATGAATTTGAGACTAGAACATGAGAGAGATGATTAGAGGGAGGAAAGGAAGAATGATGTGATTATATTTTAATTAAGTAAATGGAAATTTATAAATGCTATATGCAATTAAATATAGTTCTAAACAAGTGTATTGATCATTTTAATATTGTAGCACTAAAATATATCCATCTGTTTGAAAGTGATGGCAGTATTTTCTTGGCGATATGGTGTTCATTCCTTGAGTATTATTTTAATCAGTCATTTCATACTTACTCTTACTGATTAATAGTAAATTATTTCATGCAAATTATTTCAGTCTAATGTTTTTAAATTGGACTGATTTCTTGCTGACACATGATATAAATTAAGAATCTTAATACATGATTTATCTTCCCTCAGAAACAATTTTTAGACCAATATATTTTATATTTATACCATATTAAGAAGTTATTACATGAAAACATGTAAATATGTAAGTGGTATTGTCATTAACTCTACTTAAATATTTTAATTAAAATTAGTATTCCCCTATATAAACTATAAGATTATGTTTCATAAATATTTTCATAAAATTCTTTTGATATATTAGGTAGCCTCAAAAATTTTTGTTCCTCAGTTAAGTCTTGCATTACATCTTGAGAATGAGTGTATTGAAGTGATGTCAGAAAAGGTACATTGTTACATGTACTACCAACTTAAAATTTGTCAGACTTTAGAAATAGGAATATTGTTTCTACAAAGTCCGATTCAATAGGTATCTATTGTTGAGATTTATTACAATCTTCACACAAGTTTTTGTTGAAGAATTTTCATTTAGGAATGAATACATATTAACAGCACCTGAGCTATAAAAATCTATTTAGAGGACCTTGAATATCATACTAGATATTATTAGACATTTATAAAGTGCCTCAGGTTGACCCTCAGGAGTTCAGATTTACTCATTTCACATAACTTCATGAAAGTTTGATGCAATATAAGGAATTACTTTGGAAATTTGGTTTCCCTAACTCAGAAACTTCCAATTGAATCACACTTTCCAGGAGAAATATTCATAAAGCTGTGAGTTGATGTCAGTCAGTTGCATGAGAAAAATGATGTAAATTTTCAGAGAGTAACAGAACACTCACACTAACTTTTTTGAAAGTCTCATTCTTAATATTTTACTCCTCACATTCACATTTCCTTGACTCTCATCCCCATGAGTCACAGGTTAATAAGAATTCTAGATTCATATATTTAGTAATGATTGAGTTAATAATTTGGCAAAAATTAGCAACTAGAGCCGTTGACAAAATTCAAATTCATCAAGGCTATCTCTTTTGATTTTCCTCTAGAAATAAAAGTCATGACAAATTGACAGATGATATCACTTAAAAATAGGAAAAAATAGTGTTTATATTCACAATTACCAATTGCAGGGGGATGATAAAGTTATGTAATAAGAAAATGTATTGCAAAATATTTTCTATGGTTTAATCTCTATATTTTTTAATTTAAACCCACAAAATAATGTAATAAAATATGAAGTCTGAGCTCTATCTCTAGAGTCATATCTTAATAGAATATTTTAAGGAAGTGGATTAAGTGTGATTGGTAAAATAGACTGTCCGTTTGATGGGATCTAGAGGCACCATCAGGATTAGCCTCTGGTATGCATTTTTACCTTAAGGAGCTTAAAGGTGATTCACTTGAAGGCCAAGTTGACAAGGAGTAAAAACTATGATATTCAACATTGACTGTCAAGATTTAGAGCCATGTGTGCTGGACTTCATGCCCAGCAGTAGATAGGCAGCAAAAAATGAATCCCACAATGTTTTGAAGGTTTTTTTTGTCTCCTATAGCTTTGATTTGGACATTTTAAAATCTTACTGGTCTTTTGCTTGTACATTATGATTTCCATTTTTTTTTTATTTTTGTGGTGTGTGTGTTCTTACAATTTTTTGGTAGTATTCTAATTCTTTTTTTTTTTTAATTTTCTGTTCCAGTTATTAAAAGGAGAAAAAAGAAAGCATGGAAGTGGATGGGTGGGGAGGTTGCTAGGCTCTGGGAGGAGATGCGTGAGGGGAAAACACTTTAGTAATATAAGGCCTAGAAACCAATAATAAAAATCACAAAATCAAAAGCAGGGAAATGAAGAACTCCAACTTTCCAAACACAAATCCTAGCTGGCCAGTGTGCATATGAAAAGATAGACCATTGAGTTGAGTCAGCTTTATATGAAATCTTACCATGTAGGAATTAATAAAGTGTTCAACTCTAGTAAGGTCTTATGTTAGAACATAAATTAACAAGACTACTTCAATGCCTGTAGGAAAAAGAGCTGGTCAGTTAACTACAGAAAAATTTCTGGTGTGATCTACTGAAGTGGGAAATACACAAAACCTCAGAAGACTGAATCTATTCCTAATCTATATATTAACTATGAACACTATCCATATAGTGTGTGTGTGTGTGTGTGTGTATGTGTGTGTGTGTGTGCTAGGAAGTAGGAGCACAAATATTAATAACAACACAGCAGGAGAAAAATAAAACTCCATCAGTAATGAAGCAGATTCACATGTCTTGGTTTATTTGTACAATGGAGTAAAATATGTTGAAAATATGAACAGGCTCGATATATCACTAGATAAATAAATGTTAAACAAGAGAAACATTAGGAATGTTTAATTCACCTAAAAACTGTAAAAGCGCAGGCTGTATTACTTTGTTTAGGAATACATTTTAGCTGTGCATAAATAAAGGAATTTGACGAATAGACAAGTGAAAATTAGAAATTTTTGTGAACTCCTCATGTTTTCATGACGTAGATAATTTATTCTTCATGTCCTAAATTGTGAAGCTATATACATTTATATGTCTATACTTCTACTTATATAAACTTAATGCCATTAGAAAAAGCAGACTCTGAAAGTAAGACTAATATATAAAATCATTAAAATGTTGTAAAGACTTTTAAAAATAAAAACTAAACAAATGGCCCAGAGAAGATTGATAGACCTGCAAAGACAAAGCAATACCTTATGTAAATTGAACATTTAAAGCATATTTTATGTACCATATGTAATTGTAAAGGACTTAGCAAGTTGACTTTTTGATGCTTTGTCAAATCTGATTTATTTCCATGCCAACCTCTGTAAAAAGAAATACCATATGCAGAGACATCCAGCATCTATTTCTTCCGAGATCAGGAGAGATCGGGTGCATTCAGGGTGGTGTGGCTTCCAGCATTTATTTCTGAGTGCACACAGTAAAGTAATTTGTCTCCTATTAGGAGAAATGATGACTGAGAAGCTGAAAAGGGGAATAATAAACAGATGCAACCACAAAGAAAAAGGGTTTGTGATGCCTTAGTTGTACTTATCAATGCAAATGGGAAGTAAAAAGAAATTGTGTCCTTATGATTAAATAGCATTTGGTGAGAAAATGTTAGATCATAAATGTCCAAATGCTATCTCTGCGAAACTAATCACAGAAGGTAAAATCTGGTGGCCAAAGTACGTGAAGAAGAAAGTAATGCAACCTATTTTTCTGTTTTGTTGTTTTTGTTTTTCACGAACTAAATAATAGTGTTTTATGTTTATACATCACACATTTAAGAGCTAAGGATGTAGACTGCTTTGGGAAACACCTGCTGATTTTTTGTTATGATGGCGTTTGTAAATATACACAGTAGGAATTTCACAATTGCAATGTGAACACTGAGTAAGGGTGAAAGGAATGGAATGGTGGTAGCAATAATAGCAAAGGGCCAAAGTGAAAATTGCTGCTGATAACCGAGCTCTTGTCTGCCTCTTCCCCTTCTCAATGACTGACTTCAGGGCTTGCTGGTCCCCATGCCACTCCTTAAACGCCAGTGCATTCTCCAGTTCCATCCTTGGTTCGCTGTTCTTTTCTGCTCGCTTTGCCCGATAACCTCACCCTCTCCGGCGATTAAGATTAAATATATAGCATGAGCTCCTCCTACACTGCCCATATTCATTCCTGTCACTTCAGTCGGCTTCTGAACACTTACATCTAATGCTTCAACTTTCCATTTGCAAAATGTCATGTATTACTTTTCCATGAAGCCAGAATTTCCTTTGTGCTTGAGTTTGGCAAACGATGTTGCTATCCATGCATTAGCCCAAGTAGAACCAGCAATTTCTTTCTTAGTTCCTTATCCTCTACCAGCAACATTTCCCGTCTTCTCCTCCTCTAAATACTCATCACCATTGTCATCATTATAATTCTTACTATCTTTATTAGTCTCCAAGTAATTTGGTTCTCTCTAATGCAGCCAGTGTTCTCTGCTGAAAAGGCAAGCCTGAATATACAACACAGATGCCTACTTAACATTCTCTTCTTCTCCATAATTCTTCTCTCTGTCACTTAAGCAATGTTTAATACTTAACAGCATATAAAAACCTAGCTTTAAGATCTGGTTTCTTGCTTTATTTGCATGTATATCTTCACTAGAATACAAATTTCTCAAGAACCAATCAGAAGCTTCAATCCTCAGCACATTATCACGTATAATAAATATTTATGGCATGAATGCATTCTTTGCATGGCTGCTTGGTGTAGACCAATTATGCTTAAAAGTAGGAATTACTAACTTGTGACCCATCAATAGAGCCCATGGATCGGTTTTCTCTGTTAACTGTGGCCAAAGTTAGCATTGTTTTTAAACCAGGAAGTTATAGTCTAACCTGTAACCTTGACAGTAATAAAATCATAGGTTCTTCACAAATTTAAACTATTAAAGATATTTGGACTATTTAAGCCCATAAAAATAACAACTATTGTTTCCTCTTAATATAGTAGCTACTATCCACAGCTAGGCCAATCATTCCTCATAAAGTATTATAACTAAACAGTAATTTTAAATACTTTAGTAAAAATATCCAGTACAGCATTTTTCTCCAGAATTCTTCTGTATTTGATTTTGTTCCTTGAAAGAGAGAGGAACAAACAAAACACTATAAAGAATCCACTTACCTTTCACTGTGAAAACAAAGTGAGCAACGCGCCCATCCGGATGTGAATCATGATGCTTCTGCCTGAGACACAGCTCGGGTGACTCTGAAAGAGATAACAAAGAGGGTCCCAAAGCTTGTTGTGGGGGTGCATGACGCTACTAAAGGAGCAAGGGAAGAATGGGGGAGTTAGATGTAAAATGTAACAGTAGAAAGAGTAAGGAATTTAGTGATTAACCCAAGGGCACGAGTTAAAAGGAAGGTAAACCATAGAATTAACATTCCACGATAAGAATTTTATGTTCTAAGAGTTCAAGAACCCTTGGGCAATAGAAGTAGGAGTCCACTGGGCTACATGATATAAGAACCTTCTCCTGTAAAACTGTTCCAAATGGACAGAGCCTCACCAAGGCTAATCATATGCTCAAACAGAAAAAGTAACCGAGAAAATGTACGACGCCTAGGAAGAACACAAGAAGAAAAATGACGAAACAATTAAAAAAACACAATGTACCTGCCTAATGTATAACCCAGCGAAGTGTTACCAATCCCACCTAGGTGAGAACTGATTGGCAAACCTGTTGTTTATCACACAGAGTCTCTTTCAGTGGAACCATTAAAGAACCAGAATTTTGAAGACGCGTAGGCTGCCCATCCGTTTGGCTTCAGTTATCCAGTTCCTGAATCTGCCACAGCCCATCTCAGAGCAGAAGGGACTCTCATTACCCATGGGGAGGGAGGTGGTTTAGAAGGGGTCTTGAGCAGGCCAAGGAAGCAATGATGTAGAAAGTGATGCCAGTTGCAGTCAGGTTACCTTCCCTGTGATGGTCAAGCTGAGGCACTTCCTGTAATACTCCTGGAATGGCTGGGACCTTTCCTACCAGTGTCTGTGAACTTCCTGTTCCTGGTAAAATGTGGCTTCCTTGGAGATTTTGTAGCTTTCTTCACATTTCAATTTTCTAACTTGGGACTGAGCCCAGACGACTCCATTTTAGTTGGGTCTATTTGGATTTCCTAAAGGAGATCAGTCCAAAACCAAGACCTCCTGTAATTTTACTTTAGAACCTGTTTTTAGATTTGTGAATTTAATTTACCTACTTAGTGTAGTCAACTTTGGTATAAATAAATAAATAAATAAATAAATAAGCACACACACACACACACACACACATACACACACACACACACACACACACGTATATATCCTATGTCCTATAGAATTACTTTCAAACTTCCTGCTGTTAACTTGAACAAATTTCAGTAAAAATTTAGGTTACTTTTAATAAGCATTTTGTTTGAACCTGTTTACCAGTGACTAGTAACAAGATACTCCTGAATCTACCCTTTCCACACATAAAACAGAGAATAGTGCATAGGACACAGATTTACACAATAAAACACAGATTTTTTTTTCAAGGGCCATGGGAAAATATGAGGGAATACAGTAACTTGTTATAAAAGATTATCATGTAACAGTTCTTTAAATATTTTTCATTTGATTCATCCAGATACACAGGTTTCTGTGTTTGTTATTGACTCTAAAATGAATTGACAAGCAATGTCAGTGGAATGCAGGCAGAAGGAAGATTTTAATTAAATCAAGACAAAAATTATAATTCAGTGTGACATGTGTTACAAACACTATATAGGAAAAGATTTCCTGTTGTATAATAGGAAGACCTAATCTGGCATGCATCCTTAATATTAACGGAATGACATTTCAGTTGAAATATGACACCTCTGGGGACAGGCACAAGACTCAAAAAAGACAGTATAAACGGAAGATGTGAAAGAAGTTGGTACCGTCCAATGCGGGGCAGTGGCAAGTCATGAGTGGCAGTCAGAGAACTAAGACCAGCATGGGCGGGGCGGGTGTCAACGGGCAAAGCCGGAAGATCACGGAGTTAGTTCTTCGAGTTACTCGGCGAGTGAGTATTCCATCGCCCTTGCAAAACTCAGGTTTAATGTAATTAAAACCACATAATAGTAGCCAACAATGCGTGTCGTCTATTTCACAGTTAGAAGTAGCCCATTTTGAATGTATTATTTGAATTCTAAAAGCTGGCCGGCTAAAATCATGATCTTAATTAGGAACAATGCTTGGTAGCTAGCGTCACGGGCCAGAACTAATTAATGATTTAAAAAGGTAGAGGTTTAGCCTGTTACAGAGGCACCCTCCCGCAATTCCAGCTGTTAGGTGGTGAGGACTGAGAGTTTGGGCTTCCCTCAGGATACAAAGTGTTATCCTATATAAGAAATAATCCCATGCACCTCTCTTAAGAGAAGCCCAGGCTTTCTATTATTCTGCCTGCATGTATCCCTGCAGGCCAGAAGAGGGCGCCAGATCTCATTACAGATGGCTGTGAGCCACCATGTGGTTGCTGGAAATTGAACTCAGGTCCTCTGGAAGAGCAGCCAGTGCTCTGGAACCACTGAGCCATCTCTCCAGCTCCGTCTCTCTTTTTATTAACTCACATCCTTAAGCCTCTTAAAACATTTTTTGTTGTTGAACCCAAACTCTAATATATATAATGTGTAAGTGTAAATACGATATATAATTTTCTATACTTAAAAACAAAGATAAAGAAAAAAGTAATATAGTGTGAGCCCCTAACCTAATCTCATAGAAACACAGATATATTTTATCTTTGTATCTCCAACTTTGTAAATTAAGGAAGAAAAAAAAAAAAGAAAACGGTGTGTTTTCTGCACTCATTCCATGCATCGTGGCTAACAGTCCGAAAAACAGATTAATAAAAGAACGAATTGGAGACTAGAGAGTTGGATCAGTGGTTAGAGCACTGGCTGCTCTTCCAGAGGACCCAGGTTCAATTCCCAGCACCCACATGGCAGCTCACAACTGTCCGTAACCCCAGTTCCAGGGCTTTTGACACCACACAGAGTACATACAGGCAAAACACCAGTGTACATTAAATAAATAAACACGTTTAAAAGAATAAGTAAAAGAACGAATCAGTTTTTCACTGCAAAGAAAGCTTCAGAAAGGAAAAGCCGGAACCCAGGGAGAGCTGGCTTTCATGCACGGTCTGATGAGGGATGTGGGTATTTGTGTGGACACAATGAATTAGGAGATGTGAGCTCTAACAGCAGCACTCTGTCTGAGGGAGCTGGGTAGTGCCTGCTTCCTGCGTGCTTCCTTGGTTTCTCATGGACGCTTTATATGAGGTTCCTTCCTGCTGGGTATGGGGCAACACTATGAGTGCCCTTTGACCCATTTTCAGAAAAGTCATTTGGAAGAGTGACCTTTCTCTTAGAAAAAAAAAAACATACATAATCTTTAACATATATTTTGCACATATTCATTACGGTGCGGTGTGCATACTCTGGTGTCTCTTCAGAACATACAGATCTTTTGCCTCCTATGCAGCATAGTGTTGACATTTTGACGTCTGCCTGTGACACTTAAAAATAAACACATCTGATAAGGCTATAACCTTGGACACTTACATTTTCTTTGTGTTTGTAGCCTTTAATGTTCCAATAGCCTTGGTGACAGGGGCGTGGTGTAGATGTCTCATTTGGGGCTGAACACTCTGTGTTCTGTTGGTGTTGTTCAGCTGTGGATCTCTGTCCACCGCAGAAAGAAGTTTCTCTGATGGTGGTTTAGAGGTGCGTTGACATATTGGAAGAGCAATAAGCCACTAGAAGTTATTTCAATCTGTGTCCACTTAGCAGAATAATAGTAACAGGACCCTGGCCTGTCTACCCATGGCCAGATAACGGTGCCAGGAGTGTTAAATCTGTCTTGGTTACTTTTTTGTTGCTGTGATAAGGCACCGTGACCAAGGTAACTTATAAAAGAAAGGATTGAAAATTTGGGATTAAATTTTGAGAGGACTAGGGTCCATGATGGTGGAAAAAGGACATGGTGGCAGGGAAAGCTCAGACTTTACATTTTGATTCACAAGTACTCTGCAGAAAGAGAGAGAGAGTGGGGAGGGGGGGTTGCTGATAATGGTACAAGTCTTTTGAAAGTTCAAAACCCAACCCCGGTGGCACACTGCACCCAATGAGGCCACACCTCCTAATACTTCTCAGTCAAACAGTTCTACTAACTGGAGACCATGTATCCAAATATATAAGTCTATTAGGGCCATTCTCATCCAAACCGCTACAAATGTCACGAAACAGTCTTTATACACAGGCCAAAAGTTGTTGGTGACTCACATAACATCTGTGCCACCATCACACCAGCGGACATATCTTGGCATTGTTGTAATTCATTGGATCGTAGCTGGGTAAGACGGTGCTTACTTTTTCCCTCTGGTATCATGCATAGCACCTACTAGTGCTTTGAAAGCCAAGTACCAGGGATGAGAGTTTCAGATCAGTACCAGTATGGTTTCATCACCAAGTTCTGTTGGGGTAACAAAGAGCAATGGCAATGGCCTGTAATGTTTAGGGTCTGTGCAGCCCTACTGACGAACATTTTCTTTTTAAAAAAGTAACTCATTTTGAGTGCTAGGATTTGTATTAATGTGTGGTATCTTTGGGGGTGTTGAGCCCTCATTATCAGGTGACTTCATTTGAACCCCTTTTAAATGTGTACGCGTGTATATTTTAGGAAGCCATATACACTGGTAGATTTCTTCCAGATTGGCTTCTCAAAAGGCCTTTAGTACTGGTCACCCATCTGCATATTCCATCCTCTCCCCTGCCCACCCATCCCCTGATCCATTTAATCCCCCCAGTTCCTCTCTTCCCCTTAAATGGAAAGTAAGTTGTTGAGGCCACACTCTTAATACAAGTCAAGCAGTAGTTAGCATAGAGACATTAACTAGTGTTGCATACAATAAAAGTGTCAAGACTAGAACAACACAGGAAACAACGACAGTGGTGGCCCAGGATGAAGATAAGATGTATACGTCTGGTCGGATGTGACGGCACACATTTTTAAACCCAGCAGCCTGGAGGGGCATCATAATAAGAGGGTCACGAATTTGAGGGCAGCCCAGGTTGCATACATAGTGGAACCCTGCTTTAAAAAGAAACAAAGAATAAATGAAATCCCATAACCCAGAGTCTTTGAAGATGTCATTCCAAGAAAATTGAAAATGCTTCTGTACCAAAGTAGGAAGGCAAACGGGTGTTCGGTAACGGAAACCAACACAGGAGAGTCTCAGCTGTGGAAAGCATTTGAGAGTCTCACACCAGTGAATTTATTTTACACCGTTCTTGGGAGACTACTCCAGTTTTTCATACTCTTTGATTGAAAGGTCACGGGGGAAGAGACAGCATTGGCCTCTAGTTTCCCAGAGTTCTGTAAGGAGCCTTCCTGTTAACTTTCTGTTTCTAGGCTTGAGGTTCTGGTCACTGAGCCTCCTCCTTTTTATCTTAAACCATTTCATAGGTGGACTGTCATGAGTCTGTCAGTTGTTTTTGCCAGATTCGAACCCTGGCAGGAAGGCCCTTTACATCACATTTCAAAGCAGGTGAAAGGAGAGGCTGGAAGACTTCAGAAAGAAGGTGCAAAACCAATCTTCTGGAGCGATTTGCTTCCGGAGCCAACCTGTGCAGGGTTAGAAACAGGTGGTTGGCTTTTCAATTGGATGATTTTGTGGGGATCTTAGATATATATGATCAGCAAAGTATTATGTTCAAATCTGTTCTTCTAAATGTCAATGAGGAGAACAAGACCACACACACACACACACACACACACACACACACTCACACACACACACACCAGAGAGAGAGAGAGAGAGAGAGAGAGAGAGAGAGAGAATTGGAGGCTTAAGAAAAATCAATTAAAGAAGTAAAAGTTTGTTTATCCTTAACAAAAATAAACCATGTAGAAATGAGAGGAGAAGATGGGTTCTGGGGAAATTATGGGTTATGAGTATCGGAATAAAGAGACTTATTAGATATGAAGAGAGAAATAGGTGAAGGTAGTGAGGAGTATGGGAAATCTCAAGGTGAGCTTGTGAATCCCAAGTTTGATAAATTACAGGTGTCATTTTTATTTTTTCACACTGTTCTTCTCTGAACCACAGAATCTTTAAACTTAAGTCATCATTGCATTTCCATTGCAACTTGGAGGATCTAATCACACACACATACACACACACGCACACACGCACACGCGCGTCATCACTCTTCATTTCTTATGTCACATTTATCCATGTAAAAGCATTTCATGCCTTTGTCTTTTAAGGTCTGTTGTTTTTGTTTTTGTTTCCCTTTAAGAGTAAACCAACAATCCATGATATGTGCCGGCTGTATAACTACCTGTTTCACTGATGTTAGCTTTTTGCTATAACACCACAACGTGGCTATTGATATTATCACATACAATTTATACACGAATAAATTAGGTCCAGGTTCAGGCTCAGTGTTCTAGTTCCTAACTTTCTTTTGGAACTAGGGTTCAAACCCAGCTATGCAGTGCTCTTCAGCACGGCTCTTGAATGCCCTTCAGCTCTACAAGAAGATGTGCTTGTCTCCTTTCTCAGCGAGAAGCCACTGCATTGTTGCCTCACCTGAAGTGATAACCTGCTTGATCTGGGTGTCCACATGGGTGGGCTGTTTCATTGCTTTGAGCTATATCACCTATGTGAAGTGTTCTAACTTGAATATCCCCACTTTGCAAAGTCTTCTTAAGCAAAGACAGCTCCTCATTCCTCTGGGGACCTACGGCCTGAGTGTCTACCCACAGCAGATTTGATACCACCACAAAGCCTGAAGTCCAAGTTGAGTGGACCTAAAACTTGCTTCTCATGAAAAAGGGACAGGGTCGGACATCTTTGTGTTTACTATGAAGACTGATTTTAACATAAGTCCTGATACATGCTGGGCGTCTACTGTTTGTACTACTGGCTGAGCATAACGGACTGTTCATAAGTATTTGTAAATAATTGATTTAGTCATTGAGATTACATATGAATGTGTCTACTGGAAATCATGAAGTAGCCACATCTAAAGTCACTGAATACAAGCTTAAAATGTAATTATAATCAAGATTAATTTTTTAAACTTCATGTATATTGTGCAGTTAATCACCTACTTCAGGTCTGAACTTGTAAAGAAATGAGTTTTACTTTTATCTGATACATTATTCTTATACATACAAAATGATACTCACATAACAGCAGATACAGAAGGAATTCAGTTCAGTTTTATTTGAAAAGTTTACCCATAATATTACAGTATTTTCATCTGCACAGTGAAAAATAACTCAACCCCCCTCATTAAGGCTAATTATATTTATAAGATAGGAAATTAAAATGAGAAATATTAAGAATAAATATCTAATAAGATCAATGGGGACTAAGAACTAATTATTTTACGAGTGTTTTATTGTTCTCAATGGAAACAATTTTCTTTGCTAAGAAATCATAAAAAACAATCCCATGCAACGGTGCATCATAGCATCTTATTCTCTCTGCAGTATAATAAGGACACTTTTAATGAAGAATGTTCTGACTCCAGGCAAAAGATAAGGCACACGTGACTGTCCTTCCTCAGACTACGGAAAGGCTCAGTATCATCTCACTCACCTACTTTGAGCTAAACCTCAAAAAGCGCTCTTTGCTGACACACCACAGGCTAGACTGTGTACTCTTCCGTGAGTTACAAGGCGACCATCATCACGAAGCAAACACCACATAGGTATGTTTCTTACTTGAAAGTGTTTTTCAGACTGAGAGAAGCCATTGTTTTAAACGCAGGTGTGTCTCCTAAACGCCATCTCCACTTTCAACATGCCTTTTACTTTGCCTTCTCTGTCTTCTGTAATACCAATTTGTATATCCAGTTTGAATTCATGGATAAAACAGCATTTATGATGTACAACATAACGTCTTGAAATACATACATAGTAGGGGTTGCTATAGTAAGGGCCTATCACATCAAGTCTCTTAGTGTTCCTCAAGAGTGCATTGTCCTTAGCTGTTGTCTCCATCCTATATAACAGATCCCTTGAATTTATCTTTTGAGCAATATCTTCATAGGAACCCTATTTTCTCAGGATCACTAGTCTCTTTCCCACGAGGTCAACACTTTCAGATTTGATGAGTGGAGGCGTGGCTGCTCGCACCTGGTTGATTGGCTTAGAATGAAGTCTTCTACTTCCTTACACATTGTCACAAATAACCAGGTCTCACAGCTGCCCTGTGTCCCACCATAGGGATGGGATAGTGATGTGGTTTAGAAACACAGCGGAGTGCTTCTCAGTCTTTGCTTGCAGGCTCTTCACTTTTGTCAAGAAAGCTTCCCAGTGGAAATGCGATATCGTGCTCTCACAAAGAATGAAATGCTGTGGGAGGAATAAGGTTATATGCTCGGGGATCATTTAGAAGAACATTTTAATCACCCCAGGGATGCTCGATTAGGGCTTGAATTTGGATTAATTCAAACTGTCTGGAAATAGACTTTTCTATTGTTAACCATCGCTTACTGCACGTTCTAGTAGCAGAAGTGCTTCCTGCTAAATGGACTTGGAAGTTAATGAAGCAGTAGGCCATCGAAATCTGATGGTTCTAGGGAGAAAGCGGGCGATACACTCGGAGGCACTAGCGTTGAAATATAAATTCATTTGTGCTCGTGAGTCCTGGCGCCTCCCTGGAACCACTCAGCGCGAGGGGGAAAGACTGAGAACCATGGAGTGGCGACCTCTGAGAGAGAAGGAGCTAACTTGACTGATTGGAAATGGCAGAAGTTAAACCCCCCGAGCACAGGCGCATGCGAGCTGGATGAACACATTATGTCAAGCCGCCGTGGAAACTCCTCAGGTGAATGTCAGAGCCTCCAGAACTATCCCGAGACTTTCCAGAGGGCTACTGGGATATGCCACTGAATAACTTATCAAGAGAAAGAAACAAAACTACAAGAGATGTTTGGTTTTATTTCTTTTAAGATTAGAAAAATATAAAACAAAATGGTAACCTAAATCAGTAGTTGCTGAAAGGTGGAGGCAGAGCTAGAGCTGATGGCTGGTCATAAAACTGGTCACAGGTAAGAGGCACATTTGCCAAAACTCAAGGTGACACGCACCTACAACACTGGAATTATCCTTGAGGGAAATCATACTTCAATAACTCTGCATGTTTCACCTATGAAGGTGAGCATACTGTTGCAAGAAAACAAAAAGCACATATGTATGAGTGACTTAATCTACAAAAAGGGAGAGTCTACTTGATATTAGATGAGTAAGTCTAGAAAAGAGAGGGCCCAGGAAATTGTGCACTTAGCTTGTCAGGCATAAAACGTGCATGTAATGTAAAATGTATATTTTGTTGTTCAGCAAACCTATTAGTGTCATGTGACTGATGTCTTGGATCAGTGTGGGGTTGTGTGAAATGTTCATATAGATACATTTCCTCGTGACCCGCTGTAAGTTAAAGAGGACTGAAAAGTTAGCATGGTCTTGCAAAACATTCCAGACGCTTATTTCTGTCTTTGAGATAGGAATGTCAGCTGGTTCTTGTATTCTCTTCTGAGTGAAATAGAAAAGCATTGATTCTTCCAAACACTGATTGCAAGCTGCAGTCATGGCTGAGCTAACCTACTGACACCATTCCTCACGGCGGCAGTACCAAGGGCTATTGCTTTTAGTTGAGCTTGTAGTAGCTCATAATAGTTCCTCAAAAATGATCCATTTTTTTGAGGGGCCAGTTCAGTGAACTGACATTTATTATCCTGAGTTCATCACCCCTGCCTCCTTTAGACCAATTAGAGTGGCTGTGGTCTCCTTAGCTCTCCACAGCCCACATCACCATGGGGTATTGTTTAGCTTTATCAAGTTGACTAAGGAGGGCGAGCTGGGTTCAGAGACTTCGTTTTTTGGCCTTTCTCACTGTGATGACTTTCACTTCCTCCAATAATAATGATTCAGTATGGTAGATCCTTTTATTTCTAGTTGGGATTGCTGGATGCTGGTATCTTGTCAAAATCCATGAACTGAAACTCACACTGGTGATGCTTATTTGGAGCTAAAGGTATAGGAAGGCGAGGCCTCATATGAAGGTGATGAGGATTAGTGCTCTCCTGGAAAACACAGATCTTGCCAGAGGCTCTTTGTGGGGACACAGCTAGAAGCTAGCCGTTTGCACATTATAATTCAGTCTCTTATCAAGTACCTGGCCTGTGGGGACCCTACTTCTGCATTTTTTCTCAGAAATGAATGTATATTGTTTAACCCACACAATCTATAGTATTCTACCACAGCAGCCTAAGAAACCCAAGACACCTGTATGCTAATCTCATAGGATTATGGCCAGTGAATGGGTGATCAAAAGAGAAAGACAACTTACTGATTTGGACTTTGGTTGCACCACAGTGTTGAGAACTAAGACCCCCAAAGTCCACCTAGGGGAATGACAAATTGCTGGATTTCTAGGTGCCCATGTCAGTTTGTACACTTTGTCTGTCTATTTGTTATGTGAGTATCCTTTCTTCTAACACATGGGCATAGGTAACTTCAGGGAAAGACTGTAAAACTGTCCTGGTCTTGCAGACTTGTTGCTCCTGGCAGCCGGCCACCAGCACTCCAATTCTAAAACCTGCCTCTAGGTGGAAATGGTGAGCGTTTCTAAGTGTTAGAAATAACATTCGTAATACATAGTTAGATAAAATTTCCCTAGTAATACAACACATGGGTTTCCTTATGACATTTCCATATACACATGTGTGGGTTAGTCACACATCTCTTCACCTTACATTAACCCAGCTCTAATTTCTTTTGCCGCTTCCATGTTAGGAATATACTATTTGGCTTCCTGCTAATTTTTTCCTTTGGCATGACAAGGTAAATTGATCATCGTCTTGATTCCCAACCACACTAGAGATTGACAGTAAGTGTGAGACCCTGATCTCAGCATCTGAATTACACTGGGGTCTTAGTTATGGTTTTGTTGCTGTGGAAAGACGCCATGACCACAGCAGCTCTTATAATGAAAACATTTAATTGAGGTAGCTTGCTCCCAACTTCAGAGGTTCAGTCCATCATCATCATGCTGGGGAGCATGGAGGCATGCAGGCAGACATGGTGCTGGAGGAAAGGCTAGGAGTCCTACATCGTGTAGGCAACAGGAAGTTGATTGACAGTCACACAAGGGAAGCTTGAGCAAAAGAGACCTCAAAGCCCTCCCCCACAGTGACACACTTCCTCCAACAAGGCCACACCTCCCAATAGTGTCATTCCCTTTGGGGCCATTTTCTTTCCAGCCACCACAATTGGCTTAGACAGTTCTCAGCTTCATTGCTATCAGTGAGACGAGGTTTGTCTGTAACAACTTTTCCTCCTGCCCTAAGGAGAGCTACTTAGAGCATTTCAGTGATTAATAGACGCTCCCTTCTCATCAACGCAACATGTGAGACCTTGTTGAAAATGCTGTGTGATTCTCCCAGGGGACTGCAGTGATCTACAGTGGTGATTCTCACTCTGTGGGTTGTGACCTCTTTGGAGATACGATGACCTGTAGTGGGATATTCACTTTGTCTCCTTCTGTGGCACTGACCACGCCCATTGGGGGGTGGAGCCATGGGCGGAAGTGACCTGTGGAAGGAGGTCTGAGGGGGCCAGGAAGGAGCTCTCTTTCTGGCGTGACTCGGACAAGAGAGGATCGGGTTGAATTTCCTGGTGTTCATCTGTCTAGGTTGTAAGTTATTTCTCCCTGAATAAACATCTATTCGGCCTATTTGTTTATCCTGATCCTTATTTACCGCAATAATGACCCTTCCACAGGAGTCACATATCAGATACCCTGCATATCAGATATTTACATCACTATTCAAAACAGTAGCAAAGCTGCAGATATGAAGTAGCAGTGAAGATCATTTTATGGTCCGGGGCCAGCACACCATGAGGAACTGTGTTAAAGGGTCACAGCATTCGGAAGGTTGAGAACCACCCGTGTGCAGGGTCCTGGCTTTGTGCACGGTCAGTATTCCTTCCTATGCATGAACTTCCTGAGAACTTTAAATTCTGCATTTCTGCATTGCTGAAATGTTTGCTTGCGCAAGTATCAGGATCAATATCCCTGTGAAGGTGTTTTTTGTGAAAGTGATAATCATTTTAACATGTAGACTTTGAGTGGTGGAGATATCCTGGATTTAATCCAATTAACTGATAATCTTAAGAGAGAAAACAGAGTTCTCTTGACCGGAGACTCTTGAGGAATACAGAATTCTGGTTCAAATCTCCAGAGATTCTTGATTGCAACATCTGTCCTCTCTACCCTCAGTTCCTACACTGTTCCGATGCCCTGTGAGTTTCAGACTTGCCACCCCTACCTTCTTAAAATAAATCTGCTGCTTTGCCGTTTGACAGTAGATGCCTGCTACCGAGGAAAGCTGATGGCAGGAACGTGATTATTTCCTGTAACTTAAGTGGGATGAGAATGTCCTGCTGTAGAGATGTGGCCTGTTAACTGAGACATCCTCCACTGCGTAGTGGCTGCTTGGTTATATAGAAGCTACTTTGAGAGTACTGTCAATATCCAATTTTGTCTCGGTCTCTCTGACCAAGCAACCTGAGAGTACATAATCCTGTCACACAGCTGTCCTTCTCCCAGCTCTATTGTTGCACTGCAGTCCCAGCTCTCGTTTTTACATTACTTTTGTACACATGTAAATAATTGGGCATTTCTTTCATGATAGTACGGGCTTTCGCTAACATTTCCTGAGATGACCTGATGCAGATGTCTAAGAGAAGTTTGGATGTAGAGTAGTTATTAGGGACTGATACCTACGAGGTGGGCAGGTAGCTTAGTGGAAAGAGTTCTCACCGAGACATCTAGGAGCTGATATCTTAAGAAGGGAAAGTGGAGGGTTGGGCCAATGAGTCAGCCAGAATGGGAGTCACAACCAGCAGGCACGTTTTACAGAAATCACCCTGTCTTCAGTGTTTTACACTGGCTCACAGTGAGATGGTCGCCTGATGCTGCAACTGAAGGAAGGAGCCGCTGCCAGAAGACATGGTTTCATTTTAGCAGAAGTTGATGCTACCTTGAGGCTGCCTGTTAGCCACATCCTCTGTAGCTGAGCTGAAAATCCTGAGAATTCTGGGAAACATAGCTGCCCTTGAAGACAGGAACTGAAGTCTAAAACAAGAAACAAATACCAACAACAAAACCAAAAAGAAAACAAATATAGTTTGATCCTTCACAGTGACCGCACACATGGTTTCCTAGTGGACACTAGAATAAAACCCATTAACACTCCTGCCGCTTCCACTAATACTATTCACTGTATATGTATATGTACATACACAGTATATATATGAGTATATTCTTATTGTTTATAATTGTAATTATATTTATAACAATATGTTATTTATATGTGATTATTATATATAATATATAACAATGTAAATTATATAATATTATATCACATATAATATATTATATATAATAAAATAACATATAATAATCATATACAAGATATAATATATAATAACATGTGATATATAATATATAATAACATATAATTTATAACATATTTATAAGTATAAATATATTAAAACTATATAGTATTTAGCTAGAGGAAGTGGCGCAGAAAGGGAAAGGACTAGAAAGACAGGATTTGAGAGTGCATCCCAAAGGATATTTTTGCTGGCAGCTTGGTCCGCTAGGAGGCAGTGTTGAGGCAATGGTGCTTTGGACAAGCAGTTGGGTCACTGGGGCATTGCAACCAGAAGGAGCCCCAGTGACGACTGCTCCCCAACTTCCTTCATTTCTTGTCATCCTCTGGCATACACGATTCATGATACCCTCCAACAAGTTGCGATGTAGCTGGAAATCTTTGGCCAGAGCCTTCAGGACTGAGGTCTTAATTAACCTTGTTGCTTTACAAATATCCAGTCTTGGATAAGTCTTTATTTGTCAGATAGTATATTTTTTTTTTCTAAAAACATTATAACGTCTCCCATCACTTATCTCCTGAAGTCTACATTAGTTATTCCACATTTGGAAGTGGGTTGCAGTATACGCCATAGGTCCTGTGGGCACGGTGTTATTTGATGAAGGAGAAGGAAAGGAAATGCAAAGCGAGAAACAACCTGAGGGTCTGCTGTTTTGTGAAGGCAATATACAAGGAAATCCTGTGCCTTAATGGAGCTCAGTTGTTACTACTGAGAAGAATCCATCCCGGTGGTGGTGGTGCACACCTTTAAAACTTTAATCCCAGTATTCAGAAGGCAGAATCTCTGTGAGTTCAAGGCCAGCCTGGTCTACAGAGTGAGTTCTAGGACAGCCAAGGTTACACAGAGAAACCTGATCCTGTCTTGAAAAACAAACAAACACACAGAAAACAACAACAAAACAAAAAACACTCAAGAAAATAGGGAGTCTGGGCTGGAGGTGTAGCTCAGCTGTCAGACTGCTTGATTGACTTACATGATGTCCAAGAACTCAAGAATCTGGACAAGCTAGCTCAAGGCTGTCATCCCAGCACCTGGAAGGGAAGGGTACTTATTAGAAATGGACACTTTGGAGCTGGGGACATACTCAGTGATAAGTGTGCTCACCAAGGAGTCTAGAAATTGATACCTAAATGAGAAGTGGAAGATTACAAGGTCTAGCATTAGTTATCCTCCACTCCTGGAAACCTTGTCTTAGTAAACAAAAAAACAACAGATGAGAATGTAAGCCCTGTAATAACAAGGAAATAAACCTTGAAAGCCCATGTGAAGAAGCTTGGTAACAGATTTTTCCTCCAGATTGTGAGACCCAGAGGAGAGAAACTGGCCAACCTCAGCCAGAATTGCTCACTTACAGCAAAGTAAGTTCATAAATTGTGATGCTGTGAGCCAGTAACAACGGAAAACTAATACAGACACATGATCCCCCTGTGCAAAGAAGAGTCTGTGGGACCATCATGGAGTAATTTCTGAGTCTAGGCTTACTTCCTCCTCATTTCTGAAAGATAGTCCCCAGTATGCCTCTTCTCCGAGCAAGCCATCATGGTCTGGTATTCCCTAAGTCACATGGAGAAATCATGTCTGGATGATCCTATTGTAATCCACATAGCAAACAAGACTGAACATGTTTCAGTTGTGTCCAGACTTTTGACATTGGGCATGACCTTGATGTTCATAAAGTTCATGTCTGAGAAAAAAAATCATGTTTTAAGTAAGTTTATGCTTTTGTGTTGAGACATAGATGTCCTGGGTTGTAGGTTGGACATGCCTGTATGATATTAGCCTGTGATCTTCTACTTCACTCTGGCTAAGATTCAGAGTATTCGATCAATTGATTCTTATTTTGCAAGCAAGAGCAGTACGCATCATAAGATGGTTGTTACTTCCACTACCTTTTCTTTAAACACAAAAATAGCAATGGGAGCAGAAAGGGAAGAGAAAAACACTCCTTCGAATAAAACGAGATTCAGTCTCTAAAGGTTCCCTACCTGCAGTGGGGAAGAAATGCATTTCTCTCCGGCATAGTCAAGGGTAAGAGCTGGGTCCTACAATTATAATTTGATTGAGTGACAGAGGACGAGAATCTCCTTTTACATTTTGTTCCCCAGCCAAGTCCCTAGCTCCTACATGACAAATGGTTCTTCTTATGGTTAACCAAAGATATCTGTCTTATCTTAATACAGGATTTATTTAAAGTACAATGACACTGAAGTGATTAATTTTTCTATGAAAACTATGTCTGGATTATGCAGCTGTCCAATTTGTCCATTAAAAATGATAAATGAAACAAGCTTTCATCATCTTATTTTCTTTCTGATGGACTATCTATTTCCTAAACATGTACATATGCTGTATTTAACAATATCATCTTTTATTTCTACGAAAGATTTATAATATACAAAGCAATTCCACTTACATTATCTGGTTGTCATTTCTTAGTTGCCAAAGTAGCTTGTATCAGTTATGGAGAATGTAAGCTTAAACATTTTTGTGGTTTGCCCAAGCTGTGTATATGTCTAGACCTAATATAGGAGTATATGTCTAGACCTAAATACAGTTTCAGATGCCTACTAAAATAACCATTTCAGAAATTGTATTACTGTAAAATAATAAAATGCATGGATTTTATTTTGCGCATTAAGAAAACAAGTCAATAGTATGTGTCTACAGGATTATTTATATTGAAAATGAGTAATAAAATATTTCAGGTATGTAAAACATGGGACTTGATTTGTGATTTATTCATACCACACAGTACTTCTTACCAAGTAAATACCCAAGCTACTGACTCATACCTACAGCTACATGGAAGTAGAAAGAACCAGAGATTGTGAACCCCCCCCCCCATGTGTATCACTCCATTATAGAACATCACATGGGAAAAAGTCAGTTACTTCCAGGCTAGCGGTCTTCTAAGGTAGGAGAAAGAGTAGAAGAAAATGCAGCGAGGGCATGGCATGTTCTAGACCTTTGAGGATGCCTGTATGTGTTTCCAAGTGGTAGTTCCATGATTGTGTAAGTTTGCCAAAACAAATCAAACTGTTAAATGCATACAGGTTAATACATTTGAATTATAGTTCAGTAAAGTGTGTGTGAACTAAAGTCGCAATATTGGCAAACGAAACAAAAACAAACAAAGCAAAAGCAAAACACCACAGTTACCGCTTGTCTCGTTCCTAATGCGCAAAGCCATTGACTTGAAGGCTACAGTGGAAAGGCTCCCATGTCTTTGTCAAACTTGTTTTCAGGTCTCTGGATAGTGTTGTCAGGAAGCTTTTTATGACTGTAATCTAGTATCTAGATAATGTACCGAAACAGAGGTTCGCTCTTTGGGAATTTTAGGGACTGTGGTGAATGATGCAGCATAATTGCTTGCTTTATGGCCAGACATGGAAAGAGAGAGACAAGCAGGGCCTTGGCCGTAGTATCATGTGCCCCGGATGCCCTGCAGTCTCCATCATCTCTAGTAGGCACCGCCTCCAAAGCGTTTCATCACCCCGCAAGGGAATCAAAGGCTACAGACAAAGCTGCTAACACACAGGCCTAAGATCCAAGATATAGCAATAACCATTCCACGATCTAATAACCTTGCTCATTTCACTTTTATTTAAAAAGTTAAAATATGACTGGACAAACCCCATGTGTCAAGGTTTGATTTTTGTGTGTCTGTAGATGGACTTATTCGGTGAGAGTTTTATAGACACATGCATTTGTTGAGTGTTTTAGGTTCAGGGCCTAATGTATGGTCTGCTTAAGGTCATCACAACCGGAATGTTGCATTAAAGGGCAGAGGCATTGAAAAAAATGACTAAAAAATATCCACCCCGGGGCACAGTAGATATTGAGGAGATTTCTTATCACTGCAGAATGATAAGATCATAATCACAAGACTATGAAAAATGTTAACTAGCATTGAGAAATTGGCACACGATGTGTAGTGACACAGATTAACAGTTCCTGGCAGGAGGGAAGGAGAACACCATGGAAAACATAAGAGCAATCTGCCTTAATTTTAAACAAACACACCGTGCAATTGCACTGCAAATCCAGCTTACCGAGAAGTCCCAGCTGAGAGACTTTTATGTGAAGGTCTCCGATGACCTTCAGTTATTATACAAAGGCAAACAGTGACTAGCCCCGAAGGGCGTTCCTAAGACATGACAAGTTTCACAAGGACTGAGCAGGCAAAACTATGCTGACATATTATGAAATATATTGATTTACATTGTCCTCCAAAATCTGAATGACAGACTTTTTTTTTTTTTTTTTTTTTTTTTGTAAAATTTCCTATTTTGGAAGGTGATTGGGGTTTCAAACGATAAAGCACTATACCAGTATTTTTCATTTTTTAAGAGTGCGTATAAGTTCTGTACTTCTCTGTAGCCTTGAAATGCTTAATAGTGTCATAGAATTTGGAAATGAAGCTACCTGTCATGTAAATCCTGTGGCCTGGAGAGGTTAGGTGGCTTCTCCTTGATTACGTCAGCAGGAAAAGGCATCGTCTGACCTACCTCTCAGCCTCATGGGAAACCTGACAGAAGCAACTTAAGTCGATGGTTCTCAATCTGTGGGTCAGGACTCCTTTGAGGGTCGACAATTGTTTCACAGGGGTCACCTAAGATCATCATAATGCACAGATGTTTACATTATGATTCATAACAGTAGCAAAATTACAGTCGTGGCTTAGCAACGAAAACAATCTTATGGTTGGAAGTCACCACAACACGAGGAATGGTATTAAATAAAGGGCTGCGACATTAGGGAGGTTGGGAGCCGCTGACTTAAGGGCAGGAGAGTTATTTTGGGTGGCAGTCTGAGGGGGTGCAGTCCATCATGGTGGGGAAAGGCAGGACAGGGAGGGTGGCTCTCTCGGGGTTACATCATGTTGGCAGTCGGAAAGCAGAAGGTCCAGGTGGGAAGTAGAAGCTGGGCCCTTCTCTCTGATACATTTCTTCTTAAAGGTTCCAAACTTTCAAGAGAGTGTCACCAGCTGGGGACAAAGTGTTCAAGCCCATGAGTTGGAGGGGACATTCTGTATTCAGGCTGTAATAGGCACTAACTTCTTGGCTCTTTGGAAGCCATATTTGGCCATTCACCCATGGAGCATCCACCATAGAGATATGAGTGTATTCCTAGGTGGCCTTTATGCAATCTCTACCTCTCCGTTTACGCCTATGGTAAAAACTTCAGATTCAAGTTTCAAGTCTTGTATGCCTTCAGAATAGCCAGAGTATTTAGATAACAACATCTGTTAGATACTTGGAATCCATTTAGCTTAGTTTATAAATAAAAACTTAAGCTGTAAAATTAGGAAAATATCAACTGATAAGGTGTTTCTATATTTTTTATAAAGTCTCTCTGTCCCCTCCTTCCCGTGTGTGTGTGTGTGTGTGTGTGTGTGTGTGTGTGTGTGTGTGTATGCGCGCGTGTGCATGTGAATACAGAGACCAGAAGATGGATGTCATTAGATTCCCTGGAGTTACCGATACAGACAGCTGTGAGTGACCCAATCTGGGTGCTGGGATCCGAGCTCTTTTCCTCTGGAAGAACAGCGTGTTGTGTGCTCTTAGCTGCTGACCCATCTCTCCCAGCCCAGCGGGGAGAGACGTAATGCTGAATCTGTTGGAAGAACTTTGGGAAGGGGAACTGAAAGTTATGTTCTTCTACACCGTATCTAGCGATACCATGGGCATGGCAGCATTATAGAAAGGGATCCCGCATGGGGTCGATGAGACATGCCCTCTTCAAAGCCTCATGAGAGGGCTCCACAGAAGACATTCTTCAGTGTAACCTTATGAGGATGCACTCTAGTGTGCAGCAAGGAGGGACGAAATGCCTTTTACACTTCGGACAATCCGTGTCACCGGGCCACAGAAATCCCACTCGGGACTATGAGTCAGCTACCATCCCAATCACAGCACCACACCACCCGATGGCAGGTGCACATTTGTTTTTACGCCAGTAGGGGGAGGTACTGGGTAATTTGATCTTTTGTCCTCAGTAAAAACAAGGGGGGGGGGGAAGCCTATCGTGTGTGTATAATGCTTTAGAAAAATTACTAAATGGATTTGGTATCATGAGAGTTTGTATAGCTCACTGAAGGGCACATTAGAACAATGCTGTAAGTTTAATATTGCGCTGGGTTTTTGCCAATAACTTAAAAATCTTATCAAACAGCATCTTATACTGTTTATAACAAGATGGGTTGTGTTCTTACGATAAACCAGGGCTGAAACCGCAGAGGGTCGAATGTCCACACAAGAACCAAACTAGTCGTCATATTCAGGGGCTCCAGATTTTGCAGCTAGTCTATTGGAACCCTGTCAGGGTGGCAGTGAGAGAGGGGGTATCATGCTGGGACTTAATTCCCCTTACCCCAAGGTTACAGCCACTGAGATGCCTTTTCAGTCGGACCAACCAAGAAAGGACACTGAGGTTTATCTTTAAAATGGACTTCATTTGGAACCGATCAGACGCCAAGAGCCTCTGTTTACCTGCCAGCCTGCTCTGCCTACTCTGCCATCCCCTTTTCCCACTAGCAGGTATAACTGATTGTCTTTTGATCTGGCAGACTTTGTGAAGGGTGCTAGAAGATCCCCCCCCCAAGAGAGAATGAAATGATATATTCTTTTTCAGGCAGGCTTGTCAATTTGAAACCCCCCCCCCCCCCCGATATTCAGGTGTACCTTGAGTTGGAAGGAAAATGGTCCAAAGAGGTATGAACCATGGTCCATGGGACTGCTTAGACAGGACAGATGATGACTATCCCTGAGAGGGACAAACAGATAGAAGCTAAACAGAAGGTATGGGATGAGAAAAGAGGGAAGACGATAAGAAGTTAAGGGCCGGCTGAGCATGAGGACAGAGGCAGGGAACCTGAACCCAAAGTTGGCAGCTGTGGATGTAGACTCTCCAGCTTCATAGGTCTGTGCGTAGCATATGTATACAGTGGTTTGTTTATGTGCGGGACATGAGCCGCCAGAGTGGCAGATACCATTTTTCCCGTTTTTCCCATTGTTCTAAGTTATGACTAAACGCTTCAGTGTTCTGAATTTTCATCACAGGAGTTCTCTTTTCACTGAATGCTATTTTCTTCCTAAGTTCTGAATAATATTAAGTAACAAATCACCTGACTAATATATATATATGCATTAATAAACATTCTTAGTACATCCTACTTTTGATTCCTTTGTATTCCAAACAAATGTTGACGTGCCATGCCTAGCTTGTAGCAAGGAGGCAGTTCAGAAAAGAATTCCCAAACGTAACTCGAGGGAGGCAAGAAAATGTGATTCAGAGTTTGGGTTTTTATAGGTTTGTTTGTGGTCCTGAGAGTTAAGCATGGGGTATTGCACCAGGCAAACCTCATACTGTTAGGCTAGGCTCTCCTCAGACTTAGAGAAAAAACAAAACAAAACAAAACAAAAAACAAAACAAAAACAAAAAAAAACCTCTTTTTATTTGGAAGCAGTGGTTTTCACCCTGAGGGTGCTGACCCCTTTAAGGGTGGCATATCAGCTATCCTTCATATCAGATATTTACATTAGGATTCATAACAGTAGCACAGTCACAGTTATGAAATAGCAATGAAATAGCTTTATGGTTGGGGGTCAAACGCCATGAGGAACTGCATTACAGGGTTGCAGCGTTAGGAAGGTGGAGGACCTCTGTTTGGAAGCAGTAGCTCATTAAGTAACCCTTGAGGGCCCTGAACTCACTTCATAGCCTGGAAGCCCCAGTTTTCCAGCCTAGCTCCACCACCAGGCCCAGCTGGATTCAGAGATTTAAGTACTAGGAAAACAACACTTACAAAGAAAACATGCTATGTTTCTAAAACATAGCTGATGTTTGCAAGGTTGGCAATGGGTTAAATAAGACCAGAGGGCGAAGAAAATCAGATACAAATAAAACACACAAGAGAAGGAGAGAACAGATTAAATTCAACAACTTTGTGCTTTCTTATACCTCCTTTTCTCGGAAAAGAAATAAAAGAGATGGATGAGCATAAAAAAAATCTTAATAACAAATACCCAAGAACATGACCTTGCTATGTCTGGATGTTGCTTCTTTTAAATGTTTATCACCCTTGGCAATGAAATAAAGATATTTACAGTCTTTGCTAGATACTCAGTTGTTATCTTCTACAGATACCTGTTTATGCTGGATTTATTTTTCCTCCTGAGAAAACAGGTTGTTTCTATAATGTTCTGCCTTAACTTTTAATTTTGGAATTATAAGCCTTCTTAAATACATTTAACATTTACCATTATTTTGTGTGTATTGTATGTGTATGTACACATGTGTGCACATGTACATGCTTGCAGGGGTGTGGAGGTCAGAGGACACCCTGAAAGAGTAGGTCCTTTCTGCTATGCAGAGCTGAGCATCAAACTCAGGTCACCGGGCTTGGTGGCAAACTTCTGTATCCAATGAAGTTTTTGGCTGGCACATTCGGAAATTAGCAGCCACCACTGGATCCTCTTGAATTATGCAAACCATATTCCTCTTTTGTAGTTGCAGAAGCTGAAATTCAAATTCTGCCCTTGCCTACAGACTGACTAGCTGGTGCAAAGTAATACATCCCGAATTTATCCAAGTGGTACCACCTCCCTGTGTGTGCCTCCAAATGTGTATAATGGGATTAATTGTAGAGTGTTGCATTACGAAATTAGGGAAGGAAAGACCCGTCAAATGGACAGGAAAACTTCGACGAAGTTCTCAAATGCAAGCACGGATTCTTCCACGACGCTTTCCTAAGTTGAGTTCACTTAAAGATGTTAAAGAAAGCCAGGCTTGGGAGTTGTCTAACCCTTCAGCTCCAACCCTTCCTCTTTTTAACTTCCCCAAGAAGGACATGTTAGGGGAAGAAACCAAATCAACATCTGTGTGTTATTCTTTGTCAAATAAGTAAAATTTGTCTTGAAAACTGAAACCATGTGAGCTACAAGAAGGAAAGGAATTAATTACAAATGGCGCCCCTCCCCCACCGGGAGCCCTCATACTTTCAGGGTCTTGTACTGGTACTGTGTTTTGTTTTGTTTTTGGCCCCCTTCTCCTTTCGCCTAAACTTTTTCTTTGCAGGGATTTGGCTCTGCCCATAACCTGTGTCTCCATCCCCGATCAGGTCAGCCAGCCCCTCACTACAGACAGAAACCCTGAACTGAAAGAAGGGACGAGCCCATGAATGGATGGGTAAGTCCCAGCCCTTTCTGCCCTGGCTCACGAAGAGGTCTTGCTCTTTCCTCTGCCTTCCGCAGCAGGCTCCTCTCGGCATCCTTATCTGGAGATTGCATAACAGCCTGGGTCCCTGGAGTCACCGCGCACCTGCCTCCTTCAGCTTAGGCGCCAACGCGCCAGGCTGGGAGCAAGTCCCGGCTGCCCAGCCACCCCCGATCGTTCGGGGTCAGAACTAAAACCCGAAGTGGAGTGCCGGGAGCCACCGAGCCCGCGCGGGCGAGCACATCCGCGGCGCCCTCAGGAGCATGCTCAATGCTCATCGCGCCCCCAGCCCGCGCCGCCCTTCTCCCGCATCCTCACCCCCTCCTCTGCACCGCACCCAGGCGCGCTCCCGGGCGCCCCATCCCGCCTCCGCTCCCGCACCCGCCCCCCTCCCCCAGGCCCCGGCAGGCGAGGACACGTCAGGGGACATAAATAAATAAATAATTCCATTCAGCCGGTGACAGCGAGGCGAGGCGGCAGCAGCTGGGCAGGGGGGGACCGGGAGAGCAGCGGTGCGCGCCCCGGGTGCCGGAGCCAGGTAAAGGCGGTGCTCGCTGGGAGGGCGGGAGGAGGACGAGGAGGGAGGAGGGAGACTGCGGCTACCCAGGGACAGGGACCGCACGCGGGTGCGCAGAGCCCGCAGCCCGGCTGCCAGCCCTTGCGCGCCGTGTGCCCTGAGCCCTTATATAGACAAAATCCCAACGCCGAGCCGGCCCGGGCTTGGGAGGGAGCTGCGGGGTCCGAGGGGTCCGGGGATCCAGAGGTAGCAGGGCCCGGGCCACCAGCTGCTGGTGTAGCCCTGGTCTCAGCAAGGCAGGGCAGTGGGCGGGCCCCGCCAGGCGAGTGATCCCGAGCTGTTCCCCAGCATCTTCCTGACTCACAGCATCCCGGTGGCCCCGGTGGCCCCGGTGGTGGTGATGTCCTTGCAGTGGGTGTGGATGGGTGGGGGAGTGCGTGGAGGGAATGGCTGCTCTTTCAGAAGATCGGGGTCTCCGAGGAAGGCAAAGTGTTTCGGTCCCCAGGAAGCCCAGACAGAGGCTGCTGGCAAGGTGGATACAGGAGAGGCTTGTGACCTGTCTTCCAGGGCTGGAGAAGGGCCTGTGCCTCCCTGATGTCCTCTGGGCTTCCTGTACCACTTCACCATGCTGCTGCTGGGGTGACAGTCTTGGCCAGGTAGCGTAGTTGGCTGTGAGCTCCAGAGGATGCTGCCATATCAGCTGGCCTCTCCATCCTTTTCTACTCCTGCTACCTAAAAACTGTAGATCGCTTTGGGAGGGGCACTAGTGCTTTAGGCCTCTGCCATTCCTGCTTGGACTCCTCTTGTTACACTTGGGGAAATAGCACGCAGGCACCACACACACACACACACACACACACACACACACACACAGCAATTTCTCTGCAAGGGTTTCCTTAACTCACTTTCTTTGGTGGAGAAATAAGATTGGGCCTCCTTGAGGGCTGTCTAGTAGCCATTCAAAAACTAATAGTTCATGTCCTCCTCCCGCCTCAAACCAGAAGGAAATGCAATGAAGGAATAAAAATAGCAGAGGGCAACGAACACGTGACCCTAAAAAGCCCGGGCAAGAGGAAATCGTGGCACTCCAAGCTTCAAGGCTGAAACTGGTCAGCACAGACAGCAGGCCGTTCAGGGCCTCCCTAGGTGCATTGACGGCACTCTGTCACCCCAGCCACCCAGGTGTGCGTTTAAAGTGGGTGGCAGGAAAATGAGAGTTGGGTGTGGGGTGCAGAAGGAAGATGAGAGTTGAAGGCACGCGAGGACCTTGAGATAAGGCTAGCTCCATCTTCTGCTCCAGAGTGCTGTGCCTTGAAATCCACCTGATGGAAGGGAGCCTGAGTGACCTTAGGGATAGAGAAGGACGTGGTGGAAAGCAGCGAGCGTGGTGTGGTGTGCTGCCACAGCTCACAGATGCTCATTAATGCTAGTGGGGGACCTCGGTGGATTCCAGGGCAGGACAGACAAACATGCCAGGCAGACAGAGCTTAAGTGGGGAGTGGGGCAGGAAAGAGGTAGAGAGAGACACGGGGGGGGGGGGGAGGAGAGGGGAGGAGAGGAGAGGGAGACAGGAAAAGACCTGTCTGCCCCAGGGGAACAGCAAGAAAGAGAGGAGCAGGAAAGAGCGGGGTCTTTCTTTTAGAGGGGTCCATTGCACCTGGGCCAACCAGGGCACTGCCTGAGCGCATTCTGCCAGGTGACAGGGGCGGGCCAGCGTAATGCTTGAATCCTTACAATTCATATTAATAGTTCCTACTTATTGCTCTTTCCTCCTGGTTTTTTGTTTTGTATTGTTTTGCTTTTTTCTTAATTAGCAGCCAAGGACCTGAATTTTTGCAGGGGAGAAGCAGAGGGTTAAACCCAGGGCTCTATCGTTGTGCAATGACCCTATCCATTTTTTTTTTAACTTTATTTTTGTTGTTGTTTTTGTTTTTCGAGACAGGATTTCTCTGTGTCTTTGGAGCCTGTCCTGGAACTAACTCTAACTCTGTAGACCAGGCTGAACTTGACCTCACAGAGATCCGCCTACCTCTGCCTCCCGAGTGCTGAGTGCTGGGATTAAAGATATGCTCCACCAATGCCCGGCCTTTTTTTTTTTTTTAACTTTTATTTTGAAGCAGACTCTTGCTAAATTAGCCAGACTGGCCTTGGATTCTCGGTGTATGGAGAGAATCCTATGGCCCTCTTCCCCAGGGATGGAGATTGTGGGCATGCATCACATTCCTTTGATGTGACCTTCAGTGTCGTCATCAGTTTCTTACCTACAAATTAGCACACACTATCAATTCCAGTTTGTTTCTAGACACACCTGTTTCTTGTTCACCATTTGCCCTGTGTTTTAGGTTTTCATTCTTCCTTCTGGCGGGGAAGGTAGGGTGACTTCAAAGATACTCCTTATCCAGAATTATATTTTGGATTCATGGATGCGGTCTCTCTAGATCTTTCTTTTGATTCTGTACTCATTCAAATACGTGGGAGATAATTATGTGAAAAACGGAAACTAAGACCCAGAGTCACTAAGACCCAGATACCGCTATTGTTTCCAAAGTGGCAGGGTTTTTTTTTTTTTTTTTTTTTTTTTTTTTTTTTTTCTCTCCACAGGATTATTTTGTTTAGTGAGGCTACCTACCATCCTACACAACTTTATCCATCAAAGGTCCACACAAAATTTCCCAAAGGGAAAGGCTTGATCATGAGAATCATGAAAATAAAAAATGCTGAAGAATTGTGATCCCCAGAGTCAAAATGCTGGAACTCTGTCAAGAAGCAATGGTGGCCATGCAGTACATGCCAATATAGCATCCTTAGCATCGTTAGACTGCTGTCTTCAGATATGCTGCTACTATTTTCTTTAGCATCTAAGAACACTACAGGGTAGATTTGTATTTACAGAAATGTTTAGGCACGGTTACAGGGCTTACTCTGTCATCGTAGTCTGGTAGTCTGTTTTGTGTTGCTCTAACAAGCTATCTGATGCTGCACTGCATAACATGTCTTTAAAAAGAGCTTAGTTTGCCTCATGATAGGAATGGCTGGAAAATGGTAACCTACATACAAAAGTGACCAACCGTGTTGGGTGGTCTGAAGTTTTAACAAACTTCTCTCCTGGTGACTGACCATGTCCCACTTGACCTAACTAATCTCATGAGAAGCCTTACTCCTATATGAGTGATATGCGTGAAATCCCATCTGCTCTTCCAAGACTTGGGCTCCTTTTATCAGTAGTTCAGGGCTCTGCATGTATTCTGGTGGGGACAAACCAGGTTCAAGCTACAGCAACTAGTCAGTAACAGAACTGGGACGAGCAGGCTGCCTGATCCTAAGATCTGTGTAATATACACTCGGGCTTGTGTGACATCAGTCAAGGGCAAATGCCTTCTTTGTCTGTTGTGCTCTTCCGTGCCTGGCACGCGGTACTACTGAACACTTTGGGAGACTTTGGGAAGAATGACGGCAAGATGGACAGAAGCGGATATGGGGGAGAGGAGAAGGAAACCAGCAAGGAGCACACTGACCTCTTCTGTCTCCGGCTTTAATTTAGGCAGCAGGCACCACAGGGATTCTGCCCTCAAAGGCAGGATAGCTAAAGTCCCTTGTAGGAACTCTTGGCGTTTAACTGAGCCATCTAGTTTGTGAGACTTACTTGTGTGACTTAGAAAACAGTTTTCTCTTGCACGGTGATTTAGCAAAAGGAGCGCATATACCATGACACCAGAGCGAAACCAACTCTAGACAGGAGAGCTGGCCAACACACACAACAGACGCCTTTAGGGCCTGCGTCTAAATGGCTGTTAAGATGGAGCAATTGGCTTTGCCGTGTGAGAGTTGAACTTCCAGGATATTGGCTTAACACCAAAGAGAATACTGAATGTGAAATGTCATAAGTGATTCCCGGACAAATAGGATGGCCTGCAACAATTACAAAGGCCATCCCTTTCTGCCTCTGTGTCCCTCCCCACCCTTTCCTCTAGCCTATTCCAGTGGTTAAGGTCCCTCTTGTTCCCATGACTTCCTCAGGACTCGCTTGATATTGACCTGGGAGTCTCTTCACACAGACTCTTCTGTTTTATCTTAAATTCTGCTTATCTGGGGAAGCATCCAATTCCGTTTTTCTGGGCTTCTTGGTCTTGAGAGCAGAAGTCATATCTGACTGACCTGTGATGCCGTGGGTGGGGGAATAGGATAGAGCAGAGGTCAAAGGTCAAAGCAAGTGTTCTGAAGCCTAGCCTGTCTATGTTATGTTTTTTTTTTTTTTTTTTTTTTTTTTTTTTTTTTGGTTCTGTCTTTAACCTGTTAGGACTCCTTGTCTAACCTCTTCAAATCATTGTATTAAAAAAAAAAAAAAAAAAAAAAAAAAAAAAAAAAAAGGTAAGAGCAAATTTCATGTTGACTAGAAAGATGGAATGGAATAGTATTTAAAGCTAACTGATGCATAGAAATAATTTAAAGTAATAGTAGCTACCAACATTAATACAGACCTTAGGGCTTAACAGGTTATTTCCAACTTCACTGGCTTATTTATCTTAACTGATTGGAGACCCTAGCTAGGTGACATATAGGTGGTACATAATTAAGCATTGAACACGCTGGTTTTTTGTTTGTTTGTTTGTTTGTTTGTTTTTGTGTCCTGCTTTGTGGCAGACTTTCTCAACTGGACTAGCCAGGTGTGTGCACACCGATTATCTCAGCTCTGGAAGGTAGGAAGCAGGATGATGAAGAGCTGTAGGGTTAGTCTCCATCCCATCACTATTCCGAGGCCATCCTGGCTGCATAAGACACTTCTATAATGATTTAAAAAACAAGCAAACAACAACAGCAAACACATTCATATCAATGTGTCAGGAAAAGCATAGAGAAATGACTATGGTGTTACTTAGTGAGTAACAAACATTTACAAGAATTTCAGAGAAAGCTGTATTCTCTACTTGGGCACTGAAATGTTGCACTCAGAAGGCCTGTCTGCCTATTTAGACCATATGATGGACAATCCTAACACAGATAATTTGTGGGAGAGTGAATGTCAATAGCCTCACCCATATTTTACATCCAGTAGGTACATGGGACTTCTGTGTGTGTGTGTGTGAACTGAAGAAACAAAGATATTAGATTAGAATACACACACAAACACACAAATTATAAATCAACCCCCCCCCCCCCCGCTTACCAATAATAGACCAGTCCAGGCAGAACTGCATTAATTTATACTTGGGTTCACCAGAGACATTTCCAGTATATTCATATGTATCAGTGCTGATAAATGATGCACATATTTTGTAAATAATTTTCCTGGCCTAATAATAAAACTCTTGCAAACATTTTCATTAATATTCATGGAAACCCCAAAGGAGTTTCTGAAAAAATCTCCACAAAGTTTCTGAGTGGCAGCTACCCTGTGCTAAGGGAAAGTTGTTGTTTTTTTTTAAATTTTCTTCAATTTTCTTTTCTGTTAAAGGTTTTGTGCAGTTTATTGGTATTTCCATGGCAATGTTCATGTAGTTTAACTACAGGAATCAGTTATTCCTATCTGGCAATGCTTATCATAAATATAATAGCTTTAAATGGATAGTATTTTGTATGATTAGATGCAAGTGAAATATTTGCTTAGATAAAGATTTATATAAAGCATTGGAATCCAAAAAGAAGCTATTTCAAAAACCTGTTCATGTCTTCACTTATTATAGTGCAAAACCTATATTCTTCATTAGATCCCATTTAAAGCTGTCACCTAGCACAAAGGTGTATTGGTCAGACTACATTTAACTCTCTGAGGCAGGTAAGTGTTTATTCAGAGCACAGTGTCAAAGGCTCACACATCCATCTGTGGCATGGCAGGCAATCGTTTCTGTTCAGTGAGGGTCGTCTATAATGACACATTATGGTTGGCATGTTTAGAAAGGCAAAGAGGCACATCCCAGACAGGGGCTTGGATTCTGTGATTTTCTGCCCATATCCTCAATATCGTAAGGACCTATTGCCAAGAGGGCTCATTTACTGCAGTGCTGAGAACTGAATCCAGAGCTTCTCGCACACCGAGCAGTCTACAAACTGAGCTCCATCCCCTTAGCTACAATTCCTGCAGCAGACTCCCAACCCCACCAACTGCTCTTCACAATGCATTTGGTCATCAGTATAAGCTAGAGGTGACACAGGACAGGACTTTTGGAAGGTGTGAAGCTAGGCTGCATATGGCATCTACCCCTGGAAGAAGTCCTTTGTGATAGCAGAAGGAGCATTTCTTGGTCTGTGGTCTCAGGGTAATGAATTAGCAAGTGAAGAAACCACAGGGAAGAATGAAGGAAACCTCATTTTAAAGTGTGTTTTCAACTAGAAATTAGCTAACTAGACTGCCTGGTTTTGTATCAATTGATACAAGCTAGAGTCATCAAAGAGAAAGGACCCCTGAGATCCAGCTGTAAGGCATTTTCTCAATTAGTGGCCAATGAGGAGGGCCCAGCCCATTGTGGGAGGTACCATCCCTGGGATGGCCCTGGGTTCTATAAGGATGCAGGCTGAGTAAGCTAGAGGAAATAAGACAGTAAGCAGCATCCCTCCATGGTCTCTGTATCAGCTCCTGACTCCAGGTTCCTGTCCTGCTTGAGTTCCTGTCCTGACTTCCTTAGATGATGAACAGCAATGTGTAAGTGAAATACCCCCACCTCCAAATGTTTTTTTTTTTTTGCTTTTTTTAGTCACCTCATTTCAACGCAGGCATAGAAACCTTAACTAAGACAATTTGGTAGAAACATAGTGGGGCACTGCTAGGACAGACCTGGCCATGTTTGAGGAGGGACTGTGAAAGGACTTCGCAACTGGGGCCTAGAAGAGTCTTTGAGTGTTAAGAGCACAGGGGTTTGGTCTTTAGGAGCTGGGAAGATAAGAATGTGGGGAACAGTGCAGAGGATGGGGGCCTGGCTTGTGAAGTTCCAGAGGGAAGATTACAGACTTCATCAGGGCCATTTGATATTTTGAATTAAGAGTCTGTTCTTCTGTTTAGTTAGGGCTGAAGAGTCAGCTGTGAGTAACGAGAGAGAGAGAGAGAGAGAGAGGGAGAGAGAGAGGGAGAGAGAGAGGTAAAAGGAGTGAAACATTTGTATTCCTGGGACAGATGATGCTGGTTGGCTGCAGCTAAGCAATTAGGAAGAGGCCAGCATCACTGGGGTGAAATCTTCTGGGCAGTTGTTTTCTGAGAGCACAGAGATGCTGTGTTTTAGAGGCGGCCAGGGCTGTGCCTTGCACACGTAGCCACGGGACTTGGTGCTGTGTAAGAGTCCCCCAGGTGGCACTGGTTTTGAAGGCATCAAGAGGGCATGGAGAGCAGCTGAGGACTGACCCTGAGAGGCCGGAAGAGGCCATAGTGACAGGGCAGCCTCAGTGGCAGCTGAAGGTCCAGGACCGAAGGGGTCACACAGAGAAGTTGAGGCTTGGCACCATGAAGAGAGCCCAGGAGAGGCTGTCGGTGAAAGTGCAGCCCAGTTGCAGTAGAAGACCCCGGTGTTTGGAGATGCCACACCAGGGGATGACCATCAAGGACAGCAGCAATGGAGGGGAGCCAGCCAGAGCCTAAGGGAGGAGCTGTGTGTGCTGCAGAGGGGGAGGAGCCTAGACCGTGAGTGCATCCCACATAATCTGACACTGTGCTGTTCATACTACTGGAATTGTGTTTTGCTGGGTTCAGATTGTGACTGCCCTGATTTTTCCCTCTTGAAGTAAGACAGTATTTGTTTTATTTGTAATTTACTTGGAGACCACAATTGAGAGACGTTGGATTTAAAAGACTTTGGTTTTAGGGAGACATTGGGTACTTTAGAGGGACTGAAATTTTAATGTGTCTGAATTTGTTATGACTGTGGAATGTTATCTTATTTATTTTTAATGTGAGACCTTGGGAGATGAATAAGATAGGAAAGGTTGTGGCTCAACAGTGATGTTGGTGTGTCAAGTTGACAAGGGGTTAGTTGTACTGGCTGCTTTTGTGTGTTGACTTGACCTGAGCTTAAGTCTTACAAAGTAGCTTCAGCTGAAGAAATACCTCCCTGAGATCCAGCTGTAAGGCATGTCTCAATTAGTGACTGGTGGAGAGAGCCCAGTCCATACCGGGTGGTGCCATCGCTGGCATGATGGTCCTGGGTTCTATAAGGATGCAGGCTGAGAAGCTAGAGGAAATAAGCCCGTAAGCACCTCCCTTCCATGGTCTCTGCGTCAGCTCTTGACTCCATGTTCCTGTTCGGCTTGAGTTCCTGCCCTGACTTCTTAGATGGTGAACAGCAATGTGTAAGTGTAAGCTGAATACCCAGCCCCAAACTGGCTTTTTAGTCACAGTATTTCTTCACAGACATAGAAACACTATGACAGTTTGGTAGCAGCATAGTGGGGCACTGCTAGGACAGACCTGGCCATGTTTGAGGAGGGACTGTGAAAGGACTTCGCAACTGGAGCCTAGAAGAGTCTTTGAGTGTTAAGAGCACAGGGGTTGATCTTTAGGAGCTGGGAAGATAAGGATGTGGGGAACAGTGCAGAGGATGGGGGCCTGGCTTGTGAAATTCCAGAGGGAAGATTACAGACTTCATCAGGGCCATTTGATATTTTGAATTAAGAATCTGTTCTTCTGTTTAGTTAGGGCTGAAGAGTCAGCTGTGAGTAACGAGAGAGGGAGAGAGAGAGAGAGAGAGAGGTAAAAGAAGTGAAACATTTGTATTCCTGGGACAGATGATGCTGGTTGGCTGCAGCTAAGCAATTAGGAAGAGGCCAGCATCACTGGGGTGAAATCTTCTGGGCAGTTATTTTCTGAGAGCACAGAGATGCTGTGTTTTAGAAGCAGCCAGGGCTGTGCCTTGCACACGTAGCCACGGGACTTGGTGCTGTGTAAGAGTCCCCCAGGTGGCACTGGTTTTGAAGGCATCAAGAGGGCATGGAGAGCAGCTGAGGACTGACCCTGAGAGGCTGGAAGAGGCCATAGTGACAGGGCAGCCTCAGTGGCAGCTGAAGGCCCAGGACTGACTGAAGGGGTCACACAGAGAAGTTGAGGCTTGGCGCCATGAAGAGAGCCCAGGAGAGGCTGTCGGTGAAAGTGCAGCTCAGTTGCAGTAGAAGACCCCGGAGTTTGGAGATGCCACACCAGGGGATGACCATCAAGGACAGCAGCAATGGAGGGGAGCCAGCCAGAGCCTAAGGGAGGAGCTGTGTGTGCTGCAGAGGGGGAGGAGCCTAGACCGTGAGTGCATCCCACATAATCTGACACTGTGCTGTTCATACTACTGGAATTGTGTTTTGCTGGGTTCAGATTGTGACTGCCCTGATTTTTCCCTCTTGAAGTAAGACAGTATTTGTTTTATTTGTAATTTACTTGGAGACCACAATTGAGAGACGTTGGATTTTAAGAGACCTTGGTTTTAGGGAGACATTTGCTACTTTAAAGGGATAGAAATTTGTAATGACTGTGGAATGTTAACTTATTTATGTCTTTTCTTTTTTTCCATTAATTTTTACATTCCAATCCTAGTTCCCCCTCTCTCCTCTCCTTCTGCTGCCCTTCCTCTCCCCTCCTCCCATCTGCTCCATGGAGAGGGTAAGGCCTCCCCTAGGAAGTTTCCTTCCTTCCTTCCTTCTTCCCTCTCTACTTTCCTCCATTCCTTCCTTTTTTATTTTACATATCCATCCCTGTTCCCTCTTTCTCCGTGCCTCGCTCTCTCCAACCCTCCCATGCCCTCCACCCTTCCATCCCATCCATCCCCCCAATCCATAGCGAGGGTGATGCCTTCCAGAAGGGGGTCAACAAAATCTGTCAAATCATTTGGAGTAGGGACTAGGCCCTCCCTCCTGCCTCTAGGCTAAGGGAGTATCCTCCATGGGGAATGTGCTCCCAAAGTCCTTTCCTGCACCAGGGATACCTCCTGGTTCCACTGTTAGAGGTCCTTTAGACTGCCCAGGCCTCCTAACTGAGACCCGTGTTCAGGGGGTCTGAGTTGGTACAATGCTGGTTTCCCAGATATCAGTCTGGAGATCCATGAGCTCCCCCTTGTTCAGGTCAGCTGTCTCTGTGGGTTTCTGTAGCCTGCTCTTGACCCTCCCTCATTCCTCCCTCTCTGCAACTGGATTCCAAGAGTTTGACTCAGTGTTTAGCTGTTGGTGTCTGCTTCTGTTTCCATCAGCTACTAGATGAGGGCTCTTGAATGATTCCCTTAGAGTCCTCCTTGTATTCTAGTTTCTCTGGCAGTGTGAATTATAGGCTGGTGATTCTTTGCTCAATGTCTAAAATCCATATATGAGTACATACCATGTTCCTCTTTTTGTGACTGGGTTACCTCACTCAGGATGGTTTCTTCAAGTTCCATCCATTTGCATGCAAATTTCAAGATTCCATTGTTTTTTTCTGCAGAGTAGTATTCCATTGTATAGATGTGCCACATCTTCTTTATCCATTCTTCAGTGGAGGGACATCTAGGTTGCTTCCAGGTTCTTGCTATTACAAATAATGCTGCTATGAACATAGTTGAACAGATGGCTTTGTTGCATGGATGTGGAACGTTTGGGTATATGCCTAAGAGGGGAATTGCCAGGTCCTGTGGTACACTGATTCCCATTTTCCTGAGTAACTGCCATACTGATCTCCAAAATGGCTGTATGAGTTTGCACTCCCACCAGCAGTGGAGGAGTGTTCCCCTTTCTCCACATCCTGTCCAGCTAAGTTGTCATTGGTGTTTCTAATTTTAGCCATTCTGGAAGGAGTAAGATGGTATCTCAAAGTTGTTTGGATTTGTATTTCCCTGATAGCTAAGGATGTTGAGCACTCTCTTAAGTGTCTTTCAGCCTTTTTGATTTCCTCTATTGAGAATTCTCTCTTCAGTTCTGTACCCCATTTTTTAATAGGGTTATTTGGTGTTTTGTTGACTAGTTTCATGAGTTCTTTGTGTATTTTGGGCATCAACCCTCTGTCAGATGTAGGGTTGGTAAAGATCTTTTCCCAGTCTGTGGGCTGCTGTTTGGTTTCATCAACTGTGTCCTTTGCCTTACAGAAGCTTATCAGTTTGAGGAGATCCCATTTATTGTCAATCTCAGTGTGTGTGCTACTGGTGTTATGTTCAGGAAGTGGTCTCCTGTACCAATTTGCTCAAAGGTACCTCCCACTTTCTCTTCTAAGAGGTTCAGTGTGGCTGGATTTATGTTGAGGTCTTAGATTCATTTAGACTTAAGTTTTGTGCGTGGCGATAGATATGGGTCTATCTGTAGTCTTCTACATACCATCATCCAATTGTGCCAGCAGCATTTGTTGAAGATGCTTTCCTTTTTCCATTGTATACTTTTAGCTGTTTTGTCAAAAATCAGGTGTTCGTAGGTATGTGGCTTAATATTAGGATTTTCAATTTGATTCCATTGGTCTACCTATCTATTTTTGTGCCAATAGCAAGCTGTTTTCAGGACTATAGTAGAGCTTGAAGTCATCGATGGTGATGCCTCCTGAAGTTCTTTTATTGTACAGGGTTGTTTTGGCTATCCTGGGTCTTTTGTTTTTCCATATAAAGTTGATTATTATCCTTTCAAGGTCAGTGAAGAATTGTGGTGGGATTTTAATGGGGATTGCATTGAATCTGTAGATTGCTTTTGGCAAGATTGCCATTTTTACTATGTTTATCCTACCTATCCAAGAGCATGGGTGATCTTTCCATTTTCTGGTATCTTCTTTAATTTCTTTCTTTAAAGACACAAAGTTCTTGCTATATAGGTCTTTCACTTGTTTGGTAAATGTTACCCCAAGATACTTTATGTTGTTTGTGGCTATTATAAAGAGCAATGTTTCTCTGATTTCTTTCTCAGTCGCTTTGTTGTCTGTATAAAGTAAGGCTACTGATTTTTTTTTTAGTTTATCTTGTATCCTGCTACTTTGCTGAAGGTGTTTGTCAGGTGTAGGAGTTCCCTGGTAGAGTTTTTTGGGTTGCTTATGTAAATGATCATATCATCTGCAAATAAAGTTTGACTTCTTCCTTTCCATTTTCCAATTTGTAACCCCTTGATCTCCTTTTGTTGTCTTATTGCTTTAGCTAGAACTTCAAGTACAATATTGAAGAGATATGAAGAGAGAGGGCAGCCTTGTCTTGTTCCTGATTTTAGAGGAATTGCCTTATGTTTCTCTCCATTCAGTTTGATGTTGGCTGTTGGTTTACTGTATATTGCTCTTATTATGTTTAGGTATGTTCAGGAAAGGGTGTTGAATTTTGTAAAAGGCTTTTTCAGTATCTAGTGAGATGATTATGTGGTTTTTCTTTTTCAGTTGGTTTATATGGTGGATAACATTTATAGATTTTCCTATGTTGAACCATCCCTGCATCCCAGGGATGAAGCCTACTTTGTCAAGGTGGATGATTTCTCAATTTGCCAGTATTTTATTGAGTATTTTTGCATCAATGTTCATGAGGGATATTGGTCTGCAGTTCTCTTTCTTAGTTGTGTCTTTGTGTGTCTTGGGTACCTAGATAATTATGGCCTTGTAAAAAGAGTTTGGTAATGAAACTTCTGTTTCTAATTTGTGAAACCATTTGAGGAGTATTGGTATTAGCTCGTCCCTGAATTTCTGGTAGAATTCTGCTCTGAAGCCATCTGGCCCTGGGCTTTTTTTTTTTTTTTTTTTTTTTTTTTTTTTTGGTTGGAAGGCTTTTGATGGCTGCTTCTATTTTATTAGGGGTTATAGGTCTTACCTTACCTGTTCTTGATTTAATTTTGGTAAGTGATAGTTATCCAGAAATTTGTCCATTTCCTTTGAATTTTCAAATTTTGTGAAGTACAGGTTTTCAAAGACCTGAAAATTGCCTGGATTTCCTCAGGGTCTGTTGTTATGTCCCCCTTTTCATTTCTAATTTTGTTAATTTGCATGTTCTCTCTCTGCTTTTTGGTTAGTTTGGATAAAGGTTTGTCTATCTTGTTGATTTTAATGAAAAACCAACTCTTTGTTGCATTTTTTTTGTATTGTTTTCCTGGTTTCTACTTTATTGATTTCAGCCCTCAAATTGATTATTTCCTGGTGTCTACTCCTCTGGGGTGAGTTTGCTTCTTTTTGTTCTAACTCTTTCAGTTGTGCTGTTAATTCTCTTATGTGACTATCCTCTGTTTTCTTCATATGGGCACTTAGTGCAATGAACTTCCCTGGTAACACTGCTTTCAATGTGTCCCATAAGTTTGGGTATGTTGTGTCTTTGAATTCTAGGAAGTCTTTAATTTCTTTCTTTATTTCTTCTTTGACCCAGGTATGGTGCAGTTGCCCATTGTTCAGTTTCCATGAGTTTGTAGGTTTTCTGCTATTTGTGTTGTTGTTGAATTTCAACTTTAAAGCATGGTGGTCTGTTAAGATACAGGGAACTATTCCTATTCTCTTGTACCTGTTGAGGTTTGTTATGTCACCTAGTATGTGGTCTATTTTAGAGAAGGGTTCACATGGAGCAGATAAGAAGGTATATTCTTTTGTGTTTGGATGGAATGTTCTATAGATATCTGTTAAACCCACTTGAGACATAACTTCTGTTAGTTCTTTTGTTTCTCTAAATTTCTGTCTGGTGGTCCTATCTAGTGGTGAGAGTGGGGTGTTGAAATCTCCCACTATGTGCGTGTGGTTTTATGTGAGCTTTGAGTTTTAGTAGCCTTTCTTTTATGAATGTGAGTGCCTTTGTATTTGGGGCATAAATGTTCAGAACTGAGACTTTGGGCTGATGGATTTCTCCTGTGATGAATACGAAATGGCCATCTTCATCTTCTTTGATTTTGGTTTGAAGTCTAACTTGTTAGATATTAGGATAGCCATACCTGCTTGCTTCTTGGGTCCATTTGATTGGAAGATCTTTCCCCAACCCTTTACCCTGAGGTAATGTCTGTCTTTGAAGCTTAGATGTGTTTCTTGTATGCAGAAGAAGGATGGATCCATTCTGTTAGCCTGTGTCTTTTTATACATGAGTTAAGACCATTAATGTTGAGGAAAAATAAAGACCATTGATTGTTAATTCTTGTTTGTTTTATATTTGTTGTTGTGGGTGGTGTTTTATCCTTTGGGTTCTGGTGAGGTATGATTATCTATTGCCTATGTCTTTGTGAGCATAGTTAACTTCCTTTGGTTGGAGTTTTCCTTCCAGAACTTTCTGTAGTGCTGGATTTGTAATACATATTGTAAAAAATATGGCTTTGTCATTGAATATCTTGTTTTCTCTATCTATAATGATTGAGAGTTTTCTGGGTATAGTAGTCTGGGCTGGCATCCAAGGCCTTCTGGCCTTGAGAGTTTCCATGGAGAATTCAGGTGTAATTTTGATATGTCTGCCTTTATAGGTTACCTGGCCTTTTTCCTTCACTGCTCTTAATATTCTTTCTTTATTCTGTATGTTAGGTGTTTTGATTATTATGTGTCGGGGGTCTTTTTTTCTTTGGTTCAAACTATTTGGTGTTCAGTATGCTTCTTGTACTTTTATAGGCTTGTCCTTCAGATTGGGAAAGTTTTCTTCAATGATTTTGTTGAATATGTTTTCTGCACCTTTGAGCTGGGCTTCCTCACCCCCTTCTATGCCCATTATTCTTAGGTTTGGCCTTTTCATGGTATCCCACATTTCCTGGATGTTTTGTGTTAAGGATTTGTTGAATTTAAGATTTTCTTTGGTCAATAATTCTATTTCCTCTAGTTTATCTTCAGCACCTGAGATTCTCTCTTCCATCTCTTGTACTCTGTTGGTTATGCTTGCATCTGTAGTTCCTGATCATTTGCCCAGATTTTCTATTTCCAGCATTCCCTCACTTTGTGTTTTCTTTATTGTCTCTATTTCAGTTTTCAAGTCTTGAACGGTTTGAATTGTTTCCTTCAACTGTTTATTTTTTCTTGGCTTTCCTTACTTTCTTTAAGAGATTGTTCATTTTTTTGCTTGGTCTTTTCCTCTATTTCTTCCAATATTTTGTTTTTTCTTCCATTTCTTTAAGAGATTTTCTCATATTGTCTTTGAGGGCTTCTATCATTTCTATGAAGTTATTTTTTAAGTCATTCTCTTCTGATTCATCTGCTTTGGTGTGTTCAGGTCTAGTTGGTGTAGAGTCCCTGGATTCTGGTGGTGTCATGCTTGTCTTTCTATTGTTAGGTGTTGTTTTGTATTGCCATCTTCCTATCACTTCTTCCAGTGGGTACAGTTGGAGTCTCTCTCCCTGTACACTTCTCTCCCAGTGGGTGTATGTGGGTCAGGAGTTCAATATCTGTAGCTCTGGGTGGTCTAAGCTCTCTAGGCTGTCTCTCCTCCGGCAGGGGCCCAGCATTGGGGATCAAAGATCAGGCAGGTGGGGACTCAAGGTGGTCCTGTGTGGATAGATGGATGTCCGGCAGAGGTGCCGTGATGGGGATTCCCCCAGGAAGTTTTCTAAGTCTGTCCAAACATCTAGTTGAGCAGGACCAAGGCGCCTCTCCACCCCCACACACCTGTGTCTAGGCTGAACAAGGTATCTCTCCATATAGAATGGGCTCCATTAAGTCAGTCTGTGCATTAGAGTTAGATCTTGGTCCCACTGCCAGAGGCCTCATGTATTGTCCCAGTCACACCATTATCACCTATATTAAGGAGTCTACTTTGGCCTTGTGCTGGTTCCCCACTTGTCAGGCCAGAGTCAGTGACCTGTCAGTAGCCTGGGTCAACTGAGTCTGTGGGTTTCCCCACCAATGCCTTGACTCCTTTGTTCATATTATCTATCCTCCTCACTTAGATTATACTCCAGGAGCTTAGCCCATTGGTTAGTTGTGGATTTCTGCATCTGCTTCCATCTGTTTCTGGAAGAAGCTTCAAGCTTCCCTGGGGCTATGGATTGTAGACTGGGTATCTTTTTCTTTATGTCTGGTATGAGTGAGTACATTATATTTGTCTTTGTGGTTTTGGCTTGCCTCACTCAGGATTTTTTTGTTTTCTAGTCTGTCCATTTGCCTGTGATTTTTAGGATGTCATTGTTCCTTACCAATGACTAGTACTCTATTGAGTAAATATACAACGTTTTATTTATCCATTCTTCAGTTGAGGAGCATCTAGGGTATTTCTAAGGTCTGGCTATTACAAATGTTGCTATGAACACAGTTGAGCAAATGTCCTTGTGGTGCCTCCTTTGGGTATATGCCCAACAGGTGGTATTGCAGGGTGTTGAGGTAGGTTGATACCTAATTTTCTAAGATACCACCATACAGATTTCCACACAAGTTTGCACTCTCACCAGCAATGGAGGACTGTTCCCTTTTCTCCACATGCTTGTCAGCATAAGCTGTCATTGGTGTTTTTGATCTTAGCCATTCTGATTGGTGTAGGATGGAATCTGAGTGGTTTTGATTTGCATTTCCCTGGTGGCTAAGGATGTTGAGCATTTCCTTAAGTGTTTCTCTGCCATTTGAGGTTGTTGTGTTGAGAATTCTCTATTTACACCTGTACCCCATTTTTAATTGGATTATTTGGTAGTTTGATTTCTAGGTTCTTGAGTTCTTTGCATATTTTGGAGATCAGCCCTCTGTCAGATGTGGGGTTGGTGAAGATCTCTTCCTATTCTGTGGGCTGCCGTTTGGTCTTGCTGTGTTCTTTGCCTTACAGAAGCTTCTCAGTTTAAGGAGGTCCCATTCATTAACTGTTGATCTCAGTGTCTGTGCTACTGGTGTTCTGTTTCCATCAGCTACTAGATGAGGGCTCTATGATGGTTGATAAGTTAGTCATCAATCTCATTATAACGAAGGGCATTTAAGGTAGCCTTTCTACTGTTGCTCAGATTGTTAGTTGGGGTCAGTCTTGTAGGTCTCTGAACGTTTCTCTAGAGTCAGTTTTCTCTTCAAACCTATATAAAGGCTCCCTCTATGGTATTTCCCCCCCTCTGGTCTATTCATCCCTCGACTCACTCTTCCTGATCCTACATGTTTGTCTCTCCTACCCTTCTCTCTTTCTCTTAACTCCCTCTCCACTCACTGCCACTCCCCCCATTCCCAATATGCTCAGGAGGTCTTGTTCCCGAGGGACCTTGTACGAATCTCTTGTATCCTAGTTTCTCTGGCAGTGTGAATTATAGGCTGGTGGTTCTTTTCTCCATGTCTAAAAGCCATATATGAGTGAATACATACCAAGTACCTCTTTTTGTGACTGGATTACCTCACTCAGGATGGTTTCCTCAAGTTCCATCCATTAGCCTTCTAATTTAAAGATTCCATTGTTTTTTTCTAGCAGAGTAGTATTCCACTGTGTAAATGTACCAATTCTTCTTTATCCATTCTTCAGTTGAGGGGCTTCTAGGTTGCTTCCAGTTTCTTGCTATTACAAATAATGCTGCTATGAACATAGTTGAACAGATAGATGTCTTCATTGCATGGTTATGATTCATTTGGGTATATGCCTAAGAGTAGAATTGCTGGGTCCTATGGTATACTGATTCCCATTTTCCTGAGGAAGCACCATACTAATCTCAAAAATGGCTGTACCAGTTTGCACTCCTCCATCAGCAGTGGAGGAGTGTTTTCTCTTTCTCCACATCCTCTCCAGCATGAGTTGTCATTGGTGTTTCTAATTTTAGCCATTCTGACAGGAGTGAGATGGTAACTCAGAGCTGTTTTTATGCTGATACTGCTCCCCATTCTGAGTCTGGTGGCTCCCTTGACCCTGCTCCAGGCCTGAAGAGCTTTGGCCTCCCTCTGACCTACTTATTATGTTTTTTTTTTTTTTTTTTTTTTTTTTTTTTTTTTGATGTGAGATCTTGGTGGACAAATAAGAAAGGAAGCATTGTGGCTTAATAGTGATATGTGCATATATGTCCAGTTGACAAGAGGTTATTTGTACTGACCGGTTTTGTGTGTCAACTTGACACAAGCTAGAGTCATTAGAAGGAATCTTAGCTGGGGAAATCCCTCCTTGAGATCCAGCTGTAGGGCATTTTCTCAGTGATCAATGTGGGAAGGCCCAACCTATGGTGGGTGGTGCCACCCCTGGGCTGATGGTTCTGGGTTCTATACAAAAGCAGCCTGAGTAAGCCAAGGAAGCAAGGCAGTAAGCAGCCCCCTTCCATGGTCTCTGCATCAGCTCTGGCCTCCTGGTTCCTGCCTTGTTTGAGTTCTTGTCTAGACTTCCTTAAATCGTGAACAGGAATGTGGAAGTGTAAGCAGAATAATCCCCTTCTCCCCAGCTTACATTTGCTCATAGTATTTCATTATAGCAATAGAAAGTCCAATTCAGACAGTAACCAATAAAAATTCTTGTCTTTTGTAGATAAATGAGATTGGGATATAAGTGTATGTGTGCTGTAATTGGGCTTAGAGATATGAGACCAAGGAAACTGTCAGGGAAAAATAAGATAGATAAGCTTTGGATAAAGATAGCTTTTCTTTATTGAAACTTCTATATGCCAGTTATAATTATTTGTCTTTATCTGTGATCTTCAAAATCCATAGGAAGTACTATTTTTACACTTAGGGTATTCATGAGATAATTAATACACGGTGCAAAATATTTTCCAAGGCTACACATCTTCTTGGTGGAGCTCTCCAGATTTAGACTGTTAACCTCAAACATGTCTATTAGTATTTTTCAAGTTTTTGTAGCTGCTGAATATTTTTAGTAACTCATAAGGAAGTAAATACCTGAGAAATGTTTAAAACAAGAGACTAGTTTAGAAGAATGAGTTTGGGTCTATTACATATTTAGTAGGTATGGCAAACTTTGCTTCCCATTTGGAGGCAGTATTTGTGGGTCAGAGAGATGGCTCAGGGTTTTAGAGCAGTTGCTGCTCCTCAGAGGACATGGGTTTGGTTCCAAGAGCCCTCTTAGCCACTCACAACTGTCTGTAACTCTAGTCCCAGGGAATCTGATGCTTCTCTGACCTCTGTGGGCAGTGCACTCATGTGGTACATGAACATACCCCCCACACACACACACATGAAATAAAATTAATAAACATCTAAAAAAATTGAAGGGAGCATTTCAAGGCAAGGTAGAAAGCTTAAGGAAATCAAATGGAGGTCCGTGATAGCCTGAAAGTAATTTCAGAGGCCCAGTCCTATTCTTTTGATTCATTTTTAAGGGATAGCAGAAGCCATGGAGAACCTGGACACTTTTGTGTGCCAATGGACGCTTGAATAGTGTAGAGGGACTTTAAAAGAAAGCTTTTGACATAGCTGAACGTTAAAGGTCATCAGACTGTTCATTTAAATACTGCTGTAGGTCCCAAGGGATGACTGTGAATAAAGCAGATAATGCTTTCTTCCTATGTACTTATATAAATAATTTAAAGATCAGTAAGCAGTTAAGTCTCTGAGCGAAGCTGTTGGTACATCTAGAATGTCATGTCTCTGTGGTCTGTCTCATGACTTAATTTTTGTTTTTCAGTGTTTTCTGCGTCCTTAGTCTCTCTTATGTTTGGTAGAGACTTTGGAATCGAACAGGTTGATCTCTATGGATTCTTTTTTACTTCAAAATGATTAATCTATTCATCAGCTCACAGAGCCAAGCTTGCTCATTTTCAGAACAGCTAGAAAAGCCCATTTCTTGGTATGTTTTGTGAGAGTAAATAATATCTTTAACTAGTAAATGATGGATGTAGTCACTTAATTTTCCTTTGATTATATTTTGTGTGTTTTCAGGAAGAGCTTTCTTATTCATGAGAAATTCTTCTCTTTATGTAACTATGAGTTGTAATACAACAGTTCACAGCCTAAGTCAAATAGAAAGTTTGTGATACAGACAACATTCTGAATTCCTGGTCATATACATCTCTCCAGGTGTAAAAGTTTCTGCTTGTGGGAGCATGTAACAGAATACCCATCTGTTGGTCTGTTGGTAGAATGCCACAAAACATTTTTTTTTCCAATCTGAAGTTTTTATTTAGCTTTCAGAGTTAGTGTTCACATTTGGGTATCTCAAGGGGCATTTTGAGGGGAATTCTGTAGTCTTCACATTTAAAGACTGACACAAAGAGGAAGATGATCTTGTTAGCATGACTTAATGATTGCTCACATAAGAACGTAAAGTATATATCAACAGGATGATTGGTACTATTGACATGCCTCCTGTGTATTTGCTTCCTTAACATACAGAATCTTCTCATCTCCATTACCATGTAAGTCAGATCATTTTAGTTTACAGCTGGAGAGCTTAAACACTTATAAGATACCCATTAGGGTGCCCAGAGAATTACTACCTCAGCAGATAATCCAGGGCTGTTGGGAAATTTAAGTACTTGTCCCTTATAGTGCTCTTCCTCCCCACCCAGCTGCAGAACTCCTGTGCTCTCAAGGTTGAACAAACAAGGTTGTTCTCAGAAATTTCTGGTGTGCAGTGCCGGTGCCTTGACCCCAGGAATGGATGGTGCATGACTTCCTCCTATGCTTAGCCCATCCCCTGGCGTGGATATATAAGCCCATTACTCTCTGTAATAAAAGGCGGCAGCTTTTGGTAAGTGTTTCAATCCCGACACCCTCCATCAGCTCGGTACTCGGGCTGCACGGGGCTGCGGCTAGCATGTAGATCTTCTTCCCACATCTTCAATCAGTGTAAACCAGTGAATAATTAAGGATTCTAGGTAGAGTATTCTACAAAGAGGCTCCAGGAAAATACAATAAAATCTTTTCTAGCTCCATCTCTCCCATGATTACTATGATTTCAGAAACATTATATTCAGTAATTAAAGATAAAATCAAACATAGACCTAAGTGTTAAAATGAACAGCAGAGAACATATTTGTCTTCAACAGTAGATGACAAATTATAGCTTTGGGGGCTGAATCCAGCCTGTTGTCTGTTGTTTTTAAGGCAGCTACACCAGTGTGTTTCCATATGTTCTAGACAGCTCTGTCTCCTGGAAAGAATTGGTTAGCTGTAAATTAGCTTCCAATGTGTAAGACACATACTAATTTATGCTTAAAACACATGTTTGCTCTAGAATTTCAGAGAGAGAGAGAGAGACAGAGAGAAAGAGAGAGAGAGAGAGAGAGAGAGAGAGAGAGAGAGAGAGAGAGAGAGAGGTTTTGAAGGAGGTATCAGGTGCTATTGAAGCTAAGAGACAGTGCCTGGTTAAGTCAAGAGAGGACGTGGTCATTTCATGTAGCGGGAAACTAAACACTGGAAGCATGTGGACAAGTGTAGACATCTGCCAAACAGACGGGACTCATGACTGGATTTGTTACAGCTATTGCCCATGAGTGTTTTTAAATGTGCCTTTAGAACACTGTCCCTAAAAGTCAATATATGAAATAGTTGAATCAGTTAGTAGAATATTTAAAGTAAGAGTTTTATCTTTTAAATTTTAAGAGTCTGTGATCTCAAAGTGTAGACTTGTGGACAGTCATTTGTCTAATAAAAAATGTATTCCTTTGATTAGTTGATGATTTTCTGTTGATTACCAGGATGCCTGTGTTCTCTCTGTTCTCGCCAACTATAGGCGTGATGGTCAGGACACCAATACTTTTCTTATTAATGTCTAATGAGATAAACGGTAGATGTTACACAACTGTGTACCAGCCCTGCTTCAAGAGCAGTCACTCATCTGACCTCATAAAGAAGTGCAACAGCCCAGTGAGGTGGGTGTTCCCCTTGATATAATATAAGGACTGGCCCAGAATTACAGAACTAGATCTTTTTAATTCACATAACCAAGAAGCAAATGAGAAATTTTTGTAGTTATGACACAGATTGGAATACACCTTCAGAAAAGTTGAAAACGTGAATATCCTAACCTGTTTATTCCCGAGACTCAATTCTTTGCTAGCCAAAGCATCGCACTGTACATGAGGACATTAAGCCAGCTCTTAACACTAGCGCTTCTGTAAATGTTGAAAAATACAGGCTTTTAAAGAGGGGCTCGTTTTCCTTCTGCCTCTGTTGTTCTTTACGGCTCCTTACCTCAGCTTTCATTGCCTCTTAACACTGGACTGTTGTGATTTCTTCACCCTGCTTTTGCGTGGTGTAGTATTCCTTCCTAATAGGTTAGTTCCACTCAACTGTTGTGTACCACTAAAGTGCTTGATGTATTTTTCTAAAGTAAGACCTGCTTTCAGAGGAAAAAGAATCAATGGGACTTACTGCCAATAGCCCCTGAATATCCACAGGGGATGCATTTCCAGACCCCAGTAGACAGATACCTTAACTTAACAGTAGTATTGATCCACATTTCTTCTACATACATCCTTCATATAATTTTTTTTTCTTGCCTTGTCACTTCAAGTAAGCTCTTTATGGCTACACTTTGTGTTTAGCCTACCAGTACCATGACTGCTTGAGCATCGCTAAGTACAATCAGTGTTGGTTGAACATAGGCCCTATGGTGGCAGCATGGGAGTGAGTAGCATACACCATGCGGTCACACCGGACAGGGATGGTTCATGGCATGGTTGGCAAAGAGTTGGGAGTACAAGTCTTCATCATGGAATGCCAGCTCATTTCAAATGTCTGAATGGCTTATTTCTGGAATTTTGCTTTTATTACTTTTGGATTATGGGGACATAAACTCGATGGACGTCTACTGTAAGAGCTCCGCCACCTCCCTTTTGTTCTGAACTTGAGGCAGGTAGATACACAAAGTTATTTGCATCTCTCTGATAAACATGGCCAAATAATGTAGAGATACAGAAGAGTGAATGGCAGGAAGAATTTGCAGGGAGCCTAAGAAAATGTGAGTGTTGTCCCATGGGCTGCTTTAGCATCTCTGTGGAGAGTAATCTGGCCACTGGTCTATGGAGAGAACAGTAATTACACACGATAATGGCCTGGCACAGGAGGACATGCAGATATCAGATGTGAAGCGCATATACAATTGATCACTTTCTTTCATCATTAGTTCTTAAGTAGCACATACCTTTAATGTAAGAAAAAGTAACCCAGCAAGGAAATGTATAGATGTTCACTGTTTTTAAGTGCATTTTTATTAATAACATAGATTTATTATTCTGTCTTAGTAAGAACCTGGGTCTGTTGTCTATGTTTGTTTTCTTAAGTTTCCACACACAGGGAAAACACACTTTTAAAAATATTAATCTATTTAGAAATTGAATTATAACTATTTGCTAAGATATCCCAATATTTATGATGATATTTCTTATGTATACGTCTTTTAAGTTTCTTTTTTTTTTTAAGAGTGACTGTCCTATCCAACATTTTTTAATCTCAGATATTTTAAATTATTCCGTGTTTTATCGGTTCTCCTTTTTGGTAGGGCCTTGTTGCTAAGTAATAGTACATAATGTGCTCTGTGATCTATACTCAGCTCATGAATTAGTCTATGAACTGTATCGATTTTTGTGTGTAAGCTTGTCGTGTGTGTGTGTGTGTGTGTGTGTGTGTGTGTGGTATGTTCATCTATGCATGTACAGGTGCAGAGTCCTGTTGTAGAATCTCTGCTTTATTCAAATGAGACAGGGACACTCACTGTGCCTGTATCTGGAGTCGGGCTGGCTGCTGGAAAGCCTTAGAGATGCTCATGTTTTCTCCCCAGACAGTGCGTTACAAGTGTGCTCTGGTTTCATAATGCCTGACTTTTTGCTACTCTCTTGGTGTCTGCACGTTTTTCAGAAGGATTTACACAATTAGATTTTGAGGCCTGGAAACTGAGAAAGAGAAGACAGTTACCAAGATGGATACTGTTTGTGTTCTGGCGCTTGTATATGCATTACCTCACATAACTCTGCAAGCCATCTGGCATCCTCAACAGCCCTGTTCATTGTTACCACAATCTAGTTCTGAAATGTGTTGTGGAAAGAAATGCCCAGGTGAGTTAGGGAAAAGTTTGAGAAGCTTGTACACACACACACACACACACACACACACACACACACACACACACACACACACACACACAGTCTCTGTGTTCTTTTGTCCTGTAGGATTGGTTCCTCCTTGTTTGAATGCCATACTAGAGGAAAATCATGGCCACTGCAAGAGAAATCACCTGGGACATGGGCCTCTAGGTATTCCTGTCAGGGATGGACTTGAGTCAGTTTATTGATGTGTCAAGGCTCATCTTGATTCTGGGTGGGACGATTCCTGGACAGGGGGCCTTGGACTGAAAACATGGGAGAAGGCAAGGGAGCTGAGCAGGAGGACACGTTCATTGCTGTTTTGTGACCATGGATCAATGTGATCGCCTGCTTCAAGCTCCTGCAGCCTTGACTTCCCTACCATAGAGGACCCTGCCTTGAACTGTGAGTTGGAATAAATGCTTTCTCCCTTGAGTTGCTTTTTTCCGAGTGTTTCATCACTACAACAAAGAAAAGAGACTAAGACAGGATTGCTTCATGCGTTACAATTCAAACACTACTTTCTTGACTCTCCAAAGATAACCAGTCAGGGAGAAATTATCAGGCACAATTAATGTACCATTTACTGAACAGTATTTTATAGGGGTAGGATGAGAAGGAAACAAGAAATGTTCCCCTTTAAAAAAAAAAAAAAAAACCTTAATTCTCACTTACCTATTTATAATCCTCCCCCTCCTCCCCCCCCCCACCTTTAAATGTTCCATTGTTGATTGAATTCTTTTGTAGACAGGCCAAAGTCACAGATTATGTGTTTTTTTTCCCCAAACCATCGTTCAAGTTGTTCACGAAAAACCAAAGGACTTCAAGCAGTAATTCATCCAAGAGGGAGCTGTGTAAAGCAGGGATTCCTGAGTGTGCAAGGCTTCTTATGTGAGTATTTCAGTAACAGGTCGAGTTGGAAACATTTTAGGATTAGGACCACTATTCATGAGCAGTCTCTTACGTTGCTAAAGAGGATTAACATGTAAATAGTAGAGTCTCCAGGAAGCACACGTTTCCAGATTGTATCCCAGGGCAAGAAATACTTTCAGATACATAGTTTGGACTCTGAGGAATGAAAAACAAAATTTTGAAAAAGTAAAATTGGTAATGATTGGAGAAGTGGTGGTTTGGATATGATTCTCATGTTATTAGAAGGGACCTGCATAATATGAGACGATCAGCATGTCATGGAATCCAACCTTATTGACAGTGCATTCTTTGCCTTTGTGGCTGCAGCGGCTTGGTCACATGCAGGGACACAATAGCCATCTTGAGAGCATTGCATGTGAGGGCCTTCATCTGTTGGTTATGTCGCGAGGGAGCGTGATTCCTCAATGGGATTGGATTAAGGCTCCCTGCCTTCTTTGGGCCTGTTGCCCTTGGGCCTTCAGCCAAGCGAGAACGCAGTGTTCCTCCTCTGGGAGGGTACAGCAGCGTTCTGGAAGGAGAAATGTAGCCTTTGTGCAGGCTCAGAACCTGCCAGCACTTTTATGCTGGCCTCGCTTAACTGTGAGAGAGACAAGTCCCTGTGCTTTGGAGCCATCCTCCTCTCTGTATCACGAGACTGTGTCTTAGATGCCTGCAGGACTGAAACTTGACACATACACACACACACACACACACACACACACACACACACACACACACGGTGATGTCATTTCAGTATAAAGTTCTCATTATAATCTTGCCTTAAATATGGCAGTTCTCACGAAGAAACCCCTTCTCGTTGTCTCTTTGTGCTCTGCCTTTTACATTTTGTTCATTTAGAACATGTTAGAAGGATTACCTGTCAGGGTGGGGAGCATGTCTGTAGTCAGACTTAGGGGTCACAGCTGGAAGGAGTTCAGATGAAGAACTCTCCCAGACACCTCTGTGAGATCAACACTGCATAGTCACGATGATGGCTCTGATGGCAGCAGCACCCTCCCTGCTACCAGGCATTCTTCTCTTGGTGACAAGTCATGCCCTTCAGGCATCATGGATGATGCTGCCATGGCTCCCAAAGTCCACTCCCGGACTTGCACAAGCTAACTTCTAATCGGTACAAAGAAGGTTGTGCAAACGGCAATACTTTCATAAACTTGGCTGCACTCACATAGAGTATTCGTCCCTGCAGGCTCCCCCGTGCCAGAGAATGGCAAAGAGGGCAAGGCGGGAGCCCGCCACCACCTCATTGTGCACGCTGGCCTGGTTCCTACGCGATGGCTTGACTCAGTTAGTTCTTGGCATTAGCTCTAGCCAAGGGTTGGTGACTGTTCTCTGAAATGCCCTTCGGTTTTGCTGAAAGGGGGAACTGCATACAATGGTTGTCACTGGAACCGAATACTTCCCAGAAGTCAGACCTCCAGAGAGAAGCGTAAAGGACACACAACAGCACGGTGCCTAAAAGCAACCGGTTTATGACTTTGTCACCTCAGGTCTCTAACCTTTATGTATAAATGGAGCAGGCATTTCACTGGGCGTGTGTGTAGTAGAAAATTTAGGAGCACTAGGTATTTGCTGAACATGGAAGTAGCTTGATGGTACCTACTTAGCGTCACTTGTGGACTTTTGTTTATTTTGTTTAATTTTTATTTATTTTATTTATTTTTAATTTTTTTTCATGCAAACTTTTGGTCACTATTTTGAGCAAAACCAAATAGAACTGGATAATTAAAAGTAGAAAAAAATCACTTGTCCCTCAATACAGGCACTCTGAGGAGTTCATTAAAACTCTGTAAATATGCATTTATTTCTTTATAAGCTCATTTTCTTCATTTCAGCTTGTTCCGAAATCGATGAACACTTTGTTTTAATGAAAACAATGCCTAAGATGTTTTTCCTTTTACAAATACAGTGAATAAATGTTAGCTGAATATGTGTTTTATTTGACAGGCATTTTTTGAAAATAGCCTAGTATAGATTTAAGGCTCGGCTAGACTTGACTCCTTAGTTGTTTTGGTTTGGCTGATTTCGAGAGTGGCAAGAAGGGGCATTACTAAGTAGGATGAAGAGGAACTGGGTCACTTTTATTCTGGGGAAAAGTAGGGTTCACAGCAATTAAACTCTGTATTTCTGGAGTAGAGGCCTTGTTCAAGCAGTGTTGTTTCCTTCCTCTGTTTCCCTAGCAACTGTCACGTAGAAGAAATATAGAGCTCATTTCTACCCAGGCTTTGTAGAATAGTTCAGTACTTCGGCCTATTTAAAAAATCATATTCTGTTGAAGATTTCATTTAAAATAAGACTGTAAGTTTTAGCTGTTATGTCATGGCATAAAGGCATTACTTGGGTAGGTGACTGATTAAGTTGACAATTATCCCTCTGTTTTCCAGTGAATAATTTTTGAGTTAATAGTGTGGTATGAGGACAAAAATCCCTTCGTTGCTTTGGTATTATTCTTAGCCTCATTTCCCCACTAAATGGAGAATAAATGACTTAATATTCCTGTATTTACTCTGTATCTCTAGTTGTGTGAATATATCATTTAAGTAATTTCTTGCTTATGGCATTTATACATGCACCAATGCATACACACACACACACACACACACACACACATCCTGTCATCCCTCATCATTAATATAGTCATCAAATACTACTTGGTTAGAATAGGACTGAACTTAATCTACAACATAAACATTTCCAAACTTGATACGCATACCATTTTGGTAGGAAATTACAGCAGTGAAATTTTACAGAACGGCATTCAGAACCTTTTCCATTTGCAACTCCTTTTCTCCTGGAATTGTTTTTATGTCGTTCTGGGTTCATAGATATATAAGATAATGATGTAAACAGATTTATTGATAATCTATTTATTAGTATGTCACAAGTTGATTTTAAAACAAATTTACTATTTCGTTAAAAGATGAAAAATCTCATGCTAATAAAATTCATGTGCTTGTTTACTTTTGCATATTTAATATTGGCTGAATTTTTTTGAAATCTTTTTTTATTAACTTAGAAACAATCATATTTTACATATCATTCCCAGTTACCCCTCCCATCCTGCCATGCCCCCTACTGACCGCCATCCCACTGCCACCCACTCCCCAGGGAGGGTGAGGCCTTCCATGGGGTATCATCAAGGTCTGTCATATCTTTGATAAATAGAATGTAAAACATCTTCAGTATTCTTCAAAATTGATGTTGTTAATCCTTTCCTAGGCCCAACCTCAGATTCATTCAATATTTTTTTTTTTAAAAAAATGGAACTCAGTCTGCAACTAAAGTAGTAATTTATTTTAAAAATCAAACTTGAAATACAACATGACACCAAGATATGCTGACCTGATTGTTCCTTGCTTGAGGATGGTAGTTGCAATCCTATTTACTTTTTAGTCCCTGTGCTAAAACACCATAAGCAAGGCAACTTAGAAAAGAAAGGGTTGACTTGAGCTTTTGGTTCCAGAGGGTTAGAATGCACCAGAATGGAAAAACCGTGGCGGCAGTCCACAGTGAGAGAGAGACAGGGCAGCCAGAGCAGGCTTGATAATAGAAATGGTTGACTTGGGAACTGACTTCTTTTTCTATGTAGACATTTGTGAGTGTATAATAATTACATGACTTTTCTATGATACATTTTGTACTTGTAAAATGACAATAATGAAAATCTCTACAAATCTATTTCTATCTTCTCAAAAACTCTGACTTTAGATGTATCTAATGTGAGCATTTAGACTTTTAGAGTGGCTTTCTTTAACGAATACTTCCTGTTCAGTGCACATCTGTCTTTATGGACCTGGAGTTACTGGGCATGTCCCTTTTCCTGCTCAGATTTATAGAATCCAAAGGAGAACTTCTTTAAAAATTGCAAATTTGCTTTAAGACTCAATTACGATTTAGTGCCATGGGTCACTTCACATAGTCTCACTGTTCAGAACTGAATTATGAAATCAAAGAAGCTTAAAGCTATTTACCCTTGTGTTTGCTCAGTGGTGTTCACAAGTTGGTGCCCTTCAGTCTGTGAAATGCTGCAGAATAGCTTCAACTGAAAGGCTTGTAGGGAAACAGTGAACTCACCACTGTACAGATAGCTCATTTTTTTTTCTTGGACAACTCCATAGCTCATGAATTTATTTTAATATTGTACCAAGAGGGAAAGTACCTCTGCCTTGTATTCTTCGTGTCATCGCCTTTTTATTCCTCTCTGAATTAGGCCCGCGACCTCTCAGTGGCCAACATGAGACTCTGTTCCTATCCACACATCCAGTGGGGTAGCCGTGTGCATCAGACTGGGCCCCTGGAGGTGTAAAACAGTGCTCCACTAGGCTGGTAAATGTGTGACAACAATGCAATAACAGGGCCACTAGGTTAGGTGGGAAAACTGAGCATGTGTACATAGCAAGTCCATTAAGTTAATGAGTTACAGTTCTAGGGCACTGTTCTGAGTAATTCTGGATACTTGATGTATTATTTTGTCTAACCCATAGACATGGGAAGGACTGTTGTTGTTCCCTTCGATTTTCTCAGAAAATGAACCAAGGCATTACAACATAATGCTATTCACTAATATGCAGCAAAGTTTATAAGTAATAGAGATGATGTTTGATGCTGGATGGCCTGGCCCCACACTCCACATGTTAACACCTCCCCTACACCCCTAGAAGCTGAAACCTGCAGAGCCCATTGGTGATGCAAAGTGCAGCCACTTAACTCCTTAGCTGGGCAATAGAGTTCTAAGTTGTTATGTCACTGGCAGAAAGGAGATTGCATGTTGTGTCCTTTGTAAAGCAACACCTCTCTAAGAAAAGTTAGCTGATACACATGACAGATATAGAGTTATAAATACATATATTTAATCATAATTGTATGTACAATACGGGACTGTAGTTTTTGAAGACCCTAAGCCTTAGGCTGATAGAGCTCATTTTAAGCTTACATGAAGAGTAAGTAGCTGTGCTCAGCACGATGGGACTGTTGACATTGTTGGCTTCTATGTGCAACATTCCTCCCTCGCACCTATGCTGTAGAAGTCTTTCTGGGGTGGAAATGGTTTTCTTAAGTGGTCTTAATATGGGCTGCAGTCAAGCGCGTGCGTGTGCATGTGTGCGTGTGTGTGCATGTGCGCATGCATGCGTGTGTGTGTGTGTGTGTGTGTGTGTGTGTAAGAGAGATGGCGAGTGGAACAGAGACACAAAGACAAAGAGTCAGGGATATATAGAGTATATAAGTGAATGTGCACATGTATGTGTGTGTGAGGGCGGACGCCAGTGTGGGTGTCACCCTGTACCACTTTTCGCCTTACGTTTTGGGACAGGCTCTCTCACTGAACCCATTGGTTAGGTCACTCACCTGTTGGTCAGACTGTCTGGCAGTGAGCTCCAGGACCTTTGCTCTCTCCTGCACAGTCCCAGGTTACAGATGCTCAGGACTGCCATGCCTGGCTTTTTCTTATCAGGCTGTGGAGATCTGGACTGAACCCTTCTTGCTTGTACAGCTGATATGTTATTGACTTGAGCTCAGCCCCGTGGACAATTTCTTTGTGGCCAATTCTTACAAAGGGCAACACAGTATTTTTTTGTTTTGTTTGTTGGCTGGTATTCAGGATTCTGGTTTCTTTGCCTCTTTGGGGTAGAGGGATCAACAGTTTCTGTGGCTCCCTTGTATAGAAAAGCAGGGACTGGGGATGGAAGGCAGAAGACGGGAAGGCAGGAGAATGTCAGACACAAAACTTTGTTTCTGGTACTTTATTTGGGAAAATCATTTTTCTGAGCCTCAGGAGTATTTGTTTTTTCTCTTTTCCTTTAAACTGAATAGATTTTGATTTGTTGGTGCCCAAAATACCTGTCTGTGAAACATGTTTGATTAGGTGTCTTATTCTGAGTTTTGCCAACAGACAGGAGTTTCCTAGTATCATAGATTCAGTGTTCACAGTTTAGATGCAAAACGAAACAGGTCAACTTGGAAAATTATCCCGTGCTTCATGTAACAACTCTTTCCTCTGAGAATTCAAGGTAGTAATTGACTTTACAATGAGGCATATTTATGAAAGACGGAGATAGCACAATATTGTCTGTCTGCATCAGAATTAGCGTCGAGGAGGCAGACATGACCTTGCCCAGGGGCTGAAGATTTATTTCTTGTCCACGAATCTCAGAAATGATGGCATTTGTCTTTCTACTTTCTTCAGTCTGAAAATCTGATGACTAAGGGCCTTTCTCATTGCCTGTGTCCCTGATGTCTGTACTTTGATCCTCATGCCAGAGGGGCAGACTAAGGTTGTATGTCTCTGATGAAGAGAGAAGAAACAGGAACTTGGTCAGGGAAAATTTGTGAGATCCTCCTAGAAGAGATGGAAACTTAACAAGCATTTGGGAGTAAGGAGAAATGAACAGGAACGCCCCCACGGAAAGGAAGCCCACCGGGGTTAAGAAGAAACAGACGACACACAAGAACTCACCCCTCTACAGGGGCAGAAACACATGCCGTTTTTATCATCCCCAATATTACCTTTCACCAAGTTAGTTTCTAAGCTCAATGAATTTTCATTTTTTATTTATTTATTTATTTTTTACTCTGCAAACTTGGCTTGTGATTGCATTATTAAGCCCCAGTACAGTTTGGTATGAAATAAAATGTATACTTTTCTCTGCTACGAAATGTAAGGCTCCCAAATGGTACTCCTTAGTGACAACTGGAGGGACTTTTTCCCTGCCCCTCTTCACCCAGTGCTGGGACTTGAACCCAAGGCATTGCATGAGATGGAAAGTGTTTTACCACTGACCCACACTCCTAGCAGAAGTTCATAGCAGTGAGGTTTGAACCTAGGGTCCCTTTAGTTATGTCTGGAGTCTAGACATCTACTTTCCTTGTATGAAATTTCAAGGCCTTTGTCTATGACCTTGCCTTTCACAATGTCCCATCCCCCCCCCCTCCGCTTTGAGGGTTGCTTTCTAGTAGCTCCCAACACAGTCCAATGACTATGTTGAGTGTTTGACTTCACAGCCCACAGTGAGTACTGGAATTCTGCCCTGCTCACTCCAGTCTCTTTCCTTGGGTAAGGGAGTCCTTGCTTCCCTGCCCAGGTGCTGAGACCCTATGTCTCTCAGAGCAGGTCACGTCTGTGAAGATTTCTGTGCTGCCTGGACCTCAGGCTGTTACTCCTCATGTCCTTCTAACCCACTGGGCCAAGCGTAGAGCGTGGACACTCGTAATTACCAGCCAGGCTCGTATTTCCTCAAACGTTTAGTCTCGTATGCCTAGCTCTCTGGGACAGCCTGTAATCCCTTCAGTTTTTACCTGCCCGAATTCCCATGCTACCACTCTCCTTTTATTCTTAGATTGCAGAGACTGTAACTGGGAAACAGAGTGTGCTCGCGCACAGTTTCGTTCCAAATGAGGGGGTATCCAAAGAGCATCTTTTTGGATTCAGTTTTTATTAGAGTATTTTTTTCCCCCATACAGGAGCTAGAGAAGTGTGTGGTTTCAGATGTCCCCAGTTAGTGTTTGGCTGGGATAGAGGCCAAGGGTGGCGCAGAGTATACACGGCCATGTTTACAACCTTGTCTCCTTTTGTGCACTGCTGTCCAGTCACTTACCATTTCTTCTCTGATTACTCAGTTTGAAGTAAGTGGGGAGTTAAGGCCCTGGCTGTATCAAGCCCGGCTCTCATGATGAGAGGATGGCGAGGGTCCTGTGAACTTCTCATGTCTGTCACCGTGCATGCAGAGAAGACGGGCTATTATGTGAGCTAGAAAACTGTCTTTTAATGAAGCGTTAAGCATGTTGAGAAACATCCATTTAATTACACGCTCAAACATGACTATCAACCCACTCAGCCGTTGCTGGGTTGCCATGCAATCCACCAGCATTTTTCTTCTAGTTTGAAAAATGTGAGTGGCTGGCTGTCTCTGCTTTCACATAGGTTTTTAAAAATAAAATGCAGAAGTTTTTCAAGTTCTTCAGTCACACAATGTATTGGTAAAGTAAGTATCTGATAAATCTTGGTGCATTTTCTGGGTGGTTTTTCTATTCTTCTAGTTTTATACATGATATTATACATCTTGCACATATGTGTATATTTTATTAGATTAAAATTTTTTTCTGCTTCTGTATAGTATATAAGCACAAATGGTTCTAAATTTTAATAGATGAATTTACTGTTATTGCTATTGTGTTCTTTTTGTTAATTTTTTTTACTGACTACATCTCTTCCAATTGGTAGGGTGAAAAATCATACCCAATGTGTCTTTACATTTACATATGTAGATGACCATTTGTTCTAAACTGTAGCTTGCATGCAGTATGTATGCGCACGCGTGTGCATTCTGCTGTCTTAGTCTGTTCTTCAGTGAATTTGTTGAAGCTAATACTAGTGTCTCTAAATGTCAAGATCACAGCTTTATGATGAGGCTTTATCTTTGGTAATGTACATGACCTTTGTCCCCACCTTTGTCCAGCTTTAGAAATCACTTTGTTTCCCTTGACCTTTATTTGGAGCTGTCACAGACAGTTTTGACTCCAGCTATAAAACAGAAAATAGTAATGGGATTCCCCATCCCCTGCCACGTTACCATTCCTGTAGGATATATCTTTGTTTCCTGAAATCAGGACCCAAGAAATTCTTTTTTCAGATTGGTCAGTGTATTCCAGGAGTTAATATTCAAGACTGCCTTTGTAATGTAAAACTTCATTGTTGAAAGTATCTAAACATTTATATAAGATGAAAAACAACAGGGGAGTCTGAAACATGTAGAGAGTAAAACTGACAAGGGAAACTGGGGGCCTTAAAAGGACCACGTGGGTTTCTTTCCTTAGGTGTTTGGGACACCAAGTGCATTGGTCTTGGGGTTTCACAGCCCAGAGAATACGTGATGCAGAGCAGACAGAAGTAGAAATTCTACAGTTTGTTGACTTGGTGTGATCAAAACCGTATAGCTCTATGCCAGAGAGGCTTGTAGCAGTAAACAGTATAAATCTATATACTCTAAACATGCGCGCGCGCGCACACACACACACACACACACACACACACACAGAGAAAGAGAGAGAGAGAGAGATTGAGGTTGGCACCTGGCAAATGTAGAGAAACCAGTCTACCTACACTTGTCAGTAGTCTAAGGGAACAAAGAAACATTACCTGTGGAGCTGTAATCAACAGTCATTCTTCAAAGGACTATGGGGCCCAGCATGGTTCAGAAGCTCCACAGTTCACAACACTTGATAATGCCCTAGGCCCTGGCAGAAGGAAATGCAAATTCTTAACTAGCAATCTAACTTAGCTCACCCTTTTAATAATTCCCCATGATAAAGAGCCAAACAATGTCCATGTATAAGACCTTTTTAAGCAAGAACGGGGGGGGGGGGGGCTGCAGATAGAATCATCCATAAAGATGTTAATCATGAGCTTGCCATGCATGTACAATGGGAAATGATCTCACGCATCCAGTATCTACCACAGCACACTGATTGACTCTCCCCATAGATTACCTAAAATTCTGACATATAAAACTAAAATTGGCTTAGCTGCATGTGTAGATAGTAGCAATACACTATTTAAGAACTGTGTATAGGATGATTAGAAGTCAGCGGCTAGACATGGCTGACTGAACCTCAGCTCCAAATTTTTACTAGATCTTCATCCTTAGAGAACTTTCCTGGTTACCATCTAACTCAGTGTTTTTCTCCTGTAGCTGGAGATGATGACATCCTAGTCATAACCATGGGTTCTAAGTGCCTACATGGGAAACTGAGAGAAATCCTTCCAAAATAGCATTCATCCAATAATCTTAATAATTGTAGGGTTCCTTAGTTGTGAGCTGGAGTTAAAGTCATGTGGCATAAGCGTGTCTAGATAGGTTTCTAAAGTACTAAAGTACCATCTGGAAGCTAATAGAATAATGGGTGGCAGTAATCAGCATCTCTAATACAGATGTGAAGTAGAAATCAAACAATACACTAGTCTGGGTAAAACTTTATTGCATAAGTTCATTTATATATAAAAAAAATTGAATGTTAGAATTATTGACTGAAGAGGCAAATTTTGCAAAATTTATTGACAACTATATTGCATATATAAAACTTCACATATGGAAGTTTTCCTATTTTACTGTACCATGTGTTTATTTATAGTTACCTATAACATATTTCATATGTGAGCACAACACAAGTGAGCAAGTATGTATAGATTTGTTACTAATACACATGTTACTAATACACACACATATACTAACATATGTTACTAACACATGCATGCATGTATACTAACACACACGCACACACACATATATATATACACACACGTGTGTTTGTGTGTGTTAGTAAGAATAATTATGGATAATAAAAGTTATGAGCATTTTATAGAAATGAGCGTTTTGTTTTGTTTTGTATTATTTGAGTTAGGGTTTCCCTGTGTGGCTTTGGAGCCTGTCCCGGAACTCGCTCTTGTAGACCAGGCTGGCCTCGAACTCACAGAAATCCGCCTGCCTCTGTCTCCAAGTGCTAGGATTAAAGGCGTGTACCACTACCACCAGGCTTCAGAAATCAGTATTTGTGGTGCCAAAATTCTAAGAAAATTATTAACTACTTTACAGAATAGTTTTTGTTCACCCTTCAAGCATCGGAGGGCTCTGTATGTGTTTTGTTTTTTGAGGAAAGAACATGTGATTTAGAAGTGAAGGTGTAGACTGAGACTGAGACTAAATTTCCACAAACGAGTAGTCAGATATGTTCTGTATTCCCAGGATCTAAGTCAATCAAAAATGAATAATAAAGCAATCGGTTCTTTCAGTTGCCTTCCCCTTCCCCACAGTCACGCCGCTTCCATCTTATTAATCTTAGGTGGACCACGCTGTGGTGTTTCACAGTTGAACAACAGAGGCAGGGTTGGTTCAGACTCAGGAGTCCTGCCCCTTTGCTTGGGAGGCTCACTGTGGATGGAGCAAGAGTCCAGCTCTCATCAGAAAGGAGCATCCTGCTGTCCGTGTGGGAGAGCACACCCCTGAGGTTCGACTGACTGCATAGCACAAATTTCCTCACTTTTCCTTTGATTGCTTTTGTCTCTTGACTGCTAAGGTTACTCGTGGCAACCTGGCCAGATTAAAGGAGAACTCTAGCTAGTCTGATGCAGACAAAAGGGCCTTAAGTTGTATTACATCCTTTGCCGCTGAATAAAACAGATTCAGACTTTCATCTGAATGTATAGAGCATGTAAGAGTCAACACCCACCAAGAGACAGTTCTTTAACATTCATAAATATTTATAAATGTTACTTAATGTCACGTTTCGACTTACTAGAACATGGGTAAGAGTTGTCAAAAGTACTCGACCTTTAAGTGTGGAGTGATTAAATTAATTTATGTTATTACTCCAGTTTCACAGCTGAGTTGTCTTGTAAATAAAACTTTTTCCTCATTAGAAATGAAGCCAGTCTTGCAGCTCCCTACAGGTCTTGTCTCTTTCACACCATGCGATGCTTTCACACATTGACCCAGACCCCGGGGGAGCCTGTGCACAATTGGTGAATTAAACCAGAAATAATTTCCTATGGCATTGTGCCACAACCTCAATGATGAAGAAAATCTATTCAGTTCTTTGCACTTAATTGGAAAAATAAAATGAAATCTTGCAGAAATATTTAAAGTTTAATAGACCAGTATTCATATTTTTTAGACTGTACTAATTTCTTGTCTTTGTTAAATGGGTTTATGAAATTCTCTCTCTCCCTCTCTCTCTCTCTCTGTCTGTCTCTCTCTTTTCCTCCATCTTTCCATCTCTCCTTCCCTCTCTTGATTGTGATTTGTAAGGTTTGTGACTAATTTTTTTTTGCTACAGAGAAATTTCAGCCTCAATAATTTACTTTTAACTTCTGAGATGTGGCGTGCCTTTTGCCCAGAGGTGTTCAAGGGTGAAAGATTAAATGTGACCCCCTTCTCTTGGTAAATGCATCATTTCTTCTCAGTCCCCTTCTTTTGTGTGCATGAAGTCTCGTCTTCACCCTATGTCCTTTCTAGAGACCCTCCATTTTCCTTTGTTACTTGGACGTCTGCCTGTGCCCTTTTACATGTTTCTTCTGTAGCAATACATCTTTCCTCATTGCCAAGTGAGTCCTGAGACACTGGAAGGTTTCGAGGCTTCTGTTCTTTCTCTACTGACTTCTGTCGTGTGGCCATCTTGAGTGACCACTGGCACATGGGCTCTACTCGACACCACAGCTATAATCACAAACTTGGTAATCAGCATTTAACAGTGTTCCGTGAGGGAAATGCTAGGGTCGTTCTTAAAACTTGTTAACACACTATATTCACACTCAGTGTCTGGTTCAGATGCATTCTTAAATCTAACACCCCTTCTTACATCGTTGCTGTGTGTGCAGTTGGGAACTTTTGGTCACCGGCCATCCATTCTCTTGTTTTTGATTCTTCACTGCTACTAAGCTAATTTCACTAGGAATTTCATGAAGACTACCCTCCCATGCATGATGATCTACCGCGACCACATGGACAGGGAGGCTGCAGTCCTGAAGTTTAGTTTTCTTATGTTGCCAGACACTGTACACTTGCTCTCAATTCATGCCCTTTGTGATCATGGTTAAAACACCACCACTTGCAGCCCTTTGGATAATTAAGGCTGAGTAATTTGATCTTACATCAGAAATGACTTACCCAAACTTCTAACTGCTTTTCTTCCATGACTCTGCCCCTTGTTACTTCTCTTCAAAGTCATGCCAATGTCCCCTAGGGAATATTTGTTGCTTCAAACAAACTTCATCTAAGTCTTAACACATTTGACTATCATTATAAGCATCTATATCTGTGTCCTCTATTATGTAATGATAGGAAACAATTAATTATAACATCCCTTTTCATATTTTTTTTTCACCTAGCACTTGTCTTAGTGAGGAGTCTAAGCCTCAGCATAACTGCAGCTTCACATTGAGCCTGTCCACCAGTGGGATGCTGTAAAAACAGGAGCTTGCTTTTCTGCCTTTCATGGGGTTGAGCGCACTCTGGCACATTTTGTAGCTGCTTGTAAGAAAACGGCTTCCAAAGGGCACACGCTTCCAAAGGGCTGGCCTCGTACCAGTGATGTGGAAACGAGAACGTTGTTTAGACACTCGGAGGTTCTTTCTTCATCTTGAGTGTGGGAGGCAAAGCCTCTTTGGACACAGTGTCCTTGTTGCAAGTATTAGTGAAACACCGGTGGAAACGACTTGCTTTACACTGGCCTTCAAATCAAGTTGGCTCCATTCTCCCACCTGACGTTAAACAAAACCACTCAGTGAGGAGTAAAATAGCACCGCCTCACGGAGTACATGTGCATTAAATTCTTAGTAGATTTATTTTCTCATAACTATTCCATCACAAAGTCATAAAGACATAATTTTACATTTCTAGGGGCTAGCATTCGAGCTGATTCCTTGATTAAAAAAATTACATAACTAAGATCTGTGCATTTCTAGTACACGTGGTGGAAAAGCGCTTGGTCATGGCTGGCATCGACAGGGATACATTTTGAGAAATGCATCATTAGGCAATTTTGTTATTGCCCAAATTTCATCTAGTGTACGTGCGTCCACTAAGAGTAGTTTCTTAAAGGATCTCTTGCAGTTTGAATGAGTGTGAGTCATAAGACTTCATATAATGGAATATTTGGTCTGATGTTGGTGGAACTCTTAGAGAAGGATTAAGAGGTGTGACCTGGTTGGCTCAGGTGTGTGACCGGGGTTGGGCTTTGAGGTTTGACACGCCTACACTATTCCCAGTTCACTCTCTCACCCTCTGACGTAGGCTTTCTGATCAGATGTGAGCTCTCAGCTCCTGCTCCAGCACTGTGCCCGCCTGTGGGCTGCCATGTTCCCCGCCTTTAATTTTTTTCTACACATTGCTTTTGATATGCTGTTTTGTTGTGACAGCAGAAAAGATAACATAGACAGGTGGCTAATAGCATTAACTCTACTTTATAAGCATGGAAAGGACAGGTAGCCAGGTTCCTATCTTGCCCACAATCACATGTGCAGGGGCATATGATTTCATACTTGCCCCTCCCAAGTATGTGCTGTAATATAATGCTTCAGAGCATGTAGATGATCTTGAAGAGTGGGCAGAACACACCCGACTGGTGACCTTTTGTACACATGAGCAATCTGAGATTTCACTTGTGAATGTGCAGTGCTTGATACGTGAATTCCAACATGTGTTATTGTTTTAATAGAGAAAAATATTCAGAGGTATGACTAGGAGCAGGCTCAGGGAGACTTTATGCAGTGCTGTTGTACTGGGAAGAGGGGTCATTGCAGTGGTTCGGGGCCCCGTGTATGCAGACTGACCCTGGCTCTAAAGAGAGCACAGTGAATTTGTTGAGGGACAGAAGAACCTAAGAGGATCCTTAAGGGAGGAAAGGTGGGGGCGATGATGCAGGCTCTCCTGTGGCTGAGGTGGACGATGCAGACCCTGATTACATTCGAGATTAATGTGCAGGTCTCTTGCTAACCTGTCCCAGCAAGCTCGTTTGAAAAACTCGATTTTTAAGGTAAGACATAGAGGCCTTAGGAGAAGACACGGGAATGTTGTGAGCGTCAGTCTAAAGAGCGAATCTGTCACGTTTTGATGCAGGTGCGGAGGAAAGGAGCAACGCCATCTCCTCCCTCCTTCCTTTTGTCCTTTCTTGCATCTGTTCGTCGTTCCTTTCCCCCTCCCTCCTCCTAAAGAAAGTGGCCTGTGTGTAAATGAGACAGAGAGAAGGAAGCAGTTCCAATGAAAGGTTATTTCTTGCCTCTTGGGATTTCTACATCCCATGCATCGGCTACACTTAGAATGAAGCAGCCGCCTTTAGAGCTCCTTCAGCTGGCATTAGTGAAAACTGTGCCATGCCACCAGAGTCCTTTTCCCAAGGCCTAAGGCTAGAATATTCTCTGCCCGTTATTTATGACTGTCATGTAGCCATTAGCTTCTGCTATTAGAACTATGCTTATACTAAAGGTGTTACCACTGGATGTATGTGCTCCTGTTTCTCATTACTGGCCGCTGACCTCTCCCTATAAATCTCGGCTTGGACTTACCAGCTTTCTACTTGTTGGCCCTAATTGGAAAGTTCTCTGCTATATCCAGGTACAAAATGTACGATCAGAGCTCGAATTTCTGCCCCTTATTAACATTGGCTCTGTGACTTATTCCCGCAATTCTCTTCTCATTGGAAATCTAGATGAAACAAATTCCTCAGCTTTGTATACAAGTGAACTTAGGTAGAACCCATTACATACCGTGCAATCCACTAACTGGGAGTCATGACACCTTGACAAACTAGTGAATGGTAAAATGGCCTTTAATAATTAATTGCCTGCATACCTTTTTTTCCCCTGAATAATCTAGAAAAAAATCATGGAATTTTCAGAGTTGGAAACTTAGTGTTTAAAATATCTCACAAATTTGTGAGAGATGTGTATTGATTTAATGGAACTTTCCCTTTGGGTGAACTCTATTGTGATTATTTGGGTTTTTTTTTTCAATGAACCCCCCCCCACTATTTGATTGACAAATATAATGAAAGGTGTTGGCAGACCCTGTCAAAGACAACTGCCACCATGTACTAACAACTGGAAACAGCTACCTCTCATCTTGGTGACCTCAAGGAAAGTCTAACGTTCTAAATTTTCTCTGAGACGTTGCACAAAAATTGAAGTACTTTGGTATTAAGCTACGTTTTCCTCAGCAAACTCATGGCTCATATGTATTATTTGAAATCATCCTGTGCAACTTTTTAAGCTCTAATTTCTGAAGACATTTGCGGAATGATGACTCTTAGCATATGTATGTGCCACTGTGAACTTGAGGAGAAGCTGTCCCCTCCTCCTCTGTCTCAGAGGCCTTTCGTGTTGGCCAATGGAAGCATTTTCCTCCTTGTTCCCACATTCTTCCCTGACAAACTTTGAATGCTTCAGTCCTTTCTCTGTTGTATTGGCAGAACAGGTGTATGATCAGCCGGTGCCAAATTTCCCAGGTTATAGTTAATCATAATTAGCGTGCTTTTACCTACGCATTCAGAAACCTTGCTGAAAGCCATTTCCTTTGAGAGAGATAGTGTGCTCAACAACACGCAATTCCTGTCTTGTAGGACATAGTAAACTTTTATTCATGAACGAATACTTTTAGTCATTCCAAGCATATGATCATGCAGTGATTTTTGAGGTATTCTTAAATTTTACAACATAAAAACAAATTAGTCTGTTGTGGGTTTTTGGTTTGGTTTGGTTTTGTTTTTGATTGCAAAATATTGCTTTTGTAGGATGTCTGCTTTTCCATTCCAGACAGTCATTTTGTGTAGAAGTGTCTGATTTGAGGAGACTGTCCCAGCAGTATTGGATATTCTGATCCTTTTTTATAGCCCATACGTTAATGAAGCATGGCTGGTCATGCCTTCCAGTGTGGGTCATACTTGGTATAGAAAGTGTTTGTGGATTTTTTGTTTTGTTTTGTTTTTGGATGTCATTCATAGGCAAGTTTGCCTTTGCTGGTAGGATGTGTAGTGATGGCATGACTCCCCCACTGTGAGATCTCAGACTGTATTCAGTTATTTCCTAATATTGCTTGTACAGTGTCAAGAGCAAGGAAAAAAAAAACCTCTTTTAGCACTTACAAAATAAATATTTTTTTACTCAAATACATTTACAAGGTAAATATATTATGAAGAAAATAATTTTTCTCTCTATATGTATGTCTTCCTATATGTATTTTATTAATGTATTTAAAACACATATTTAAAATATATTATATATATATATACACATAAAAGGAAATATATATGCATTTAAATAAGCAAGTCTAAATTAAGCCTTTTCTACAAATTTTCCTGTCAGACACAAACTTTGTGAGTTGAACTACAGTCTAACGAGAGCTTCACAGTAAAGTTTCTATCTTAGCAAATTCTGTATACATGTACCTCACTTATTTTGTGTTTCATATCGACCAATAAGCCTGGTGTGAACTCTTGGACTTTTGGCCTTATTGTTTCCTCCTGATTCCATTTTTTTACAAACAGAAATTACAAATTTATTTAATGTTTCCATATCTGTTTTCTTTTTTGTCTCATTTTTTTTTAAAACAAAAATAAACTATAGTAAGATGAAATAGAACCTATTTGTTCCTTCAGGACTTTACAGCATTCATGGTTGTGTCCCTGTCACCCTAGAACAGTCTACCTGGTATACAGCTGAGTCTCAGCAAATACCTACTGGTTAAATATTTGAATAGATATATTTAGGATTAAATCAGGTCTGATCGTTCATTCAGAAGGCAAAACCTCAAGGCAGGTGTAGTCAAGGAGACGGCACAGTCCAAGAGGGACTCCTCCAAGATGTGCAAAGCTGTCGAGTACAGGCATGTATGAGTGAGCTGAGGGAGATTGTGCAATGTGCTTCAGAGAATGGGCACATCCGTGAATTCGGACTGTTGTTACGCGGGTAAGATGGGACAGAGTCCAGTGTGCTTATGAGTAATGTGGACTTTAACTGAAGGAAATTTGTCGAGAAGGCTGGTGATAATGGGAAAATTCAGCATGAAAAAGTTAGGAGATTCATTTAAATACTGTGAATTATTGATGACTTATCACCGCCCATCTATGTTCAAAATAGATTTATTTTGTCACGTTTTAGAAGGATAATTTAGATTAATGTAATTCACTTAAAAGTGACGCAAATATTAATAAGTAGTATACACCTCATTCATGTAGTTCCTTCTTGCTATGGACTGTGCTGTCTGCTATTGTATGTGTTACCTTTAATTATGGCAATATAATTATTCATATTCCACAGATGAGGAAAACTAGAAAGTTCACTGGACTTATTTTTGTTTGTTTCTCACAGAACTTTAAATATCAAACTTGGCTTTAAATCTATCCCACTTGAACTGGAAGTCTGTGTGTGTCTCGAGTCCCCATGAACGCATCATAAAAATGACTTAAATGTGTGTGAACTGAGTCCTCTCTGTGTTCCTTGTTCCATTTGTTCATCACTTATTAAAATGGGCACTGTGTAAGGCATTATGTATGTAACATATCCATGCGCCCTTGTGGGACTTTTTTTTTTTTTTTGTGGTGGAAGATATGCCATTAGAGATATAAATAACCGTGTAATGGGCATTTTGATAAGTGGTTTAAGGAAAACAGTAGTGTCTTCCTTGAGTAGATAAGAGAGAAGCGTTCTCAGGTGCTTTCTTCCCTGTGGGTAAGTGTAATTAGATTTACAGTATAGCTCACTGTAACCCGAGAGGATGCTGGAAATAGCTTGAGAGAAGTGTTTCCCACACAAGTGTAACCAAGCCCAGAAATTCGAAGACATTGGCCAGCCAACAGTCTGTTCACGGTACAGAGGCAATGTTGGTGCAAGTTGGTATTGTTGGAGAAAAGTGTGCTCTCTAAACAGACTTTGAAATCTGAATAGATGTCATTGCCACCTTCCAGTCTGAGAGGGTGACTTTTGGACTATATAAATGACCTACATCAGGTCATCTGATTGTGTAATCATGAATATCCATGGTGATGGTTTCTTTCCTGCCCTTCAGAGAGGAACATGCCTCCTGAATCTGCTCTGTATGTGAAAGAGATACTTTGCTAGAAATATGGATGAAGTGAGTACTAATTCCCTTAAGTGGATATTGACCTTCATATACTGATGATATTTAACATAAAATAAAAGTTCTATTAAGACAAGAGAATTGATTTTATTTAAGACATAACATTGGGTCCTCAAAAAGAAGCAAAAAAGCTACACACAAATACACACACACACACACACACACACACACACACACACACACAGATACCCCAAACTATATGCCAGATGTTAACATGTAGAACCTAGCTTTTTAGGAGGCCTGAATTTTAAATCTTCAATTTCAGTTTCAGAATGTACTTTGAACTTATTTTATAATATTATAAATAAATAGTCTTTAAGGAATTTTTGGACTGTAGAAAAATCAGTGAACCTATTTGTGAAATTTTTACTTTCTCCTCAATGAATCCAAGGTATAACCTCCTTCCCTCTTCTAAAAATCTCTTCATAGACAATAGGACATGGCAATTTCCCAACACTGGTAGATAAAGCAAGAGTTGAAGCCATTGTCATCAACAGAGACTGGAGAGCACGCCCCATCCTTTACCATTATTAACATCACCAGTTGAGAGGTTCCTGCTGAACTTTGCAGCTGAGCTGAAAATGATAAAAATTAAGTAAAATTTCATAATGTTTTAAGTCAGTGCAGGACGTTGAGATTGGCCACGGTCATAGCTGATTACGCGCACCTTCAGTGTGAGGTTTCCCTCCTACTGCATTCTCTGAAAATTAATCCTCTAAGTAAGTGTCCTGATTTTCTTTGTGTGGGACACTCATAGGACAGAAACAACATGGAATGGACACATTAGAAACCCAGAGGGCCATGCCCAGCTATGAGAAGCTGCAAACTCTGCTTATGGAAAAAGTTCCAGGAAGTTGCCAAGGCTTTAAAGACCAAGGCTCTCGGACATCTTGACTCCAAGAGCTGGAACAGTGCCCACTGGGAGCTTCACCCTTGCAGTGTAGAGTGGAGTGGTCTAAGGGTCTCTGAGCATCCAAGGTCTATTTGAAAGCTGTAACAGGAGCAGCCACTACCTGCTCTTGGTTGCTGCTGCCTGTTGCAGCTCCTCACTGCTGCTAGAAACCTCGAAGTCCAGTGGTTGCCACATGCTGGGACTGCCCAAGGTTCTATCCCAGACTGTAAGCTTCCAACATAAGTATGAGGAGTTATTAGTCTATGGCTTTTAAAGTCTAGCACCAAAGACTCCTAACTCACAGATGAGCTTGTGAATCTACCAATCCAGCACTTGGATCTTGGGTATTGTAAGACCATGGATTGCTGGCAGTTACCACATACTCACTATCCCTATTTAGATGTAGCAAAAGGACCATGTGTTCAATTGGTTGATAGCAAAATAAGAATTAAGCTGTACTTTCTATTGAAATCACGAATGTGTAGAGAGGACAAGTCAAGAGGGTGGGAGATGACTTTTAGTTTGGAAGATGTGTCAAGGGTCTGCCCAATATAAGGGAAATTCTAGAAGGACAACAAAGACTGTATAAGAGACAGGAATCTATAATTTGGAAATACATTATCAATGCTGGTAACAGAGATAGTCACAGTGGCCATGAAGTTCAAGTTTGAAGCAGATTACTTTAGAAATAAGAGTCGAGCAGAGGTCATGAGTTTTATGATGAAGTTATTGATTGCAGTCTGTGAGTATTGATTACCATCATTAATTATGATAGTATTTTGGGATGATGAAAAATGGATCTTGAAGAAATAATCTAAAAGAAGATGGATGAGTCTTGGTATTTAGGGTGATGTGGCTTTGAAATAAGCCTCGATTAAGATGGATTTCTTTTCATGAATGTGAGAAGGTAAAAATACAGTGACCAGAGAAGTATTGCACTGAACCTTTGCATGGACTACTCCAGTCCTAAACAAACGGAGAAAAGGAATTCTAAACCACCAGTCTTTGAGAAAAGAATGTGACAATGATACAGTGTTCTAGCTGAAAAGGGCTGCTTTTTATCTTTTAAATGACATCTACAGGGGTGAAAAAAAAGGCTGAGAAAGGCACCCAATGTTGTGGGACTAATTAGGGAGAGGGACCCAAATGGGAAAATGCACAGCTAGGTGAGAACTATGCAGAGAAGGTAAAATTAATAATCAGAAGAAGCACTTTATTTGGGTAGTGAGAGCAATACACAGAAAGACATCATGGGAATGTTGGTAGATTTTTAACTGAGTGCATTGTTTCTGGAAAATACTGCTGCGTCCTAATTTAATGCAATTTTCTTTGAAGAAGTCATCATGACAATTGTTGGGGTACTAGGCTTGTGTCCCTTGCTGCTGAGTTCAGAATAGCAACTGGGTGGAATGAACTGAATATATGCATCTGGTTTTGTGGGTTTGGTTAATATTTGACTAATAAATTCTAGTGATATAAGTGCATATTTAAAATATTTTAATGTTTCTCCTTTGAAAGTATTATTACTTATTTAACACTAGAATTTACATATTATTTTTTGCGTATTTGTAAGTATCTTCATTCTCAACAAATTAATTTCTATTGTTACACATTAAACCAATGCCATCTTAGCACTTTGATAACTGTAATATATGTTAAGCAATTTGAGTTTGCTGAATAGATTCACTTGTTCAACAATATATAAAATTAAAGGTTTCTTTTCAAGTAGAGGCATGGCAGTAATAACTGAATTTCTGCAGGAGAATCAATAAAGTTTAGCATGACTGTTTTATAATCATGCAATCCATTCATGCATTTGTGATGAATACATTTGATGTTTGTTTATGAATGGTATTTTTTAAATGTTTGGTTTTGTGGACAGCATGAGAAAGCTCAAGGTTGGCTAATAACTCCTGTCCTTAAAGTTCTACAGCATCACAAACAAATTCAGGGTCTTCCTGTCTTTACTGTCTCTGAAACGGGGATGTTAATTAACCTTGGCAGAATGGTTGGGAAAACCAGAGTAGCCAATTTTACCTTTAGGTATTTCTTTATATTGAATAAAGAAATCCATCTCTGTAGTTCTAACCTATCCTCTTCAATTCCATATCCTGGAATTTACAGAGTTGAGATTTCTTAAAACTGAATTTCACTGTGAGTTCAATTTCTACTATTTTTGCAGCAACCTTGGTTTTGAAACATTTCCCCCCCCCCCCAATTTATTCCCCCAAGGACAACAACTGAATAGGAACAATGAAACAAGGCAAGGCCAACTGAAAGTCCCCTGGGCAATGTCAGTGATCATATTCAGCAACATCTGTTTCCCTCTGGCCCCTATCCTCAAGCCTGAGCTGAGATCTGCCCATGGTAGATGTGCAGTTTCTAGTGAATCCAGCAGGGAACGTCAGAATGGAGCGGCTTTGACTCAGGCTCAGCCCTACACTTCCCTAACTGGGAAACTCTGAGGTTTCCTCACCAAAGCTCTACAGCTTTGGAGCTGTACCGTCTTATCATGTGTGGAAACAGCATTTGTAAAGGCTCTTGTGTGGAGTTGCCTTTGAAGAACGGAAGGTGGATATGATTTAGGCTTCTGTCCTTAATGCTGGCTGGCCAATCCTCCGCATCCCCAACCCTAACCCTTTGCTGCTGTCTGCACCTCTAGCTTAGTGTTATCTTAACTCTACAAGGTGAAATTTTGACTAGACAGGCAGATAGAGATAGGTGTTTGCGATGTGTTTTGGCTTTGCGGCTCTTAATGGTTAATTTTTAGTACAATAGCAAACGGGGTTTGTCTTCAGTGCCTGTAGACTTTCTTCATCTTTGACTTGAATAGGAAGGTAGAAGAACACTTACATCCCTAACCCAAAGGTACGCATGAATGAGATTCATCCATTCAGTATTTTTGATAAAGCTTCGAGATTAAAAAAATAAAATCCTCAGAATAATGTTTTCTATTTTTATTCTAAGGTAGTTGGTGCTGTTCCTTTAGCTATCTAGTTGTCTCATATTTCTGTTTTAGACTTGTTTACAGATGTTAGGTGATCATATTTACTAAAGAATACAATAGAACTCTTTGGGTTGGCCATGAGCCTGGTCACATTGTTGCCACAGAAATGGCTCTCTAGTTGAATGTACAGACTTTGTTGTAATCTGCCTCCTGACTTTCAGAGGTCACCTTTGGTGACTGGATAATCTTAACACAGTGGGTTTGTTGCTGGGGTTAGAGTAGGACATGCTGTCTCACACCAGCCATTTAGCTACTAAAGGAATGTTATTCTTTGCCCTTGAATAATGTCCTTGCATTCTTCCGCCTCGAGTTAGTCAGCTGCTGGTCAGCTGATATGACTCTTATGTTTTTGCCTGTGTCGTTAGTCACTGACATTAAATTCTCCTTCTCTACTGTTCACCAGTTGCTTCCAAAACAAACATGTTTTGGGGGCTCATGTGGAAAGGAAGAGGAGATTTAAAAGAAGGTAGTGGCTAGCTTCTCTGTTGTTCTGTCTTTGTTATTAACACTAACTACTGTAATAATGCATGGGATTATGCTCCAGATAATAATCAATATTTTATTCAAGGAAACTTTTGCTAAGCCCTAATGGCCACCAAATATTCACAAGCATGATCAGGACTAGAGAATGCTTCTGAATTGAAGGGAGAAAGTTTCTTGTAAGAGAATAGATTGTCTTTCATTTCTCCTGAAAATATGAATGTGAATTTTAATAGCATTAAATATTTCTTAAATTTTCCTGCTACATTTACTCTGGTTTCTGAAATAGTCCTTTACTTAGAGCTGGTTTTGATGTGTTAAGGACATCAATACAAATTGCATTCCACAGCTAAATTTTTCTGCTTTTATCATGTTGCAGATAATAATAAGCCACGTGTACACTTGAAAGATATATAATTGCATCATACTTTGTATTTTACTAGGTATGTAATTATACATACCTAATTGCAATGTTTTTAAAACAACTTTATCAAGTGTAGGTCACTTGTAAGTTTTTAAAAATTTATTTTCTTCATTAGTTAGAAAATATATATCCTAGCTAACACATTTTGGTCATAACTGAAAATTTTATATCAAGTCATGAGAAATAGATACAAATGCATTACAGAATGAGAAAGAGTATTAAAATAGCAGAATGGAAATACCAGGTTTCTAAAATGCATTTAAACCATGGTCTCCAAACTTATGGGATGAAAAATATTGTTGAATGTGATATGTACCTATAATCCCAGTGGGAGGCTGAAGCAGGAGGATTGTCACTACTTGGAGACCAACTTGGGATGTGTAAGTTCTAGACCAGTTCAAACTGACTCTGTCCAAAATAGAAAGGAAAATTCTTTGTATGATAAGAGAGTATATATGAACTTAGCTTTCCAGACCCATTCATAACATGAACTTTTCTTCCCAATATTTTTCATTCCCTTTGTATGTGTGTTGACTTTTGAGGAACTGTAGATCATGGAAATTCTCTTACTTTGTGGGCCCTTTTTAAATCACTTCAATAGTTGGTTTTATATTCATGTAATTATGAAACATTGTTTTTATATACATGAAAGTCTTGTTAAACTTTTATTTTAGACAAGGGATTTCAGAAGGTTGGATACACTAACCCATATGCAAGGTGAAAGTTACTTGTAAGGTCAAACCAAACCAAAGAGAATAAGATGAAAGATATTTCAATTTTATTTAGCTACCTCTTTTAAAAATGTATCTGATAGACATGATATAAATGCCAAACTAGCCTCAATATTTTGATATGTCAGCTCATAAACACATGGACCTCAAGTCAATTTCTTTTTCTTTAAAAAATTAAAATCAAGGACACATCTTAATGCAAATAAAATTCTTTTATTAGCCTACTTTTATGTGACAATGTAAAGAACAAAGAATCTAAAGTTATGAAAAATCAGGAAATTCCTTATCTTTCATTTTTGAAAATAAGTTTATAGTTGAGGAAAAAGGAAAAACAAACATAAAAACTTCCTTATCTCATTCTCAGTATTATTTCCCTTAAATATCAGTAATATTTTATCTCATTTGAGAATCAAAAATGGGAATATTGCTTTTAAGATTATTCTGCAAGTAACATAACTATGTAGACACGGGTGGATTGTGACAGATAATACCAATAAACCATCATATTTGTAAGTAAAATAAATTCAAAAGCCCTGTAAAGCATCATATTTATAAATGAAATAAATTCAGAAGTTCATGTTTCAATAGCTACCACTGACAACAGGAAGTGAACTGTGGTAGCCATTATGGCCTTTAATATGCTTTTGTCAAATATGTAAATCTTACTCATCATAAGATAATATGAGTAATTTGTTTTATTATTTTAATGGTCACTTTAAATTAAAATGAATTTAATTATTGTCATAAGGAGGATTTTGCATGTAGAATTGACAGTTTTTGCAAGCCTTTAAAAACATGTTAAGACAATTGTGTGTAAGCAGTCTGCTTATTATGATCTCGGAATTTGCATAGCGAACAGATTGCCTGTTGAATCCCTTCTTGTGCAAACCATGAGATCAAGTGCTCTCTGGCCAAATCAGGAAACTTGAGAGTTCTAACTGGAGAGTTCGTGTATTTCCATCCTCTCTGTCTTTGCTCATAGGAAAGAATTTCAGCAGCCTCTCACTGCACTGCCCAGCTATAGACATCTGATTCTCCTCATTCATACCTAAATGTTAATTATATTGGTTTAGTAATCAGAAAAAAATGTGTCTTTTTACATATGTAAGTCTTAACTTTTCAAATAGAGAATTAGTAGTGATTTTGTATTTATTCATTTATGTTAAATGGTCATTTTTCCTGCTTACATAACAAATATTAATAGTGATAACTATTATTATTTCATTGCTAATTGCTGTACTAGATACTTTTCAAAATGTGGTCATGACTTTGGGGTAGGTACTATTGTATCCTACCTTCTTTTTCCTTTTTCAAGTTATTGTGAATTGGACAAAAAAGTGAAATTTTTGTTACAGATTCCATAGATTCAAAGAGTATAGCTGGTCAGATTTTAATTATATTCTGTGATGTTTCTGGAATATTGTTCTACTTTCAATGTCTTACTGAAATGTTGCTTTGGCGTTTTTAGCTAATATCAGTGGTTTTTTGTATTTTTATAGAAAATTTCAAGTTTTTAGTTTGCAAACACACCTTCTTACATACATTATCGTACTAAGAGCACAGGGGAAAACATCACATTGTGCTGTTGAAAGTATTTAGTTCCATTAAAATGAGACTAGCCCAGCGTCAGCCACGCCTACATTTTGGCCGCTAATACATCTAATCTGCAATATCCTTTATTGGAGAGAAGCCATAAGTGGAAGGACGTTGCAGTTAGACCACAGACTTTATGCTGATGCTAGTACATTGAGCTAAGTGATCCTTCCACGATTAAGGAAGAATTTAAATCAAAGTACAGTGTTGTAGAGAAAGTCAGTACCAGTGGCAAGCAAGGCAAGTTAAAGCTGCATGGTAGAACTCGTTCAGACAGAGTTGGACGCCTTCCTGCTGACATACGCTTGTGATATTTAAATGTTACTCTCTTTTTGGTACTTCTAGGAGTCAATATTGGCATGTGATGTTCGCCTGGAGACACAGACAAGGACATCCGGGCATCAGGAACTCAGAGCAGTGTGTCCCTGGAGCTACCGTGTGAGTTCCCTTGATGGTATTTTAGTCTGCTTGCTTTCCCTGACTCATGACATTTGATGGGTTGGGGCATTCTAACGTGAACAGATCTTTGCTTTCGTCTTTTATTTTTTGTCCCATAGTAGATCATGATTGTTGAGCAAGTTTGTCATGGCTACATGCCTCCTGTGGGATGCCCCTCCCCGGCATGTTTTGTCGTCACCATCCCCACTGTGAAAAGCACAGACTGTAGCTTCTGTCGTCTGGTTTCAACTCATATCTCTGGTGTTTCCTGATTAACAATTTGTTCAAATACAGTATCTTTCATCTACAAAACGAGAACATCACAAAGTTTCCTCATATTGGCTGTTACGAAAAAATCATCTTAATTCATTTTGAAGTACTTGGAACAATTTGACAGATCTTAAAAGCCAAAGAAAACTTAAGTACTCTTGTGATTGTTGTATTTTATTCCTTAACAATACATTACATAAATTTATTCTTCTTTCATAGCAGATTAGATGTAGTAGCGGCCAAAATGTAGGCGCAGCTGATGCTGGGCTAGTCCCATTTTAATGGAGCTAAATACTTTCAACAGCACAATGTGATATCTCCTCTAATTTTTTAGATGCCAGGCTTTTAAGTCATTCTCTCCCTTGTATACATTACCACAAATAGTAATTAAACATTAAGCACAATTAGCAGACTATGCAATGCTTCATTTCATGGGAATCACTTACCTTCCTCCCTTAGCCTCTTGGTCTTCAGATTTGTGCGGATGCCACTGCTCAAGCATGCAGATATCTTGGCACCAGCAGGTGTAATAAAGGGGCCTAGTTAAGAAAGGTTTTGACAGTGAGGGAAACCTGCTCAGGATGTTCCTCTCCACGATGCACCGTGGAAGGGTCGAGATGTCCTTCATCTGGCAGTGGTGGTGGCTTTTTAGGTAAGAATCGTGTATTTGATCAATCTGTTAGAACTTGGTCACGGGTTCAGTATTGCAAGACACATCTCTTAATTTATTCAGCCAGCATGCCATGCCTGCATGCTAAATGTTAATGGAGAAGTGGTATCTTTCCATGGCTTTCCAGGTAGAAGGCTAAAACCCCAATGATCCCTGAAGTGGCACAGATACACATAGCCAAGTTGGCAATATGGTAAGATCTGTTTATTCCTTTCAGCTGCCCCCACACAGGCCAGCGGCGCCGTGCTATGCGGGCCAAGCTGTTTTTAATTGTGCATTACTCTACAGAGCAGCCTGTCTGTGCCTGTCTTTGAGTCCCCACCCCCACCCCACCCCGCTTTCCGGAGGGAAAACAAATCAAAACAAACCATTCTTTACACAGACATCTGAAACACAAGGGAAGCTGCCCATTTAAATTGGATGCTTAGACATTGTATTTACAAGTCTGTTGGTTGTGTGATTAAGAGACATACAATGACACTGAGCTTGTGGCTAAATGAGATTTTTTTTTTCTGTGTCGCTCTCAAATAGAGCTGGCATATGGGTGGTACTGTTCAGTCCACTGCCACGTTACAATTCCACTTTCCCCGCGATTACTAATTCATATATTATTTGCCTGAATATAGCTGAGTGTTGCAGAACTCTGAGGGGCTTTCCCCAAAGCACTGTTGATGTGGACATGTACAGGTCTTCGGTGGCCTCAAAGATGACTTTGAAGTCTGTACAAGTCATTCCTCTGTTTTGTTTGTTTGTTAACACATCCCAACCAAGGTTTGCCCTCCCTATCCTCTTCCCAATCCCCCCACCCACACACACACCTTCCCTCCCTCCCTCCCTCCCTCTTATCCTCTCTGCCCCCTCACATGCACCCTGACCACCCCGTCCCCTCCCATCCCCCCACTGCAAAAAGACTGAGCAGTTTAGGGATCTCAGACAGTGGAACCAGGATGTATTCCTGGTGCACAAAAGGATCTTGAGGACACTTCCCCCATGGAGGGATACTGCCTTAACCTAGAGACAGGAGAGAAGCCCTAGTCCTTACTTCAAATGACCTGACAGACCTACATGACCCCACCTGGATGGCATTGCCCTCCATGTGGAACTGGGGTGATTCTTTTTTATGCAGTAAATTTTGGTCATTTTCTTTTTTCCTTAATTTTGCCTGGATTCTTCCCACTTGCCTACCCAGTCAGCTTTATGTTTAATGTCTTCAAAACAACAACAGAAACAAGAAACACACACACTCAGAGGGAAAAAAAAAAAAAACAACAAAAACACTCTTGCAAATCAAAACAAGGCAAGAAGTCTACAAAAATACTATTAGGTTTGTTTTGTTTCACCCAGCTACTTTGGGGCATGGGGCCTGCCTTCCCTGAGGTGTGGGTTAATGAACCCTGAGAGACCCTGCTGGATAAAACCGGCTTTCTCCTCTGACACAAGCATCATTTGCACTTAGCTTCTTGGTTAGATGTGGGACTCCGTGTCCACTTCCCTCATCGCTGTGAGCCTGTCTGCTTTGGACCTGCTTGTGTGGGCTGCAGTCTATGTGCATTGGTCCTGTTGTGTCTGGAAGAGGCTGTTTCCTTGGAGGCTTCCATCACCTCTGACTCTTGAAACCCTTCTTTTGCACAGATCCCGTGCCTTGCAAGGAGGGCTTTGGTGAAAGCATCCCGTGTCTAGCTGAGCATTGCTATGTTAGTTTCCATTTATTCCATAGGCAATATCTATCTATTTTATATTTTTTTATTCAAGGCCCTGATCTTTGAGTATAGCAGAATATCATTAGAAGTCAAATTATTTTTGTTCTTTTTAGAACAGTAATCGTTGATTTTTACCCTAGATCCCTGGCCTATCTAGTCTCAGGTTCTTGGTCACTCGAGCAGTGTCTGGTAAGGATTTCATCTTGTGGAAAGGGCCTTAAGTCAAATCAGATATTGGCTGGTTGCTCCCACAAGCTTTTTCCCATCATTGCACTAGCGTGTCTTGCATATGGGATGCCATTATAGATCTGAGAGATTGTGGCTGGCCTCCTGTTTACATTTCTCTATTGGTAGTGTACAGAATGCCTTCCTATACCAAAGAAGGTAGAAGGTAAGGGCACCAGCTTGAGCGCTCCATGTTTAATTTGTTGTGTAGGTATTGACCTTGCTGTCAGATTGTGGAGGGCAACCTGTAGTTCTAGCAACACTTTCCAGATTCCATGGGCAGTATCTTAAACCTAGAAAAAAAAAAGTGTAAACATAGTGTTCGCTCTTCTCTACCGCTCATATGGTTCAGAGTAATGAATTGAGAGCTCCTGTCAAGCCATTGTTCTTGCTAACATGTCTCTAAAATGTCTAGTCAGAGTGAATGTTTTCAAATACGAGGAAACAGTTCTTCCGTATCATCCAGAGAAGCAGAACCTGTACTGCTTAACAGTTTTGCGAACCTGAAGATGGCTGTAATATATGGCTTTATGAGTTTTTTATCTCACGTGTAGTCTATGTGAATGTATGTGGTGCAGAGTTAAACCCTACAAGACTCTGCAGAACACTGATAACTCCAGTAAGACTATGCCTCTCTATGGCTGTAATAATTCTGGCTGGGTAGCTCTGAGTGCATGTATGCTCATCACAGGAAGAATACATGTGCAAGAAAGGAGCATAGGCCTCACTTACCTTGACATCCCTTCTAGTCCTATAGCTTTTATATGCCAGCCACCCACTAAATGTTGGTTAAATTAATTAAGCACAAGAAGGCAAAGCAGATTCAGTTACCTTCTTAGAAGCGTCTACTCAATTCTTAAATCTGATGGCGCACTAGAGAATACAGCTTAAATATATAATCAAGTGGATATTTCAATTTTAATTTATCTCCAAGCTCAGCTTTCCCTTCTCAGAGGAAGAATCTGTCCTAACAAAAGCATCACAGGGTGTTCTCTCCACAATCCAGCTCTCCTGTCATAAGGCACCCGGAAAAAAAGAGCATGGGGTGACCTCACCAACCATGTTTTGCCCCTCTCCCTCACCCCCACTCCCATTTCCTGAATCTAAATGTAGAATGGACTGCAGGGTTGTTTTAGCAGATGCGTTTGCACAAGAAGCTATGTACAGCACCAGGTAGGTGGTAAGCCCGAGACTCTGATTATGTAGTTTGTTCAAGGCAAGGGATAGGCTGAGTCCCCACTGAAAGTAAAAGCCAGTACATGCAACACAATCTGAAACCCGGAACCCCAGTCCTAGTGCAGTGAAGGACTGCAAGTGGCAAGTTTGTTAGACTAGGGAAACAAGTGAGACCCCAGGGCAGAGACCCAGTGAGGACTCCAGGGCTGGTAACGTGGCCCCTCGAAGGCAAAGGGACCCAGGGCAGAGACCCAGTGAGGACTCCAGGGCTGGTAACGTGGCCCCTCGAAGGCAAAGGGTCAGCAAGGATTCTAGTCTATTCAGAGAAATAGCAGACATGAAGATAAACACCGAAGCCTTATCAAGCCTCAGGTGTGGTACAATTCCCTTCAACTGTCTTTGTGCATAAATTTATAGTTACGCTCTTCACTTCAAAGGTTTACTTTTAGTTATGTTACTATTATTATTTATTATATTTGCGTGATTGAAACTCCTGTTAACTGTGTTTTCTGTATGACTTTACATTGCTTTTCATACTTTTAGTAGCTTTTCCTTTTTGATATATTTTTATTATGACAATTTCATACAATATCGTTTGATCCAAAACTACTACTTCCTCAACATCCTCCAACTTCCCTCTCTCCATACCCCTATGTGCATGTTCTTTCTCTCTTTTATTTTCTTTATCTTTAATAACATACTTAAATTTATTTCATGTGTGTTGGTGTGAGTTACAGACAGTTGTGAGCTGCCATGTGGATGCTGGGAATTGAACCCAGGTCCTCTGGAAGAGCAGCCAGTGCTCTTATCTGCTGAGCCATCTCTCTAGCCCCAACTCTCTTTTAAAAAGGAAAGCAAAAATAAAGCAGCCCTACCGTGGTGTCCCGTTTTTGTTCAATGACTACTTCCTAAGCATGGGTGGATAGACCCGGTTTTACTCCCTAGAAGGAGACTGATTTCTCCAATCCCAGCAACTATCGGTTACAAACAGCTTCTTGGCTCGAGGCGGTTTTTGTGACTTTCATCTACCTTGAACTTGTGTAGGTCCTGCGCATGCTCTCACAGCCTTCCTGACTTCACCAGTCTGTCTCACCTGCCCAGCGCTGTTTCCTTGAAGCCATCCACCATCTCAGGCGCTCAAAGCCTTTCTACTCCGTCTTCTGCATAGATCCCAGGGCCTTGTGGGGAAAGGCTCTCGCCTTCTGTGCTCTGTCCCATCGCGGTTTTCCATGTTAATTACCACCTACTGCAAGAAGCTGCTTCTCTGATTCGGGGCTCAGTGACACATTGGTCCCCTGTCCTGTGTATATATTTTCCCTCTATTGTGCATGTGTGCGTGCATGTGTGTGGGCATGTGATGTATGTATGTGAGTACAGGTTTGCTTGTGACGTGGCACTGCTATGGAAGTCAGGTAACGCCATTCTGGAGTTGGTTCTCTCCTTCCGTGTCTGCGTGAGTTCTGGGTTCTGGGATTCAAACCCAGGTCATCAGGCTTTTATGAAAAACACTTTGGTTCATCAGCTCATCTCACTGGCCCTTCATTTCTTCATTACTATTCTCTGACATCACCAGATAGAGGGCTTATGGTTTGCTTTAAAATGACAGTAGCAAGAGGATTTTGCCCAAAACATTCCAGAATGATTTAGGCGTTAAGTAATTTATTCATTGAGGTAGAGACATTGAAGCCTCCTTCCAGTGAGATGATGTATCTGAGAGAATCTTTCTAAAGTTATCTTTAACTTGTGGTTATCTTGTTAAGAATGAATGCCTCTATAGTTTTAAAAATAGCATAGATAATGGCTCCTCAGTTTACAAGTGTCATTAAAGAGCCTAAGCACATCGAAACATACAACATCATAGCCTGTTGTAGTGGATGGAATGTACACTCTAGTCATGCTTTATTTTATTTAAAAAAGGTTCCTGGAATTCACATGGGGATCGGGCAGGTAGGCAGGTGTGTGTGGTCTGTAATTAGACAGATGTATGGGTAAAAATTGAAGGCTACTACAATTATTGAAATTACAGGGTACTCATGAAATGAAGGAAAGAGAGATGAGTCTGTGTGGTCGGAAACTTTGGTCTCATATGGACAAGGAGTCATTCTTGCCAGCATGGACTTTGTGCTGAGTCAGTGGCAGTGTACCAACATGTGTCAGAAGGTTACAGGGCTGGTATATGAAATCAAACATTCTGAGATGGAAAGGTATTTTAAGAAGCATTGTCCCTGAACATGTTCATCTGTCAGCTTCATATACGGCAGTGTTCTATTGACCAGTCAATAACCAAAGGAAGAAGGGACCTAAATGTCTCCTGTACCTAAATCACCTTTTCATGACTCTTCTCTCTTCACGGCCGTGAAGGGAATATATATATAATCTTTGCCCACCCTGTTTTATTTCCCTTTTGATATGTTGAAACATTAAAGGGATGATTTCATGATGCAAATTTGACTGGTAGCTCTCTTCTTGGCCTTGATATCAAAGTTACAAACAAGATGCCTTTTATATTGTGACTTTGAGGGATAATTAACTCAGGAAATGAACTAGGATTGTTTACCTCTGCTCTCTGCTAATTTTGAGTTCTATTGTGTTCTAGAATTCAGAATATAAAAATCACAGCCAATTCTGTTCAGTGAATACGAAAGCTACAGTACCTTTTCCAGGAAAGAAAACAAAAAAATAAGAATTACCATTGAGAAAAGCAAATAGACTCTTAGATCATGTTGGGAGTCATTGTTTTGGTTTTGTTTGTTAGCTGTTCATCTAATTTCCTAATGCATACCAGGGCTGTCTGTTCTTCATAAATCATTAGGCTTTTTAACCAGATGGGTTTGCCTCATCATCCCAGTTTTTAGCATTTACTCATAACGTGCACAACATCAAAACCTCGCAAGGGAAATATGCAATGGCTGCATGAAACTTGGGAATAAGAATATAAACAAATCTATCGCCAAGGACTTACTGTCGTGATGCAAGCAGGGCACGGATAAGCTGCTCCAAGACTACACAATGCTATTCATCAGATTTTTCCAAGACTGTTTCCTCTTTTCTCTGGTCCCTAACTGACTGAATGAAGCGTGTTAAAAACTTGGGGGTCTGTAGGAGCAAACCTTTTCATGATCACAGTGCAGGAATTACTCTTGAGAACATGTAACCTTGGCAAAGGTTAGTCACCTCCTGCCCCGCTCCCCCTGGGGCTCAGTGAGCAGGAACAGGGCTCCGTTGCATTTGTCTTCATCAGCGGTGTAGGCAGCCTACACAACTGTTTTTAATCTCATAGCCCACAGAATTGGTTATACAGCTACAAGTCTGTGATTTCTCTGTGCTTTGCAGATTGTATATTTCTTGTTAGTTAAATAAATAAATAAATAAATAAATAAATAAATAAATGGAAAGCTTAGGTGGTTCATTGGCCCAACAGTTGTAGCTTGTGTAAAAGCCCTGGGCTCAGTGTCCACATTGTGTGGCGAGCCCAGCCAGCTACAATTGCTAATGTTTCAGCTGCAGCAAATGTTAATTAACCCTTAATGTGATTTCTAGACAAATTTAATTTTTGATAGAATTGATATAAGTGGATATTTAAAGTGTTAAGACAGTTTAGTAGAAGTAATTCCTTGTTTGAAGCAAAATGCATTATTATTTGCAAAGCAAATTGATGATGTATAATTTGGGCTTTGTAACCTTTCATGACATGGTCTGTGAAGTTAAGAATGTCAGCACATGGAATTTTTAAGGATTTGATTCTGTAATAGCAGTAAACAAATGATGCTAAAAATGCAAAACACATTATCCATACTCTTGACAATCATATATAGGTTTTGTGAAATTATTTATTGACTATGAAATTAGTTCCTTAATTTTTGGGATTATAGAATAATTATGTAATTTCCCCTTTCCCACCCTGAATTTTTCACATATCAAAACCTAAGCATATTTTTTTAATTCTCTACTTAGAATATCTTGCAATACTGAAATACAATATACATATAGAAACTTAATAAAGTGAGTGCTGGTGGCATAGTAAGCAGTGCTCATTCACTAACATTAGCGTTCTTTTCTGTGTGTAAGATTGAGTCTTATTGCCATCCTCTCAATAGATAAAAAAAACTTCAGTGACATTCATACTTCAACAATTGTATTTTTAAAGAAACTGAGGTAATCCAGGGAGAGTTATTTTTTAATTTCTTAGTCATCTGTATTACATAATAATTATATCCACATTAAATGTTCTGAACCCCGAGTAGTGCTAGAAATTATATACAGGAGGCATCATTTTCTGGTCTAATCTTGGTCCTCACTAGACCAAGTTGCATAAAGTAAAAATGGAGTCATCCATGATATTAAGTGTTGTTGGATCTTGATGAGTATCCGGTATGTCTGTACCATTGTCAAGTGTGCAAATGAGCTGCATATCCGCCACAAGAAACCAAGATGAAGAGATAATCACATGCATTTCCCAAGCAGGCTGGTTTCAGACGGTGAGATAATGACTTTCCCTCTCACGGTAATCTTCATGCAAAAGAAGCCATACGTTAACCAATTAGTTATTTTCTGTCCTGCTGTCTCCAAGGCCCCATCTTACAAGGGGATTATTTGAAATGGCTCATCATGGGGGGGGGTGTATGGAGTGGAGGTTCTCTGCTTTCCCTGTTATCTGTGTTTAAGGCCAACTTGTTGAGCTCAGCCCATTAGAACACTCACTCTATTTGGTGGCAGGAAGTGCTACTTGGTTTTAAAATCTAAACAAAGTTGCCCTGCTCATTAAGCTAAATTGTTGTAATCTGTCCTTTGACACCAGTTGCTAAGTGCTGAACATTGTTGGGACAAAGATGCACTTGAAGAGGGTTCTGTCAAAATGCCATCTCTAGATTGTCAGATGTTTACTAAGTCGTGGGAAAAATCCATACAACTGTTTGTCACCACATCAAGTCCTCAGTGTTCAAATTGGTAGAAGGAAAGAATCCCCTTATGCTTGTTTCATTTTAGTTCTTAACTCAAGCATTTATTAGAAGAAGCAGAAACCTACTGTGTACTGTGGGGGGAAATGATTGCTGTATTTAGTCAATAGATCAGAGAGAATTTCTAGAAGAGAATTGTCTTTACTAATAATTGCTAATGACTTATTAATATTATAATTGTAACTATAATTAGTATGCATATTATTAAGATTGTTGGGAAGCATAGTTTGCAGAGGGCTGGTATCTGGTACTCCATTCTAGAGAACTGAATCTCCTCTTCAGTTCTCTGCCTTTTACTGTGATGAAATGTTCTGACAAGAGAAACTTGAGGGACAACGGTTTCATTGTGGCTCCTACTTCAGTCTACCGGCCATCATGTGATGTCACAGTGGCAGCGACGTGAGGGAATGGTTTACACAATCAACTGCCCCCAGTAAGAGGCAGAGAACGAGGAATGCATGTATGGGAATGATGGATCCCAGCCTGTGTTAAGATTGGCCTTTCTCCATCAATAAATGTAATCAAGATAATCACACAGGCCAGCCCAGGTCCCCATCTCCAGAGAGATTCCAGGATCTGTCAAGTTCACCACTACCACTTAAGCCTCTACCCGATGGCTGTGGAGACGATACTCTGCTGTTTAGTTCTGAGGAATTGTGGACTCTAGATCCATTAAAAACTAGGCAAGAAAACCAAAACCCAGTATCCCCAAGCTTTAGGGTCTGACCTAAATAGCTGGAACTCAGTACCTCAGTGTTCCCATACTTAAGTGTATGCATAGTGACTGTCTTATGTTATATAAAGAATGGGGTGATGGATGCTAATTATTTGGCAAAATGCCTCAGCACTGCAGAGACGACAGCTGTCTGTCTGTGAAGTACAGGCTCCGTGGATCCCCAGCACCCATGAAGTCAAGAGTCCCCACAGCATGCAGGAGGTGGAGCCCGGACAGTGGTTAAGGCTGAATCCATGACTTCGGGTCACGGGGAGATGAGGTGGGGAGCAACCTAGGGAAGGTACCTGAAATCCACTTCAGGCAACGCAATGAAGCCCTGTGACCTTGACCTCTTCCCTCAGTAGTGTTTGTAATGCTGCCTTCCCCAGGAACGGGGTTAGTGAAGATTCATAGACAGCAACGCCTATCCTACGGGGATACAGTGTCTTCCGGACATGGTATGGAGTTTCATGATGGGGGGGGGGAAGTGCCCTTGAGAATGTGTCTCCTTCAACAGCAGAGGGGAATCAGAAGATTAAATGTAGCAATTCATAGTGCCAGACAGGTTGCCTTCATTGATCCTGGATATAATTTAAGCTCAGTCTAGGTTACACTGAAGTATGAACTAATCATGCATGTCATAGCAAGTTCTTCAGGAAGAGCGAGGGAGCTAGCTACCTTTCCCCTATTTGAGAGGGGAGAGGAACGGGAAAGCACTGACTCTGCCTCTGGAGAGCTGTGTGCAAGTTTGCTTCTGGCTACAAGTTAATGATCAATCGCTGGTGTTCTCAGCTCCGAGTCCCCAACAAGTGGCTAATGCAGCTTTTCTCTCTCTCTCCAGGTAACTTTAAATTTCTACAAACTGCTCATGTTGGCTCTGATAGATGATAGGCATGGGTCTTTTTTATTCTTTTTTATTGGGTTTCGTGTTTTAAGTTTATTGAAGGACGAGTTAAAGCTCATAAATGTTGCCATGTGGGAAAGTACTTGATTTCTGAAGAAGACCGAGTTGAGGCTAATGAGAGCTTGTGGGCTTAGAGTAGCTAAGGGAATTTTTTTAAATGTTCTGTAAAAGTTGTTATTGTGGTTCTTAGCCCTCCTGGCTGAAAGATGAATTAACCGTAATTATTTAAAAGAATACCTCACATTATGTGCCTGCCAAGTTTTGGTTTGGAGGAAAGGTCTTAAATCATTGCTACCGAATTTTTGAAAATAAGAGTGATTCTTCACTCACTAAAATTTTAGCTAACGATAAATTGCCCTTTTCTTCTTGTATAAGTTGTTGCGGCTTATAAATGTGTGTGCTTGGCTGAAAAATAGTAAAATAAAGTGTTATTTTTTCATATGCCTATTAGGTAAGTTGGTTCCAAAATGTTTGGTTGGTATGGTGGAAGAGAGGGGGTGATCGTACAATTTTATTTCGTGTGGTACTTCTGCAAGTATTGTTGTGACTAAAAAAGCTAGCTCCAGTGGATGACAGAACATACTCTGTTCACCTTCAGACTTAGTAATTCTGGATTAACTGTTCTCCACTAAGGGCACATTGTTCAGTCCTAGGAGTACATGTTAGACAAATTTATAGAGAGTTTTTGTTTCTCTCTGAAGTTGTCTGCCTACTGGTATCTTTATTCAACAAATATCCAAGGCCAAGAAAGCTTGTGTAGGTTGGGTTTAGACTCAAACCATATGAGCTTTGAATAGCATTGGCAGCTAGATATTCCTGTGATGCTACATATGTAGTTCTATTTATATTTTTCCTCAGCTGAAATTAAATGTCATACGATGATTGATGATCTTGCAATTGAAATGTAGACTCAGTAGGAACACAGATGAACATCCATTTTATAGAGGAGGAACAGGATCTAGAGAGGGGACATAACGGCTTCAGGGACAATGCTGGAACTCTAGAACAAGGCCTCTATTCATCAGTGACAAGTAGAGTTGATGGTTTATTAGTCTACACTCCTGCTGGTGTTGAAAAGGAAGGCATAGTTTATTCTCTAACTAGTTTCCATTTTGGAGCAGAGCTGGCAAAGCGCTCAGTTACGTGCAGGGGCAAATGGTAGTTTCTAGTTCACCTTTGGCGTTGTAAATTTGTTCTTCAGTTTGACTTGTAAAACTGGATCCCATGTATTTGCTTAGGTTTATTTAAGTTCTCCATACAAAAGGAGTTCCTCAAAGTTGAAGATAGGAATACCGGCACTCCCTTTGATGTATACACAAGCAATTCTGAGAAGTTTGTGGGTTTATAAGTTTTCAGGTGGCTGAAGTTTCCTTGTTTAACAAAATGTAAGATGGTATTGGAATCAAAGTATATAGCAATATGTCAGTATTCACAGAAAGTTTGAACTGTGATCCATATATAATCTGTAGTGGTTTGTTTTGCCATGATACTGTGAAATATTTTAGATTCTAACGACTGAAGACGTGTGTGTGTGTGTGTGTGTGTGTGTGTGTGTGTGTGTGTGTGATGCAGTATTGGAGTTTGTCAAGGTTCTTATAGACATGTAATGACACTGAGAGATGGAAGATCTCAGAGACTCTAAAAAGAAAGAAAGAAGGAAGGAAGGAAGGAAGGAAGCAAGCAAGCAGCAAGCAAGCAATAGGTCATCTACACCAGGAAGGATGCAGGAGTTGGAAAACCTGGCTTAACATCCTCTGGCTTTTTAGATCACGGATGAATCACATGGCCTGTTAGAACCCCTCTTACATGAGTTCACAGTGTGGAGGCTATAGCAATGGTCATGCTTATCTTACTTGGTGCGGTGTGCCAAGCATGCCAATGCACAGAGCCAGGGACCTGGCATGTGCTGCATCTGTCCTAACATTCCTGGGTCTGTCCTAACAAAGCTACACCGGGTGGGTGGCTTAGGCCAACTGAAAATTACTCTCATTCCATTTTGGAGGCTGGAAGTGTGAAATAAGGCGTAGTGTGGATTGCATCTTTTTGTCTCCTTCAGTTCTTGCCTGACCCTGGCTTTGCTCGTCTCGTGGCACTGTAATTCCAGTCTGTACCTCCGTCTTCACATGACGTGCCCCGTATTCCATGGATACCTTCTTCACAATATTAGTACTCATATTTCATGGACACCCTCCATGTTGGCCTGGGAGCTGGCCCCACTTCCTTTAAGCAGGCATATCTGCAGCAGCCTTGGGCTAGAATTTGCATCTAGACTATCCCTCAGAGTCCCGTGTGTTAGAAGCTTGTTTCTTGCTTGGCTCTTTGGGCGGTGGTAGAAGCTTTAGGCGGTGTGGGGTAGTGGATAAGTTTGGTTATAGTAGATAGGCCCTTAAGGAGATAGTGATTCAGATAGAAGCCCCATCCCTCCTCTTCCTGACTTTACCTCCCCAGCCAGCAAGCGAGTCATTTTGTTCTATTATCCATGATACGCTGTTATAAGCCCAAGGACAGGGGAAAACGATTATGGTCTATGTTATCCAAAGCTGTCGGTCAAAATCCATGTCCCGTCTCTGTAAGTTGATTATGGGGTTGGTTTTGAAATAGAAAGTTGACTAGCATACTTTGCTTCCCGATAGTGACACACTCTAAAGGAGTAGAAGTTAAGACTGCATTTCAGGAATGTAATATAATCAGGGGATTCCCTGACCTTGATCCTACCCTCACCAGAGCCCAGCATCTCAAATAACAGCCCTTCTAAAGTCAACTCGTAGTCCACATCCTATTAAAGTAAATGGAGAGATAGAGTAGAGCCCACATTCCAGAATAAAATTCTTTTGTCCCCTGGAGACCTCTGAAGCCTTGGAAACCAGTGTCATTAATTCAAGCGTAAGATAGGGAGAAAGGAGAGATTTTCATTCCAAAAAGGAGCAGTGGAAAGAGAGAGAGAGAGAGAGAGAGAGAGAGAGAGAGAGAGAGAGAGAGAAGAAAGGAAGAAAGGAAGGAAGGAAGGAAGGAAGGAAGGAAGGAAGGAAGGAAGGAAGGAAGGAAGAAAGATTTCACTGGTGTCTCTAAGCAAGCTCACAGCCTGGGAGAGCAAATTCCAATGGTTAAGTGCAGGCTTGGCACGCTGTCTTCTGAGCCTGCCACAGGCAATGTGAGCTTCAGCCCGGGATCCCAGCCTCGCACAGTCCTAAACCTCAGCCCCATGTACTTTCAGCCCAGTTTCTTCCATCCTTGGACTTGGGTCTGGCCCCTCATTCCTGGGTGTGGTTCTTCCCTCTCAAAACAAGAAAGCCCTGTCCTCTGGAAGCACAGCCATGGTTCTACCCCCAGAGTTCTTCTCTTGGGTTTTTTTGTTTGTTTGTCCTGTTGTTTCTGTTGCTTTCCGGACAGGCTGGCAGTATTTCTGATGTTGGGAGAATTCCAAACATCTGTCACCCATGTGTGCAAAGCAAGGGCCACCAGGTCCTCAGACAAGAGGGTCCCTTGCGCATCTTACATTCTTTTCTGTCTGCTTTGAATTTTAAATTTACACATTTCCTTGAATGTTGTATTTTGTTCTCCATTTGTTTCATCCTGAGAGAATTTTGGATGATACATCTGCTGCCTTCTCAATTTTGAGGTCACAGCATGATATAATTTCCTCATTTTCTCTTCCCTTTAAACATCCCCATGTAGCCCTTCTTGCTCTCTTTCACAAGTTCGTGGCTTCTGTATTATTATTTCTTGTTCATTGATGTTGCATACTGTGTGTGTGAGTGAGTAATATGGTGTGTATGTGTGTAATATGGTGTGTGTGTGTGTGTACTATGGTGTGTGTGTGTGTGTGTGTGTGTGTGTGTTACTAAATACATAAATAAAACCTACCCAGTCTGTATAATGTTGCTTGTGTCTAGGCTTTCAGGGATGAACATTTGCTATTGGATAAGTTGGTTCACTCTTCCCTAGGGAAGTCTGAATTTCCCACTCTCAGCATTCCATAGCTGCCTGTCGTTCTTTGTCTTGGGTTGAGGCCTCTTGAGCTTTCCCTCTGTACATGCTGTCGCCACCGTTGCCATCACCATTGTTCAGCTCATGTTTAGGAAGTCATGTTGGTGAGACTTTATCTGTGTCAAACTTCTGGCATTCCTAGGAGACGACACTCTCTCATGGTAAACTATTCTGACTCCTATTCTCCCATCATCCCTGAGCCTTAGGTACGGGAGTTGTGTTGTTGGCATGTCAGTTGGAACTGCTCTCCACAACTCTTCATTCTGATGGGTTGTAGTTTTCGGTAATAGTCTCCTTCTGTTACAAAGAGGAGTCTGCTTGATGAGTGATGAGGACTACTCTGTGTGTATGAGGGCAAACATTCCTAACGTAGTTGGGGATCATGATGGCTATTAACATGCCATTGTAGGTTCTTCTCTAAGATCCATGACATCGATAGCCTCAGGTAGTTGGCATGAATTCCCTTTTGTTTAAGAGGTCTTAAGTCTAAGTAGAGAACAGTTGATTACTGGCAAGGTAGGCATGCCACTACTACACTCTAAGGTCATGCTTGTAGTTGTGGTTCCTGTGTGTCATACCCTCATAGGACTACTCATTACTTCAACTTCTGGGGACTCTTGTACGGGTCCTTCTGGTCCCACAAAAACTAGTCCCCAGGGAGAAAGCTGTGAAGTCAGCTCCAGCTCAGAGGCCTTTGGGCTTTCTTTATTTAAATTGCATGGTACCTCCAGCATTAAGGATTTATCCAATACCTTTGGGGGTTAGCCAAGGGAAATAGGGATCACTTGTAATGTTTCTGGAGTCCCTTGGACTCCTCTGACCAATGACTAAAAAGAGGTCTTCTCATGCCTGGTGTTTTGGCTGTAAGCACATTAACCACTCCCAGTGGATTTGGGGGATTAAATTTAGGTCTTCAGACTTACAAGGCAAGTGCTTTACTGACTGAGCTACCTACCCTTCCAACTCTAATTATGGGTTGCTTTTATTTTCCTGTTAAACATCAAGTGTGCACGTTAGTGAATTTCAGTGTATTTCCCCACCCTGTATCCCCTTCCCTCCACCTCCACACCTTATCTAATTCCTGGCAACCACAAGTCTACTCTCACGCTCACACTTTTAGCTTGCAAGGGCAAGTGGGCGTGCAAGGCATATGTGCTTCCCTTGACTATTTCACTCAGCTTAATGTAAAAGGCAGGGTTTCCTTGTTCTCTGTGGCCCTGACTAAATAATACTGTCACTATTGCTGCAGCAAACAGGGGCATGCAGGGATGTCTCTGTCATACTGATATCATTTCCCTTAGGTGCACACTGTCATGTGGGATACAGGGGTCGTATACATGCCAACATACATACACATATATGTGTATATGTGTTTATTTGTATGTGTATATATGTTTGTGTGTGTGTGTTTATGTGTGTGCATATATGTGTATGTGTGCGTGTGTATAGTACATGTGTATGTGTTTATGTGTATATATGTATGTGTGTGTTTGTGTGTGCATGTATATGTGTGTGTATACACACAAAAGATATATACATATATGTGATGTATATTATATATGTGTATATATATATACACACACACATGCACACACACACATCTTTTGGGAGGCCCTTCCATCCTGTTCTGCCATGTGGAAGGCTTGTTTTGTTAACATAGTTGGTTGAGTCTCCTCCACTTTTCCTTGTTCCTGACTAATTCCAGTGGTTGCACAGTAGCTACTCTAGAGAGAGCGACTCTGTGCATCTTTGGCTGGCTCCTGCTCCTGACTCTTGACACTGTGTGGCTCATCCATTTAAGCCCTGTGTCTTCCACCCTGTGAGTATGTAGACCCTCCCGGTTCCTTTCCCAAACCCATGTGAAGTGTTTCTGTTCTGTCATACTGTGTGTATTGGGTCACAAGGCGATCTTCAGTGCAAATGGGCACAGCTGGAGTGACATGAGTGGTTGTAGAATATGCACAGTGTTGAGTCACAGCCCCCCCTTTCCATCTGGAGGGAGGTCACGTGTACAAGGTCATCTACTAGCTTGGAATGGTGGAAATCGAGGCACCATTCTGTTTTCCGTGTGCAGCCCTTTGGCTGACATGGGTTCTTTTGTTTGTTTTGTTTTGTCCTGTGTGATTGTGACCATAGACTTACTTTCTTCCCTCAGGGGAACTTGAGGGCATGGGAAGCAAGGCCAGGTAGGCCCCAGGCTAGTATCACCAGCAGTCTTCCTAACCCTCTGTCCTGCAGGAAGCATTTAACTCCCTTCTGCTGTTTGGACCTGAGCATCACTGACAGCTTTCAGGCTCCAGCAGATCATGGTTTCACAACACTGCTCACACTCTGTGTCTGGGCAGTAGAAATGTCCATTAGTACTTAATTTGGTTTTCTCTATTCAGCTTTTATTTTGCTTACAGCAGAGGAGTTGCCGCCAAATGTAAATTTATAGACTTTTGAGATCTGGTGGCTGATTTTGACTAAACCTAGATAGGATAAATCTGCAGTGGTTGGCACCACAGTTTTCTGTGTTGCTATTGTATTTAGCTGATTTGAATTCTAATTATGTGGTTTGACAAAATGACATCCTTATATAAAGTCGAAGAACCCTATTTTTATCACCTCTCCACAAAGATGATCCTGCTTGCATGTTTTGCAACAGGCTGAATTCAGCTAGTTTTGGGGATTGGTTGAGTTAGTTGAACCAGAGCGTTAGTGAAGCCATGAAGCTTTATATCATAAAACATAAAAGACTAGATCAGACTTGAGATACTGTGCAGGCAAAACTTCTTCTTCGCTATTACCTTTGTCATAAAACTTCCAAGGCTCTTAGAAGATTCCGGATGTGGAGTGGTGTAGGAGGTCATCCGGGGGGCTTTGCTGGTTAACATTCCCACATACAATTAAGTCAATGTGTTGGACAGAATTTTTAGCATTTTACTTCTGAGTGTAAAAGGACATTTGCCAAAACGCTGATGAGTTTTTACTGGCAAAAGTGGATATCGAGCTGTTCTCTCTGACAGTAATTGGCAAGTAGATTTGGTTATTATTTGAGGCTAGTTCAAAAGTGCACTATTTAAAACATGTCATCAGTATATGCAGAATAAATACTGGATCTGAGAATTGTACCATCCGGAGCACAGTTCAGTACTATGGCATTAATGCAGTGTCTCATCTATGGACCATACATACTGTAGGTTAGGTCACTGACATAAACTAGAGCAGGAGAGATTTCTGCTCTAGTTTCTGTTGAAGTTCCAGTTCATGGTTTTTTTAGATACCATGACTTTGGCTTCAATTGAGACAGAAAATTAGGGCAGAAAGCATTATGGAGAAAATGCCTTTGTTTCAGGGAAACATAAAGAGGGGAGGGATATTCAGGAGGGAGCAGCGTGGAGCAGAGAGACACAGAGACAGAAAGACACAGAGATAGAGAGACACATAGACAGAGACAGGGAGACGACAGAGAGAAAGGATATGGCTGGATTTCAGTACTTCTTCAGATGTCCTCAGTTAGTTAATGTTCTCCTGAGCTGTACCTCTTGTCCCTCCTACAACTCCATCACCTTCCCCTTAGCCTCTTGATTTGGAAACTAACTTTTCCATATATAAAGCACTGGGTAACTCAAGGTCTAAACCATAGCACTAGTGAATATAATTTCTTTTATTTCTAATACCTAGTATGTTTTAGTTTTTGATAGCAATAAAATAACTTGCATCAATATTTAATTTATTTTTTTCCTCCTTAATATATTCTAAAAGCCATGGACACATTGAATACCCTTGTCATAAAATCCAACAGAAAATGGACAAAGATAATGGAAAATCACAAAGGCTATTTCTTGCACACCCAATAGAATATTGGATATCTTTTATAAAAATGAAGCTATGTGCATGTAGTTGGAAGTTTTTCATGTCTCGCCCAGTCCTAACTTTCTTACTATGCACTGAAGTATGAAATATTTATGTCACATTACAGATCTAAGAAAGAAGTCACTGAAGCCAATTTCTATTTCTGATGGTTCTGTCAGCTCAAGCAGAGATAGGCTGCTGTTGAAACAACATGTTTTTACTTGTTTGCTGTTCCCTCCCAAACAACTGTACATGGAGTGAAGATAAGGACCACACACAGCTGCTTCCACCAACCCAGCTCCTAGGAGGGGCTGATTTTCAGAGTCTCCCAAATGAATCCCAGCTTCTTTTCTATGCAGAACTTCAGTAATAGAACTCTCCAAGGTGACCAGTCACTCGTATCATGGTGCACAAAGAGCTCAGATTAGGAACTAGTGTTGACATTTGAGTGGTGCAGTCAGCTAGTGAGGCCAGCAGCTTTCCAGGATTGTGTTGATACTTGGTATCAGGGCACCAAGATTATGTCCACTGTTGATACTGCTTAGGTGAAGGTAAAGCACATGTCTTGTTATTGTTCACTACAGTGAGAGATGTTGTGTGCAAAGGCTAGAAAAAGGAGAATGGCAGAAATAAAGCCATTTCCTGTTAGCAAAACATCAGAAATGAGGCAAGGGATCCAGTCAGTTATGATCTGGTGTGGAATTCAGCAGCCCACAGAGGGGTCATGAATGCCAGAAAATGATATGGCTTTCGGATATCCTAAACCAAACTTGCACGTTATAGGATAAAAAAGAACTCAAGCACAGGAGTGGGCTGGGAAGTTCTAGAAAAAGTAAGTTACACGTTTCTTAGAGAGTAGTAATGGTGATCTTCTCAGGGGTTCTTGGTTATACCTTAACATACCTGGTTCATCAAGGATGACTGTGGAAACAGCCTCCTATCTTTCATTATCCAGTAGGTGAGCTGAGATTCCTTCATCGTTGGCAGTGATAAGGGTCAGAATGTAGCTAACCTTTGAGACCTGGAAAGTGACAACAGGGTCAACCACAGAAATATCTCTCAGAGATGGACTTGATTCATGTCTACTACTCACTCATTTGTCTACTAATGACTTGTTCATTGGCTACAATATTATAGACCGAATATTAGAACATTCATGTTCTGCCAATTTGTGTTGACATCTGTAGCGCCCTAAATGATGATATTTGGAGATAGAGCTGTTGGAAGGTAATTAATTAAATCATGAAGGAAGACTCTGGTTTGGTTAAAATAGTGATCTCACAAGGACTCTAGAGGTTCTGATTTCCTTTAGTCTTTTCTTGAGCCATGGAAAACAGATGATCCCACAGTGAGATATTCTTCACTAGAGCCCTTCCACACTGAAACCAGACCTAAGCTTCCATATACTGAATCTGGAGAAAACCAGTTTGCTTTGTGGAAGCCACACAGTCTGTTGAACTGTGTTACCACAGCTTGAGTAAGCTAATAAAAGAAATCACATGGCCAAACCCCAGAGTAAATATAAAAGCAAACAAAGTTATTTCAAGAGGCAGATGGAAGAAAGGGAAATTCGTGGCCTGTTTTCCAATCAGCCATGATTTCACCATAGTCAGAATAAACAGGATACATGATGCAAAGGCATTTGAGTAGGCTTTGTAAATTAACAAATGTTATTTTATGTGACACAAACTGGGTGAAATCTAACTCCATACAAGATATATAACCTAGGATCGGGAGTTCTGTGGTTTCCATTGGTTCTTTCTAGACACCCCTCCCATACTTATTAAGTGCATCTTATAAGACTATTATATGTTTTACTCAATTTGCATCCTGAATTACATTTTCTGCTGCATATGTATATAAAATCAAATTATAATACACGATAAATATTAGATCCTTCTCCCCATATCCTGTTCCAAACCTATGATTTCTATTATTTCATTGCCGATTGACCTTCAGGCAAATTGTTAAGAAATTTATGACGGCAAAGGCATGAATATGTGTACCCAAGTGTCTCTTGGGCAAGCGATGACTCATGGCTTTCTTGTTTCTGAAATGATTAAGCCTCAAACCTCAAGCTGACAGCAGAGGCAGTGTGCAGATGGATGGTCTCGGTGACTAAGGATTGACAGTTTGCTTCTGATTTATCGTGCTCCTGGGTAAAAACAATTTGCTTCATTTTAAAAGCATTTTACTATGCTCTTTCAGTAATTGAATGAAAAAAACGTAAGTTTCTTTTTTATTGAGGACATGTACTGTTTGAATAAGGTAATGTTTTTAAATTAGATTTCTTTTTAGAAAAAAAAGCACAGTTTGGTTGTTTTGTAGTGTCGTGATATAATTTTCTTTCCTATTTTTTAAAAAAGTGTAGAATAACTCCTGATTTTTTATATATATATATATATATATATATATGTATATATATATGTATTTAATATATATATATATATTAATAGTAAGGTATTACTCATACGAAGGCTATTTAGGAGCTATCTGAGTTTTGTTAATTTATTCAAGTCCAGTAGTACTTTAACTGTTGTAATTTAAAAAGTGTCTGAGAGAGAAAGATGCCATGTGACAGAGCTTACGTGGAGGTTTTTTCTTTTTAAATTAGGGGAAAGGGAATGAGAAAGGGGGAGGGGAAACAGCGACCCCGGGAGGGGAGGGAGATGGGAGGGGCGGGCAGGGCCCTTTTAAAAGAACATAATGAGTGTGCACAGGTGGTGCTCTTAGTGGCTGCGGCTGAGGGTGAATCCTGTCTGAGCCCCAAGGGCAGGCCAGTACAGATGCCTGAACACTAACAACAGCCATAGACAATTAGCCACAACCCTTACTAACTGAAACTAAAATTTCTGTAAAGTGAAAACACAAATCACTCTTCTTTTTCTCCATGAGAGTGCTTTGGATTATAATTTTTTTTTTAATTTAAGAAATAAAACATTTCCACATTACAGTTAATTTATTGTGTTCTTCTCCCCTCCGATCCTCCTCTCCTTCTCTTCCTTTCCATACTCTTTCCTTCCTTCCTTCCTTATTTCCTTTCTCCCTTTCTTCCCATATTTCTTTTCAAAGAGGCTCATATGTAGACAAGATTAGCCTTGACCTCACTGGGTATTCAAGGATGGTCTTGAACTTCTGACATTCATACACTCATGCTTCTACTCCCACATGTCAAGGTTACTGGTGTGTGCCGTCATGTCCACTTTGCACAATATAAGAGGAGAGATCAAACCCAGGACATTGTGCATGTTAGACAATAAGAATATATATATGTATATATTCCACTTTTTATGTATCATTAACTACAGTATGCTTTCTAATAAAAGCATAAATTTAGAAATTGTGTGGAAGTTCGTTATTAGTTCTAGTGGTTTATTATTCTACAGGCCCCGGCCCTGTTGGACATACTAACACCAATGCTGGAAATATTTGGATTTGGAGGGAGGTGATCTTTAAGTGTTTATTTAAATGCTCATTATTAAAGCCAGGGGCAGTTTTTAAAGTTGCTACTATCTGGAACTCACTCTAAGTTAAATGTGTCCTCTTCTACACACTTTGTCTTAATGAAAGATTTCACTGAGGCCCGCCTGACCTTCAAATGTCTGTCCTTCCCATCAGCCCCTCTGTTTCCTACTGCACTTTTGTGCCCATTCCCCAAGGGCATGTAGGTTCCAACCTTTTTAGATTCCTTAAAGGTGTTCAGACCTGCCCTCTGTCTGCCTTTTCCCAAGACTGCTGCTGTGCACTGTGCCTTGTCTCTTCTAGAACATTACAGTGAGACACAGATGCGCTATCGGTGAGCGACTGACTACCTGGACGGCGACTGAGGGAATGTCACAGCCCCCGTCCCCACCATTTTTGCCTTACCCTTGGGATTATTTTCTGAAACGTAGTTCACTCCAGCTTTGCCCTTGCTATGAAAAGCAAAAGGCAGAACATAATCCCAAGGCTTTATGGTAAATAGGTTATCCCTCTTGCTCTCATTCCCTTCTGTGCATCTTGATGTAGTGCCTTCCCTCCTGTAAGACACAGTCTGCTGGGAATTTTCCTGTTCCCCACTGTGCCATCCGTTCCCACCCCAAGTGTAACACATCCTGGTAGCTTCCTTTGTATGAATGTTAGCAACTGCTAGTCCCCACCTGTGTGGTATCATAACCGCCTGAGTGTTTCAGCAACTGTTTAAATGCTATTTTACGTGGATTTCCTAATCTTTCAGGATGCGGTGAATAAGATGGCCGTTTGTTAGTTGTGCGGTATGTGTCTGATAGTGTGTAAATTACTCAGAAATGGAGAACTGGGTAAAATGTCGGGTTTGTTGAGTAGAGGCTGCAGTGCCTCTGAATGTACAGTCGAGGTATTCGTGGTGCTGTCTTTGTTTTATCTTCAGAAATGCCTCCACGTGATTGATTTTGTGGTACTGAGCCAAACTGTCTCAGTTGTACGGGAGCATTTTCTTTTACATAGCCTGAAAATACACTTCTCCATCTTGATCTTGATTAATGAAGACTACCCACTCACATACCGGATTCTGCCAGGGTTCCCTATGTGCCTGGAGAGTGGCACAGAGCTCTAAGCACCCTTTAAGAAGGAAGACTTAGCCTCAGGAGCACATGTGGACTTCATTCCCAAGAACAGGCTGTGTCTGCTTGGGTTATGGAATTCTTCCCATGAGTCTCTGAAAAGTACTTTTCTCATTGAAAACAGCTTTTAGAATCTTGGGAAATCTGTATAAATATTACATTATCCGTCCACTCTTTGCTTGGCATATCTGTGCCATTTCTCAGAACAGGGAAGAAATTTATATGTCACGCTAAGGACGTCTGTTTGAGAAGACTATTTCACTGCAATAGACGGACACAAAGGCTGCTCAAAAGAACATTGGAAAACACTTCCTCTCAGCCCATCATTTCACGCATGAGGAAATTAAGATACAAGTGTGACTGTCACCTGCCTAAATGGTGGCACGCCATTGACATTTACCCCTGAGTGGGTAATTCCACACTGTGTTCTAATGTTGAAATTCACATTTTAAATTACAGCCTGGTATGGTCACGCCAGTCACTTTTGACTTTTTCTGTTTCGGGTACCTGTTACTTCCCAGGGAGGCCGGTACCACATTTGGTAGCACGCCCCTCTTCAGAGTGTTTTTAAATTGTCTGAGTGAAGATCTAGGTAGTGCCAACAGCCTTTCTGTTTTCATTGATGTGACAAAATAACCTCAGGAAAGCAACTCAAGGAAGCTCAGTTCGAGAGTACAACCTGTCATTTCTGGGAAGCTCTGGCAGCAGGGATGTGTCAGGTGCCTGGTCACTTTGTGTCCCTCGTCAGGGGACAAGGGGTAAGTGCGGGAGCTCAGCTCCATTTCTTGTTTTTGTCTTGGTCCTAGACTGCAGCCAGTGTGGTGGAGATGCCCATACTCAATCCTCGGTCCTCAGCTCGCCATTCTGGAAGCACCCTCCCCGACACGCCCACCCCCATGTTTTCATGGTTGAAACTGTCAAGTGGACAGTGAAGACTGACTGTCATGCATACAGTCAGTTCTGTTTCATATGTGCCGCCTAGACATGTTTAATGCATAGTGTTTGAGTGTCTCATATTGAAAGGGATGACACCTCCACTATTTTATCTTCCAACAGGTTTTTTCTTTTAAGACTAGGTGTTCTCACAACATAATGCTGTTTGTCGAATGGCAGGTAAAAGTAACTTGATTTAACCATTTCAGAGTTTAGTATAGTTCTACTAAAACATTATGTTGTGCACTAAAATTAAACTTTATTTTGTCAGTTTAATAAATCTAGTAATAAAGCACATAAGCTAAAGGAAAAATTTAAAAGATGCTAAGAAGTTTTCCCTGGTTTTGGTAATCTTGCTTTTGACTTAATTTAGTCTCAGTATGAAATTAAAGATGAGCAGACTTGAAGGGGTTCTGGTTTCCTTTATCTGAAATTTCACTTTCTGAAGTTCCAAAGCCACCATGCTTCAAAATTAAAAAAAAAAAATGTAAAATTTTGGAAGTTGCATGTCATTTCAAGAAAGATGATGAGATTGTGTGGATTTTAGTTCATTATTGAGTAGGTTTTACATCATCCCATTGTCCAGCATGAGACAGCCTCCACTCTGTGAGTTGCCATCCTGATTGTCACTTAGTAGCCCTGTGGGCCATCACATCTGTTCTTTCCGCGCCTCAGACTTTTGTGTTCAATAACTGATTGTATATGCACTACTAGCCTCAAACTACAAGAGTTATAAGGCTGCCTGTTTTGATGTTACGAAGAAACACTGTAAGTAGCTTCATTCAGGTGAAACATGCAAATTTCTAGCATAATAAGAAAAAAAACAAAACACAAAACTGAAACACAACCTAAGGCTACGGCTATAACTTGGTTGTAGAGGACTTTCCTAACGTGCATAAAAGCCCCGAGCACACACACAAAGCAAAAACAAACAAATCAACAAAAGGGGCATGGATGTTCATGACTGTGATTGTAACTGGAGGTAGAGGCAAGGGTCTCAGATATCGGAGGTTGTCTCAGCCACACATGGAGTTGAGGGCCCACACTCTGAGTTACAAAAGAATCACCCTTCAAAGAAAGAGCGAATGCAAGTACCCATACGATGAATGGTGGTAACGTTCATTTGTAGACTGGAGACACTCAAACGTGTTCCTCTGTGTCCCTAATAAATCTCACAGTAAAGAATAAATAGGGTTTCAAAGCAGTATTACAGAATTCAGTCTTATCCATGTGTTATTTGCTGAGGCTCTTGGGAGACTCCACCTAGTGATGAAGTTGGAGGTGCTGTGATTGTCACTGCTGATGTCAGTTAATTCATGCCACCTTTTCCTTTTCACATCTCTGTTTGCAGGCCAGCTGGATACGCTAAGGTGTTTTAGCTTCTCAAAATAACCGAATAATCTAGTTAATTACAACAACTGAAACTGCTAGCATCTTGTCCTTATCTCTTTCCTGGAGACTCAGATACCTTTCTAGGACATCACAGGAGGAGGGATTTACCAGATATTTTCCACTTTCTAAAACGAGTGGCCATTTCCCTAGCCTCTGACAGAGCCTCCTTGCTAGCTGTCCATCTCTTGCAGCTGGTGGCACCAATTAGCCTTTGTTTTCAGTACCCACCTCAGATGGGTTTTGTCCTATAAAGCAGCTCCAATGTCTTTGCACTCAAAACAGCACACATTTGCTTCTTTTTCTTTTGCCTCTTGAGGGTTGTTTACCAGCATTGCCTCTGATGATTACTCTGATTGCTGGCTTTCAGGAACATTTTCCTTTTCAGGAATCCGGGCTAATGAGATCCGATGTCATTTACGAAGGCCGAGTGAAGTCTGACATGCCAACACATTCTTAGGCTGACTCTTGGTTGTGGCCTGCACCACACTGACTTATATTCCACGCTTCAAAGAAGTCACATGGCCACACTTAAGATCTGTAGATGAGAACTGTACTCTGCCTACAGGAAAACATGTCAGGGAGAAGTACTGGAGTGTGGATTCTGATCAAAACGTACACGGTTTGACTGACCAAGGAATGTATAAAGGGTTCTCAAACTGTGAGGTTGGACATGCTGTCTTTTGTGTGTTTTTCTTTGATACTGAAAAATTAGAACATCCTCAGTAGGAGGAGAAAGCTGAGCTCCAGGCTCTTTCTGGACTTGTGGTGTGAATGCTGGATGGTGCTGGTGACTCTCATGACTCCTGGTCATGTGCTCTGTCATGAGAATGAACAGTCTCCTCTACCGGGTGTCATGTTGCTAAGCAGTGATGCTCCTTGGGTTGGCAGTCAATGTTTTGGCTTGGTAGTTTTCAATTTACAGTAGGTCTGTGAGATGAGATGTTGCTGTACACTGAAAAACATCTGTGATGGAGACAGGGGAAAAAATGATCATTTTCTTAGGCTCCCACACACCCACAGTGACTCTCTTCAACAGGTCTCTATCACGCGTGCCCTGACTGAATGTTGCACGGTCCTACATGCTCTAAAAAGGACTCTAGGTTTCCTTTGTTCTGCCTCTTTTGGGAATTATAAAATGATTGTTTCTTTAAGTCTATGGGGAAGCATATCACTGGGCTGCTGGAGAGCAGCAATCCTAGTCACACTGTGGTATGATAATTACAGCCAGTTCCCTCATGCTATTAGCGTTAGGGCTCAAAGGAGGCGGGGCAGAAACTGTAGAATCCTCTGGCTTTGCCTGGCAAAGCACTAAGTGACAGAGACATGTGTCACAAGTGGAACTAACAGTGCCCAGGATTCTGAAAGGAACAATGGCTCACTGGAGAGTCCCACCGTCAGGTGACTAGAGGAGTCAGTAGATCGAGGCAGCTCATCTTGGTGACGAGGAAGACTGTGTGTGGCCCCATGTCTCTGGCCAGGCCGATTCACTGTGTTGTGACACTTTAAGCCTGCTCGAATGGTACTGTTCCTTCCAGAAACTTGGAGTGGATTCTAGTTTATTTCTGATCCCTTTTATTGAGACTAGGACATAATATTAATAATATAGATGTTTATCTTCTTATTTGATGTTTAAAAAATGGGCATTTTAATGGAAGAGTTATCAAAGTGCTCTCTGGCCATGTGAATTTGCTAGAAATACCCAGGGATTATTAAAGGATTCTTTTCTTAAGGCCAGTATTAATTTAATCCTTTTGAAATTGAGAAAGAACACAGGGGCTAGTGTGCCGGTTAGTTTTTGTTGTTTGGTTTGGGTTTCTTGTTTGTTTTGTTTTTGTTTGGTCAGCTTGACGTAAGCCAGGTTCATCTGGGGAGAAGAAACTTCAGTTTAGAAAATGTGACTATAGAGTCGGCCTATAGGCAAGTCTATGGGGGTGCTTTCTTCATTGATGGTTGATGTGGGAAGACCCAGGCAACTGTAGGCAGTGCCAGCCCTGGGCAAGTGGTCCGAGGTTGTACAGCAAAGCAGGATAAGCAAGCCATGGGTAGCAATCAGGTAAGCAGGGTTCTTCCATGGCCTCTCTGTCAGTTCCTGCCTCCAGGTGCCTGCCTTGAGTCCGGCCCTGACTTCCTTTATGACCGACTATTTAAGATAAAACAAATCCTGTCCTCCACACATGGCTTTTGGTTTTAGCGTTTATCACAGCAAGAGGATACAAAGTAAGACAGCTTAGAAGTCCTTGTAGATTGATTGCAAAATGAACACTCAAATCTCTCCGAGTACTGGTAAAGTTTTCTTATTAGGTGATTCTGAGACAGTCATTAGACACAAGTGTGCAAATGACTACCTGGCCTTGGGCAGAAAAGTTCTAAGTATTTTAGGCATACCCCGGGTCTGTCCCGTCAGAAACTTAGCATTGATAGGAGGAGATCCAGCTCTTTGTGGTCCCATCACTTGAACCAGACTGTTCGGTTCATGTGGTAGGATTATGGGCAAGATATTCCATTCTAATGACTCCTAAAATCAAGGTCTGTTATGTCCCCAGCATGATGAAAGTAGTATTAGAAACAACAATAGATGCATTAGGAAGAATGAATATATATATATATATATGTATGTATGTATATATATATACATATATATATATGTGTGTGTGTGTGTGTGTGTATCCTACCTCTCCCTGTGAATTTGAAACACCACCACCTTATCAAGCAGACTATGCTGGACTTGAACTCACTCTGGATACTAAGCAGGTCTTCAATATGTGATGCTTTTGCTTTGGGCTTCTGAGTCGCCAGGGTCACAAGGCCTGTGCCACCGGGTTCGACTCTTTCAATATAAATAGATCCACTGGCTACTGAATGCAACCATCTTATAAAGAAACAGATTTATAAGTGCACATTAAACTTTTGTGTTTTAGCACTTTTATGTTATAAAGCTTATAATAGAAAAACATAAAGCTTGTAATAGAAAAATAATATGTGCTCATTGTATGATCTTTATAAACATTTCTTAGAGCCCCGCAAGTTCTATAGAGCTCATTCCCAAAACGATTTGCAGTTAATAGCTTTTTATGTATTGCCCTAGATGATTTGTATGGGTATGTAGGCATGTGCACATTCTATGGTTAAGGAAAACCTCCTCTAGTCCCTGCCAGAAGCCTTCTTGAATGGACCCACAACAGATAAATTAATAAGAAAAGAAAAAAACCCAACATTTTTTTGTTTGGTTTTGAGATAGATTTTACACATCCTCCCGGCTGCTTTCAAACTTGTCAACCTCCTGAGGCAAGGATTACAGGCATGAGCCACTGTGTCATGTAATACATATAAACTTGGCAAGGGTTACAGGCATGAGAGACTGTCAGGTAGTACATATAAACTTGGCAAGGGTTACAGGCATGATCCACTGTGTCAAGTAGTACATATAAACTTAATCTGTACAGTGGTGACCAGCAGGAAAATGGTTGCCTACCTGCCAAGGGGAATTTAGATGGTTATATCCATTCAGGTGGTGAGGGAATGTGGACCATTTTTTCTGAGGGTCAGTAAGAGTTTTTAATCCAGAGAATGCAGTCAATTTAGAGAGAAAAAACTAATTTGCAAATAGTTATCTCTGGAACTTTAGTGCATCCAAAGGTCAGACTGCTGTGAACAGCCTTCTGCCTGTGCAAGCTGGGGCCATGGGGCAGTCTTTGCCGCCATATCACCCATGAGATGTTAAGGTGACGGTGGAAAGTAATTGCGGTCTTTCAGATCCAACATTGATATACTTGAGCTGACCACGGCTCATTCTATGAAACTTCCTTGACGAAGAGGATTGAAAGGTAAGGTGTGGAGGCAGGAAGGCCAGCAACCCTGACTGTGAGACTGTTTCTGTATAGCCACACTTTGTGAAATTGTTCACTCAGCCATAATACCACACCGGTAGCTCAGTGCAGGGCATACTTTAGAACATGTAGAAGCTGACTGGAGAGGTGGCTCACACACAGTTCAGAGCACTTGCTGCTTTTGTTAAGGGTCTGAATTTAGTTCCCGAACCAACATGGTGGCTCATGGCTGTAACTGCAGTTCCAAGTGGTCCTCCATCCTCTCTGGCCTCCACTGACCTTACTTGCATATCGTGGGTACACATTCATGCAGGCAAGGCACTGCTACACTGAAAAACAGATACATTTAATAAAATAAAATAGAGCCACGTGTTACTTTTATCATTTGTCTCATTCGTCAATTCGTATAGATCTGATGCATGGCTTTTTAAAGATATTATTGGATTAGCGCTTTTCTGAATGAATGAACCAATTTGCTCTTTTATGATGACTGTCCTTAAGAAGTATTTTCAACTGTCTTTGCATGATTACGTAATTACCCACGTAAGAGACAATGTTCCGGTGTAATCACTATGTTTATGGCTTGCAGGAACAATTTACCACGGCAGTATGGGAAGTTCCCACTAGACTTCTAAGACAGTAGTATAAGCCTCATGCTGAAAAGAAGCAGACACCCTCTTGACACTAATAGAGGCCAACATGCGAGGGCAGAACGTACCAAGCAAGTGTAGAAGACGCGCTCTATGCCTCCTCAAGCTTCCTGTGGCGATTGCCATTGCTTGGAGTACTTGGAGTTCTGTTCTGTGGTTGCTTCTGTTTCTATTCCCTCTCCATCATCATGTCCCTATGTCTGTCTGTCTAAATTTCACTTCTCTAGTCCAAGGATAGTGTGATTGCAAGCAGATAACACGTTGACAATAAAGAAACACTTTGTCGGAAATCCTTATAGTTTTGCTATTCATGGTACCTTTACAGGTCCTGGGAATTGGGACATGAACATAGCCACCATTTCACCTATTGTAATTTTTGTCTATGTGAGTCTAAAAGGATAATTATGGTGAACTAGGGTGGTTGTTTGGTGTGAATGGTTCACTTCTATTCTTTGCAGTTTATTATGCATTAGTGTAGTGTTTTCCCTTAGTTTACCAGTTCCAGAGAAATCTTTAGTTAGTTTTGACCCTTAACATCATTTAGCACTCTGAGTCATTTTAACTGAAGAAAGAGTTGGTGTCTAAAAGTAAGTTGTGGTGTGGCTGACATTTTGAGGGTCATGTACCATCGATATCTATCTTGTCTGGATGTCAAAGTAAATCAGTCGATATGATTTAAAAGATGGTCCACTCAGAAGATGCCCCCACACCGCAGGATCAGATTTCAGTTTAATTCAATTATAGGTTGGAAACGAAAAGACTTGATTCCATCTGATTCCTGCTGTTAAACTGGATAAGCTTGCACCTCAACTTAAAACATCTTAGAATAGTTTTGCACCGTTACATTGTTTGTATAGGAAAGAAGGAACAAAACGAAACTAGCACACGGTTGTTCTTCATGGAACATATTAATCTCCTTAGGTGACACACAGTCCAGCGCTGGGGACATGGGAAAGAAAGTTCGTGCTGTAATGTAACAAATCTGCAGGATTTACAGTGGGACCAAACTGTTCTTAATATGAGCCTTTGTTTGCTGAGAGTATTATTTCGGGACCTTGCTTTTGAAGATTAAATATGACACAGTCTGGCCATATTTAAAGAAATTAAACCATCACATTTTGTAAAGGAATGTGCTGGTACTCTGTAGGGTGGGTACAAGGGAGCCTTGAGTAGACCGAGGCTGTGGATTACCAAACAATTCAGCTGAATGCCTACAAGTAATGGAATCATTAAAGTGTTATTTATTCATGTGCCCTGAAAAGCTGATGATAATCAGCTTGTGGCATATGTAAATAGAGCCAAGAAACCGTATTAGAAAATGTGATGTTCTCCTATGAAAGCTATAATGATTGGCATTGTTTTGTAGTGGGGAGATGGGGGGGTGAAGAAATCCACAAAACTGTCGTTTTATGAAACTAAAATAAAAATTTTAGGTTTTAGATATAATTGTTTATCAAAAATGTATAAAACTTGCTCATGCATTGTTAAAATTAACAATGAATTCATATATATTGCGTATGTGTGCACATGATTGGTCAAAATCAGTAGAGAATGGATGTAACTAGAATAATTGAAACAATCAAGTTGGGCCTTCTTGATTATTAAGCCATTTGTTGAAAGGTTCCTAGAATGTAGATTGGTTTTTCTAAAATAAGAATCTGTTAAGTTTTACGCCGTAACATTTCATAGAAATGTTGGTGAGTAGGTAGAATTTGTAGCATCCTGAGATTTCCTCCGAAAGAATCCCTTTTATTCTTGCTTCTTAACTAGTATGTGTAAGACATGAGTGCAGTTAATTACAGCCCCGGGGTCAGAACCCAGTTTTCAGGGATGCCTCGGGCTTTCCTCTGAGGCCGTGCCCTGCAGTCAGTGAAGTCTACTATGCCAGAGGAATTGGGGGGGGGGGAGGAAGGGGAGAAAAGCTATAAAGATTGCCTTCATTGACGTGCACTGGTACTTGGGGTAGGCCATGACAACACCTAAGCATTCCATTAGGAGAAGAGCTGACCTCTTCTACAGGCCCAGGAAGTCTACTGGGTGAGCCTTTAGCTCTGTTCCTTGTCAGTTTCTTAGACCCAATGGGTGACTTTAAGACTTCTTCACTCTATTTCTTTGCACACATCCTTCATCCTCTTATAATGCGTCTTTGACCCAGAGACCATGGTGTCTTCTCTCAATAATTTGTAATAGTGAGCCTTACAGCCAAAGTGGATGACTGGTTATTTAATGGAAAGAATGTAGTTTTCACTTTCTCATTTGCTTACTCTGGTCAGTATTATCTGTTACATGAAATTTTATATATTCAATACCATATTGAGGTTTATATCTTGAATGAAGACATTTGTTCTACTAATATTAGACCTGGTTACAGAGTTTGAATTCTAAAACAGATCTGTAGAATATTATTTTTTGCTACCCACCGTTAAAATCTGTTTATTATTGATAGTATCTAGAATTATTTTGTTAAATCTTGTATGTACACAGCCACACCCACAGACACACACCAATACACATGGGCATGATATACCACCAATTAATTTAAATAGGTACAAGGAAATGAGTGGTAGCTAATGAATGTCAATAAGTTTTCTTTTTCATAATGTAACTTGTACAATCTAATCTGTTCTTTGTGTGATGTGTCTGTAGATGTCCAGGTGTATGTACATTTGTGTGTGATTTTCTGTGGAAGCCAGAGGCCAACCACCACTGTCATTCTTCAGGGGGCATTGTTCATTGTTTTTGATGCAGGGTCTCTCATTAGGATCTGGAACTCATCCACTCAGCTAGACTGGCTGGCTAGCAAGCCCCAGAGGGCCTCCTGTCCCCACTTCCTAGTGCTAGAATTATATGCTGTGCTGTTTACACGGATGTGGCCAATTGAATTCAGTTCTTTCTGCTGATGGGGAAAGCACTTGCCAACTGAGATCTGGTTTTTCTTTTATTTTCCATTTTTCATGCATACATACATATATATACATATATGTATACATATATATGTGCATATATATGCATATATATAATTGACATATTCATACATGATTGACAAAGCATATCTATGTATGCATACACATATTTATTTAATTGTGGATATAAAAGATGTGCACAGCTGGGTGGTGGTGGCACACACCTTTAATCCCAGCACTCAGGAGGCAGAGGCAGACAGATATCTATGAGTTGAAGGCCAGCCTGGTCTACCAATCAAGTTCCAGGACAGGCCCCAAAACTACATAAGGCAACCCTGTTTCAAAATAAATAAATAAATATATGTTTAATACTTTTTTCTCTTTCTTTAGGTAATCTGGAGTCTGCACGACCTCTCCCTTTGTATTGCCTTCAAATATTACTCATCAACCTAAAGTGGCTAGGCTTAAATATACACACCACCCAAAGAAATCTGTTAAAGTGGTCATCTGACAACAGGTAAAAGGGCAACTTTGTTTCTGGTTCTTTTGGTCACACTTGCAAGTTACAGGGACAAAAACCATGATGGCTTTCCAAGTACATACAATATCGAATAATTGTCCACAAGGAAAATCGTGAAGGAGTATGTTTGTTCGCATTGAATCCTGACCGTTGATCAACTCCAGCTTCCAGTAAGCAAGGGGTGAGAGTGGGATGTGCTATGTTCCAAGGGCAATAATGGGCTTAGAACTTAATACTACGAACCATTAGCAGAATGCCAAGAGTAAGTTCTCCCCAGGGCCTAGGATCTGTCAGCTCACAGGTTCTCAGCGTTCACTGGTAGATTTTGTGGAGTGTGCCATGAATCTAATCAGAAAGCATGCTATCATGTTGTGCCTGGGGCATACATTTTTTTTTTCTTTCTGTACAGGTAGCTACTGGGGTTCATAGCTGGAGAAGACTGATAGTAACTTTTCTCCTCTGGGTAGTAATGCATACATAGCTCCTTTAAGTGCTATGAAACATAGTAAGGATAGAACTCTCAGGTTGAAACCAACTTGATTTATCACTATCTGTGACTCAAGTATGTCATATCTTCAGTCTTGGTATAACTGTCAAGTTCTAGAGAGCAGCATGAGCAATCATAATAGACTTTAATATTTGGAGGTCTGTGCAACAGCTCCAATAAATGTAAACCAGTCCTAGCGTTGGGATTTTGTTTTTAGCCTATATTTTCTAGTAGGGGGTGTAAGTATCCAGGCATCTGTCCTGGCCTGTCCTTGGGGTTCTGACAGGATTCACCCTCAGCTGCAGCTACTAAGAGCACCACCTGTGCACATTCACTACGTTCCCTTTCAAAAGGGCCCTGCCCACCTCCCATCTTTCTCTCTCTCACACACACACACACTCTCTCATTCTTCCTCTCTCTCCCTTCCTCCCTTTTCTTCCATCACTCTTGGCCCCGGGACCAGTCTCTGTCTCCCTCTATGCCCCTTTCTACATCTTGTCTCTCCTCTCCCAGTAAACCTCCCATGTGAGTCCTTCCTGTATGGCATGAAATCCCTCTGTGGCATTTAAAACACATCACAACACGGGGGTTTTTGCTACATGATAGGGTTTTGGCATTTTTATACTTGCATATGCTTCCATCTTAGGACTGCACTGCAGTCGTTTTTCACGTGACTTTGCCTGAAGTGTTAATGATTCCCTCCTTGTATTTATTTCCTCCTCTGCTCTGCTTTTCCATCCCTACCCCAGCCAACCCTGCACATTCTATCGCTCCTCTCCCAGCGTCCACCGTTGTTCTGTCTTCTGTCCCTTGAAAAGCCCCTCTTACTCATCATTTGTCACTGGGCAATTGAAGGGTGTGCTCCCAGCTGGGGAAGACCACCTTTCCTACTCCCAGCGTTCTTCACTCACTGATGGTTCTTGGTGTAAGGTTGAAGCCAGAGCTCTAATTCTTTTGTTTTGTTCATTTTGAGACCGTGTTTCTCTGTGTAGCCTTGGCTGTCCTGGAACTCACTCTGGGAGAATTAATTCTTAGCAGACACTATTGTGTGGCTAGTATTATGTTGTTTGCTTTTCTGATGGGACCCAAGCATACTGAATTGAGTCTTTAGTAGTGTTTCTTCATATGGAAATTGTGTTTCCCCTTTGTGGAATGAGTGTCAAGATCTTGGTTTTCTATTACCACATCTAGTCAGATTGTAGAACAGTTGCATGGGGCTAAGGCATGTGGAACAGACCTATGCATGATGAGAAAATGCTCATAGAAAACCCTCAGGGGTCAGTGTTAGGTGTTTAGGACTTCTCTCCAAGCAGCTGGAGTGAGTGAAGTGTTTGTGGGTGCCGGCGGTCCCATCCTGGGAGTGGAGCAAGCATATTAGCATAAGACCTAGGGTCCTCAAACAAGCTGCAGCTGTGGGTGTGTTCATGTCAGGAATCTCTCGTTCTGACATGGAGGGGAAGGGCCAGCCAACAGGAAAGGAATATATGGCCATCAGGGCATGAGGTGGTAGCATGTGGGGTTGGTGGGAAGCGATAGTCTGATGTCCTTACCTAGAGGGAAGGTGTGCCTATTGATGCCTTTAAAAATGACAGGGAGCTGAATTGGGTAATTTTATTTCTAAACGTTTACCATATCAATTGTAATGAAGACTATAATCGTTTGCAGTCATGGATTAATAATGACAGATAGTTGTTTCCATTCTGCATGCTGGAGAATTATAGGGTCCCATCTTTAGTCCTCGTTACTGTCTCTACAAATGTAGATAAAGCTGTTTGCTACATAAAGCCTTCTGGCATTTCCTCCATGTTTCTTCAAGCTGTTTGCTACATAAAGCCTTCTGACATTTCCTCCATGGTTCTTCAGGTTTTCTTTTTTTTACTTTGCAAGCAAGAAGGAAATTGGTAACTTCACAGTTTAATTTAAAAATGAGGTAATGAGCTCAAAATTCCTAAAAAGCCAATTGTTGTCTTCTGCTTATTTAAACCATGTCTACACTCCACCTTTCCTGGTTGCCCTTTAAATGTTTTGCATTTCTAAAGACATTGGTTTTTTTTTAGTACTCAAAAGTTGTAAATCGATCAACATACAGAAATGGTACTGTTTTAAAACTCAGGATGCATAGTTAGGAGAGATAATTAGTATTGTGTCCAACAAGAAAACATTAAAGAAAATTATAACAAGCTGTGGACATATAAACCTTTAAAAGTAATTATTGACAAACATGGCTTTTTACTGACTTGTAACCTCTGTAGAATGTTAATCTAATACAAATGGTTTTCACTAAACCCACTACCCACTTTATATGGATCACTTAGCTGTGTCATAACCTCATATCTTGCTCATTTCTTTGGCGTTTTAGTAGACTTTTGTTGGGTGAGATTCTTCCTCCTTGGGCAGACATTGTAAACACACACACACACACACACACACACACACACACACACATGTGCGCGCACGCGCGCACACGCACGCACCTCCCTACCTGTTCCCTCCTGAATGGAGACCCCTACAGACCAAAGTCAGAATCTCATCAAAGTCCAAAGAGTTAACGAGGTGGGATTTTTTTTTGAGGGGGTGACTTACAGGTGCACAGATGCTTCAGAAGCAGTTGCATCCCCCAAAAGTCCATCCCAGGATCTCCCTGAAGCTCCACAGACCCCCAGAATCTCCTCCCTTTTAGCAGTGCCTGTCTGTGGCTCCTTAAGCAGTGTATTATCCACCTGTGTCCTTGGGTAGGGGCCCTGGTGAGAGTTTCTGTCTTCCTGGATTTGTGAAGTTGCCTGACCTCTTGAGTCCCTTGCATCTCCAATCTCTCCTGGAGGGAATGGATGTTTCAGAGGAAACTGTTACACAAGAGTTTCCATGGACCTAAGAATCCCCTTGCTAGTCCGGTTTTTACCACTGTGACAAAGTACCTCGTGAAATTCACTTTTAATGGAGGACAGAGTTATTTTTATCAGATGGTTCAGAGGTTGTAACCGCCATTGCTAGATTCTTTTATTACGGACCACTGTGAGAACACGGTGGTAAGAGAGCATGTGTTGTATTACACCGAAGATAACCATGATGGGAGCCATGGAGAAAGACAGTAAAGGCCACAGTCCCAGACTTCTCCACAAGAACATGAGATCTAACTTGCTTCTCTTACATTCTTCAACTTAAAGATCCAATTGTTTCCCAACAGCACCAAGGGCTGGTACTAATCCTTCAGCACCATAACACTGGGGGATGTTTAAGATCAAGCCATACAAATTTCTGCAGAGAGAATTTTTCAGGTGATTAATATTGTGAAAATCAAGTGCTCCTGACTCTTTCAATCCTTCAGGACATTTAGACACACAGAATGCAATAAAAATGTCAAGTGGTTTTTCTTTGGCTTATTTTACTCCCTGAGTGCATAAGCGAGCAGCCTTATTTCCCATTCTCTGGATATTACTTTAGCACTAGCAGTTATTAACGAGATCCAATTGCTCACATATTACTCAGATCAAGTTTCTTAGGATTTCTGAAATTTGTATCATTTTAAAACGATCACCAAAGGATCTCTGTGGAAACTAAACTGATTAATAAATGCTTTCTGGTGATGATAAGGATTGACTTAGCCATAACAAGAATTCAGAATTTATTGAAGTATATCCCTTTATCCATATCATTTTGTATACTATGATTATGTTACAGGTAAATTTAAATACCATGTGTTCAGGTCAGTAGAAAAAGAGTTGGACAACTTGAAATGTTTTTAATTCTTTAAATAATTTTATTTTTAAACTGAAAATAGTTTTTTTCTTATACTGTACTATGATTATGATTCCCCTTCCTCCAAATATTCCCACTTTCCCCATCCACCTAAATTCATATTCTTTCTTGGTCTCTTTAATTAGGAAACAAAACAAATAAGAGGAAAAAATAAAATAAAAAGCCAGGCAAACCTAAACAGGACAAAACAAAGAGCTAATGCTAAATAAAACACAGGAAATAAACATATATATATTATACACAGGCTTGGCTCACAACCAAAAATGTAAAGTGGTGTGTGAGTGTGTGTGTGTGTGTGAGAGAGAGTGTGTGTTTACATGTGTACATGTGTGTTTGCAGTAGTGCATATGTGGAAGTCACATGATGATTTCTAGGAATTAGTTCTTAGCTTCCACTACTTCAGTTCCTGGATTTGAACTCAAGTTGCCAGGATTGGTTACAAACCCCTTTACCTGCTGACTCCAATTTGAGTTTCATGTCATTATTATGCTTGGATTTGGCCCCCACCTTCCACCTCCCTCCCTCCCTGGTGTGCTCACACTGGCACTGTCTTTCTAGTTTGGAATAACTTGTCATTGTGATTTATCTTGATATTGAAGGGCTAAAGGAACTGGCCTTTTTCAATACCATTCAAGAATTCTGTTACACAAATTTCTCACCACTAACCCTCTCAAACAGAATGGGAGGCACATCTGTCATTCACTTCCTAAGTTCTTTAGAAACAGTCACTTGAGGTTGCTTCACAAATTATCAGCATATGACTAAGCAACATATGTAGATATGGAGCTGAAAACAAATGCAATATAAAATATAAATTTCCTATTAACCATGGTGTCAATCAAAAGGGAAATTTTTATTTTTTAAACTGAGTTACACTTCATGTATTTCCTATTTGCCTGAAACTTGCATAGTTACAACAAAGGAGTTCTATGATAGCTAATTAAAAATAATGAAATAACTCATAGCATTGCAGTTGTATCTCTGGGATTCATTCAATTACATTATCATTTAAATTAATCAGGCAAATAGTCATATAGAACAGTGATGAAAATAAATGTACAATTTTCAATAATAACTGTTAGGCTGAGTGTTTTTTCTCCTCCGGATTTTTCTCTCTAATGTCTGTTATAGGGATCATTAAATGGCAGTTACCAGACTACTTTGTAAAGAAAGCTTCATTGAAAAACCATGCTCAATTGTGTCAGTGTCTATATGACATTAAAATTCAATTTGGATAAACACTCAGTGCAGACCATGCAGCCAGGAACCCTTACAGCCTTTGTGTCCCTTACAATAAAACCTTGAAGACCCTTATCTTATAATTAAAGTTGATAAAACACTGTTATCGATCCCGTCCAATAGCTTGTGGGATGTAGTCACCTTTGTGACAATATGTGAGTCCTCAGAGGACATTAGGCTAAATTATATACGTCTGACCCCAAAGGAAAAAATACTGAAGGATCTCTCTTTTTTTTTTTTTTTTTTTTTTTTGATGAATGTTGAAAAGAAACCATTCTGAAATCATAGACATGAAGAATAGAAGGGTATTTTCTTGTGCAGAGCTCTTTGTGTAGTGGGCTTTGTGTCATATGGTATGGACTGGGTGCTCTGAGCCTGCTAAGACTGTAGACTTTAGGTATTCTACACACACACACACACACACACACACACACACACACACACACACACACTCACACGAGGAGGCGCGAGGAGAGTAATGGACATAAGAATATGAGTTTTGGGTTAAATTAAAGGCAGTTGACTTGTACTCTCACATGGAATATGCACATTAAGACATAACTCTTTGCACCTGACAAACTCGGTATGTGTGTGTGTTGCAGAAACCATCTGCACATTTACAAGAGCCGAAAATAAACTTTTCCATAGGCTGATTTTGGAAAACAGTTTTATATGTAGATACATATATACATACATACATACATATACTAGTACACAGGAATGTGGATTTTTTTCTGCATTTCACCGAAGCATCTCTATACCCTGGAGGATGTGGAGGCAAGGTTTCCATTGTGTAATTTCTTACATATTACACTGTGCATCATTTCCTTCCACGGGAGAGGATTAAGTGTTATGTGTGTACATAGTAAAGAGCCTCTTCTCCACTCCCTCAACAAACAAGCATGTTTATCCATGTAGCTGGTGGAAGTTTTTGGCAATGAAGAGAGAGACAGAGGCAGAGAGAGAGAGAGAGAGAGACAGAGAGAGAGACAACACACAGAGATATTCACAAAACTGCTGGTAGCACTAATTTTGGGAAGGCAACATTTTGAATGAAAATATTAGTCTTAAGGCTTGGAGATTTCTTAGTTGTTAAGTGCTTACCACAAAGTTGTGAGGACCTGAGTTCAGTCCTCCAGAATCCACAATACAAAGAAAACGACAACTATGCATACAACTGCTGTGGGGAATGAGGATTCTTGGAGCTTTTGCCCCTAAGAGTTGCCAAATCAGCAAGCTCTTGATACTATGAGAACAATTGAGGGAAATGCCATATGTCAACCCTGATGACACACAAACGCACATGTGCCCACACACAACACTTATACACACATATGCCCACACACAGAAAACATGCGCAGAGAAAGCATTCTTCCTTAAAGTGTAACAGGTACATTTCCTCTGGGCTTGAAAGCAAGACTGCAGTAATGTTTGTTTTTCTTTAGTTGGCACTTCCGGTCGTGTCTGGGTTCTTAACTTCATTTTCAAATGTTTTCTTTCCATAAAGGTGTTTTCAGATTTCCCCTCTCAATAATCAAGGCTGTATATCTAACACTTTCTGCTTTGAATTTCTGATCATTTTCCAAGCACAAGAATACTAAATACATACATACAATGAAATTGGAGTTACAGTGAGAATGCCTGTCAGCAGGTTTCCAGGGCGATACCAAAAAACCCAACATACAACATGAACTGTTGTTTCTTTTTCAACAGGTTACTTTAGTCTCCAGCAGAGGTGCAGAAATGCCATCGGAGACTGCTGTACCGCTTCCCCACCCGCTTCCTCCCGATGGAGGGTGGGGCTGGGTAGTGGTTGGAGCATCCTTTATCTCCATCGGATTTTCATATGCCTTCCCCAAAGCTGTCACAGTATTCTTCAAAGATATTCAGGAAATATTCCACGCTAGCTACAGTGAAATCGCGTGGATATCGTCCATCATGCTGGCTGTGATGTATGCAGGAGGTAAGGTTCTCCGTGTAGACCAAATGCTGGAATGAGAACACAGTTATTCATTGCCGTAGACTTGACATTGACCATGCCCACACACTAAAACTCTTACTGTATTACTATATTGATCAGTTATAATCATCCAAAAGCATAGTGAGAACTGCATTTTTAGTGGTTTTTGATGATTTAACATCATTATCTGTTTGCTTCATTTTGAGTCTTAATAGGTTATTCGGTGGGACGGAGAATTAACCTGTATGAATGAGGTTTGCCATATTATCAAGATTCCAAGTGAATCATTTACTGTTCAGTTTGGAATGAACCCCATACTATGATATTGGGATTATTTTTCACCATTGCCATAGCTTGACTAAAGGCTTTCTTTCAATTGAAAAGGAAACATGTTTCTGTCAGTTTATAAGCCCAGAATATACTCCATTTTGCACTGCCCAGGAGGACTGTTTGCATATACTTTCTACACATATTCAAGTTTTATATGTGGTATAATACCTTAATGCTTTAGGACTCACAAAAATAATGACACCATTTTATTTAAATGGTTGCTTCCAATTGTCTTGTTAGTTGTCTACGTTAAAATGAGAGTGTAAGTCATGATGGAGAATGAATACATCAAAGCACCCCACATTAGAGTGTTAAACAATGAAAACCCCTTATGACTATGTGACCTATTGTCTTTAAAACATTCTCTGCAGTAGACGAGATTTTTATAGATTTTTTTTTTATAAATCATTACTTAAATGTATGGGTTTTAGAATTTTAATTTGTCAACTGGTAATGTAACTTCAAGGGACAGTTACAGACTCAGACTGTATTAATTCAAAGCTATATACATCATCTAATGTCATTTTTTTCATTAAGTAAAGATAATGGGATCCCTAGTGAGGGAGACAGAATACTAGCAATAATAACTAATATTTCTTAGAACTTGCTAGTGGCCAATGCCTCATGCCACACTTGATTTGTGTTGTATTTCCCAATCTTCTTGACAGCCTGAGAAATGATTGCTGTCTTTCTGTTCTTTCTTGGACTTGAGGACACAGACAATCCAGCCTTCCAAAGTCACAGGGCTCATTTCTGAATAGAAAAACCTAAGCCTTCAAGACATGTAGCCACTATGCTCTCAGCCTCTCATCTTTCTCTAAACCAGTTCTTTTGAAAACCCAATGCGTGCTCTTGCCGTATAACACTGAGGCACATTCCACCTGGCCCAGAGGTAGACCAGTTATTCTTTAAGGTGTTATCTCTCTAACATACTGCCAAAGCCAGCGTTTGATCCATAAATAATCCCATTTTATGTATGTGTGTGTCTGTGTGATAAATGTGTTAGTGTCAGTGTGGATTTTCCTTTTCTATACTTGAGTGATTCTGGATTAATTAGGCTAACATGCCTTAGTAATAATTATTAAGCTTTTATTTGATTATCAAAAGTATCCTTTAAATTCTATGGGAGCATGTAGTTGAAGAACTACGCTTTAAAAATACGCTTTCTAGGACTCACTTTTGGACACTTGCCTTAAGGATTATAGCTGTTACTTCTTACGTCATATACACATGGTTGATTCTGCACAGTGCTTCTCGTTCTTCTATAGCTCTGGTGTTCTTTGATAATGCTTTGCTGGGTCAACCCATTTGCCTTGACCTGAGAAGTCAAGGTTAAGACTAAAATACCTCTGAGGTCATTAGTGTCCAGGCATGGAATTTATGAGTTTTTCATATGGACATACTAGATGCTGTTTACCCATTCATTAGTCAAGAGATATTTAGTTTAGTTTAAAATTAATACACATGGTTTTCTATGAACACTCATGTGCACATTTCTGTGTGAACACATATTTCCATCTTTGTGTGGCATGAGATGCTTAAGCTTCTATGAAACTCTGACAGATACTTCCTAAGTTACTTGATGAGTTATCATTTCTTCTCACGTCCACTGAATACAACTTCATGTCTGTGACAGAACTTGTGTTTTTCATTATAGCCTTCTTAGTGGATATAAAATTTGTCACTATGTTCTGGTTTGTATTTTCTATTTAGGGGAGTTTTATTCAGATCAATTTTCTATGAAAATAATTCTTATATTTTATGTGTCCGTGTGTGTGTGTGTGTGTGTGTGTGTGTGTGTGTGTGTGTGTGTGTGTTGGACAAAGAACAACCTTCCCACAATGTGGGTACTGCAAATTGAATTCATGTTGCCAGACATGGCAACAAGTGCCTTCACTCACTGAACCATCTTAAGCCCTCCCTCAATTCTAATTTTTTAAAAAATAAAAATGGTCTAGAAAATTACCTTTGATTTGTATTGTATTAGCAATCTACTGCTGACTATTTGGCCTTCCCTTAAATGTGGTTTGTAAGCCCAGTCAGACTCCATTACAGAAAACTAATTTTCCTCCTCAAACACTTGTCACTTGGAGGTGGCTCCTTGTTTAGGGATGGGAGTTGTGTCCACTTCCCCCTCATACCCAACCTGTGCAAGTCCTATGCATGCTGCCATGGTATCTGGGAGTTCATACATGTGTCTGTCCTGTTTTGTCTGGAAGACACAGCTTTCATGGTGTCTTCCATCCTGTTCCCTGTCTTAAAATCTTCCTGCCTGCCTCCTGTTCTCCATAGTTCACTGAGATCTGAGGGTTGCAGGGATCAATGGATGTATCTCATTTAGGATTTAGTGTTGCAAACTCTCTGACTCTCTGCACACTGTCCAGTTTCTGAGTCTTTGTATTAGTTCCCATCTAATGTAAGAGGAAGGTTCTCTGATGATGGCTGAGAGGGACACTGACCTATGGGTAGAGCAGAACGTCACTAGGAATTTTCTGTTTTTGTTTGTTTGTTTTTTGTTTTTTAATTGCTGCATTCATTTAACAAAACAAAATGGTATTTGGTTTTCCCCAAAGCCCATGGCCTATCTGCCCTCAAGTTCTTGGCCTCCTGAGAAGTAATGAAAATGAACTTTTTTTTTTTTTTTTTTTTAGAGACAGTGATTTAGTGTGATAGATTTGGTAAGTTAAGGTATTAGTAATTTTACCTTTCAGTGGATTGTTTTCAAGTATGATTGACAAGTGTTCTGCAGTGACTATTAAATCTTCTGTCAAAAGTGCATTGTCCTAGGCCTTACCCTCAACCCACTTTTAGCGTGGTTTCTATTGGTAATTGTGTATTACATGGCAGTTCCTTCTTACAGAGGACAGAGTCAGTATTTGATTCAAAATATGTATTGTTTTGCCTACCATTGGCAAGAAGTCTACTTATTGAGGCTTTTCTTGGTTGATGATTGTAAATATGTTCAAAGACCATGAGGTGGAAAAGCATGTAGTTTAGTGTGGATATAACAAACTGACTGAGGTTATGTTCCACACAATGCTCACTGCATTTGCCTAGAAAATGCCTAGGATCTGACACTCATTAGGGCTTTGCATTCCACCTATTAATCACTGCAGTGGGGTCACCCAGAAATATGAAGTGTTGTTCTGAGGTCTGGCCTGTGATGTCAGGGCTAGAGCCTCTTGTCGTAATTAGTTGGCATCTGGGCTCTGGTAGCTAGGTATTATCTTCCCTTCTGATGTCTAAATTAAAAGTAAAACTAATAAAAGGTATGCAGAAAGGGTGGGAAAGATTGCAAATTACATTGATGTATTACTTTGTCTTTTGAATAATGGTACTACATTACAGCAATCCATCTGGCTGCCCATATGGTCTCTTGGAGTTCTAGCAAATTTCGGCAAATAGGTCAAGCAGAGTGGTCATCCCATTAATACAGCACTAAGTAGAGGCAGGAATTGTATTATAATCTTAACTTTCTGTGTTATTTAAATGAATGTGGGATTTATTGCCTGAACAGTGGTGACAGAGGATGGTGTTTTAGTGCAAAACTTGTGTGTTATGGTGTTGAAAGATAACACAAAAATCAATACATGCCGAACTTTCAAATATGATTACTTCGTGTGTGTGTGTGTGTGTGTGTGTGTGTGTGTGTGTGTGTGTGTGTGTGTTTCCCCTCTAACTCAATTTGGAGGGGGGGAAAGACAATCATTCTGGCAAACAGAATTGACTTTGTTCTGTTTTATGAGGGATGTAACTACCAAATGTGGTAAAGAAGGGACATTGTTTTATTATGGACCACTGGAAGGACCAAGCATCAGGCAATTGAACTTATTTCCTGGAGTTTAAGAAGCAGAAGGTTTTAGCATAGCAGATTGGTGTACAAAATATATGGTTTGTATCTGTTCTTTTTAAGATTTAAATAAAGCTATGTATTAATTTGTTTTGTGCTTTATAGTATTTGCATATTTAGGGGAGAACATTACTCTAATTCACATAGTAATGCTCTCATAATAGCAATAAAAGTGAAGGTCATTCCATACTTGTGTTTGAGATAGCTCGGGATTTCTTGTTATGTTAGCTCTCTGAATCCCAGAAAGTCTAGCAGATTTACCACGGCAATCCTGTACATATTACACATGTGCCACATTAGCTTTCTTTCTATCCATGAGTATTGCTGAAGATTTCCTAGGAAACATGGAATAGTGTGGCAGAAACTATTAGGCATGTTTTCCTGTATTTCCAGGTTCCCTCCTCTTAAGTTAAGACCGAGTTACTGATTTTCCAATGAAAAGTGACAGAAGGGTGTTTGTCACCCTTGGGTACCACATGGACAAGCTTCCTTTGTCCTGGCCACAAGGAAATCCATGGCCTAAACCCAGACTTTGAAACAGGAATTGCATAACACTATGATTTTGAGAAATGTTATGCAAAGATCCTAAACTGTACTGGCCATTCGAATCACAAAAGTTTGCCTGTTGGGCTCATAAGTATATACTTGGGCAAAGTATTTCCTCGTATCCACAGCAGACTATGAGATAGATTAGATTGTACCATAAGAATGGCTATCCACTGGGTACTTTGTTTGGTCTCTGTTAAGGGGAATGTGGGGGAGGGTGGAATCTAACATGGAAGTTGTAAAGCCTATTTTCCCAGTCAGCAGGAAGGAACAGGGAATTTCCAGGGAAGGAAGGTCTTTGTCCCTCCTAAAACAGGGATCAAGAGAGTTAAGAGTCAAAGACACATTGCAGGTATCCTAGGCATTTGTAAGTTTTCATGGAGATTGCTTCCATAGGAAGGGATTATATAATTAATAATCAGATTTCAATTAAATGTACATTTGTCATTAAAAAGTATTTATTGAGGACTTTGTACTTGCACATAACATGTTTTGATCAGATCCATTCCTTGTTCCCTCCTCTCTAGTTTCTCCCCATCTGTTCCGCCATTGTTTGCTTCCAAGTTCGTATGATCTTTTTATTTCTGTGAAAACATGTCGAGTGGCGCCTATATGCATGCAGGTATAGAGCAAAGATTTACATTAATTTATAAACTACTTGGCCGATGCTTAGGCTTCTTATAGGCTATCTGTCTCTTAGTTATTAACCCACTGCTATTAATCTATGTATTGCCTCCAGGCTGTGGCTTACCCATAACCCAGCGTGGTACTCCTTTGGCAGCATGGTTTCTCCTCACGGCCCCTCTCTGTCTTCCTCTCCCCACCCTTCTTCTCATCTCCTAGTCCCGCCTATCTTCCTTCCTCTACTGGCCAATCAGTGTTTTATTCATCAACCAATAAGAGAAACATACATACAGAAGAGCATCCCCCCCCCATCATACAGTCTTTCTTCCCTCTCTTCCATGATGATCCCTAAGCCTTGTGAGGAAGAGTTGTGATAACAGGTGTTCCACTTAGAGCTGAGGACACTGTAGCCAATTGTAATCTTCACATTGACCTTTTGCAGGCCTCTACCTCAATTGCTGCCTACTCCCAAACACAGCTTTTCTGAAGATGGATAGGAGATGCACTGATGGGCTTGTGGCACACTGACAGCACCAGGCATGAGTTCTGTCTCATGGACTGGGCTTTCAATATAATCAGAACATGGTTGCTTACTCATACAACATTCCCGATATTGTGACACCAGTGGGCGTATCTTGCCAGGACAGTCTATACTATAGCTCAGTGGATTTGCAGCTTCGTAGGATTGCTGAATGCTTGTCTCCACTAGTAGAATAAACAGAACCTTGTGGTACTATGAGAGCTGGCCAGTAAGGATGAAAATTTCAAGATGGTACCAGCTTTCTTTGTTCCATGTCCTAGGGTTCAAGTGTGTGGTATTATTTTCAGCAATATGGTCTTCTCGCCAAGATGGGTGGCAATAGCCAGCAGTGTTTGGGGCTTAATGGGACCCCTTACAAATTGAAAAGAGGTAGTAACCTATACCTGGAACTGGGCATTTTTTATTTGGTAAATTGTGATTTCTGTGAGAGGTATTGTCCCCCTCCCCTATTACAGGTAGCATCATTTAATGTCTTTTTACATGTGTGCATGTATACAACTTATGAACCTTCTACAGTAGCGGTTCCTATATTGTGTTTGCAGAGGCCTTTAGAGTTATCAGCTAACCCTTCCATACTCCATCCTGTATACCTCCCTCCCACTCCCTACCCTGATTAATCCTTGCTATTCCATTACTCCCCCTCTCCTCCTCCATACCATTTGCATGCTGTTCCCTTCCTTTGAGACCTCACATGGCCCTTTGGTAGTTTTCTGTTTCTGTGTGTGGTCCAATACAATCACGCATGTCCAGACTTTGAAGGCTAGCTGCCACAGGCGAGAGAGAACATTTGGTGCCTGTCTTCCGTGGTCTGGGCCACCTCACTAAGAATGACTGTTTATAGCTCTGTCTATGTAGTCTACAAATTTCCTTTTCATTTTTCAGTAGCCAAATAATATCCCACTGTGTGGCTGTACCACACTTTGATTATCTGTTCATCCACTGATGGACATCTAGGCGGTTTCAGTTTGCCAGCTATCATGCATGGAGCAGGCTAAACACAGATGTGCCAGTGTCTCTGTTGTAGGAGTCCTTTTGCAACAGTTGTCTCTTAGGGAGGATCCTTTTCGATCTTTTTGAGGAGCCTCCACACTGATTGCCATAATGAGTGCATTAGTTTACATTGCCACCAAAAGTGAATAAGTGTTCTCCTCTGTCCATATCCATGCCTACCTTTGCGGTCCCTGCTTTTGAATATAGATGCAGCCATTCTAACTGAGTACGACCACACCTTGAATAAATAGCCCTTGTCACATTTTACAGCCATAGGTGGTAGAGTGAAACCCGTTCCTCCTTCCTCTCTGCACACAGCTCAAGTCTAAAATCACAGCGAAGCCCCACAGAAGACCCAATCCCTGGATCTATTAGAGGAGGAAACAGAGAATGTACTTCAACCAATAGGCACAAGAAATAATATTCTCAACAGCTATTGAATCCAGCAGCTGACACACAGGACCTCGTGAAACTGAGGGCATCAGATTAATGGGGGTCAAAAATCGGCAAGCTCAAGGGGGCTTTGCATTTAAACCTAAAAATAAGCATGTTCCGGTGAGGCAGTGGTGGCTCACGCCTTTGATCCCAGCACTGGGGAGGCAGAGGCAGGCGAATCTCTGTGAGTTTGAGGCCAGCCTGGTCTACAGAGAGTTCCAGGACACGCTCCAAAGCTACCCAGGAAAACCCTGTCTTTAAAAAAATATGAGAGAGAGAGAGAGCGAGAGAGAGAGAGGAGAGAGAAAGAGAGAGAGAGGAGAGAGAGAAGAGAGAGAGAGCGAGAGAGAGAGGAGAGAGGAGAGAGAAAGAGAGAGAGAGAAGTATGTTCCTAATGGAAGAGAACTACTGTCTGCTGGGGAAAGAGGGATCTAGAGAGAGCTTTCTTCCTCACTGCTTATTTATTTTTTCCAGGACATTACTTCCTAAGAATAATGACATGTGTTTATTCTGACTCGTCAGTCACTCATGACAAACTCTGCACACACTCTGTGAGATAGATCTTAAGTCAAAACGCACATGTACAATATTTATAAGTTCTTCTGTCTGATGACATTTTGTATTTCATCACCAGCCAGAAGTGGTGTATCTTATGTCATTTGATGCATAGGATGGAATTTATGCACCAAGACCTGGATTTGTCAGCGTTTTACTAGTGCACAAGAGACAGAACAGTATGAGAATTGAAATAGTGTGTGTGTGTGTGTGTGTGTGTGTGTGTGTGTGTGTGTGAGAAATCTATTTCCTTGCTCATGGTAATTGTCCATAATAAATAGCAAATTTTTGAAGCTTGGTAATTTAATGATGTTCTTCCCTCCTCCTCTCTCCCTCCCTCCCCTCTCCTTCCCTCCCTCTCATTCTCTCTCCCTCCCACTCTCCCTCCTTTTTTCCCTCCCTCCCTCTCCCTTCTTCCCTTCCTTCCTCCCTCCCTTCTTCCCTCCTTCTCTCCCTCCCCCCTCTCTCCCTTCCTCCCCCTCCCTCCCTCTTTCCTTTTCCCTCCCTCTCTCTTTCTCCCTCCCTCTCCCTCTCCTCTGTTGCCCCCCCCCACAGCCCTTATGCCTGTTCCGTAGCATGTGTGTAAGGGTTGCAGGGCAGTGTCAGAAGTCTCCCATCTCCTTTGAGATGGGTCTTCCTCGTTCACCATTGCATTGTGAGGATCTGGTGATCTCCTCCCAACTCTCTTCAGGGGCTCTGAGATCAAGGAAGCCTGTGGATTATCACACTGGTCTCTACATGGGTTCTGAAGGTCTGAATCCAGGTAGTCAAGCTTGTGTGCGCAGTGCTTCACCCACTGAGCTATCTCTCCAGACCCTCTTCTGTTGTTCTTGATATTATCCGCTTAATGGCGAAACCACGGATAATGAAGCTGGGAAAGCGAGGGTAAAGCGAGGACCCACAAGTCAGCAATCAGTGCTGAAGCAAATATAGAGCCTGTGCCTGTGCTCTCACTTGCTGTGGCTTTCCCTCTGAGGTTCCTTCCTCTTGGCTAATGGAGGAGGCTGTACCTTCTTTGGCCCATTTTTGAAAACCCGTAATATTCTGCTTCTCGTTTCCTCTCACCCTTATTACGTAGGCACGTGACTCAGGCCCCATCCATCCAGCAGAGCAAGGGGCCTTTCTATCCACAGACTTCTGATTGGAAGAAGCAGATCTATTGGGCTATGGAGGGTTCATTACCCATTTGGCACAAAAGATGAAGACTTGAGTCAGGGGGAGTTGAGGTACAGGCTGAGTGTGTGACCCTTAGACTAGAGCAAGATAGTAGGTTATGGTTTGGTTTGCATCTGAGCTTGAGGTTTTTTTGTTTTTTTTTTTCCTCTCACTATTACCTTACTAAAACTTTTCAATGAACCAAGTCTTACACTGAGTTGTTATTGTTGTTGCTTTGGGGCATGTGTGTGTATGTATTTGTGTATGTGTGTGTGTGTGTGGTGTGTGTGTGTGTGTGTGTGTGTTTAGCCCTGTCCAGCTTTCACTCTGAAGCACAGGCTGTCTTCAAACCTGAAATTTTACTATCTGAGTCTCTCAAATTTTGACTAAGTCTCTTTAACAGGTCTTGAAAAATGGAAATTAGATTTCATCTTTTCACATGCTTTTAGTAACTTTAAGTTTGATGAATCATGTCATAGAATTCAAAGTAATATACTTTTTCTTTTTTTTGAAATGTAATAGCAGAGTAATGTTACTGCCTCAGAGAGTTATGTGATTAATCTAGATGGCCATCCTTGAGCAAGAATTTGCTCAACTGTTCAGATTTGCATATAGCAAGCACATTTTGCATCGTTTTAGCCCTAAGCCTGTAGAAGCCAAGGTCCCTGCACATACATTGTGTACCTGTCCGTTAGTTGTCACCAGAGACAATGATGTCTAGGGAATTCAGTGTTGCAAATGGGGAGAAATTCTTAAATAATTAACTAACTCCTTAATAATTTTTTTTCTACTAATATGCATTCTCTATCTGTTGTGTGTCAACACTGTAGCCCTGTCAAAGCCACAGCAAGCCATCAGAGGCTCTGCTTTCAAGATGTCTTCCTTATTTAATTGTGGTTGTGATGTGAATTAGTAAAGAAACACAGTCAGCATCACAAAATTGTATGATGCAAACATCAGTGAATGACCAGGTGAAAACTCTGAGCTGAAAGATGAGCATTCAGCATTGTCACGACACAGGGAAGTGTTTGAGTTAGAGCATGAAAGTGCACAGCAGAGAACCATCCAGTATCCCAAAAGAGATTACTATTGTTGCTCGTTGGAGGAACAGGAGAATGGCCTTACACTGGGCCGCATGCTCTATGCCCATATAGATATGGGAAACGAGACTCTGAATATAGGAATCAAGGGGTTACGTTAATATTCCAGCACAGCCAGTATTAAGCCAGAGGAACTTAACCCTTCACAGCTCTCTCGGCAGGATGTCTAAATTCAAGGTGCCAAGCCGGCTGGTTCCCAGGAAGGTCTCCCCTCAGCTTGTCGGTAACTGCCTTCTCGCTGTTTCTTTGGGCAGGCTATCTCTGCACCACCCCAGTGTCTCTCTTTCTGGGTGGACACTTGTCATAGGGAGTTGGGAGGGTCCGCCTTAATATTATTACAGCCTTATTAACTTTAATTCACTTCCTTACAAGTCATATCCCTGCAGAATGCCTTGTTACTGGTGGAGGCTTCCAGGAATCATAGGAACACAGTTAAGCGCAGAACAATCACAGCAATGAGTTAGCTCTTCTTCTGGGTGTTTTTCATCATACTGCATTCACTCTTCTTTTGAGTGTGTTTTCAAAATACTACATTCAAAAGGGAGTAGCCTCACAGTGCAGAATGTGTTAAAATACAGGAGGCTGTCCTTGTAGCCTTGATCACAGCAAATACAAAATTAGCAAATAATCAACTCTACCCTGAGGACAGTGGGCATCTGTGTATGATGTCTCTGTCCATGGGAAGCACCTGTCCATGTCTTTTGTCTTTCTGTTCTTAAACCTGTTACTGTACTCTTGAGCTCTTAGCATAAACCTTACCACAGACAGCATTGTGAAGCATCTCCGGATGAGGCTTCTCTAATAAGGATTCTACTCTGGCATATCACAGACTTCTCATGCTTACACACAGTAGCCAGCACATGACCATCAAGCCTGGAGACAATTTAAGCGTCGAAATCAGAAAGCACAAACATGTGGGGACTTTGGTGTCACTGAGAGCATGAAAAGGAGCTTGGTTCACAAACAAGAAAGCTGGCCAGTGCCCTCTTTGAAAACTCCTACCGAGTATGTAGATGTCAGCCCATTTGGATCTTCAACCCATGGCACACACCCACCAAGGCCTTTGAGAGCTCTGTGAGCCCTGACGTTTTCATTACAAGTACATATTGGTGAGGAAGGGATCGGCCATACCTGTCTAGATTGTCTGATATAACTGTACCAGACTTCCCTGTGCTCCATGTATCATTAACTACTCATCTTTACTCTGGGAGTTCTGCCTATTGTCTTGTAACAGGGAGAGAAGCGACCACAGAGCTAATTTATATAGAATTTATGCACCCTGACCTCATTGATCAGCTTCATTTTTCTGACAGTTACCAAATGAACACAACTCTCACACAGTACTAAAGCAGTAATTATTACAGCTGGATCTGTTTTTTTTTACTAGTCACACGAACAGCACTAAGTCTGTAAAAGCTCCGAAAGGCTGATGGGGTGTGGGAAGCTGTCTTTGTGGGGCAACAGTCAGCCAGCTGACTTGCCCTGTTAGTGCCTAAGGGCGGGGGGAGTGTGCACTGAGAAAGGGTAGATAAAGGTGTTAAGAGAAATGCAGAGATGCACAAGGTAGCTTCAGGAGGACAAATCCAGTCAATACTGAAAGCCTCTTCAACATTCTTAAGTACCCAACCAAAAGGGGGGCATGCAGAATACTTCTATTATCATGTGTAAGGAGCAAGCAGACTTGCTTCTGTTAATCCTCCAGGCATTTGGTAGCCACACCTGTTACCCATCTAGCCTTCAAGGTCAAGAGTAAACATACCTAAACCCAAGTCTGTTGTTATTTTGATTAGAAATCTACTACCAAGGCCAAAACATGCTTTAGTAGCCAAAAGTTAGACCTTTAGGTCTAACTTACTAAGGAAAGTTTTGAACTCTCTGACCTTGAGACAAGGTGAAGTGGACCCATCCTTATGGGCCCTGACAATGGGAAGATTGACAGTTTTGAAAACATTAACCAATGAGCAAATAAATGATGGTTCACAGTGTTGGATATTTCTGACTAGGACAAGATGTGGATTCTCCGGGAGTTAGCATGCTTTGGTGGTCTACAGAATCCTACTCTTGGGCTTCACTTCTTACTTAAGTCAATGGCTTCCAACACATAGGAGCAGTCTGTGTATTTTCTCGGCAAACCAGGCAATAAGTGAGCATTCCTGGAAGGTTGAAAGCAAGTAAGACTGTTCAGAAAAGCCCTCCCCACTACAAACTGATCTCTTCTGTTTATAACAAATGTAAAAGGCATCATGTTCAAGGGATGAAAGGGGACCCCATTTCTCATCACCTTAAATATTTTCACATTTCTAAGTACTAAATTAGGTAGTTCCACGTTTAGTCTAGGTTTTGTGTTCCACTTTTTAGAAACCCTTCCATACATTTTTTTCCTAATAGCAATATCTGAGAAGACATATCATGTGTGAAAATGCATAACACACCAAGTCCAAACTAATTAGACATGTCATTGTGCCTGTGACCTTGGCTGCTAATGGCTGTGTTGCTTTTGCACAGATTGTAAAACAATGTGTGCCCATATGGAACCTTTCCTGTCACATAGTCCAGCCAGAGAAAATTCAAATGAGAGGTGCTGGGATGAGGCTAAACACATTTCTAGGTTGGTGTTTGCCTTTGAAGAAGCCTTTGCCTCTCCGAGCAAGACAGGCGAATCATATTCTGCCTTCACTGAGCAGAAATTTCAAGTCTACGAAGTTATAATAAAACAATATGAAATTCTGAAGGGTATGGTTTATGTGAATAGATGTATTAACCAAATTCTACTATATTGGAATTTTAGCAAGAAAGAAAATGGAGAAGTCAGTGCCCAGAGAAGCCTGAAAAGGCCAATTTTATAGCAGGTGGTGTTGCTAGCCTATGGAAACTATCATGCCAATAAAGAATGAATTAAAGCAATTCTGTAAATCAATTTAATACAATTTTAATAAGTTCATGAATGATAAATCTAGACAAATGGAAGCAATGATATTTACTATATTATATATCAATCCACTGAAGTGAGGGTTCAAATGAGTTCACCAGACCCAAGATAGATGATAAATAGGTATTTATTAGGGAAACACTTACACAGATAGAGTAAATAACTTCTGCAGTCTTCCTGTTCCAGAGATGCAGTCTCTGCCCTTTGAATGCTCTCTACAACCCAAGAGAGTGCAAGCCAACCCCTCCTCTACCTTATAATGGGTCATATCTGCACCTGAAACCACACCCAAAGGGTGTGGCCGCCAGTACAAGTTCACTGGCAAGGCAAGATGCCCCTACAATCCACCAATCTAGACTTCACTGATTATATTAACCCATCTGACTATAATGTTAATGCTTCTGCTAACTTTTCTGTTTAGTGGTACATGATCTGTACATCATGTACTTTTCCCCTTTTATTAACCTTCTCACCATGGTATCCTGTGTGTCCTATGCTAGAGCTGAATATATTTGATATTTGCCATCATTGGACATGACTGACCAAGGAACACATATTCTAGGAAAGACAGTTATTTGGGCTAAATTTGACATTTTCTTATGTCATTGTTACTTATAATTACACTAAATTTCTTCATAGAAACATTCATGAGTTTGGGCTACAATTCCTTTGAAATAGAGTTAGTCTTTGGAAGGCTCAATTAGTCCCTATGCCAATAGAAATAATCTTTTGTTTTGCAAAGGATTCGTTATGGTAATATGAACTTCTTCTGTTACAGAGATGAAAATACAGAACAAAAGTATAAACTGTTAAAGTAACAGAGAGACAGAATGGCCTGTTTGCAGTGTCTCTTAAGCATATTGCCTATGCCCTCCGTGATAGAATAATTTTTTTTTACTGTATGTGATCGTTTGAGTGAGAATACTCCTTCATAAGCTCACATATTTACACGTTTGGTCACTAGCGAGTAGAACTGTTTGGATGACTTAGAAGGATTAGGAGTTGTGGCCTTTGTCGGAGGACTTGTGTCTTTGGGGGTAAGCTTTGAGGTTTCAGTAGCTCATGCCAGGCCCTGTCTTTTTCAGCCTGCGAGTCAGGCTGTCGTTCTTTGCTACCATACCAGAAACATAATGATAATGGACTCTGGAATGATTAGAAAGCTGCCAATGAAATGTTTTCCTTTAAAAGAATTGCTTTGGTCATGGTGTCCCCTCACACCAATAGAATAGGGACTAGCATATAAAAAAGATGATAAATTCCAATCCAGGTCTTGTAATATTTAAGGTGTAATATAAAAAAATAACTTCTATCGCTTTCAGTATTGTATAATCCCACCTCTCCCTTCAGTCCTATGCCCTGGAAGTTTTGGAACTCAACATGTCTACAAATACCCTTATTCCTATGGTCATATCCTTAGATTCGTCAGTCATTACCAACAGGTTTAAACATCTTAATATCAATTTTGTTATATCTTATTTTTACCCACTGGGCCCTTTTGTGACTTTTAACATCACAAGTGTCACACTATTTTAACACTATCATGCTACTAATTTCCTGATACTGCCGTATTCATTGACACGCTCCACGCATTTTCACCCTGCTGGTCTAGATAGTTATCTCTTACATACCTAATGAGAATTTTCTTGGATCTATACTGAGACGAAAACTTTGGTTATATTTAGCTCTGTACCTAGTTGATCCTTGTATATCTGTAATTAAAAGTGACAAAACCAGAGATAGTTGGATTCCCTGGCCTCTTTTAGTTTTTCAGTCATCTCAAGTTTCTCCCATAATCTGAGATTATATTTCTTTTGTTTTCTAGTGAAAGACTGTATTTATGTAGTTTTCCTTTGCTTGGTTTTTAATGCTAGACACCAGCTCAGGATTTAATTCTAGTTTTTCCTAACTTCCTGGCTATGTCTTCATTGGGAAGGTGAGCTTTTAAAAATCTTTTCTATATATACTTGTAGGCGACATAATGCTTTTTCTGTTCATTTTGAAAAATATTAGTTTATTTTAAATTTCTGACTTGGGGCAATTATTTTTCCCCTATTTTCTTGGAATTATTTCTCTATACTTTCTTGCATTTCACCAAACTTTTTTCATTGGTTTTGAATTCTCTGTCAAGTAGTTCACCTATTATCAGCTACTGGAATAATTTACTGTCTTATTTGGTGGTTGTTTCCTTGGTTTATATATTTCTTTTTGCTTTACATTGATATCTGGATATTAAAAGTAAGGACTTAACAAAATGTTTTTGCAGACTAGTTTATTCTTGTAAGGCATCTCATTAGTCATCCAGTACAGAGAATCTGGGCAGGCCTTCATGCCCTCTTTAGCCAGTCTATCTAGCACCAGAGTTACCATGCAGACATCTGGCACTTGAGTCTGCAGAGTTGGTTCTACAGTCTATGTCTGCTGTGGTGGACCTGCTGGCTGGGTCTTTAGAGGTAGGCTGGGTCCATGACAGAGTGCCTGCCACCTGTACCCAAGTAAGGTCATTGTGAAGTCTAGGGTTATAAGAACTTACCCAGTGCTAGTTCTGCCCTGGTCTTGGTCTTTGAAGATGGTTCTCGATCCTGGATAGGTCTGCATCCTGTATCTACTAGAGTGGTGTGAGCCATGGGCTTGCATCTTCAGTAAGGGTGACCGCCTCGTGCTGGGACTAACATAGGGCTCAGGGCTGGTAACCTTGTACTTTCTCCTGAAATATATAACTTACAGATTGATAGTTGTTTTGATAGTTATGTCTAACTTCACCTCCAAGTTTAGATCCAATCTTACCAAGCTTCCTTCTAAAACTTTCAAATTCCTAATAAATGTTTTTGATTTGGCGTGTTTTAATGTCTGCCCTCCAGGTCAGGGGAAGAGACTGCAATGCCCATGCTATGCTTGTTTCCTTAGCCCATTAGCAAATTTGTTGTTCTCCCTACTCACTACACACAGTAATTACTTTCTCTACCCCTATTGCTATTACTTCATCCATAGCTCTTGTTAGTTGTAGTCCAAGTTAATTTGAAGTCTATGAATGCATAATCTCCGTTCTCAAACAACTGTCAGCAAAATTAGGGACCCAGGTTCAGTTCAGGTTTCTCATCTCACTATGAAGACCTACCTCCCCGTTTTCTCTTTTCCCTTGACTCCTATCATACCCCCTCCCCACCATCTGACCATTTTAATTACAGTCTCCACCTGCTATTCCTAGAACATGTCAGCTGCCTTTTTTCTTTGTCTATAATGGTTTTCTCTAAGATTAAGAAATAGGCTCATCTTCTGGCCCAATTTTTTCAGATCTTTATATGAAAGTCATCTTTGTCTAAGGATATTCAAGAATTAGCCTAAAAACATCTCAACATTATATCCCCCAAATTTTATTCATTTTTTTGTATTACATATTTCTACCCACAGCATGTCAACATCTAATTTGCTGTTTGTGAGAGTCACGCTGTCTCATAGAGCTTTCAGAAGTGATAAAAAATACTCCTTAAGTCTGATTACTCAATAAATGCTATACACTAGCCACATGTGGCTATTGAACACTTGAAGCTGGTTTACAAAAGTAATTGCACTTTTATTGTATTTAATTTTAAGCAACTTAAATTTTAAAAGCCTTGGTTGGTTATAGGTTATTATGTTGGACCCTACACATCTGGAGCACAAACTCCTTCCCTACACAATAGAATATATCCCTCATGAACATGCCTGTTTTGTTTTGTTTACTGCTGTATCCCTACAGGGTGATACATACTGAAGCAAAGTAGATAATTACAAACTTTTGAATGAATAGATAAATGGATGTCCTTGTGAAAACACAACAATAACCACAGAAGACACTGAAAGACTGACTTCTAGTCTTATTCCTTCATTCAGTCAGCAGTGGTATGATTGTGCAAGAGTCTTGCCATTTAGAGTCTTCAAATCTAATGAGAGTGTATGAGGTTCTCCTGTGTTCCAATAATCATGCCAGATGTTTATATATAAACAAATATATAAGCAAAAGTCAAGGCTTATATATAAAAATGCAAAACTCATGGTTTATATATACAAAATGCAAAAGTCATAAAAATGCAAAATCCTAGAAAAGAGGTTGCTCATTCCTCTGAGTACCTAGAAGTAGCAGCAGGAGTTATGAAAGCTGTGTTGTGGTCTGCACGATGTATTCCTACACCTCTATTAGAGAAGAGAGGAGAAGCCAAGGGGCCTGAGTGCTCAGAGAAGGATGAGTGAAATTGAAAACAGCGAGACTTCTAGAAGGAACGAGAGGACCTGGAATGTTTAGAAAGACGCGGCATGTTAGTGTTGAAGCAACAGGGAAATGATAGAAATGTTTCGAGTTATTTCTGTGGAAATGCCATAGGCGTAATGAGACACAAGGCATTCCAGACTGCAGCTCTGCGCTAGGATGAGGTCACAGTGTAAACATACAAAGGATCACTCATAAATTTTGATAACCCTTCGGCTTCTTAGACTCTTGTCAAACAGGAGTTACTTGTTTTCATTCTCTTTTGCATTGTCTTTTTATTTCCAGTGTGTTCTTCCCTTGTGTGTGAGAAGACTTTTCCTGGTGTTAGCTAGCCAAATTGTGTGATTCCTTACTCTTCCCTTGCTAACAGGGCATAAATATGGTAGAAATTCAAAGTTATAGGTACAGTAGGAGGGGAAAGGAAACCAAATCTAGAAACTTCTCAGGCATTCACGGTGCTAGAAGTAGAAGCTGAGGCCTTGAGTATCTTCAGCAAAGCCCGCCCACAACCTGTCCTCCTATGATTTTATTGTTATAGGCGCTCCTTGGCCCCATAAGCATTCAGTTGCTTTTCCAGAAAACCTTAGCGTTGAAAAGCTGACGGCCGGGGTCGTCTAGAGCAGCAGCCAGTGCAACTTTCCCGTGCACCCTTCTTCTGCCGAGGATTAAGTGACAGTGGAGTTAGAGGCCCAGTAATGTGAGGAAACAGGGTGGCTCTTTACCTTCTGCATCTGCCAAGGAACATATTGAGTGTTTCCCCGAAAGCTGAGCCTACTCTCACAGTTCCACACTAGTTTTCAAGTATGTGTGCTTCTGCAGGCACACACACATACGTGGAAAGGAGAAAATGGTCTGTCGAGTTTTCTGGCAATTGTAAATAAATAAATAAGGAGTTAAAGCTGAACTAATTAACCCAACCCTCAAACATGTACATCTCTCTCTGTGTGACAGAGCACAACTTGTTTGAAGGGCGTGGATGTTTTGGTCTCAGGTGTTTGACAAATGGCATAAAGGGCCAGGCTGGAGCTCAACACACACACAGTCATGACTAGATACATGGTTTACTTCAGCAGCATGGCCGCTTAGTAATTTCACTCATGCCTTAATTAAAAATATATTTAAAGGAAGTAATTCTTTTTAATCTTAAGAATGATATTCACTAGATACTGTCCCAACATCAAGGAATAACAGATAACGTGTCTCCAAATAAATTGTTGAGTGAATGTGTTCCTGAAGAACATATCCAGTTTGGTCACAGAGGTCCAGGGATCAACCCTTTGTTTTTATTTATAAATAACAGAATGCTGCTGGTAAAGTCTTAATATTAGTTTTTAAGTATGGTTCGCCATCCTTCAGATGGAAGTCTTTTTTAACTTTACTTACGTGAATAGAACAGTATTATAAAGGAACAAAATGCCTTAGTTTAGTGATTCCTAGGTTTGTCCATGGTATACGAAGCTTTCCTTTCATGCTTTACTTTATAGATGAGGGAAGTTTGGAGTGTTCTGAAGACCACAGAGAGGCTCAGTGTGGACTGTGTATTCTTCTCTGTCCTGACTAGGTTTGGAGCGTTGTGAGGCTGCAGAGAGAGAGAGGTGTAGACTGAGTGCCCTTGCTTCCCTGCATTTGTAGCCCCGTGCACCAGTTTTCAGACTCATTTCTCCATTTTTTCATAGTAGAAATAGTATGGGAGGGAGAGCAGATACTTCGGAGGAGGAACTTTTGCTTGCACGTGTTATTTGCCAGCACAGCAAAAACCAGGTTGATGAATAGGTAACATATTAGAAATCATTTTCATCAGCCAAATGTATTTCTCCACAAAAATACGTTGTAAGTTTCAAAGAATGTCTAACCTGTTTGTCTTCTAGAATATGTGACTTAATTTTTTAAATTGTACTGAAGAAACAGAAACTAAGAGGAATGGTCATCATTATTCTGCTTGGTGAAGACTATGTGCTTTTAATTTTCACCATACTTGGGTTTAAAAACTATGAAGTCCTTGGTATGCCTTCACCAAGCCGCCTCATTTCTTGTTGTCTTTCCTAACATCCCCGTAACCTGTTGCACATCTCACTTGGGTCTCCCTCAACTGCCTTCTGCATGCTACTGGTGTAATTTATTTCTTGAGTGTTGACAGTTTACATGGCACTGCGCAAAACATAACATCTTTCTAAACACTGCACTGTGTGTAGTGTGTTCTCAGGAGACTAGAGAAGGAAATCCCACTTTGCTCATCCACTTCAGCCCCGTTCAGGATCTTAGGATGGATTGAAAATGAACAGTGAGCCGGTAGAGTTGAGGGATTCTGAATTCTGGTTTTACCCCCCCCCCCACCACCATGTTTGTACTCCTTTCTGCTAAAAGAAGATGATTTAAAGATTCTAGTGGCATTCCTATATAAAGTCACCAGGAGACATTTGAAAAACCTTTTAATATAAATAATAACATAATATTCAAGTAGCCAAAAAATGTGTATTCAGTCAAGCACTATTTTCATATTTTTTTTGAAAACACAGAATCCTTAAAGTTTGCAGTTGTAAATTAATAAAAAACATTTCTTTCATGTAGATGTCCTGTTTAAAGAATAGGAAAGGCAAAGGCCTGCAACATGGCTCAGTGGGGAAAAGCTCGTGCCCTCGCGCCTACGTACCTTGGTTTCATCCCTGGTATCCACATGGTAGAATTGGAAAATTGATCCTGAAAATTGTCCTCTGACCTCCATATGTGTGTTGTAGTACATAAAAACGTGCATGTGCATGCGCACATACCATAAATAAAATTATAGTTAAAAAATTGAATAGCAAAATGAAGGCAAAGGGAATGGAGGAAATTAAACGATACCAATTGTAACCGGGTAGCCATTCCACAACCTAGATTTTGGTCTCTGTTCACTGTGAGCACTGTGAGTGAAAGACATTGCACACTAAAGAGGAGGGAGGAAAGAGAGGAGGGCATAATGTAACTATAATCTCAAAAATAAAACTAAGACACATAAATGGTTAAAGAGGATCAGGAATTGCTGGTTTTGGATCCCTGTCTTTAGCTGTCTGGGACATTGGTTCCTGGATTATGCTCTACACAGTCCTGGGTTGAGACCTATAGTCTTCCACAGTGTCTTACAGAACACATCTTTCAGTAATCACGTGAAGATACAGATTATATATGGTACAGAAGCTGGAAATAAAACGATAGCATGATGTATATATACATTTTTCTCTATGTAACAGATCAGATTTTGAATATATACAGCCACCTAGAAATCAGAGAGCCTCCTTTACTGCATCAGGAACCACACTAAGCTAATTAACTTATGCAAAGAAAGATATGGTCATAAACAGAAACTTGCCAGAAACTCTCCAAATAGTGTCTGATCTGGTGGTAAAAGCAGCCAAGTGACAGTGCAGTCAGAGTTCTGTCACGCAGAACAAAACTAAGGTGGGTGGAGGTACCACCTGGGAAGGAATAAGCTCAGATTCCAATTGATAGTAGCAGAAGAGGGGCAGCAGAGGGTGTTAAGGGTGTTCTACAACCTGACAAATCAGCTTCAAAGGGTTCGGTGCCATGGTGAACCCTCCGCTTCTCTCAGAAAGGGGAGATGAAAGGACTCCAGGTACTGAGCTACACAGGAGACCCTGCCTCAGAAAAGGGAGAGAAATAGCTTCAAAGAAGCAGAGATTTACATGTCAACATGGTCCTGCGTTCAAGTCCAGGTGGGAAAAGGAGACGTTGGGAAAGGAAGAAGGAAGGGAGAAGTCATGGTAGACAGGGAGATGGAATGTGACAGAGAGGATCATGCCTGGGCTTCAAAAGGACTTGGCTGGGAGAAAACCAACTGAGATTGTTTGGAGGGGAATCGTCTCTTATGGAATGGGGGGGGGGGAATGTGACACAAAAAGAAAAGCCAAATGTTCAAACTGAAAACAACGAGACACCTGGAGCTTCCAGGCAGAAAAAACTACATGGTTTTGCTGAGCAGCCTGGATACACGAGAACGCCTGTGGGATGTAATCGGAGCAAGGGGGCGGCAGAGTGTTGGACAGTCGGTCCGTCTCGGCTCTTGGGCTACAAAGGTGATGTTTGGGATTACTCGCACAACTTTTCTCAGCTTTCATCTTCACAGTCAGTCATTTTTTTTATTAAAAATTGCAGTCATTTTTGGCTTTTCAGTTACTAGCGGTGCCATGAAATTGGGGCTAAGTCCCTAGATCCCCAACACATTCACATTAGGTGGGCTTGTGTGCAACTGGGAATCATTAATGCCGTAATTCTGTCCTCTTTGGCCTGCAATTATTTATTCTTATTTTTGAACTTACTGTTAAGACATGCAAACTTGATATAAATACACGGAATCCATGTCATGTTCGTGACCAAATTGGATTTTCTCTTTCCCCTACTCTTCCTCCTTTAACTTGTGACTTCAACAAGTTCAGACCCTTGGTCTGAAAACAGGGGTCTCCTTTCTAAGTCTCTCTCCCTCTCTCTTTTCCTTCTTTAACAATAGCATCTTGGAATCCGTATATCATCAGACTTTGACATCAGTGTATTTTATTAGCCTTAATTCTTTATACCTGTGAATCAAACTCTCTATAATTCATCATTCTCTACAGGAAGCCCACCCCCAACTCCCTTAATACCTGATGGTTGAAGAGTTACTAAGATTTAAAGACTTTACTAATCACACGCTTCTGTGGTTTTACAGTAGTTATATAACAGGAAGTGAATCCTCTCCTTGTAAACTGGTCAGTGTCGTGGATATACATCATAGATCAAAGTGATTTGTCTTTTAAAATTGGGAATTTTAAAAGCAGACAACGGAATGCACATGAACACTTCAGGAAACGTTAAACCCAATATTCAGAGAGCCCACTGAGGCTGGCTGACAGTTTGGCTGACTTGTCAAGAGACCATTTAGTTGTCTGAGTTTAAAAAACCATGTAGGACTGGACTCCTTTGTTCATGATTGGGAAAGCCTCAGAATCAGTTGCCCATAGCTAATGAGAGAGCAGTGACTCAGGTTTCACAAATGGGGAATCTGCATAGACCAAACTAGACTCCCTTAATATAGGCGACAATGTTGTGATGGGGAAAATATATGAGGGCTCTGGCTGTGGGTCCAAGCCCTAACACTAACTCACAAACTGACTTAGTAGAGCCCATTTTTTATGGAGAGATACCTTGCCCCGCCTAGAAACGAGGATGAGGGGTGGAGAGATGCCTTGGTTCTGACTTAAGGAGATGATGGGATGGACTTAGTAGATTATTTCCTAGGGAGGACTACTTACCCTCTCCAAGGAGCAGATGGGAGGTGGGGGGGGGAGAGGGGAGAGTAAAGGAGAGGAGGGGGGGTGAACTGGGATTGGAATGTAAAAATAAATTTAAAAAAGTAAGACTTGTAGGAAGGGGATCATTCCTTCAAGCAATGCAAAAGTCTCTTTGTGTAGACGCTCACCAAGCTGCTTTCGCTGCAGATGGGTTGTTCAATTCTTGATATTATGTCCAGTCTCCATGATGACCAGGCTCCTTATTGGGAATCTAGGCTTGAAATTTCACACCAGGAACCTTCCAGGCAGCACTCCAGGAAACACTGACAGTCTTTGCAGTTATTGCTAAGACACTTTCTCACTGTGTCAGAGTTTGTGGAATTTCTACTGGTACCTTGTGCAAGTTCAGTGCTGCCTGGACCAACTTCCTGTGCTGAACCCTGACTCCTCTAACGCCCACTCACACACACAGTCGCATGTCTGCTGTGAAAAATAGCCAAGAAGCACAACTCCTAAAGTGATGAGCTGCTGGAGTTTCAAAACTTCCCCTGGTCACTACACATTACATCATTGTATTATAAATATCAGGCTAGGTATTGTGATGTGGGTATGTGTTAAATGTAGCTGCATGGGAACATTATAAAGTGATCTATTAATAAAGTTGTCATATAACATGGGGGATTATTAAGGAAACTTAGGGGGACGGTCCTACATCTGGGAAAAGCGCATGTGTTCCTTTTCTAATTCTGAGAGCTATTTCGATTCTGACTGGCACTGGTGAGGCCAGCAACTCTCTTCTGGAGCCCTTGTGTTTCAGGGTCGTGTTGTCGTGTTCTATTTTATCCTACCACATTATGGTTTTGTTGGTCAATCTGAAGAACTTTCAGGCTCTGACAGTCACTTGATACTTATCCTGTGACGGTGTTTATTCATCCAACATTTCTACGCATGTCCAAAGACCTCAGAGCCCCCTTGTTGTTTAACATGTTAAATCTCTTCAAGAATAAGCTGGGTAGTGATGTCATATGCCTTGAATCCCAGCGTTCAGGAGGCAGACAGGCAGATCCTGGTGAGTTCGAGGCCAGCCTGGTCTACTGAGCGAGTGCCAGGACAGGTTCTAAAGCTACAGAGAAACCCTGTCTCAAAAAAAAATACAAACAAAAAAAATTTTTTCAAGAATAGATCCATTGGTTTTCTCCTAGCTTCCTTTATGAATTATTTAATCATTTCTGCATGTTAAGTTGTAATCCATGCTAACATAGGTCTACATTTGTACATTGTATTCTTCAATCTATGAATCAAATAACAAATATCCCTAAGACTTTGAATTTCCTACAAATTAACTATCAGAAAATAATGATACATTCCATTTGTAGGTGTATTAAGTATATAACATCCATCCACAGGCATTGATTCCTTTGCATTAAAGAAAACAAACCAAAACTGAGTTTCAGAAGGTTAGGATCTTCATCTTCCGATTAGCAAAGCTGGAACTCAAAGGGTTAAGAGATTGGCAGAGATTACAGGACTGGCTGTAGAAAAGCAAGCCTGACAACCTAGTGTCATTGCTTCTGAGAATAGGGTGGGAGGAAAGAGTCTGGAATAAATGCTCACTTGTTTTTCTTACATCATTGAGTTCATTGGGTATCTAAGCAATTCAGGCTGCAGTTTAATATTCATTCTTTTATGTGGCAACCATGTGACTCTTACACAACTCAGCAACTCTGAGCCTGACTTTCTTCGTTGGTAACAGGTTTGTTTATGTAAGTCTTGGAGCTTTCACAAAAGGTCATATAACCCACACCACAAAGAGAAAGTATTCTGGAAATGACCAGTGCTTTTCTGAAATGTAAACAAACCCAATTTCTTTCATGCTACTGTGGCATTTATAGCAAGAAACTATCCAGAATATAAACGATATGAGGTCAAATCTTGATTCTACCACTAAGAGTTACATGATTCCAGCCAAGTCAGTGAACGCTCAGAATCTGTTTTGCTCACAATAAAACAGGGAGTTAGGTGGTATTTTATATCATCAAAGCACTGGGATATATGTACTACAGCCTGTGAGGGAGCAGATAAGGCGATCAGGCATATAGAAGTCTTCAAGCATTGAAAATGGTTTCTAATAGGACCCAAATACACGAGAGAGAGGGAGAGAGGAAGGGAGGGAGAGAGGAGGGAGGAGAAGGGGGAAAATCAGAGATTCTGCTTTAGTCAGTAATGTACTTACCATATTTTTATGTCTGTGTCAGAGAACATAATTATTCCTGAATCTCTATGAGTTCTAAAAATAACAAGCCAAAGCAAGCAGGAGAGGAGACACACAACAAAGGAAGGTCCTATGTGACTTAAATCTTACATATAACTCTGGATTGGCATAGCCTTACACTTGGACCTTTATTGGAAAGTTTCATCCTTTCTTCCTGTACTACTTAGTTTTCCCAAACACTCAGCGTGCTGATATTCCATACTGATGCAGCCCTCTGTGGATTAATTCATCTCCCCACTTACTCCATTAAATCAACTTCATGCCTGAGCCGGATCTAGTTAGATTTCTAGACTCAGCCACTGCAGTCTCCGTACCCTCTCCAGTTTTAGAATGAGAGAGTTATGTAAAGGGTGGATTTCTATAAGAGTGAACTTGAGGGATGACTTTTATCCTGTCATGAAAAGAAAAGGTGATTCATTCTTGTTGCTGTATGAAAAAATACTCCGCAGTTGTCAATACAAGGAAGATTCAACAAGGGCTCTGAAAACTGGTCAAGCATATTTAAATGGTAACCCTATCCCCTCCATGTATGACTATTTCTGTTTATATGAACTCAAACCTGACTTGCTGGCTACAGCAGCAATTGAGAGGCTCGATTAGAGTCAGAGTATACCTAAAATTTCTTTAAGATTATAGTCGACATTGGAGATTTGAAAATTTTGCTAATTTATATCATTGTCACTCTTTTTATACATATATTAAAAATAAAACAAAAATAGAATATCCCATGTTTCATTAAATTTATACTCCTTAATTTTTTTTAAACTTAAAATACTGCCCCAAATACATTCCTGAATTGTCCTCTAGTTTCTTAAAATGCAGCTTGAGGCTTCTATTGCTGTGACAGCAACTATAAAACCCAATACATTTCCCATATAACTAAATCATTTTCAGAAGAATTTAAAAACATGATACAAAAATGAAGGCAAAATTGTTTTATATAGTTCATAAATATAGTTCAAATACTCCCTTTGTGCTTTGTGATTCAGTGTGAAAACAGCTAAGGTAAAAATAGACCACTACCAATCTCTGAAGGAGTCAGTTTGATTTGAGGCATATTTAACGTATACCTCAGAGCATAGTTTTTATGTCAGAAGAAAAAGTTTTCATGACTAGGAAGCCTCAACCCTATTCTCATCCCAAGTCTGAGACGTTGCCTCTTTTCTGAAGTTGGTATATTCCATTGAATCATCTTAATGGGTTCTATCTGCAGAATATCAGTATCACTCTTTAGCTTAAAGGTTGTTCCGGTAATGCGTGATACCTCAGCATCATCTGTAACACAAATGATAGGGAGCTTGTGGCTTAATGGCCACTAATTTATTTTCAATGTATGATGCATTGTGTCCATTAGTAGTAGGCTGTCTTACTTCATTTTGTGGAGATTTTTACTCTTTAATATCAGATGGAAAAAGTATGCCCATTGTAAGATTGGGAAGAAGTCTGCAGTAATGTGTTCATGTGGGAGCAGATTACACATTTACTGGTTCTATGTAACACTTCTCCTGCTTCATGCATACTGCCATGCCTTATCATGGACAACCATGGCAAGGCTCCTTAAACAGACAAAGCAAACAAAAAACAGCCATTGTTGGTTTTGCCATTATTTAAGCATGCGGTTTCCACTGGTTTTGGAACACTGTTCCTTAATGATACTTTTCTCCAAAAGAATATATATTTTATACATCCAAGACTGCTATAAGCATCAGTGTGCACCACTATTAGATTAAATAGCCAGCATTTTGTTTAATTACATTGTGGAGGAGGGCAAATTTGCCCAGGTTATTGGAGATCTCAGAAGATATTTTTACCTAGAGATGGACCTTTCAAAACAATCAATGCAGTCTCTAAAACCTCCTTCCTCTGGTCATGTCATGAAATCATTCTAGTTGGAACAGCCATCTTTGACACACTTGATTTTTAAGCATGTTGATATGATGCCCCTTTTTTGCTATTGCTGTGATTTTAAGGAAGGGCCTGGGATCTTCTCTCTCTCTCTCTCTCTCTCTCTCTCTCTCTCTCTCTCTCTCTGTGTGTGTGTGTGTGTGTGTGTGTGTGTGTGTGTTTGTATGTATAACAAGGCTTTTTTATTTCTTTTTCCATGATGACTCAGGATCTTAAGGTGTCCACACTCTAGACTTGTTCCTGTCACACTTTTATGTATACTTCTTCCAGTGTTCCTAGCCCCAATGGCTCAGCAGAATTAGTGAGTGCCTTCTAGGATTATGTTTCAGGACCTCCTCTTGTGTATCGATACTGGCATGCCCTTGCTTTCTCCCCAGTGTTTCCGTGTTCTGGCTTGTCTTCTGTAGGCTGATGCTCTGTATCAGTGTACATGGCACAAAGAGCTGCTGGATTACAGAAACAGGTGATGCTTTCCTGTGCAGTATGTGATGATGGCCATCATGTCCATATTTCAGTTTACTATTTGTGTGTTTATATAAGAGCTAGTCATGGAAAACCCTGTGAGGATGCAACCCTACACAGGGAACTAGAGACAACCAGAGAAAGCTGGCAGTGCAAGAGGTCATCTTCCCCAGGGAAGAGCACACCAACTGGTTGTTCAATGCCCAAATGGGCAGCCTGGAAATCATACAAACAAGGAACATCATATGGACTGAGCAGATTATATTTAGGAGTATGTGTTAATATATACAAATGCAATAACAATTAGTGAACAGGAGGCCATGAATCTGAAGGAAAGCTGGGAGAGATACATGGAAGGATTTAGAGAGAGGAAATGGAACAGAGCAATGTTGAAATTATATTAATCTCATACCAATAAAATGGATTTAGCCTTAAGAAGAAGAATATCAAATTGTATTATCACAGAGCTCCCAGGCTGCCCATTCTTCTTATGGGTTATCCCAGAGATAAATGGATTTATGGAATGTGTCCACATGTCCACATCAACTCTAGATCAGATATCTGACCTAACCTATTTTGTATACCACACTAAGAACAACCCAGTTCCTGAAAGGGCGCACGCGCGCATGCACACACACACACACACACACACACACACACACACACACACACACACAAAGAATGGGAAATGTAACAATCAAAGGGACCTGGAAAGTCATACTGAGGTGTGAAATCCTGCACAGTGCTTCTTGGTAGGACTCAGGGAAAACTTGAGGGTTTGCTTCCTCAAGTTGAAACAATGCGTGATCATATGCTGTCTCCTTCAAGTAAACAGTTTAGGAAAGTCACTCACTATAGTGAGACAGGGTAGAAAGAAAGGATCATAGAAACCTGAAGTTTTTGAGGTGTAAGGGAGTATTTTTGCCCGGATGTTTGTACTTGGCATGCTTAGGAACTACAGGGTGAACACCTGAGCAGCTAGGAGACCGTGGATCATAAAATTTGATTATTGATTTTTACTCTAGCCAAAGCTTTTAGAGATTAAGTATTAACATAGATGGTAAAACTGGTTCTGGCCAGTAACTTGTGGCCTTGTCAGAAAGCCCAACAGAGCCACATGGAACTGGCAACAGAACAAAGAACTTATTCAAGCTGGATGATTATCAAGTTAGAAAGGGAGGAGAGTCAACACTAGGAAGCCATGATCTTCGGGGAGAAAATGTGGGATTAAATTATTTCTCAAGCTTTGCCACCCTCTTGGCTGTTATATCTGACTCATTGTTCAGAGGCAGACAAAGATGATTTTAGTCAAAATGCCTATCTTATTTCCAATTTACATAGCACTGAATTCTGTGGATCTTAAAAAAAAGAACTCTGGGTCATTTATTTCCTTATTATAGGTCTCCCTCCCTTCCTCTCCATGGGCCCCCATATGGGTTGAAGGCAGAACAGCCTACTCATTTCTCTGAGCATCCTTATCGGATGTTTTTACAATCTATTTACTAACTCCATTCTTGATCTCTTAAATTGTAGGTGGTTCTGGCATTTAGCCTACCCTCTGCTGGTATTTCAGCCCTTTCTTTGTGGTGCATTTGACTCTATCTTACTGGGGACAGCTGGTAGTCTTCATGGCACACACTGTCGCCTTAGAGGAAGGAACTGTTGATAACTGGCTACGGGTGAAAGGCCATTGAACACAGAGCTTAGACCCTTAAGAATTGTGACCTTTAAGTGACCTTTTAACTGTGAACAAGAGTATCAGCTGAGGATCCCCATTGCTCTTTAGAGATATTGGTGCCGAGGGCACCTCCAAACATCCTTCTGCGTAGGGTGCATGGCCTTGAAACATTTTGAAAAGTTTTAGTGTGTTTGAATGTGTATTGTGAGGAAGTGAATGTTTTTTGTTTTTCGTTTTTTGTTTTTTTTTTCCCCAGAGGCAGGCTGGACCTTCTCTTTCTTAATGCTTTGCTCACTTCTATCCTTAACATGATTCATATAGAAGTTTGCTAAAAATCTGGCAAAGAGGGGACTGGAAGGGAGGGCTCAGTGGTTAAGAGCACTTAGCTGCTCTTCCAGAGGGCTTGGCTTCTACAGGCACCAGGCATGCATGCACAGTGTTGCCCCACCTCACAAATGCTAAGTTCCAGGAGCTCCAGTGCCCTCTCGTGGCTTCCACAGGCACCAGGCATGCGAGCATATTGATGCATAGATAGAACCACAGGCAAAACATTCATATATATACAATAACTGAATAAACTTATTTCTTAATCTTGTAAGAAAAGAACAATCTGGATGTGGCGTGAAAGGCTCCATTTCTGCAGAAGGAAGAGCAGGGCATGCTTTCCTCAGGGTTGCATGCCAGCTAATACAGCCACAGCTTTCAGTTAGCAGCATCCTTCTCACTCAGCCTCAGAGCTCTTACAAGAAGCAAAAAGACTGACTTGAACCCTTGGGGGCTCCTGAGGCCAGCTGGGGCTGTGAGTAGGGACTTTCACTATTGACTGGTTGGTTTACAGTTAATTCTAGGACGCAGAGCAAAGAAGAGCTTTAGTGTTCAGATTGTACTGGCCAGTCCTTCATGAACCAAAGGCCCAGATAGAGAAATCACCGTGGAGGTCATGAGTCAGCAGGGATTTGTAGTAAAGAGATTGGAATTTAGTCGCAGAAAACAGGCTAAAGATATCTGGTGAGACTCTAGGAAAACATTTAAAATAGCCAAGGAGTAGCAGAAGCTACCAGGATGTGAGAAACAAGAGGAATGAAAGAAGGAAAAAGAAAAGAAAGAACAGGTATTCCTGTAGAAAATCATTGGCATTATTATCAATATGAGAGTCCACAGATCTTTTAGACTGTGATAAATAGAAGTATCAGTAGTTATGATGCTACACCTTCAGCAGCATCTTTATTAAAGATAGGTACATGTTTGATATTCCCTTTCTTTCAGTATGTCTTGCATATCTCTGTAAATCCATGCACCATTAATTACCTTCGTAATTTACCAGAGTTAGTTTTATTGGGTGACCAAGTTGGCAGGGAATGGATGCTTCAGAAAAGAAAAAGTCTCTTCCCATAAGAGAGCTTGTATGCATCTGTATATTGTCTCAAAGAAATAGACGATTCGGTGCATAGAAATTGTCCTTTAGTGGGCCTGTGCCTGGCTCAGGAAGGAAGAGCCCCCGAGATTCCACAGCGTCGACCCTGTGGGTACCAATTATTCAAGGAGCTGGCAAAGTTCTTTTCACTAGTAACTAGCAATGTTGAAGCAGTAAGGGAAAATTGGAAGCTCCAAGTAAAAGAAAGGTTTGTAAACTATGGAACAATCAGAACTAAAAGCAAAATTATGTATTATTTACCTATGAAATAATAGTTTTCTTTCTCCGGCATTTCATATACCTCAGAAAACGTTGTTGTTATAGCATATTTGTCATTAATGCTTTTTAAAATGCTCTATTAGGCTTTGCTTTCTTATATTTAAATATGCTTTGATCATATTGTCCCTCTCCCCACGTCCTTCCAGATTCTCCCCCACCTACCTCGCCTTAAGTTCTTTGTCAAAATTCAAAAACCCAACACAAGAAAAACCTCAAAGCTGAGGAAACAAAATAAACACACGCAAAATCAGAGGGAAATTGTTTCTCCTGGAGTAGTTGATATGTCCAGCGTCTTTCTGTGGGAGAAAACTGATTTTCCCTCTCCCAGGAAATATAACTGACAATTCAGCTGTTAACCTTTACCCTAGTGGCTGTTTTCAATCAGTAATTTATCCCTTTTTTGAGTAAAATAAACAAAGTATCACATTGAATGTGGAAAAAGAAATCATTTAGTCATTTATGACCTCCAAACAAGAGACATGCTAAGAAAAAAGCTATCATAATCTTACATGTCAATGCAAATGCATTTTAATTGTGTGCCTCCCGTGATGGCAGACTCCTTGAAGGTGGAGGTTGTAGCTCTTTTGTTTATAATACTTGTGCATAACCTTAACAATGTCTACTAAATATTATTTGGATAAATAAATGAAGTATGTTTTATTTGTACTAAATATTTTCCTCTTAAACAGCTTAGATTTATAAGTACGCTATCATAGATGGATTTGAAGTGGCATGAGTCATAAGGTTAGTGGTGTCATCAGAGGACACATTCACCCTTCACCCCACTCCACCCTTTTACTTTTTCCTTAACCAAGTTCTCTCCCTAATCACCAAGTGGTAACCACCATCAGTTAGGAAAGTTGCACCATTTTCAAATATGACAGAAAAAAAAATCATACAAATAAAACGATGGACGAAACCACATCTAGTGTATGAATCCCAAAGTAGAAAGTAGTGGGACTCGTGATGAAATACACAGTAAATGACTCAGTGATTCACATTCTAGTAGGGGAGGTAAAATCATCAGAATCTCAGTAATCATCTGTATACCTCAGAAATGTACCCATTATGATGCACGCATACAGGAAGGAGCAAGGATTTCCTCCTGGGAGGCGAGGCAGAAGGATGTGAATGGATGTGACATTTAAGAATTTGGAGTTCTGTGATGTATGTTGTTTGTGAACGTGAACCTATACAGGTGTGGGAAGGTGCGTGTGTGCCTGAGCATGCATAGACCAAAAGTCAGTCCTCAGTGTCATTTCTCAGAAGACTTAGCTTCTGGCTTTTGGGGGTCTCTCACTGGGACTTGGGGTTTGGTGATTCTGCTAGGCTGGCCAGCCAGCTAGGTCCAGGGATCCTTCTGTCTCAGACACCCCAGCACTGCCAGCCTCGACCACACCCAGCTTCTGACATGGGCTCTCAGGCCCTTGTACTTACTATTACTACACCAACTGAGCTATCATTCCAGGCTCTTAAATTGGGGATTTTATGTGCATATATATGTAAATTACATGAAAATGATTTTATATTAATATATAACTTGCATCATAGAACATACATGTATCTTATATACACATATAAAATATATATTGGTATGAATATGTATTTTTTCAGAAAAGTCATGTCAACAAAGGATTGCCTTCAAAGTACTAGAGACTGGGAAGTTTCTGTTTTGTCCACTCTATCCCTAATCTTAATCCCTAAATGTATGGATTAAGGCATAGGAGGTATTAAGTACTTCCAAGATGTGTTAATGAACAGTGGTCACCAAGAGACTAGAATTGTAAACGAGCATGGAAGCCATGTGATGGTAGAGAAAGGCAGTGTGATGGATGGCCCATGCCTTGTTTTAAAACAGTTCATCTTTATTCCAAAGCTGATCATCAATTAGGGGTTTTACCAAAGAAAACCATGATCGATACTGTGCTTTTTAGTGATCAATTTATGTCCAGTAAAAGATGGGATGAATAACAAGTAAGGAAATGCCAACAATGGCGAAAAGAGAATTGTCTGAGAGATAGATGTATTTACGGCCTAGAGTTGATGTATTTGCTAAGGAATCTGGCACAAAATGTGAACACAAGGCCTGACGTAGGATGGTGTCTAGTTTGGGGCTTGGTTGAATGTCGCTAGTGAAGAAGGTATACAGGAGTTGGAGCCAGTTTTGTTTCAGGAGCTTTAATGAAACCAATTCTGTGTTTCCAATTATTTTGATGCTGTCTATGATGACCAAAGCTGAGGATGCTAGGGAGGGCGTGTTCTGTATGGCAGTTAGGAGCCCTAGTATAGTAAAATCTAAAGAGAGCTCAGAGAGTGAGATGAAGATGCTTTATTTCTAATATTATCATCGTCTGGAGCAACCTCATCAGTGCCCTGATTAATTGGGTGTGGTAGTTCATGCCTCTAACGCTGGCATTTGGGAGGCTGAGAGATGAGGGTTGCCTTGGGTTCAAGACTACCCTGGGTGCCATAGTGAGTTCCAGACTAAACTGAAAAGAATAGAGTAATAAAGAATGAGCATCCTAGTTAAGTTCTATCCATGTTAGCATTCCACACCAACTCTCTGCCCGCATCTAAGCCTAGCATAAAATTATTATATTTTTCCTTCAAAGAATATTGACAATGTACATAACAAATAATTAGATTCTTTTTATGGATGAGTGGGCCTTGCAATCTCATTTCCAGCCAAGGCAGGAAAGCAGTACTGAGTGCAATTATTCTTTAAAATAAGTAATATTTTAAAGTACACAGACAATCACGCATATATAGATATATAGTATTATAACAATATGAAAGAAAGGCTCTAAAATGTTTGCTGTTTAAACTGAAAATAACTGTGAAAATGCCTTGTGATAAAAATCAACAAACTATATGTACATTTTTGAACAAACCAGCAATTAAATAACCTATAGAAGTATAGCTGTTAAATTATCATTTAATTCAGTAATTGAAAATATATTAGTCCACACTTAGAATTGGTGATCTTTTCCCCTTGTTGGGTAAATGGAGGAGCAAAATCTAAAAGAGAGGAGTGTAGAGGGTAGACACTGGAAGAAGGGACACAGTGCTCGGCTTATAATAGTTGAAGCTCATTAAGGTTAGCTGCATTAGCTTACTCTCAGCATGACGATCTTGAAATATTTGAGTTAATAAACTTGCTACTTTATACATGTGCCTGAACTATTTGTAGCAGACCATATAAAATCCAATTGGCTTTGGTGCTCCTTCTAAGTTGATCTATTTTATAACACAGTAATTTGCCTTAAATCCTTGGCCGCATGGGAAGATCCAATCTCGTCTTAACAGAACCTTTCCTACAATAAAAGGAAGATTTTTAATAATGACCTTAGAAAAAATTTACAGGGAGGAAATTTTGTGCTTAGGTTGTGCTTTTCTAATGAGTATTGTTTCCTGTGGGTGATGTGGTGTTTTTCTTAAGTACCTCCTGCTTTTACAAAGGAAGATCATAGTGGCTTCCTTCATGACTCTGCTTTGGTGAAACCAGTGCCAGACTACATGCTCAGCAAGAACAAAGTCTTCGTCCCATGTAACTGTTAAGAGTATCAATTAATCCAGTGTGACCTATAGCCTAATGGTATACAATATTATTAAGGCAATAAGGCTAGGGAAATGGGAAGAACGGGTACATTCAGCTGAACATGAAATACATCAAAATGATTATTCCTCCCGTTTGCGGGTACATAATACACATCTTAAAAACAGCAGCCATGGTCTTGTCTATTTCTGAGTGACATTTCTAGATACCACCAAATTTAACACTTTTCCTAACTGTGCTAATTACCCAACCCCTTTGCACTGCAATCCTATGTCTCCGTGCCTCCTATACTAAGAGGGGCTCGCAATTCACACTAAGCTGGTTGTTTGACATCCCTTTCTGAAAAAAAAAAAAAAAAAGAAAGATAACACCTTCATTTATCAGATTGCTATAAAAAACATTTAATTAGTTTTTCTTTATACTGTCTAGCCTTGTTGCTATTCTTAAACATCAAAACTGTCGGCTTGGATGTGACATGACAGAATTGTGTGAGGGTCACTTGGTGTTTTTATGACCCTTCCACGTAGTGGGAAAGGAGTGACTTTTGTACATTCTGAAACCAGACATCTACTGATCTACTGTCCGTTAATTGTTAACTGTGGGTGTCTTAATGTGACTATGAGCCAGTGAAATGAAGCATATCTGTTCCCAGACTAATGACACTGAACAAGCCTCCTTCAGTATCTATACGAAGGGATATCTCTGGATTATTAAGTCAGTCCTTACCTTCCTATCTTTCAAGATCTATTCTTCACACTGGATTATAAGAGCGTTTTTCCAGTCATTAAATCAGTATCCTTTTCAGTGTTTATGCAATGGAATTGGAATTGCACCCCTAGGTCCCTTCTTACGGGCTTGTGACAATAGATAGGAATACAAATTACTGAGATGTTTTTACTCTGCTGATTACTTTTAGCTACATTTTTTTATCATTTGCTTTTCGACAGTAAGTACTCATGTCAAAAGCCAGTCAGTGTGTCATGCCCCTATAACCCCGGTATTAGGAAAACGGACAGAGAAGTATCCTTGGAGTTTGGTGTCCCCAAATCACTTTGCTACACAGTCATTGGGAGACCCTGTCTGGAAAGCTAAAGTGGAAAACAATCTCTGACCTTTAGGCACATATATACATACACGCATACCCATACATGCATGCATACACACATGCACGCACACACTCACACAGACACAGACCAGATTGGCAGGTGCCTTCATTATCATTAAATATTGGGTAACAATGTGTGGCTTATTTCATTCGATGTTAAACTGAGGGTATTTTAAAGAAGCAGTCCAAGACTTTTAATACTTATCCACTTTAAAATAGTCACGTGTCTTGAAAATACGATGACAAATTGAAAGGGTATCTGCAAACGGTGCCTCATGTGTGTTTGCAGAAGGGATATTGGAAATTCTTGATTGGGGCAGTCTTAAAGATACTGCAGCAGAAAGGGGTGAATCACATAGAACTGTTTATTGGTTAATGTGTTGTTATAATATTTCATGGTCTAATTTGGAACTTTTAGGGCTACAGTTTTCTAGGGTCTCAGGGCTTGACAATTGGTTTGTGATGTTTGGAATATTTCATTCATAAACTTTCTGCTGACACTGTGCATTGCTACGCTCTTTGTGGTTCACTTTGTGAAATCCAACTCTTCCTGTTAATAATCTATTTTATAATGTCTGCAGAAATCAGTACCTCACCTCATACTCTTGGGGGTGTTTGAAGCATTTGTTGAATTCTTTTACTACAATTACATTTTGACTAATGAAAAGCATTTTATTTCATTTTCCTATGTAGTGATCATAACAATGACAAACCCTACTATAGCTTAATTTGCATCACAGATAGCCTTGTGAGAAGCGTATACCTATCCCCTCTTCCACAATGATCCCTGAGCCTTAGGTATGTAGTTGTGTTACATCCAATTGTGTGCAATTAACAGCATACTCTGTGTATGTGTGTGTGTGTGTGTGTGTGAGTGAGTGTGTTCAACAATTAAAATAAGGCCACGAATTTAAAAGAGAGCAAGAAGGGGGTGTCATGGGAGGGTATGGAGGGAGAGAAAGGAAGGATGGCATGGTGTAATTATATTGAAATCTAAAATAAAAATTAAAAAGTGGCTTTAGAAAGCAAGTTTACAGCCATTGTGTGTGTCCATGAATATTTCTCATCTGTCAATCTACATTAACTAGTAACTGTTCCTGTGAAAAAGTGCTCCTCCTAAGAATCAGAAGAAAATGCCTGCAGCCTGTACAGAGTTCTGTTCAAATCACAACTCCAAAGTTTCCAAAGGGACTCATGTCAGGGCTTCATGTTTTCTCAAAGGTTTGCCTGTGACTGTTCTTGGCATCAAGACTCAGAAAATAAATTCACGGGCGTCTGTGGTAGGTTTTCTTACTTATTCAATGAAAATGGGTGTGTTTTCATTTTGGAGGAGGGGGTAATTAATGCATCAAAAGCTAGCTATATAACTTGTATTTTCTTAGGGCTTTGTCTTTGTTTGTGATTTACTTCACTGGACTACGGCCATGGAGGTAGTGTACACAGTACACTTAAGCCCTGGTAAATGTTCTTTAGTATAATCTGACTCGAGGTAGATAAACAGGATTGTTACTCGTCTACTGACTTATAGTGTGTTTCTATCCTGGGTCAAAGTACTTCTGCCCCTAGCCAGCTGCTTAATACATATTTCTTTTATTTCTCTGATTTTGTTTTTTCCTTCGTAGTCATGGATGAGAAACAAGAGAACCATGGCTGTTGTCTTCTGTGCAAGCATTTGACCCCCCTGATGTATTTTAGACTTTTCCCTTTCACATGTCCCAGCCTATGGCCAGGAAAGGGGCCACTCTTTGTATATGGGTACTCTGTTGTGAGCCTTCAGGAGAACCTTTCTCATTCCGTTGCTCTGGCCTAGCTTGACTGTCTGAACTGAATTTATTAAGGTAGTCCTTACTCATAATTCTGTTAGGTTGCATCGTTACGACACATTATGAATTGGATAAAATTTATTACAGATTTCTGAAATCTCGTTTTCCCAGAAATCATTGTGATGAAAGTCATGAAGAGCTGTCTACCAGGAAACTAGATGGTTGGTATCTAGTGCTTTCATTAGTGAGCTGCTCACAAGGGTATTTTTTTTTTTTTTTTGCTGGTGTGTACTGCTTAATGTATACCAAAACTCCAGACGTCAGGGGAAGGAGAAGTGAGCATCATATTTGTAAGAGGTGGTAAGTGTGACACACACTGTTTCAACAGGCTAGTCTGGTTTAGCTATCCCATTACCAACTAGAGAATATATATTCCCTATGTCCGATAAGCTCCCATGCTGGAAGCAAACACTTCTAGTTCTCTTAGCCCCATTGTATTGAATATGCTCTGCACATATCTCAAAACAATACCGTCATCAAATGACCCTGACACGATCTACGTCTTACTACCCAAAATTGAGAGACCCGAAATATCAAAGTATTTGCACCTCAATGTCATTAACTGTCAGGGTCCATTAGGCAGTTCAATCACAGGATTGCCATAACAAGTCTATGAAATAATGCACACTTTCTGGAGAGCATGATTATTGTCCCAGGTAACTAATAATATGGCATGGTAGCTACCTATAAAGAATCTATAATAAAACGCATGAGCCTGGCACAAGGAATGAGAAGGACCACTGTTTGCTGTGTGTGTTACCGTCCAACAGGGCCTCTGAGGATGGGCAAACACCGATTGGTAGCAATACTGTGAGACCCACACTACTCTCCAGTGAAGCTGTTTATTGCAATTTCAAGACATTGGCCAGATTTTATAATTCTGAGATTGTTTAGAAATGAGCATCATATGAATTAATGCCTAGAACAGTCTTATATGCATACAGTCTAATCTTCTTGTGAATGGTTTTCGAAATAGTTTATTTTTCATATCTACCCTTTGTGTGTGTGTGTGTGTATGTGTGTGTGTCTATGAGGTTGACTATCAAATAGAACCATTCTGATGAATGTTGCCTTTAGGCTGTTTAGTTATGGACTCACATATAAGTGCAGATGGGACAGTTCATTCTTGATATGGCTAATCATCATAATTTATAGATGTATATGATGTATATTAAATATATAATGCACGTGACTAATAATCATATATTCAGTATGTGCATTAATCATTGTGATTACATGAAGAATACAGTGATTTTAAACATTAAGCCTTATTGACAAAAAGAAATAAGTAAGCATAGGATGTAGTCAGTCTTAAGGCTCTTCCAAAAGGAGTAATTTTGGTTATGAAGTCAATTGATGACTAAGAAGCCTGTATTATGAGAGTGTCTGCTGGCCTTTCATCTTCCTCTTTCTTCTTGTAATAAACCAAACTGTTAATATATCAAAGAGATGTGCCCCTTGGTGGTGGGGATTACTTCAATGTTAGATGTCTCCTCGGGCCATTATTAAGCATTTAGGGATTCTTTTTATAAAAATGTCTTAATTTGTATCTCACCTTTAAATTCATTTCACAGCTCCTGCAAATCAGGAATACTTTACAAATCCCCCAAGTGTTAATGTTAAGAGGGGAAGAGTTTGGGCTGTTTCTAAAAGGGTCACTAATAAAGTAAATCTTTTGCAAAAGATTACAGATGAGTTATGTAAATATACCCCACACAGAATATCATTTAACTAAGGCATGCTGTTTAAAGTGAAATTAATCTATTAAGATTAGAACTTTGATTGTATCTCGAATGAAATCTTTATAGAAACGATAGAAGAGACACAACCATCACCCAGTGTTGCCATGGCTCTCCTTATTAATAGTAGCAAGTGACAAAGGAAGTCTTGGATGACATTGACTCAACCTATGGGTATAGATGTATAACTGTTTGCTGTATATTACAAAGTAGTGATTCATGGCTTAAGATCAAGTTTATATTGGTGCCATTTAGGCAAAGATACATATGAATGCAGTAATGAATTATGTACTTTGTCCATAAATTAGTTATTCAGGCACCACACAAAAAATGGAATACACAATATAAGAAATGGATTTGTTTTAAGATTACAGTATGCTTTGCTTATTATTTTTTCTTTATGTAAGTCAGTTGGCTTTATCCTAAGAGCTTGAGTTCATGATGTATTAAACTGAACCTAATTAAGCTGAATTAAATTGAGTCACCTAACTTGAGAAAAGGGGAAAAAAATCTTCCATGAATCATCTACACCTGAGTTTAATAATGATGACAAATTTATTCTGATTTTCCCTTTTTCACCCAGATCTTATTTTGCTGTATGCCTTCTTCAAAAGATGCTTTTTTTGTAGATGGCAGGTTTGTGTTAATGAGTAACATTTTCTAGATAGTGCATTTATATAATGTGTGAATTTCTTAGCTCTGTTCACTCCTTCAAAAGACCTTTACTCACTTATCTTGATCATTTTTCCTTTATTTTTGTTTCCCAGACCCATAGTTTTGGAATATTTGTGTTATGTTAGGTCTTTTAAAAATGTTAATCTTATCTTGTCTGTCTCTTTCAATATAAGACTTTGTATTATTTTTGAGTTATCTCATTTGAAAATTACATTGTAACTAATGATAATTGCTTGAAAGTATGGGTGTCATGGTAACAATTTCAATATGTCAACTTTATCCACATAAATGTTTTCAAATGCAACAGGAGCTGATGCAGCAAAATATCCTTCTAGGCCCAACTCTGACCTAATATACTTATTTCTGTTAATGCAGTATCCCTCGTTTCAGATGAAACAAAATTTTAAGAAATGTCAAGGATATCATTTCTGCATTGACAGATTGTAGAAGATAGATTTTATCAAAACTGAATTCACTTAAGTTGCATTAGTATTTTTTGAGACAGAAAAATGAATACTGCCCATTAAAGTAAAACACATGCTTTAATATTCAGAACTTACATTTTATTCCACCCAAGATAGCTTCCCTGCACTTCATTAAGATTGCATGATGTTAATGATCCCAAGTGGGTTTTTATCCACCCACGTGCACTGGAAAATACATGTTAAATCAACTGTGTAAGTTATTTCCGAAGCCCCTTCCCTCTGAGTCTTCCCTTAGGCCTCACTGTTCTGTGTCAGGGAGGTAGGATCTTCTCATACCATGGGCAGCGTTCACCAAGAAGCTGCCCTCATTCTGAAAGCGTCACTGCTGATGCTTACATGGCATTAAGAGAACAGGTCACACACAGAACTTTTGGGAAAAGTCAGGATCCATTTTTCTACAGTTAAAGTAAGAGTGATTATTCACGGTTATGCAAACACTGGAATGTAATACAAACCCCAAGCCTGTGTAGCATGATAACTATACTAGTGTGTGGGGATTGTCATGGGCCAGCAACAGTCAGAATCTTAAACGAAGGAAGTGTGGGCTTAAATAGCTCAGAGGCTCCTCCAGCCCCAGGGAACCTGATACCCTGTTAGGAGCTCTGAGGGCAGCAGCATTGACATGCATAGACCCGTAAGTGTGCATGGGCTCACATGTGTGCACTGCACACACACAATATTAAAGAAAAACCATATCTGAGTGTAATGAACAATGACTTGTGAACCTGTACACACCTCATTTCAGACATGTACACTAAAGCTGTACACAATTGCAGGCTTTTTGTGACATAAATTCACCATCATTCTAAAGACGTCTGAGGCATGTCCGGCTGTGTTCTATTGAAAACTTTCCCATTACATTTTATTGGTGTCAGTCTTTAAAATTATACATGTTAAAGGTTTCCAATTTATTTTTGTGTGTCTTTATAATATGGTCAAATAAACAAAACAAACCTGAGCCTGGAACAGTGGGCTCAGCAGTTAAGAGCACTTGTTGCTCTTTCAAAGACCTGAGTCCGAATCCCAACACCCACATGTAACACTAGCTCTAAGGAATCTGATTGCCTCTTCCAGCCTTCACATACACAAAACAAAAAATGAACCTTTACAAATTAAATAAAATCACATGTCAGCTGGAAACAGTAATTCGTTCGTATAGTACCAGATAATCAGGTCAGGCTTTTGGGACAGAAGGATCATTCCAGCCCAGGAATTTGAGCCTTCCGTCTCTAGAAAAGTAATGCAAAACAAATCAGTCTATGGGAAGCCCCAATTCTATTGTACGTGAACTGCGCTATCTTGATTGCTAAACTGTCTTTTCTCAGAGTTCAAAGAAAGATATTATATTAAGGATAAATCTTTGACCCCCCCCCCCATTAATATTTCTGAATCCTTTGTCTACTTCAGGTCCCGTCAGTAGTGTCCTGGTGAATAACTATGGCAGCCGGCCAGTGGTGATAGTTGGAGGGTTGTTATGCTGTACCGGAATGATCTTGGCCTCCTTCAGTAACAGTGTGTTAGAGCTTTACCTCACGGTTGGCTTCATCGGAGGTAAGCCAGGTTCTGGTCTCCCCTAAATGGTATGAAAAGGATGAAGAAGACACAGCTTCCGTGTTCTGTTTCAGTTTGCTTTTGAAACCGGGTCTATTCTGGAATCTTTTTGTCTGATGCCTTAAATTACTGCTTACAGCATGGCTACACGTTCCACTTTAAGAAATGATTTTTAAAAGTTATCGGACAGTTATGTGTCATCCCACAGATACAGAAATGGAAGAAGCTTTGGTTGTTTTGACTCTGGCTTTTTACTATTGAGTTCCTTAAGGTGGTGTTGTGAGTACCTTCCAGTATAACAATGTTTTATGAAACATTTTTAGTCCTGTTTAGAGTATTAGACTTACCACTAATGGTAAGTTAAAAATGGTGTCAGATACATATTTTTAGATAACGGTGATTTAACTTCAATGATAAAATTACTGCCAACTGTGCTTTAATGAGTGACAGAGAGAGAGAGAGAGGAGAGAGTGCTTTAACCTTCCTCCATCTGTCTTTTCCTTACTAAAAAGATGTACTTAAAGCAAGCGCTCACACAAGCCTTGAGAATGACATCATTGCGCCTCATGAGGGAGTCCCTTTCACTTAAACCAACTTACACCTACACCATTACATCCAAAGTTGTTTTCCTTATCAATACATTTTATTTAAAAATCCACATTCCATGTTTTAAGAAAAAAGTGGATATTAAAGGCTAACAACATTTTTGTCTCCTTTTTGAGTTGAGATCCATCTGCATTTATGTATGTACACCATCTGATGAAGAAAACAGGTAGGTTTTACAGGCTACTGTGTACAGACATTGTGGTACAAGTTATAAAACCAGGCTAGGTAAACCAAGGCAAGAGATTGAGTTCAGTGTTAGTCTGAGCTGTGCAGTGAGGTGACTCTTTTAGTCTGGTTCATAGTTTCACCACAATGGCAGTACATCTTCATTTTTAAATCTCACTAGAAACAACTGTAGCCTGTTTATTTGCATACAGGTATGTATGAGAAGGAAGGGGTTAATTTTATCAGTGAGTATGTGATTCTGATTAAGAATTTATAATTTGGTACTTGCTGTAGCCTATTCTGTGGTATTTCTTTCATTCCTCAGCATTTCCCGGTCGTATTTCTGGCTTTAAAACAAAGGACTCTGTTTTACAAACATTCTATGTTCAGTTAGGAAAGCCAATTCCCAGGGTTTTTGTTTTTATTTTTTGTACAATTTCCATTTGTAATCCTCAAAGATGGGAATTCACTGCTATTTGTACTGTATAGTCGTTTTAAGGACTTTGCTTGGTGAGTGATATAACTTGCTTGTGTTTTTGGTTTTGTGTTTTAGGTTTAGGATTAGCGTTCAATCTACAACCAGCCTTAACGATAATAGGAAAATACTTCTATAGGAGACGACCCATGGCGAATGGCTTGGCCATGGCAGGCAGCCCTGTTTTCTTAAGCTCACTGGCTCCTTTCAATCAGTACCTGTTCAACAGTTATGGCTGGAAGGGAAGCTTCTTGATCTTGGGAGGCATATTTTTGCACTCCTGTGTAGCTGGGTGCCTCATGAGGCCTGTCCAGACAAGTACACGGAAGTCAAAGTCTAAAAGTAAAGTTGGTTCAAGACATGAAGGAAGTATGAAGAAAGCCAGCAAGGTGTCAGCAGCAGAGAAGATTAACAGGTTTTTAGATTTCAGCCTTTTTAAGCATAGAGGATTTTTGATCTACCTGTCCGGAAATGTCATTATGTTTCTAGGGTTTTTTGCCCCTATTATATTCCTGGCTCCGTATGCTAAAGACAAGGGAGTGGATGAATATAACTCAGCTTTACTGCTGTCTGTGATGGCTTTTGTTGATATGTTTGCTCGACCGTGTGGAGGATTAATAGCCAACTCCAGGTTAGTCCGTCCACGAATCCAGTACTTCTTCAGCTTTGCCATCATGTTCACTGGCATTTGCCATCTCCTCTGCCCCCTGGCAGACACCTACCCAGCTTTGGTGGTCTACTCTATATTCTTTGGCTATGGATTTGGAAGTGTTAGCAGCGTGCTCTTTGAGACTCTCATGGACCTTGTTGGGCCTGCCAGATTTTCCAGTGCCGTGGGACTCGCCACGATTGTAGAATGTTGTCCTGTTCTTCTTGGCCCTCCCATTGCCGGTAAGAATATATCTCTCATCAATAATACCGAAAAGAGTAGCATAGACATATATGAAGAAGCGCATTCTCTGCAGTGGCTGATGTGCTTTGAATAGCTCTAGTTGCATAAAAGACTGAAGAGGTTTTATACTTGAAATTTTCCTAAGTGGTTGATTTAACCCAAAAATTTAAGACCCCAGATTTACAAAGCAATGAACTTAATTAGATTGATAGTACAACTTTGGGATTTTTATGTACACCAATGATTTTATGACTTTTAAGACTAGATCACATTAATAAAATGTAACTACTTTTGCTGAAAAGATTCATGTTTTGTGTACTTAAAAATGGGCAAAAATATATCCTGAGAGTATTAGATTTTTATGAGAGCCCATTAGCTGTGTTCATTTTGAGTTTTTGCCCAAGGTAGACAGACTTTTGTCATTGATACAGAATGCAAGGATGAAGGACATGCACTCAAGTTTAGTCCTTTGAGTAAATAGCGTGTTACACATCCACAACTGACAAAGATGCCATGCAAACCTTTAAGATGGAAAATGACCTAATAATTTTCTTTTTCTTAAAAGAAAGAAAGAAATTGCCCATTTGTGTTAGCCCACACCTTTAATCCCAGCACTTGGGAGGCAGAGGCAGGTGGATCTCCAAGTTGAGGGCCAGGACAGTCAAGGATGTACAGAGAAACCCTGTCTTGAAAAACAAACCAAAAAAGTAAAATGCGAGAAAAGGGGGGGGGGGGAGAAAAAAGGGTAAAATAGATATTTTAGAAACATTGTGTATGTTGGTCTTTCTATGGATTGTCTTATGGCCTCCTTTTGAAATATATCTGAGTATTCCTGCAAGGAAACTATGATAGACAATTCTGCAATTTTAACTTAAAATATTAAAAAAAAACATGGCAAATGCATTATTGCATAATTTTATTAAATATCTTCTTTAGTGTTAGATAATAATGGTTATTTGTGGTATAGTCTCTAAGAAACCTTGTATATGTATGATGAATACTGGGCTCATGAGCTCAGTCACTTAGGTTCTTGGTCAGCCTGCATAGTGCTCACACACACAAAGCAGAATGGGGAAAGGAAGGAAAGCAACCAGGCCTTATTTGGTAACTACTGTTTCAATCAACATTTTTAAAAAGTCATAGCCATGGGCAGATGACTTCATCGTCATGACAAGGGAGATTGTCACAATAATGCTCAGCCTGTGTGAGCATCATGAAACCATTAGTGAACCACACAGATCATCACCGGTCTTCTAAAATTAAAGAAAAAGGAAACGTGGGACAATTAAGGGATTTCATAGTGTCTAATGTAAAGTGATAGCTAAAAAAAAGTCTCATATTCATTCCTATGTATTAATATATATATGAGTATATGCATGCCTAATTTGTTTTGATTATACATTTTAATGGTAGAAATAGTTTTTGATAAATGTGATGTGCTAGTAGCATACTCCTGTAGGCATTTGTTCATGCCTTCATTGAGTATATATAGGAACATCATCTAAAATATTTTCTGTATTAAAGTATAACTTAATGCTAGTCTAAATAGTCTGAGAAAGTTTCTTCTAGATGTCATGTTATCATTTTATCCTGCTCTCTTAAATGATTTTTTTTCTGTCTTGTAGGCAAATTGGTCGATAAAACTAAAGACTATAAATACATGTACATAGCCAGTGGGACCATTGTGGTAATATCAGGCATTTATCTGTTCATCGGCAATGCTATAAACTATAGACTCCTCGCCAAGGAAAGGAAGAGAGAGAAAGCAAGGAGGAAGAAATCAGCTACCCATCCTTCCAGAGACTCGGAGGCTTTGAGCAGATCAAAACAGGACGATGTTGCTGTCAGAGTCTCAAATGCACACAGCCCTCCCTCAGACAGAGAAAGAGAAAGCAATATTTAACATGAGTCTCATCTCCAACCAGTGTTTATCAATTATGAGTTTCTTTGTGTTTTTTAAAGCATTGGAAAGGATTTTAGCTAAAACAAAGGATCACAAACAGTAACGAAAATTGGTATTTTCCTCAATGACATGTTACAAATCAATATTTTGACACTTGTTTGGATAGGTAAATTCTAAGATTGTGCACACAGGAAATCCATGCAGTGGCTTATTTGCATACCTGACTTGGGGTGTTGTGATAACAAAGAAGAATTTTTAAGTCTTTCACTGACTTTTTTACCTCTAGCTGTAGAATGAAATCTGCATCCCAGACTCCCCTGGCTTTTGTAAGCATATGTCAATTCTACAAAGTTCATTTTTTTTTTAAAATTTGGTATTGTTACGAAGGAAATTGAGGACAAGTATTTCTCTTCACACACAAAGATATATATCCACACGAACACTGAGTATCTGGAGACCATGGAGAAATAAATGAATTTGAAAAAAAAATTACTATGATAGTCATTTTTAAGTAAAAGAAATCCTCCAGGGAGACAATAGAAATGTGTCACATTTGTGTGGATTTAAAATAACAGTGCCACCTACCAGAAAAACTGTTTGGCTTACAAAAAAGGACGCCTCTTGCCTCTTCTGCACACTCATGCTTGGTTAGTCTGCACACAGTTTTTGTTTTTGTTTTGAAAGGCTGTAATTAGTGCCTGGTGCCAGGAATGAGAACAACCCCCCCCCCAAGCAATTTCTAAAATTCTTACCTAATACATACATTGAATTCAAATTTTAATGACGCTGATTGTTTAAAGTATCTTAACCCATAATGTACAACTTAATGATGGCATTTTCTTTCTTTTTAAGACAAGGGCTCAATCAAGATTCAATGTTGTGCTGAAATACCAAAGCCAAATGAACCAGAATCCTAGCTAACACTTTCAAAGTAGACCAGATTCTCCCCTTTTTAACTCAACCAAAGTAGTGACACCAGCTTAATCTTGTAAGTCACAGGAGTAGATCACACAAGAGTAGTGGCCCTTATTGAGCCCACTAAAGTCTTCTCATTCTTTTCTAAAAGAAACAAAAGCAAAACAAAACAAAACCAGGCCCTGAATTCAGTCCCCGAAGATGCCTCATGGTAGAACAGAGAGAAGGTGAGGATGTGCTCGAAAGTTCTGCCTTCTACTGGTTTAGATTACCTGCTGCCTAAGAATAGAACCAGAAAATTGGGACTTTGGGGGTGGGAGAGACACTTCCAAAAACACAGGCTGTAGGGACTTGGAGGTATATAATTTATAAGGCAGTACTGACATGCTAAAGGATTGTTGCTCAGGTCAATTTAGCATGTTCTCATTTCCTTAAAGTACCTGGGATTCAGAACCATTCTTAAGACAACTTGACAGACCTGTGATTTCACAATATATAAATATCAACTGAAATTAAATATCTGCATAGCTCTCACTTGATTTCATGATGCCAATATTGTAGGGAACGGAATCAGGACAATGATGTGACACTGTGCGACGTACACTGCCCTCTTCCTTTTGTTTTTGCAGTAGTACAATGTCCTTTTCTTACCCAATTTTGAGCCAGCTGTTTCTTATATTATCCTTCTCATATTCACCTCTGTTTTCATACGAAATCATTATAGTCAATCACAAACTCTCCCAAGAAGAATGTCTTGCATTCGTTGAACTAATATATATGTATCAGACAGCAGGAGGGGCACTGTAAGGCAGAGACCATGCATGGGTTTTGCAGTCAAACCTGTGTGCTCTGCTTACCTGCATGCGGAGACGCTGCAGGTGGACCGGTGCCCTTCTTTCTTGTTAGATGAAATTCTTCTGCTGATGAATCAAACGCAAATGGCATTTTCTTTGCTGCTTCTCAGTTGCCTTAATTCACTTCACTTCTAATGGCTATTGCATTGGTTTTTTTAAGGGGGTGGAAGGGTTGCAAAGCACATGACCTGGTACGTACAGGCATGCCAGAAACATGCCATTGTAAGTATGTACACCTATAACAGACATGTTCTAAATTAGGCCAGAACTCACTTGAATCTGTTTGTTTGCTCTTCCTAGTCCAAATGCCCCCATTGGAATAACTTGCTCCTTTAATTAAATCTTTCAAAGACGGAGCAAAGACTATTGGCCTAAAGCTTTTGCTTTTGCTCCTATCTAATCACACAAATAAAGAAGGAATGTAGCTAGCACTCTTGTCTGCAACTTTAGGGATGATTATTTTCCTGTCACAACGGGACAACAGATTTTAGATGTTCCCAGTAAGAAACTAAATCATTGAAATCCCGGTATCGAAATCCCCACTAAATCCTATTTATCATCACAAAAGTTATACAAAAGGAACTGGAGTATGCATAATTTCTGATCACTAACTAATTTACACATTTTACCCCATGCTAGTTGAACATCACTTATTTTTTGCTATTTAACCTTAACTGTTTCTTCGTTGTCCATAGAGAGATAAATAGGTATGGTCTTCTTACCTAGGCTTCTTTGTAGGTATTTTTGAAGAGGCAATGGGCTAGGAAGTAATATGTAGTACACTGAAGATACGCTGTTTCCTCGGTATGAGTTTACATAACTCAGAGTTCCCCTTTCTGTTCTGTGTTCCAATCACCTTCACCTCGGGGGCCACACAACTCCACCTGGACACAGGGAAAAAAGTAAAACAATTCAATTTGGCATGCTCAAAAGTATTCTGTCAGAACTGATTGTTTATTCACCTGTTTCCAGCCCTACCACATGACAATCAAGAGCATAGAAAAGTATACATTGAATTAAATAGGGATGTTATAAATAGTTGAAATTACAATTCTACCCAAAATTGCCTTATAAAGAAAAGAACCTCGTATATAGACTATTTCCAACTTTAGCAGAGTAAATTATCCTATAGTTTTGGCTCAATTTAAGGGGAGAATACAAAGTGGAGAAGGAATTTAGAGATCTGTAATATGCATTTTACCTACATAATGCCTTTTATATTAAAACCAAAGCCATACTAGGAGTCATTACCTTTATATAACAGCATTACACACACACGTGCAAGCTCAGGAAATTTCCCTAAAGTCAAAAATAGTACCAAAGTCTAAACTTAGGTTTGTTTAAAAGCAGAGTCTCTAGTGAATTCACTTAATTTCCAAATGCAGCTGATAGTATCAAAAGCAAACGAAAGGACACACACAAGTAAACTTTATATGGGAAATGAAACCCAGCTGCAGTTTGTATTATATGTTCATCAGCAACTGAATTTTCTATAAGCAAAACATAATTTCAAATTGCCTGCTTCTCTTAGCTCAAATAATAAAAATCATATAACAGCTGAAAGTACTTCAACAAAACCTTTTCTCAAATAAATGATGTCGTGTATGTATGACTCAAATGTAATGTTTTCCCTGAAGTTGGAGTAAAAGGAAGTAACTACACATAAGCTATCCCTATATTTGTTTCTACCTGTGATGTAAACTGGAAAAATCACTTACTACAGAAAACGGTAGTTTGAACTTCAGTGATTATCCTATTTACAGAATTACCCCAGGGACCAAGAAATCTTTGAGTTCAAAGAGACTAAATAATTCAGTTCATTAGTATAATATATACTTATTTTCATTGTTTGAAAGAGCATATCCTAAATGGTTACTTTTCAACTCCTCTGAGCATCCTCTTTGTCCACTTGTCTCGTGGAAAACATAACTCGTACTGCTTCTGTGTTCATCTCGTGCTAGACTTTTGAAGAACTTATACATTCCTCTTTGTGTGCCAACATCAACCTCAGTGTGGTTTCTCTCTTGATGTCTGTCATCTGTGATGCAGAGGGTCTTTACTCATTTGTCGTTTGCAAGAACAGCCTGTGTGTGTGTGTGTGTGTGTGTGTGTGTGTGTGTGTGTGTGTGTGTGTGTGGTGTGTATTTAAGAACTACACATCTTCAAAAAGGAAAAACCCTCCTCATTCCAGGCTTGAGCACTGAAATCAGAAAGGTGTGTGTGGTCTAGAAGACTTCTTTCCAAGTGTGTATTTTTTCCATATGTAAGATAAATACATCAGACAAATGAATCTGGTTTGGCAGAACTGAGAAAACAAACCATTCCCTCCTTGGCATTTGCCTTCTGGAATCTTCCCAATATTTTTGAAAGTGCCTCAGACCTTCAGGAGCAGGAATTAGTGGCGCTACGCCACTGTTTTGTTGATAGGGAGGTGCCACCGAGTCACACCCACAACTGTTTGTGACTCCAAACATCATGAGGATTTATTTGTTTGAAGCCTTGACATTTAATCCCACTGCTTTTTACAGATTTGACTTCTGTGTATCCATATATGCTCCCCCCCCACACACACACACACATGTGTGAGAGCACAGGCACAAGCCAAGAGACACGCGTGTCAAAGTCTCGTGTGATAAAAACCAACCCCAGCTGCCTCTGTCACTACACTTAAAATGAACAGCGTACCGAGGTCATCGCCCTTACCATTCAGACTTAGACTTCTTCGCTTCAAGTGTCCCCACTCAGCAGACTTTGCATCACACAGTATTACTCTAAGGTGAGGCAATGTCTCTGTGCTTCCTTTGCATTGACACCTTGATGGACATTGAAAACCTTGTAAGGAGTATTGTGAACGACGTTTTTACAAGTCCCTTCACTGAGCAAAATTGATGTTGACGTTGAACGAGACCACCACCCCCATTCCGGTCCCAGTTGCTTTCCGTTACTTACCACCCCATCTCTCTGCCACTTTATTTCTTATTTTTCAAATGAATTTCCTTTTTCCATAACGTTTGGATGAACATCTTTAAAAGTTTTGCCCTCCCCTTCTGGACATTTTCCACATAGAGTATCTCCCCAGTGGTGGTGGGTTAATGACACTGTCATTGTTCTCGTGGCCTCTTTTCAGTCTCCTGAAAAAAGCCTGTAACAAGATGAACAGCATTCAGCGGTAATAGAGAAGGCCAGCGTATCAATGAATTTATTGACATCACAGTGGTTAATTTTTCTTAACATGATAAAACTGGCTTTTGTTTCATTGTTTTGAATTTGAATGGCGAAATAGCTTTATGTGCATGACAGGCACTTGGGTATGGTAAGGTAGACAGCAGCTTCTTCAAGATTTTATCTCACAGAATTCAGCATGTAATTTCAAAGTGTTTGTCAAGGATCCATCCTGTAGTTTTGTTGGCTGTGAAGGATGTTCACCTCGTAGTTCTATTTGTGATTTTTGATAAATCCACTTTATGTACAGCATGTTCATTGAAAAAAACTGTAGGTTTCTATGGACTTTGCTCTTATACCACCTACCTTGTCCTGACTGAAGCCAGAGAGCAATTCTGGACTTGGTAAGGTAGGACCCACCAATTGAAACACAGGTTTTAGAACACTACATGTATTGTGTTTTGATTAGTAACATATTTTCTCTCAACATAAAAAAGTATCAAAAGTCATGTTTAAATAATTGGTCACATCATCTCATCTCTGAGCTATTTCTTGTTTGTTGTCCTCAATGTGTGGTACTAGAATACAGATTAAAACCTCTGCTTAAGTGTATTGAAGTACTGAATGAGTGCAGGATTTAGTACCCATTTTTCAACTACCAAACATTTTTACTTCTATTCAATAGACAAATCTTGCTGTCAGTGATGATGACCCTATTGGATGAATAATTTTTTTTTCTAGAAACATACTTAAGAATTCCTCATAATCAATATAAATATATTTCTTTGACCGTATTTTGCAAACTCAAGTCTGTAAACTTAATCTGAAGAATTATCACCACAGTAGAGAGTTCTGGGTTTGCCACAGGCACTAACTAATATGCTACCAGATTTTGCACCATATATGTTATGCTAATATCAAAGCCATTCTAGAGATACCAGTATTAATAGAAATTTATCAGTGTTCCTTTAGTGGTCCTTTTTGCCTAGGCATAGACCTTATTTGAAAGGGAAGATCCAATTGTTTCCTAAATAACTGCCATCATTTCAATGAAGGATATCATTCATACAGTGTTCTAAGAACCTGAAGATGTGTTAAGGGAAGTACTAGAACGAGTTCTATCAGGCAAGACTAGACACTCAACAGGTGGCTCACAACAATGTAACTGTCAGAGAATGCCCCTTACCTTTGTTCTGCCTGCATAGGTGGAATTTCTAGGCTTTTCCTCTTTAACATACCCCTCCAGACATCATCAACAACACACCAAGAATCATCCATGATTAGATAAATCTCAGGGAGAGGAGTGATGACTGTTTGCAGTCCATTTTGGCCAAGTACAAAACCAGTATTCCTCACTAGATGTGTGTTTGCGTCCGTCACTGGGGACAGCTACTGTGGGGTCCACTGTAGTGAAGGCATTCATAAACTGCCATGGCTCCGGAGAAACTTGGGTGCATATGAGGGACCTTTGCACCTCCCCAGGCAGATGTGTGCGGGTCTGACACAGCCAGACTCACGCCATGTAGCAAACTGACATGACAGTGACAGGGACAGTCCCAGTGGCTGCAACGTTACCTGTCCTGTAAGGATAAAATATACCTGTAAGGATAAAATCCGTATCATACTTCAGTCAGCAGTGTCGTAGCTTCCATGTTGGAGGTGAAATAGCAGGATCTTCCCAAATATTCATTAAAATTGCCACTTGATTTGAAGTTTTTGTCTGAGTAGGAAAATTCTCTGTGAAGGAAAGTTTGAAAAAAAATTGTTAGAACTTCCTGCTTCTGATATTTTCTCATCATAGTTTTAAATTGGCACTAAGATTGTTCAAGGAAAACTTAGACATATCTTGTTATTAATAAGATGTAAGATGTACTTTGTACTTTGAAAAAGTGCACCTGCTTAAAAAAAATCCTGAAGAGATTAGGCTTCAGAGTTAAACTGTAAAATTATTTGAATTATAAATCATGCCTTAAACTCTACTTATATAAGATTTCCAAGTATGACAGTGTGTGTGTGTGTGTGTGTGTGTGTGTGTGTGTGTGTGTGTGTGTATGTGTGTGTGTGTATGTTTTTCTATGTATCTTGATGAGCACTGAAAAAGCCACCACATGGTCACATGAGCATGGGTATTCCCTATGATAGTGAAGTAAGACTAAGGTATCCTTGCTTGACACCTAAGAGGATGCAGTTAGTTGTTTGTACATGAGCTAAATCATGACTATACCTGCCTCACCTTTTGAAAATAGTGTATAAAATAATCAGTATGAATGCCTGTCAAAATTTAGACATATAAGATGATAAACTCTTCTTTTGCTGCAAGTGGCTGTACTTTAAGTCAATCATATATATTTCTGAAAATTTTTGTGTATGTAGCAATTTAGGAAATAAATGTAGCTGCAGTGATGGAGCCTGCCTTTAATCCCAGCACTCAGGAGGCAGAGGCAGGTGGATCTGAGTTCGAGGCCAGCCTGGTTTACAGAGCTAGTTCCAGGACAGCTAGGACTGTCACTCAGAGGAACCCTGTCTCAGAAAACAAAACAAAAAAGGAACTGTATAACATTGCCCCACAAAATGAAAGCCAACTGGTAGTTTTATAGAAATGCATAATTTATTTTAGTTAAACGTATGTAGACTAAACCCAGAGTAAATTGTTTTGGTGATGAACTCATTTTAGAGAAAGCTGACTACTGAAGCACTCAGCTCGTGTCCTCCTGTGGGTATCACATGGGCACAAGGCCTCACAAAAGGACCCACTAGAGTTGCTAAGTGTAGCTGCTTAACAGAATTGAAAGAAGTGTCTAATTCCTCTGTGAGAATGTGTGTTTTGCCTGCTGATTCGAATGTATTTCCAGGGTCTTATCTTTCCTTCTAGACTGTGAACTCCTTGTGGACAAGGATGTTTCTGGAATAACAACTTTTACGCCCAGCATAGGGCCAGGTATAGAATCATTCCTCGTGGAAATGCAGAATGGAATAAATAGACAGACTATTGAGAGTTCCACAGTATTCTATGATGTGGCCCGAGGCATGGTAGGGATGTTCTCTGACTAGTTTCAAATGGTAAAATGGGAAAAGCTTTGGATTCTTTCACCTACTCAGAATTGATAGTGTGTCTTGAAGGATTCATTTTAATTTTCTCAGTTAAAATCCTATGCAAGTGCTGAGACACGCAGCTGGTAAACTTTGTGGTACTTCTCAATTACATTTTATTTTCTTTATAAAGTCATAAATGCTCTATTTAGGCTTCCTGGAAATACTGACAATCATTTTAATTACTAAAGGTGCTACTTATTTTCCTACATTGACTTTGATCATGAATGTTCCTTGTTGGCTGAATTTTATATTTTCTGTTTTAGGGGTAGGGAGCGGTACAATAAAATTAGATTTATGCAACTTGAGAAAATCTGTATCTATTTGTACTCTGTTGCTACTGTATTTTAATTTTTACTGCTCATGAATTTTATTGCAGGTCTATGCTATTTATTAGAAAGTACATATGTATATATTTATATGGTCAGAAAAACCTGTATGGCTTATTAAAGTAAAAAATTAATGTTCATGTTGAAATTTTTGAAATGAAATCTGTAACTGCTATTTCTCAAGAACCATTAAATGCTATGCTATTCTATGCTGATCAAAACACAATGTCCAACTCCAGCCCACATGTAAGGGCACTCTTTTCTCTGGATGTATGTAAAACTGGTTATTGGCAATGGAAAGGTTAATGTCAACATGAAAACAATACAACCATTCCTAATGGCTGAAAAGACTGTGTACAGTTTGTTACTCATACGACCCTTGTCTGGATGGATTCACATGGAGTGAATACGAGTATTTCAAAAGGATATTTTCTGAGCCGTAGAAGCTCTTATCCTTTGACTTCATTTTACAATGATTATTATTGTTTGAACACTTTTAGAATGCTAGCAAAGTTAATAGGAAACGAGTTAGGCGTTCCATAAAACGACAGACCCATACACTTTCCAAGACACCTTCAGTATTATCATCCCCCACCAGAATGGTACCTACATTAGCAAACCTTCACTAACAGTTTTACCTAAAGCCCATAGTTAATGGCCAAGAGTTCACCCTCAGTATGGAGCATTCTAGACCTTTGAACAAAATAGCGTGTGGATATGTCACAGTTTTGATGACATTTTGTGGGAGGCATGAACAAACATTTTCTTTACCCCAAATAACACACCAACAAACCAAAGAGATGCTTCTGCCCGTATCTAGTATCTAGTTGGATTTACCAGTGAGTTGAACCTGGGTACTTGATGAGAACTTTGAGAAGGGTATGGGCAGAGGCTTGACCATTCACGAGTTTGTGATGCTTCTATTTCTCCTTTCCATTCTCAGGGTTGGTTTTTTCTTTTCTTTTTTCTTTGGTTCTTATAGATGGTATGGTTACTTGGCTCACAAAGTAACTGGTCTTCCATATTGGAAAATCTCTTTTTTTTTTTTTTTTTTTTTTTTTTAAATGTAGCTCACCCTCTTTTAAGCCTGGTTGCTTTTCTTGAAGTGGAATCTATTCTCTTTGAGATTAAGCTGCTCCCTCTTTCATTTGATTAGCATTTACATAATCTTTAACCTATATGAACTAGGATCTCTATAGGCTACATATATTCTAGTGGTTTTTTTTTTTAATGTCTCCTATCAATCTCTCTCTTTATCCATTGAGATAATTAGTACTCAAAGTGGTTACAAATGCAGTTAAAATCCATTATGTTTGCTACTATTTCTAATTTATGACCTTTGATTTTTGTTTTTGTTTTTCCAGACAGGGTTTCTCTGTGTAATAGCACTAGCTATCTTGGAACTAACTCTGTAGACCAGGCTGTCCTTAAAGTCGGGTATTCCCCTGCCTCTGTCTCCTGAGTGCTAGAATCAAAAGGTGTGTGCCACCACAGCCCAGCTGATTTTTTGATGCTTTTAAATTCCACATTCCCTTGGCTTTTATTTTGGCCTAAGTTGAGTATTGTATGGGATTGCATTTTGTTGTCTTCTGAATTTTTTTAACATAATCAGATATACTGATGCTATTATTACTTTCCATTATTGTCTGTTAGGTAAACTAAGAATGGGTTATATGTTTCCTCTTTGCATTACTTCATTTCCACTACTTCATTTCCACTCTTTTCTTCCTATAGATCTAAGTTTCCAACCTAACCCATGTCATCTTTTTCTACCTAGAGAACTTTTGCTCTAACATTTCTTTAAAGTGGGACTTCCTTCCTTCCTTCCTTCCTTCCTTCCTTCCTTCCTTCCTTCCTTCCTTCCTTCCTTTCTGGGAATAAAGTCTCTCAGATTGTGTTTAGCTTGTTTTTTCTTCTGAACTTATTTTGTGGAATATAGAATTTTATATTGGTGTTTTTTTTTCATAAACTAGGTCTTGCATCTTTATATTTTTGAGGAAGCCTGGACCTTTAGGCTCTAACCTTTGCACATTGTGTCTCATTGCTCACCCCATCCCCCCACCCCACTCCTTAAGATGGGACAGGATGTCTGTCTGCTCAGTCTGCTCTGCTGCTGCTGCTGCTGCTGCTGCTAGAATCTAGAGAATTTCCCCCTGGCATTTTGCTACGAGACAGTTTCTAGAGGTAAATCGTACTGTATGGTGCCTCAGATAACTAGGATCCCTGTGATTATCAATCTCTCAACATAATCCTCAGTAAGCCTCTACCGGTTGATCAATTATGATTTGGGACATTCTACCCAATCACTGGCTTTTGCAGTGGCTTCCACAGGAAAGCCCTTCCTGAAGCTGTGCTTCTGTGCATCTGCTCTCTCTCTCTCTCTCCCTCTCTCTCTCTCTCTCTCTATCTCTCTCTCTCTGTTGGGTGGGGCAGCCATTCTCAGCCTCACTTCTCTTTGGATCTAAGGAGGAGTTACTGGCTTGTCAGTTTGTCCAGTAGGATGTCTATGCTTCTATCTGCTCAGAAATCCACTCCCAATTTATTATCTATATAATCTTTAAATTGGGTCTCATATTTAATTTAGGGATAGTATTCAATGTTTGTACTGTTGTGAACTTTCAGCATAGTAGTCTTTGTCAAGATGGTGATGAAATCTGTATTTTGCAACGATAATGACTCTGGGAGTATTAAGCATGAACATTATTGATCATGTCAGTCAGGACATTTTATAATCATATGCAGTTCTTATTAATGAGGCATTGATCTACAGTCTGTGCCAGTCTTACTTATTAACCGAACTATCTTGATGCAGTCTTATCCAATGTTAATTAGCCATACCAATTATGAGGCATAGATTATTTTATGATTACAGTACTTGCAGAATGTCCTGCAGGAAAAAGTTATTTGTATAAAAAAGAGCTTCAGAAATAGTAGATACCATAGGTTTGTATTTTGTTTCAGAAAGAGCCATCATGAGTATAGAAAACATATTCAGTATAAACCACTTGGAATGCTATCTCACTTTAAATAAGACATAGATATAGGTATAGATGTTAGATAAAAGAACTGTTACAAAATAAACTTATTTTCCTAAGATACTAACTTTCAAATATCGTTTTACTTCAGGAAGACATTAGCCCACTTTATAGGTAGCTCCTTAATACCTTATTAGACTTCATAAGTAGTTCCTAAATATCTTATTAGAACTTTAATATAAATCACCACTAGGCAATAAAGATTTTAGCAAAGAATGTATGACTGTGCATAAGCAAGGTGTATGATATGGTGCTGTCTACATCAATGTATCTGGATCTCCAACTCACCATCACATCCTCTAGTAACACCAAAAACTCAGTCACATTACATGACATAGTTGTCCCAGGTGGGATTCATATCAGCAGCGGCTGCCTTCACAGCAGGGGGCCACCTACATATACCTTTGGGGGGGGGAGGATGCTCATGCCTTTCTAAGAAGAAGCTATAGGCGGTTAATGGTAATTAGCTGCTGGTACATTGTCGAGTAAAAGCTCCCCACCATGTACAGAAAGCCAACCCTAACTACATGCAGTGGGCTGTATACAGAGATGCGAAAGTAGGGTGGTGATTTGGGAAGAAGGGGATAAATGATGAAAATTTGGAGGGACGACAATGATTATAGAATATGCCATTGCTGTCCCCCAGGACGTCCACCTACAAGACTGCAATGCCCGTGGGTTGGTAAAAGGTGCTTTATTACATGTAAACAACTATATACAGAGTGTGAGCCTATTGACAAGAGTGGTCAGCACTTTACCCAGGACTGGACAGTGAGGACTTACAGTCAGGGTCTCTATAAGAAGCTGATAAAATGTGATGTCGGAGAGTGCAGACTCTAGCAGACCTGCTACCTACCACACTCCTTCAGAATTCAGTGTTCTGACTTCTGGGAATACTCAGGGTCACTCCCACGTTTGGAAGCACAGGATGCAAACCAGCAGGGGTGGTGTGCACCTTTAATCCCAGCAGGCAGAACGCTCCAGGTTTGAGGCCAGCCTGGTTTACAGGGCAAGTTCCAGGATGTCCATGGCTACATAAAGAGAAATCCTGTCTAAGTGCAATATGCCTGGTAGGCTGGATGCCAGGTCATACCTTCATACCTGCCTGCATTTTATGAGAGACGGGGATGGGGGAGAGGGTGAGTGTGTGTGTGCAAATTTGTGAATAAATGTAACCCAGAAAGGTTCCCCAGCAGCTTTTCCCAAGAAGCTACAAGGTGTGGGTTTTGCCCTTGTTCGTGCACCGCCCTCTACTACGCCCCTCACCTGCTCTGTGGCAGCCCCCTCCTCACATGAAGTTTATGGAGAAGAGGACAGTAACGTGTGAGAGGAAGAGAGCAAGAAGTCAGGGCAGGTGGGCTTGACCGTTGACCAGCAAAGCATCGTTCCCTAAAAGCCACTTTGGCAGCTTCTCCCTGCGGTCTGGTCATCAGGGACCAAATGAGCTCCTTCCTAAGCCGGGCACCAGCCAAAGGGATCTTCACAGCACTGCGGGTCCCAGGGATGACTGTCCCCCTGCGCTGCTGGCTCGAGCCTTCCCTGGGGTTTTCTTTTTTTTTTTTTTTTTTTTTTTTTTTTTTTAACACGTAGCAATAAGCGAGGGTCACACAGATACTGTACGCCTGTTGCTGTTCGTTCCACATACGAGAAAGGTGTAGGGGAAGCCGTGTGTGCCATGTACAGTAGTATCCCCCTGCAGTGCCATTGCGTGAGTCAAGCGTTTTCAAGCCCATGCTGTCTTGATTTCCCTTATGCTGCTTGGCCAGCTTACCTGGTGGGGCTTGACCCTACAGCTTTCGGGGTCACATAAAGGACTTTGGCTTAAAGGCTAAGAGATGTAGCTTATATATCTGTCTATGTATACATATGCATAAGTATACATAGACACACACACACACACAATACCATTTCATGAAAATAGGAAAGTAAAACATCACTGTAGAGAAATCGACAGCCAGTTTCCTACCACGCACGTGGCCACAGAACACAGTGAGCAAAAGGCAGTATTCTCTCATGTACCGTGGTACCTACTCTAGTTCTCTTAAATATCCAGTCCGCCACTTACTCCTCACGGCCGGTCTCTTCTTTCCCCTTCCCAAGGCTATCTTATATTTAATCTCCCACTCCGATTCCTACTGCAACTACTTAACCTTCACATTCTAGCAAGATATCAATGTACGGCTACCCTGCCAGATATCCGGGGAATCCCCTTATTTTATGAAGAAAGTATCAAAATCCTGACCTGTCTTAAAATTCTTCATTATCTATGACTACATACTTTTGCAGACTTATTACTTGAGTCCTTTTATAATTTCAAATATAGACTCAGATGGCTCTCTTCTTACTTTCATAAATGTACTAATTATTTTTGCCTCATGCTACTCCATAAGTATATAATTCATTTTTATTCTTTCATTTTCTGACTGGATGAATTACTACTAAGGTCCACTGGATGTTTTATAGCCCCTGATTTTTTCAATGAGACAGCTACTAATGAAACTTCCACTAAGATAGAGGCTAGAATGGAAAAAAAATGCATCTAATTGCACATAAACTCATTTTTGAATAAAATTACCAGGCTAGGGAACAATAGTATTGGTTTGTTGAAAAAAGAACAACATAGGCATACCAGAAGTGAATTTTTTTTTATAGATTAGGTACACAATGGTCATGTGAAAAATGCTGTAGGAATATTCTGATATTTGCTTCCTGTCGCATGACCTTCCCCTGATAAGCTCTTACCTTATCCAGATTATCATAGATGTCAAAGGCAAGCTTTCTATCAGATCATCATCCTTTCCTAGTCAAACATGTCTTTGGATTTTGGCCCCTTGTATAGTTAAAGGATTTGTAATAATTTTAAGACAGGGATCATGATAAGTCATTCATTTAATAATACATTATTTTAAAAATATGCTGCAAACTCTTTAACAGCAAGTGTCGTGTGTAGGTTCTTCTGTATTTGTCAGTAGTGGACACATACTGCATTCCTGGGGATTTGTACTAATTCAGAGCATCCACAAGAATTCTTCATGTAGATAAATCTTGCACGTTGACAATGCAGTGTAGGCTATATCTCCCTTTAACTAGTGGTGTGACTTTTACAAACATCTTTAAGGTAATAAATAGTTCAATGAAAGGGATGGTTAATAAATACAGATTCTTCATTATTACTCAATAGAAAACACAGATGTGGGGTTCAAATTAAGTTCCTGGGAGGGAGTGTTCATTCTTCATATCAGATTTCTCTGCAGTGGCTAAGATCTAAAGTATTTTTCTTTAACATAAAAAAAGTGTTCATCTGTTGTTTAGGAGTACACTCTCAGAAACCAGCATCTATCTTTACAAGTCCTAGCATCCCCTCCAATCGGATAAACTTGACCAACAGCTCAGCTTCAACCACTTCTTGTATCTATGACAAATCAGGTCTTGAAGAGGCTACTGCTCAAGTAGAGACTAAGATAGGCAATGCTTGAACAGAATGGCTTGTGTATGGAGGGAAGATGTTTCCCCAGTGAAGCTGGAGAAAAGCAGATGCTAGCAAGGCAGAAGCGGAAAATCTCTACTGTGTATATTTTTAAAATTGATAACATTAAATTACTGTTTTTATGACTGCATTTCCTCATTTCTGATCTGCTTTAATTGAGCTAACTGGGCCTCCATGAGATTAAAATTTAAAAACAGTCATCATACAAAGTTTCTGACTTCTATGTAAAAGAAATATCATGGAAACAGACCTTGCCCATTACCCTAAATTGAAAACAATTTAGGCACTTCTTATTTTAAAGAATAATTGAATATAAAGAATAAAAGTGTTTTGCATAATGAAGCCAAGCTTTCATATATCTTTTTCCCCTCCAAGCTTAATTACAAGAAAATCTATTTACAGCAGTTGTTCACATTTTCCTCTGAATTTTTTTATCTTGCATATGTAAGTGTTATTTTAAAATTAAGTCAACCTAGAGTTTGGAGTTGTTAGATTTATACAATACTCAAACTTTAAATTCTAGAAATTGAAATTAATTTGAAAATTAAATTGAAAATATGCTTTTATGGTATTAAACACATGAATATTATTTTCAGAAAAAAATACATAATAATTTCTATTCATGTCAGTAAGAAAGTAGGATCAATTTCGCTAAAATGATCATTGTTTTCTTGCCTTTCTTTCATTTAACACATCAGGTAAAGAATACTTCTTAAAATGTACAAAGCTACAGTTAGGAGAACAAACCATAATAGGATGCTGTAACTATCTTTATATATGCTTTCCTATAATATTTTATATGTATTTAATTTGTTGGTAACTCTTGCCTATTAAATTATTTCAGTCACAGGTGTTTGGTGCCAACTTAATTCATGTTAACTTAAAAAATTTATTAATTTAACTTTGTACTGATTCTGAAAATGTTATTTAGTAGAGGAAAAGAATAGAATGAAAGAAATCACTACAGGCATCAAGGCATCTCTGAAAACTTAAACAACTGTTGGGCTAGTCTGTGATAACTCAAGTCTTTATCTTCCCCACATGGACAAAGGTGCATCCATGCCTGCATGAGTTTTCTGGGACCCTAGCTCCTCAAGCCAAGCTCACTAAGACCTTAGAAAAGCTCCATCCCTCTTAAAGACACCCCAAAGTCCCCAGATTGTTTTGGATGGCTTAGTAATTAAAGATAATTGCATTCAAGCACCTACATGCACAAATATATGTAGGGGGTGTGTTCTTTATACTATTTATTTTCCTTTGGTTGAAAATAGCTTTTTTTTTGTCCCCTTTCCCTTCTCTGGGGGGGGGGAGTCTATGGATTTCTCTCGTAGGATCCTCCTTGTTTCCTAGCTTCTCTGGGGTTGTGGATAGTAGGCTGGTGACACTTTGTTCTATATCTAATGAGCAAATTGGGAGCATGGCGAGTGGAGAGATGGAGGCAGGAGAAGAGGAAGGGAGAAGAGGAGATAGGAGGAGAACATGAGGTGTGAGAATGGGCGAGTTGGGGGAAGAAAAGAGAAGGAGAGCGAGAAAAGAGATACCTTAATAGAGGGAGCCATTATGGGTTTAATGAGAACTCTGGCTCTAGGGAAATCTCCACAGATCCACAAGGAGGACCCCAACTAAGAATCTAAGCAATAGTGGAGAGGCCACCTTAAATGCCCTTCCCCTATAATGAGAATGATGACTACCTTAAATGCCATCCTAGAGCTGTCTTCTAGTAGCTGATGAAAGCAGTAGCTGATGAAAGCAGAAGCAGAGACCCACAGCTAAGCACTGAGCTGAACTCCTGGAATCCAGTTGCAGAGAGGGAGGAGTGATGAGCAAAGGGGTCAAGACCAGGCTGGGGAAACCCACAGAAATAGCTGATCTGAGAAAGTGGGAGCTCACAGACCCCGGTCTGACAGATGGGGGCCCAGCATAGGACCGAACCAGGCCCCCTGAACGTGAATGTCAGTTGGGGGACTTGGACAGTCTGTGGGGTCACTGCAATGGAACCAGTATTTATCCCAAGTATATGAATGGACTTTGGGATCCCATTCCCTATGTAGGGATACTCTCTCAGCCTAGATATATCAGGGAGGGCCTAGTTCCTGCCCCAAATGATGCAACAGACTTTGATGATCCCCCTTGGGAGGCCTCACCCTCCCTGAGGAGTAGATGGGGAGATGGGAGGATGGAAGGGAGAAGGAACTGGGATTAGTATGTAAAATATGAGTGTTTTCATTTGAAAAGTTATTAAAAATATTGAAAAATTAAAAAAAGAAAGAAAATATCCACATTAATTTTATGGGTTATACTAGATGCTAACACACAGTATAGGACATTAAGTAATTGAGAATGTATCTAGCTGAAGCCAATGTTTCACAATTACACTTTATATCAACTCCTGCTGCTGCTTTAAAGGAAATGCTAACCACCACTAGGTAAAACTCCAATTAAAATGCAGTAGCCAATTGTCCTCTAGTATTATATTCTACCTCATGGCACGTAACCTAACAACTCTAAACATATCAGTAATCGATCATGAATCACTCAACAATGCAACTCAACCCCGAATAAATACATGCAGTAGGACCTTGGACTTACAGCAGTTATCTTGATCATGCAAAAGATCCAAGTAACTTACTGTTACTTGGGACTCCATCTATTGGTCTACATCTGTGGAAGACACATGCAAACAGAACATATTACAGAAACATGCATCTATAATCTGTATAGCCACTGCCTCCTGTCCATTTTGGAAAAGATATACTGAAACTCTGGGTTGCAGAAAAGTGTGTGGTATAACATAACCTGTGGTATTACTGGGTAGTTCAGAGTGGAGAATCCATCTTAGGGAGAGAAATTAGAAGAGATTATAAATGTTGCTCATTCAGGATCCAAGGAGTTTTGATGTAAGTATGAATATGCCCTGCTTCAACTTCTGTTTAAAGAATTATTAATTCTTATTAGTAAAACAAACAGAATCTCAGTTTGTGTCCAAGATTCAGTGGATACCCATGGGATCTTACCATGCGTTGCACTGTCTAGTAGTAGCCAAAATGCTATAATAATACTTATTTCATTAGTTAATTTTCCCACAGCTTTGACTTGGGACAACACAATGTAAGGGAAGAAAGTTTTATTTTGGCTTACAACATGAGTAGAAACCATGGCAGCTGCTCATACTGCTTCCATTGCCAGAAAATACAAAGAGAGAAATAATTTGCATTTGGCACACTTTCTTCTAAAATCTTAATTCCAGGGAATGATTTAGCCGCATTCAAGGTGAGTATTCCCACCTAGTTAAATGTCTTTAGACACACAGACACATACACACACACACACAGAGAGAGAGACAGAGACAGAGACAGAGAGAGATTTCTCCTAGGTGGGTATAAATCTTTTCTAGCTGGCACTCAAAATTAAGCATCACAGCTCTGTTTCTTGACAACTTGACATCAAAACACTTCATTTTAAATAAAACCATCCCTGCCTTGACTCCTAAAGATTCATAATGCAATTTTACTTAGTCCATCTTTAAAGGTCTCTGGGGAACACACACACACACACACACACACACACACACTTTACATACTTCCAATATACAGTGGTATCAAATAAACACTCTCATCCCCAAAGGGAAAGATGGGAGGATGACAAGAAAAACAAAACAAAACAAATAAAACCAAAAAACAAACCCCAACCAAGCAAACACCTGACATTAGCTCTGTATCTGCTATCTGGGACTCAGACTCATTAGCTCTGTATCTGATATCGGGACTCAGACTCTAACAGCTTTTAGCAGACTTGCTTCCCCAGATATGCTAAAGTACACATAGACTCTTCTGTTGGGCCAACTCTACTAAAAATTTGCATTTTCTTGAGTGTATACTACAAGTTCCCATGGTCTAGCATCTCCAACATTCTACACTCACCCTTAAAACTTAAGCTTTGCTTTTCCAACTTCATACAAAATCCTCTCATGGCCTCATTTTGGGGAATCTAATCCTGCCACCAATTGCCTGGCATTGCTTGTTTTTTAAAAGCTTGGTGGAAGCCTCACTGAGCCTTTTGGGTCATTCATACCTGCAAAACCAGGGCCACTCGGGTAAAGCTTACACATTCTGCTGGCAGCTTTGCAGGTGCCTGACCTCCTCTAACCACAACTTCAGTAGCATTTGGATCCCTTGATGTGTGATCCTGGGAAAACACTTTCCAACGTGCCCACTTTGAAACAGACAACCCCTTCGGAGTCGTTCTTGGTTGAGGCTTTCACTGTACATTGTCTTGTCCTTGCGGGACCTTGGTTGCCCCAGTGATGGATTACTAGTACATTGGAGTGAAGTAAAAGTGAGGTGCAGCAAATGCTTTGATGGCCTGAAACACATCCTCTTCCCCCATCCCTAAGTTAAGTTTGTGTTAGACATTCTGTATGCATCAAGGCATGCCTCCTGGAACATGACACCAATAACTTACATTTAAGACTTTTCCTTGAAGGAATAGGAGGCCATTCAGCTTATGTCATAGATACTTGTAGAGGGGCTTGGTTTTGATGGGAAATATTCCACTTATCTCTTCTGTTTGTATATGATTTTGAGTCACTGGACATGCTCATATCAGGGTTGAAGAGAGCCCCCTTTTATGTTTAATTGATATGGTGGCTGGTCTTGATTATCAATTTGATTGGAACATGAGGGTGAGGCGTCTAGGAAGCTAGCAAAGCATATCATCTATCTATCTATCTATCTATCTATCTATCTATCTATCTATCTATCTATCATCTATCTTAGTGCATCTATGAGGAGGCTTCAGGGAGAACTGAGTACAATGGGAAGACCTGCCTTACTTGATAGCATGGTAGCTCCACTCAGCAGGACAAGGGCTGGATGGAATAAAAGGAGGGAATAAAGAAGCCAGCCAACACAGGCATTATTTATCTCATTCCATTACACTCTTCTGCCAGAACAGTTTGTCTTCCTTCCAACAGGCAAGAAACAATGGAGACAGCCAGCATGGAATAAACTCTCTAAAACCTTGAGCCAAAATAAATAATTTCTACTTTACTATTTTTGTACACACACACACACATACACACATATCCATACAACAATGAACATTTGATTTAAATGCCACTTTGGGAAATAAGGATATATATATATATATATATATATATATATATATATATATATATATATATATATGACAAATTCACATAACTAACTTGAATGTCTTGGGAGCCAAACAAGACAAAGAATAACTAGGTCCTGTTACTCAGTACCAATCAAACTGTTTATGTTATATAAGTTGGACAGTCAGGAAGATCTTCAGTGCTGAATAAAAGTCCATCTGTTATCGTTTTTACTGTGACATTTATTACGACATCTTCCATTCCTGTGCTTTGTGAACCAAATTAAAATGAATTGAACAAAACAACGGTATGAGTCATTCATCTCCTCGAAGTTTTTGTAGGAACGGGCACTTACAACTTGTTTCCCATTTATAAAGTAATATATATTCATCATAGAAAATGTGAATATTGTAAGAGTATATAGACATATCACTGTAAATCTACTATTACTACCAGGTAATATAGTGTCTGTTTAAAAATGCACTATATAAAATTGATTTTATTTTGTTAATATAAATATGACTATGTTTTAGCCACAAGTATATAAAGAATAAAACCTAGACTGCAGATGCTATATGAAGCTCAAATAAGCTATTATTCTTGCCTCATCACTCACTGTTTTATGGCTTTGTAGAACCCATCCACTTTCAAATATGTGACCACAAAATAGCCTGTAAATATGCCATAGATATACTGACCTAATCTTAGACAAACAAGAATTTAAAAGCTATATTACTTCATTATTGTGACAGCACAAGTTTACAATACAACTAATGAGAGAAGAGCTAAAAACTTATTTTGCTTTCCAGAACAATGCCAAATTCTTTTCTAAAGAGTGAAATGAGTCACTGCCAGCTAGCATTAAACAAACTCACACGTTCTCACCGGTATTAGTTTAATTTTGTCATTTAGTATTTTTCAATAGAAGCAGGAGTTCTGGATTGCTGGCAGCCCCACATCAAGAGGATACTGTGTGCAGAATATTTTAGCAGTGCATTCCTGTCCCTTAACAAGCAGGTCCTGGTATATAATGACAGTGAACCCTGATGGAATGTCACCAGGACCTATCTAGCCTGAGTTAAAGATTAGGACCTGCATCTAATTAACAGTTACTTGTCCATTTCTTCAAGTCTATATTCTGGACTTAGAATACAGAAATCTATTTTAAAAAGTGTGACCCTCAGAGGTGTGATAATTTAAAATGAACTGAAACTTAAAAAAAAAACTGATCATAATACTGTTTATCCCTTGAGTCAAACCCAATCCTCCCCTCATGAGTAATGCTGTCTTCATTATTGCCTTTTTCCTACCAGATGGCTTGCTAATTCAAAATCCCCGAAGTGATAGGTGTTTTATTATAGACAACCCACATGGGTGGAAAAAGTAAGACCACAGCTTTTCACACCTTCACAATGAAGTTAATGAGTTCATATCAACTTTATGAAACTTGTCTCACTTATTCAGATTTACAGAAATTGAGGAGGACCGATGTGGATTTCCACTTCCAGAAATATTTGGGGGACCCAAAAGTTACAGAGCTAAAATTAAAGACACAATACTCCTCTCCATCAGCATGGCATACATTGAGTCCACTCAACTCAAAGATCATGCGAGTATTACACGACAGTTGACAGAGGCTTCTGTGTCCATGCTTCCAAATCCCAAAATCCCAGTTCATATGCTGATGAGAGCAAAATATCCATCGACATCCCTCCAGTGTTATCTAGTAATGACATTGTTGAAGGAATACCTTCATGGCTCAACATTCAAGTTCATTTAAGTCATCCGTGCCATACCTTGCTTGTATTTGTCTATAGAAACTTTATATTTCTGCAAAGAAGAGTCAATTCGCAGTCAATTTCAGACCTGTGTTACATTTTAATTCATAGTGTTAGGGGGTTCCTTGGCCTCACTTATTTGAGCAGAATACCAAGGCAGAGGGAATGTGTAGTTAAGTGGAGGTTGTAGTAGACATAAGGGGTAGAGTTTGAATCAGTCATGGCCAAGACAACCTCATGGGTCCACCCCAAGTGACCTACTTCGTTTTACAAGGCTCCCAAAATGGTTCTACCAGCTATAGACCAAGTCTCCATCACATAATTTTTTGAGAAGATACTTCATATCCAAGCCATGGTATTCTGTATTCTTGTATTTGTTACTCTCCAAAGACTTCCCCAAGGGTCACATGTCCTATTCAGCCTTATTCAACCCTTTTTCTAAGTTATCCATGCCTCTTTTAAATCTCACAAAATTTATTTTCTGTAATAGTCATCATCATCAAGAACAAGATATATACAAGGAAACAGAAAACTCAGAAAAACTATATTATGCTACAAAATATTATTATCTGATATATAATTGGCTAGTTACCTCCTACTGGAGAGCCATGGATGGTCTCTCCCACTCAGTGATATGAGACAACATCAGGAATCCTTGCATGGAACCCAGTATTAACAGAACTAGGCTAGCATAGAAACGTAATCACCAAATCTGTATTTTAAACAAATTTTGATTGCTATACAGCCATAGATTGTTGAGAATACCGGAGACCTTGCAACTATGAAGCAAAACATGATAATGTCTTGAGGGATGTAGAGGTCAGAAGGATAAGGAGGAGAAATCATACCAGTAATATGTTTGGAAGCAAAACCCACATGACTAGAGAATACTGTGACTATTTGAAGGCCAGAAATTAACCAAGATCCTCTGGCGACTAACCTGGGAGAAATGAATATTACCTTTTCCTGCCCAGCAGAAAATACAAAAGTAGATGAGCAAGGTTGAAAGAGGTAGACACAAAATAAGAATTTTGTATTATTTGAGCTGTGTTAGGATATTAGACATTTAGGTGTGGCTGAGTTTCTCATGTCCTGCCTAGGTTCCGCTGCCGCTTCAGCCCCAAATGAGCATACAAGGCTTTATATTAATTATAAAACCGTTGGCTGGTGTCTTAGGCTTAATTAACTAATTTCTATTAATCTAAGTATTTCTACATGGCCTAATCTTCCTGGAGAATGCCTGATGCATCCTATCCTTTTGGTCCCTCGTAGCAACTCAGTTTGCCTACATTTCCCAGAATTCTCCTCATCTCCTAGTCCAGCCGATCTTTCTGCCTTATTGGCCAACAATGTTTAGACATCAACCAATAAGAGAAACACATATAAAGAAAGAAACCCTACATCATTTGGGTCAACAGATCAAGTAATGAGCTGAACTGAAGGCCCTGGAAGGGACCCTTGGCTGGAAACCCAACCCCAAACCAACTTACTACACCAAATGAAGAAATTGACTTTATCTGCAAGTTATAAGTTTTCTAAAAGCGGATAACGCCTTGTTTATAACTCCCCGACTGTATTGTCTGTAGTCAACAGGCACAAGAGCATTTCTTGCTTGATGACAATCAGAGGCTTTTTTTTTTTTTTCAATTGAAACCTCATGGTGTGAACTCAAAGTGGCTTTATAGTTAGCAAACTATCCTCAGAGCCCACATGGCTTCAGGAGAGGCGTTGTTGACACAATTTCAAATAGTTCTTCCTAGAGTCTTTAAGTTTTAGATGATTCTTTTTATTTGAACCACTGTTAACTTTTTCTTGCAAGAACAAATAGGATTTTAACAGGAATAACAGCCAGTGTCATGAACCTCAGTGTACCACTGGGAAACTGTCCCGAGCTGAAGCCTCGTTGGCCCTTATTCTCTTATTGCTAGAGGCTTACAGGCTTCCATTCTCTTCTCTGTCCCTCCTTCCTCCTTTTTTTCCTCTTTTTTCTGTCTGTCTCTTATCTCTGTCTCTTTTATTTATCCCTCTCCATTCTTCCTTCCCCCCATTTGTTCCCCCTTTGTTCTTACTTTTAAAAGAATTAAATTCTGAGGTCATCTTGAGGAATTGCTTTTATGGTTTGTGTTCACTAGTGAGTCTATAAATTTATTGATACTGCTAGCTCTACTCTTTCCTAAGTAATTACATTATTTCATCTTCTTCAGATCATTCACTTACTTATTTGTAACCATCTCTAAATGCAGGCCAGACTGGCTTGGGAATACATCCATGTACTCCATAGTCTTTCATTTCATTTTTGTTTGTCTTGTTGCTGCCATTTCTTAAAGAATTAATGACTTTACCCTCTACCAGTATTATGAGGAAAAACATGAACTGTGGGATATATTCAGAAACACAGCCCCATAAATTGTATTAGTTGACATCACTTCCTTGACAAGTAAAAGTGCATATTTTAGACACATCATAATTCATAAAACTTCTCTGTTAAAGTTTAAAAGAATCTGTGTACTGTAAATCTCAAGGCAGGGCAAAGATATAAAATAGATTAGAAAAGAGTACATTTGATATACTTTAGGTCATAATCATACTGTCACCAGAGGTGTACATACTCATTAATTAATGCATGAGGGCATGAGAGTTGACTGTGGTACTCATCTTGAATATGTAGATCGCCGGGCAGGTTAGAGCCCTCCTAAAGCTTGCAGAAAGCAGTTGGTGCAGCATTATCTGATGCTGTGCAACTAGACCATGCATGTCTGTCTCTTCCCAAAATGTGCATAACTTGAAGCAAACAGTGTACTTCTTGGTACTCTGAGGCCATTGTGCCGGCTACAGAGGAACCTGAACCACCTCATCTAGGGTTGTGTGTTGTAGGATTTCATGCTGTGTTGACTGGAGAATAGTCATAGCCATTTCTTGTGATACCCCTGTAACTTTGTAGCCCACATTTCTGTATTTCCCCTCCCTTTTTTAGGACACCAAAGTTAATCTTGTCCGTAGTATAGGTAGAGATGGCCAGTCCTGTTCTGTTTTAGATTCCCTGCCTTCCAATCCTATCGCATGTTTCCACGCATGAAATACTGATGAGACCTGGCTTAAGGAATGTGGAGTAGTTGGTTTCTCCCTGTTTAAAACTAAAATGGCTGTTATACATCTTGCTTTCTTGAAAGAAAGAGCTACTGTGTATCTTACTCTAGGAAACTACACTTAATCCATTATCACAAGACAAATAAGATAACGAGCCTTTATGAAATAACTGCCTTGTCCAATAGAACATCCTAGTATTAAAAAAGTAGGTTCTAATTAAATCAAGTCTTTAAATGATCTTAGTTTGTTATTTACTTCATGAAAATGTATTGACAATGTATGACTAAAATCATTCAAGCCCTTTTCTATGACAATATGAATAAAACCAAAATAATAGACAGAACTTCAAATAATACTCAATATAAAAGATATTTTTCTTCACAGTGACATGATTTAGTTCACATTCCTGCACTGAAAAAACAAAACCAGGTGAGAAGGTAACCTATGCCTGAAAGTTCCAGAACTCTCAGTCAATAATGATGGTCTGGGGATGAAGTGTTAGCATGTGTGAGTTACACACACACACACACACACACACACACACACACACACACACACACACCCTATCAGAACACATTCCCATATACAAATACAAATATATTTGAATCCAAAAATAATTTCTTCTTTACTAGAAAATGTATGCCTGGTTTTTGTCTCATAGAATTAATGAGCTAAGGGAACACAGAACTCATTTCCAACAAAAATGAAACAATATCTATTTGGATATCCATCCATCCACCCACCCATCATCCATCTGCTGAGTGTTGAGAGGCATTCCAGGGCATAAGAATGGAGAGGACAACTCAAGCTCTTTCTCTTCCATTACAACATGGGTCCCGGACACTGAACTCATGATTGACAGGCTTGGCATCACACCATGTGTACCCCCTCCCCAACCTAGGTTTTGTTTTTGAAATGAGACAATTTCTATCATCATGTTTGCAGCTGTCTTGAAGAATACACTTTCTGATCTCTAGAAGATTATAAGACCACAGAAAACTGTCAAATGCCTCTTCTTCCTTTTTTTGTTGAGTGGCAAATAACTCCTTCAACACCAATAGAGAAGTTGCATTTGAAAATTTCTTCTGTCTCACCTTGGGCTTTTGATTTGCTAATTTATCAACCTTCTTCCTCCATGGTCCCAGACTAGCTCATTGTGTGAACAGAGCCTAAGAAAGGGTCATTACTTGGGAGCGATTGCTTAATGCTGCAGGGTGAGATGGAGTAGCATCTGCCCTCCAAAGATAAAAAGACACTTGCTTCATAATCCAAGACCCTGTGCTTTGAAGCATTCGGATTTGTCTGACAGGCTTTACTGACAACTTTGCAGCTCATTAAAAGGCTCGTATATGTATGCACACAGCTGACGCCTGCCATTGCAATGGGCAGTAAGCAGAGGTCTTGCAGCCCACTCCCGTGATTTCAACGTGCAGCCATCATTCAACTCCACAAGTGCTTACATTTCCCTGGCAGCCAGCACACACCACTAGCACTTCATCAGCTGTTATTCCATAGGGTTTCTGAATGCATCTAGGGACCTACAGAGACCTTCCAGGGGTTCAGAGGGCTTTAACAAACATTCAGCAGTCACCACCCACTGTGCAGTTAAGCCAATCCACTTTGAAACATCATCTCGAGTTATTTTTGTTCCAACTTTCATTTCCTGGAATTTCTGGCTTCCATGGTATTTCTTTCTTTTGCTTTTCAAGACAAAAGGCTTTCTCTGTGTAACCCTGGCTGCCCTGAACTCACTAGGCAGACCAGGCTGGCCTCGAACTCAGAAATCCACCCGCCTTTGCCTCCCCATCGAGTCCTGGGATTAAAGGCATCCTCCACCACTGCCTACCTCATATTAATTTAAAAAAAAAAAAAAAAAAAGTATCACTGTGGTAACGGCATGGATTTACAAAGAAGAAGAGACCTCCCACCTAAACAACTGTTGAAGGGACACAATTGGTAACAAAGCCCAACCTGGTCACCAAGACAAAGTGTGTATTTACACAAGAATTTACATTGGGCTGTGCCCTTTTTTTTTTTTTTTTTTTTTTTTTTTATACATTTCTCTGCCACAGGAAGGTTTCTTAAATTTCAACACAATTTACAGATCTCACATATGTATGGTGGAGGCCATTTATTGGTGAAATCTGTTAACTCACCAGCCTGGAGAAAGCCCCTTTTGTTGTTTGGTTTATCACTTACAGCCTTTTTGGGGTGATGAGATGCACCATCAATATGTCATCTTATTTACTGTGGAAAAGCAGGACCTTTTCATTCCTTTCTCTGCACCTTGTTGAGCCCTTTGCTCCAATTTGCATGCTGGCATTATTAGTTTTATTTTTCTGAGTATGAAGTATATCTGCAAAATGAATGACTTCCAAGGCCTCTCAATGCTAGAATTTATTCCCATTAGTTTGGGGACTGCAGCAACTGTTGAAAATTCTAACACCTTTATTAAATGTCTGAGAACTTGATGTATTTGCAAGCTGTTTGTCAAGGTTTGAATCACCAAGGCACATGAAAACACACTGATAGGTAAGAGCCATTCTAGAGGTGATTTTTCGTCCCCTGATGTGTTGTAGTTAAATGATGCCAAGATTTTAATTATTTTTTTATTTTTTAATAGATTTTATTTTTAAATCACCACATAGTAATATATATATATATATATATGTGTGTGTATATATATATACACACACATATATACATACATACTTATGGGCTACAGGGTGACGTTTCAATGTGACGTTCATTGATTAGTCGGATCTAGGCTACTGGCATCTGTGACCTCAGATGTAAATAATTTCTTTGTGTTAGGAAGTACTTAGAAGTAGTTGATTCTTGCCAGCTAGGTATTCTTCTACAGGCCACCAGAAGCCATTCCTCCTACTGAACCTCACTGGTGCTCCTCTGCCCCTCCATGCCCACACTCTTTCCTGTTCTGATTCTCACTACCTGAGTCCCAGGCTTCTTTGAGATTGACTCTATCCTTGACATAGGAAAGCACTTGCCCTTGGAGGCCCGAGATTCCACTCAGCATAGCGATACCCAGTTCCGTGCATGGCAATACCAATGACAGAATGGAATTCTCTCTGCTAACTGACGATATTCTTTGACAGTTTCATACATGTACCCAACAGATACCGATTACTCTTTTCCTACCCTGGCCTACCCCTTTCCCACCATAGCTACTATCCCCGTTTCCTTCAGCTCCTTGGCCCATATCAAAAATTCCCAGGATCTTAACCTTAGAAGTCTCTTCTATCTTGACTTCAAAAACTGCACCTTGAACTTCATAACAGTGTTTCTAAAACTATCATAGTACCTTGTGAGCCCTGTAATATTAATGATTATAAGGGGAAAAGACAGGATCCTGTCAAGAAAATGCTGAGAATTCTGTGTACTGCTTAAGAAGATTACAGCTGATGGGAACCAGCAAATATTTCTTGGTTTATACTATTTTAAACAAGATGGAATTGGAAGGCACAAAATGCCCTCCTGAAAAGGCACAAGAATGCTACTTTAGAAGGCAGGGGACATGGATTCCACTACTCGTCCCTTTGTTATCTGTGGTTTTTAGTTCTCCCATCCAAAGATCTAGAGGGCAAAGTGATAAAAGAATATCCGGTTCCGAGATTTTATAATTGGTCTCAAAGGACGTTTGAATGTATTAAAGAAAGCAAGCTCTCCCCTTGCCACAAACTCAGGGTTTGAGTAAAATCTTCCCTGATGCTAGGTTGATTTTGCTCCCTGTAAGTAAGGAGGGCCTTTGCGTCTGAACTTGGGTATCTGTCCAAGGATGCCTGGGATGCACTGGAAAGGTTCAAGCTGAAATAATGGGGAAATTTGCAAGAATTACTAGATCGATGAAATACTTTATATTGCTTCTCCCCTCGAATCTCTCAGCCTCAGATCCCAGATCTTATATTTTTGCATCCTGGAAAATATATCTAAGAGAGTTTTACTTGGAATATGCTTCCCCATGGAGCTGGGCATGCTTTCTTCGGAAAGTACAGTCATGGCTCAATCCTCCTGCCATACCTCAGACCTCAGCACCATAGAGCAGCATCTGTTACACTCCCTCACACTTTGCTGTTGATGAGAAGCAAAACAAGCAGTGTTTTCTCTCTTTACACAACAGAAGGTAAACCAGTGACGCCATTGTAAATAGTGCTGTGTACCAACAGGAGTTAAAAATAAACTCATCCCACTTGAAGTCTATTTTTTTTCCAAGCTATGATATGGCAAAAACAAATAGCTCTTGATTGCTTTTAAGTCTCTCCTGGGTGGGGTAAGGAAAATGTCGGGTGTTTGACGTTTAACTTCATGCTACAAATTTAGTTCTCAGGCATCAAGGTACTTGGCTTTGCCCTTTAAAAATCAATAGATTATTTATAATCCCTGACATGAGCAAAAGTTGGAACGGCATCCCTAATAGTATCTCTTTCAGAATTAAGATTTTAATAGTTAAACTCGGATGACATTCTGACAACTATTAACAGTGGTTATACAGAGATAACACAATAGTAAATGTGATATTGGGCATGCTGTGATACTAATTTACCAAATCATAGATGGAACTTCCAGTCAAAGGTGTAATGATATTAGCATCAGTAATTGTCATGAGTGAGCTAAGGCTTGTGAAGGCTCATAAAGGATGATTTACAAGCAAGGAAGAACGTCCTTGCCATATGGGCTGGGTTTGATTACAGCTCTACCATCCTGCCTTCTGGATAAATGAGAGTTCTTTCAACCTCAGTGCCGTCTAGGCAGGGACAATTCCATAGCTTTCTGATTGGGTGCTTCATGAACTCGAGCTGAGTACACATAGAGTGTGCAACCCCCTTCACCTACTGCCCCAAGTGGCTAAGTTCTGTAGAGAAACAGTGCACATAGAGTGTGCAATCACTCTTAGCTACTGCTCCAAGTGGCTAAGTTCTATAGACAGAAACGTCAACACTTCCTTGACTGTTGGGAGTCCCACTGCACTATATTGTGTCTTCTATATTGTAGACTTTCACCTGTTTAATTTATCTATTATTTTTCTGCCCTGATCCTGCAGCCATACTGTAGTCTAAAATCTCAGAAGCTCCCATCGCTTCCTTTTTTCTTGGAACTGAGCTGAATTTCAGTTTCTAAGGGTACGGAGAAACACAGTAACACAGTTAGTTGTACAGGGGCTCATGTTTGATTCTTTAACTGGGGACATTCAAAACCAGCTTGGTAGTGGGTCTCTAGCAACTCTTGAGTTACACATGCAGGATCCCTTTCTGCGTGCACTAACAAAACCATGTATCTGCTCAGAGCTCATCAGCTTGCCTGCCAAGAATGCCCTGTTACAGGCTCACAAAGAAGCATGCCGGGGTGGATACGGCTTTAGTTCCTCCTCCTTGACCCAGCACTGGAGTGAGGTCAGCTTTCAGCTTACTTTTGGCCCTTTCCCATTTGACTGATTACAAGCAGTGGTTTGTCTTCTACTTACTAAACTCTTTCTCCCAACTGCCAGGTTTGTTGTATTGTCCTGTTAGGGAGGCAGAATGTTTTTAATATGGAGTAAGTTACCTGATTGCATATCTGAAGGAAATTCACATGCAAAATTGCCTTAAAGAAAAACAATTTTACTGCCTTTATTGGTATTGACAATAGTGGTATTGATTTTTATCCTCTCCATACTTTGTATTATTTTTTCCCAGTAACAGGAAATAAAAATATTATCCACATAAACTCCTTAGGCTCATGACAATTCAGAAGTCTTGATTCCGTGAGTATTTTATAAATGTTGGATTACATACTCCCCCCACCCCCCTTTACAACACTACAGCCTGGGCCGGAGAGATGCTGAAGTATTTAAGGTCACCCTCTGTTCTCACAGTAGGCCCAGGTTTGGTTCCCAGCACCCACTGGGCAGCTCACAGCCATCTGTAACCTCAGCTTCCTTCCATCTGATGCTCTGTTTGGGGCACCCATGGACTCACACATGGTACATGCATGTATGCAAGTAAATATACATATTTTATATATAAATATTTTATACATAAAATAAAAATAAATACTTTAATGGACTAGAAATGAGATATCTAAACACACACACACACACACACACACACACACACACACACCCCTCTACCAGTATCTCTCTATGGTCCCATCCATCTGTTTAAATTTTTTTCTATGCCCAATCTAGTTTTCTAACCACTTTAATTCTAGACTTCTGAAAAGGGTGTTTTACATTATAGAAGAATTACCTAGAAGTAGTGGCTTATAAAACTGCAGGTTCCTCACTGAAGCACAGCGGCACAGAGAGACAGCTGTTCTTAGTGAGAACCTTTCATTGTAGATATGATTTTTTTTTTCCTGCCTTTTAAGCTTTAAGTAATAGCATAGGCAATGGGGCCAGTTTTGGTTTTGTTTCTTCCTTTGTTTGTCTTTATACAGAAAGGGTCTATATAAACAGTGTTAGGTTTCGGGAGGTGCGTCTGCCTGGAAATGAGCTCAAGCTGGACTATAGAAAGATTCCTGGCAGTTAAATAATAGCCAACATTGCTCAGAAACTTGTGAAACAGGTCGTGTCCCCCCAAAGGGGTCATTTTCCCTTGCCCCTGGTAGAAAGGATTTATGGTTGCCTCCCTGCTGATGTAAACCTGTGCTTGCATATCTACGTCCACGCTGGCTCCTACAGTTCCTATTTACAAATACCCATTATACATCTCAAAGTCCCCACACTAGCATCTCGGCCCTTTTCAGCCCTCCAGGTTTCCCTCTTCCCAAACCCTAAATTCCCAGGCCCGTACCACCCCAGGAGCTCCCCTCCCCCAGCTACTCATCCTCGGTGTCACCAAGCTACCCTTACTATTCTCTTAGTTTCCACTATTCTTTCTCTCTCCCATGACTCCCTAGCCCTGGCTATGTCCGGTCTAATTTTCGTCTTTGCTCTAGATCATTCCAGATGCTTCTGGATGCTCTCTCTACAATAAAAAAAACCCTCCCCCTAATGGAGCAGTCATTGGGCAGTTTCTTCACTGTGGCTCTCACCTATAAACAGAATTCTTATAGTAAAGTTCATATTATACAACTGCTCCCATTAGCTTGGAATAAGAAGAGCATTGTACCTTAACTTGGGAGATCTTGTACCACACATTCCCGTGTCTGGTAGTGAGTGAGCTTTTCTTGCCTGCTAAGAATCCCCTTTCCTTCAGGTAGACAAAAGCACTTACAGAAGCCCTCCTCCTCTGAGCCAGGTAGTTTTTCTCAGGCATTTCTAAGGGAGTGGGCAGCAGGAAAGGAGGAGTACAAAACAAAACAAGGCCTGCAGTCTCAGACCAGAGCCTGGCAACCCTAGGTGAGGGTCTCCCCTGACTCCAGCCTTCTACAGAACTCCGGGTGCCTGGAAGGCACTGTTACAAGGATTACACTGCTCCCTACTGTGGCTGGAATTCAGCAGAATTGCCCTGAAGCTAGAGAAGCAAGCAGTGCTGGCTACTAGAATTTAATTGTTCTGCACTCTGTGTATCCAGGGATCTCAGCTCAACAGTTCTGCAGAGATAGACACACGTTTCCCAGTGTGAACACACACAACCTGCAGTTTCCCATCTCCACTTCCTACATTACCATAGCCAGTCTGCTGTCACCAAAATGAGGCAGCTTAGACACATTCTTATTAATGGCATCTGTGTTTTATTTGGATTTCCTTTCTTCGCACCTAATGTGCTTCTCTGTATCTGTTATTCCATAAAAAAGAGGCCATATTGCTTCTACTCATTACTTCTCAGGCTCCTCTCTGCTGTAATCACACGTTTTCCTTGGTTTCCATAAAGACCTTGATGGTTTTGAGATGCAGACCTGTAAGAATTGTTGGGACATGTCCCTTGAGACTTAAGGCAAAACAATGTATTCTGGGGAGGAAGGACACAGGGACAGACGAAGAACCTCCTCCGTCATTGCTTCCTGTCAAACATATTTGCTTTCCATGTCATTTCTCCTTGATTACCTGGCTGACATGGTATTTGTTGCCTTTCTCCATCAAGAACTTGTTACTTGTTTTAGGAGGCCACCAGACACGAGTAACTCTTACTGTGAAGTACTCAATCGTCTCCTTGTTTTAAAACTTCTTTTGCACCAGAGATTTTTCTATTCAACTATTTCCCACCATCTATGTGTGTGTGTGATGAGTTAGCACTGTTTGCTTTCAACTTTGGGTTAAAACAAACGTGAGGCAAATGGTTTTGCATCCAGGCATTCAAATTTTGCCTCCTATAGCACTATCAGTTGACGCCCAGAGCTCTTCCTTGCTTTTTGCCTGAAATGATCCAGGTTCAGCCTATATATTTATTGCCTAGACCTGAGAATCGGCCATTTATCCAAGTAGGTCTTTGTGTCTTTGTACTGTCTGGTTTTTCTGCGTCAACTTGGCACAAGCTAGAGTCATCAGAAAGGAAGGAGCCTCAGCTGAGGAAACTCCATGAGTCCCAGCTGTAAGGCATTTTCTTAAGTAGTGATAGACGTGTGAGGGCCCAGCCCATGGTGGGTGGAGCCATCCCTGGGCTGGTGGTCCTGGGTTCTACAGGAAAGCAGGCTGAACAAGCCACAGGAAGCAAGCCAGTGCCCAGCTGCCCTCTGTGGCCTCTGCATCCGCTCCTGCCTCCAGGCTCCTGCCCTGTTTCAGCTCCTATCCTGACTCCCTTTGGTGATGAACAGCAATGCTGAAGTGTAAGTCAAACCCTTTCCTCCCAAACTTGCCTTCTGGTCATGGTGTTTTGTGGTTACAATAGAAACCCTCAGACAATCATTTCACTGGAGATCTCAGTTAAAACCAAGATGTAAGTTCATGTAGCAATATTTCTAGGCCCTCACAGCTACCAAATGAATTCTCCAGAAAAATGAAATCTATTATGTTATGTGTGTGGTTACACATGAGGCATTGACTCTCATGATTCAAGAGGCTAGGATTCATAGTTTGCTATCTACAGCCTAGAGTAGGAATGCAGGTGTGGAGTACAGGATATTACTAAGATCCCAGAAGATGACGTTGGTTTCACTGGGGAATTGTTATAAGCTTGACCCAGAATCCTAAAGGGGAAAACCTTCAGGTAAGCTGCTATCAGTGGGGGTCTGTAACCTGACCTCACAGAGTGCTCTCTCTCACTCTCTCTCTCTCTCTCTCCCTCTCTCTCTCTCTCTCTCCCTCTCTCTCTCATGCGGAGACCAGACTTTGACTGGAACGGAACCCTGAGTACCACTATTTGCATGGCCATATTTGACTAGCCCTTATTTTCATGGCAGAGTTTCCATAAGATAAAATTGCATGCCCTGTGCTTCCCTGCTGCCTCAGACTTACACTGGTCTGTCTGGACTGCCTTCCTTTGTACAGTTTGACAAACCTACCGGTAAACTCCACACTAAGACAGTCACCCTATCAGCACAAGTACTTTTCCAAAATGGAGACCTCCCACAGCTTACAGCTCTCCCCTTACAGGAGGGTACCCTACTCACCGGCCAGCCATCTGCCGTGTTGAAGTGTGCGCATTATAAGGCTTCCTGTTCTTATTTGGGTCTGACTGATCAATCCAGTTACTGACTGCCAATCTCTTTCCACTCAGGTATTGATCAACTACAGTTGGTGTCCAATGGTCTGAGTCCAAAGGTCTGAGAATCAGGGGCCATATGTCTGCATCTTAGTTTGATTTTAAATACAAACCTGAGACCCAGGGACCCTGATGTGTAAGGGCGTATTATGGCTGCCTCAGTCTGTGGCTGACTGCATGAGTAATCTCTTGATGGCCAGGATGAAGTTTTCAGTGTGTGTCCGTGGAAGGCTGTTCCCTGCTTTCCCTCTCTACCTAATTCTGACCTCTGCTTAGATTTATAAGTACAGTCCATCGAAAAATAAAGAGCAAAATCAAACGTCCACCTATGTGTCACAGACTGCTCTCTGGTTACCACTTTTTCCGAGTTCCAAATAAACACCTTCAGCTGACTGCAGTGAAGACCTATACTCCACCCGCTTAAGAGGATTAAGCAGGATATGTCAGCCTGGTCAAAAGTTAAATAAAACAATGTACAAAGAGCACCCCCAAGGAATAATCTCTCTTAATCTCCACTGAGTTCTCCATTCACTCATGTCTTAATTTATTAGCTATTTCCATGTCTCCCCTGAATGTACTCTTTCTGATGTTACAACGGCCTCCCAGTTCCCATACTGAAAAAATATATTATTCATCTGATGCCATAGTCTATTCCTTCCTCCCAGACAGTTTTCATTCATTGTATTGACATCATTTCCTAAACCGTCACTGTCATTCACAACAAAAGGCTCCTTCTAAAATGCATGGTTTGTTACCAGCATTTGGTATAAACAACTCCTCGAGTCCCTATGGGAGTAAGGATCAATGTAGACAGCTTGGCACGCTATCCAAGGGCTTTTGTACAAACCTGACCTGTGATACCAAGTTTTCTACCTCTCAGTCCATCCCAAGACCTAACTTTATCTATCATTAACTTCTTTCAGTTTTCTACCTCTCATTCCACCATCCTAAGGCCTACCTTTATCTATCATTAACTTCTTTGATTCTTTGTGATCAGTTATTGAAAGCCAACCAGTGATGCAGTGCATGCCACAGGAATAAAAATGAAAAATGTCAGGGTAGTTGCTGAGCATCCTAGACCAGAATTTGGCAGTTACTATAAGTGTGAATAGATTGGGAAGGTTGGCCCAGCGAGGGACCCACTTGCTGTGAAAGCACAAGGACTTGCATTTGGATCTAAAAGCCTGGCAAGGGAGCCTGAGCCATTACAATGCCAGCATCTGGGAGGTAAAGACAGGGGCTCTCCAGATCAAGTTGACTTCAACTACCAGGTTTCCTGAAATGTGTGGTTACTATTGAGAGTACTTTATAGGAACCCAAGCTTACTAAGATACAAGGTGTATTCTAAGAGATTCATATAAAGTCCCTGACAGAAGGGAGAAGGGACAAGTCCCCCAGAGCACATGGGAAGTGGGGGGGCAGCGAATGGAGAGAGAAGTAGGAGAAAGAGAGGGGGAGGAGAGGAAAGCACATGCGACTAGGAAGATTGAGTCAGGGTAGGAATAGAAGACAAGAGAGAGAGAGAGAGAGAGAGAGAGAGAGAGAAAGAGAGAGAGAGAGAGAGAACACATAAAAGAGGGAGCCATTATTGGTTTGAAGAGAAAACTGAACCTAAAAAAGGTCTAGAGACCTACAAGACTGCTGCCAACTAACAATTTGAGCATCCGTAGAAAGGCTACCATAAATGCCCTTCCTGGATAGTGAGATCAACAACTAACTTATCCATGGAGCCCTCATCTAATACCTGTTGGAAACAGAAGCAAACACCCATACCTAAACATTGAGTCGAACTAGAATCCAGATGCAGATGGAGAGGACAAGACCAGGTTGCAGAAACACATAGAGACAGCTAACCTGAACAAGGGGGAGCTAACGGGCTCCCCAGACTGATAGCTGGGAATCCAGCATGGGACTCTCAGGCCCCCCCCTGAATATGGGTCTCAGCCAGAAGGACTGATCAGTCTAAGGGACCTCAGACAGTGGAACCAGGATGTATCCCCCCGGTGTACAAAAGAACCTTGGGAACACATCCCCCATGGAGGGATACTGCCTTAACCTAGAGACAGGAGAGAAGTCCTAGTCCCTACTTCAAATGACCTGACAGACCTACATGACCCCACCTGGATGGCATTGCCTTGCATGTGGAATTGGGGTGGGGGGATGGGAGGGGAGGGTGGTCAGGGTGCATGTGAGGGGCAGAGAGGGTAAAAGGGAGGGAGGGAGGGGAGGAGGAAAGGAGGGAGAGAGAACTGGGATCGACATGTAAAATAATAAATTAAATAATAATAAAAAAAGAAACCCAATTTCCTGAGTTGTCGAACATCATTTCTCACTAAGAAATCCCCAAATTAGGAGAGGCCCTTTTCCTTTTGTCTCTGTAGTGGCTCTCAGACTTGGAAACAGCATTAACCTTCTAATGACAATTCTTTAAGGCTGATTGGTGATTGCCAAAGCACTCAAATTAGTCTTTATCTTTGAAGCTTTTGCTTATTTCCAGCCTTCATTTTTTTTTCTCGTTTAAACAATGACCATAAATAAATAAATTCCATGATAAATAGTTGTGATGCAGGAGATGGCAACACACACACTTTTTTTTTTTTTAAAAAAAAAAAAGAACAGTTTTAGATTTTCATGTGATAACTTCAGCATTTTAATATTTTATATTTAAATGCATACATTGTCTCAATGTGTCTCTTCCCACTTTGGGTGGCAAACAGAAAACTGTCGCGTTTTCCAGGTTAAATTTATTCTTATAGGCTGGTTGTCTCCCAAGTATCTTTAGTCAAGAGACGGAGAAGCTTGATTTGGTCTCCTAATTCTTTTCTATGTTCATTCAAACGAAGGGAAAAACTGCACCGGTTCAATTGGGTTGCCTCCCATAACAAATTGCTCTCCTAGCTCAGTGAATTTTCTCTTTAAACATTTCCCACTAAGCTCGAGATTTTTATATTAAAGATCCTAATTTGGTTTTCCAGTTCACTGTCTTACTGACTAAATATATTTATGCGGCAAGATGCTTAGGTCTAAAGTTTTCCTCCTTCCTTTATAGAGACCCAATTTGCTGCCTTTATCCTCCATGATCTGTTTCCATAAACAGGCTACAGTACAGAGGTCAACAGTGAGAGCCCAATATCCTGAAATAGGGCACATGATTAGCATTTAATGTGCCACCATTTTTTTTTTTCCTCATTCGGGGATAAAATAAAGCTCACTCGGACTCACTTGGAGGTAAGATGCAATAATATTTTATTTTCTGTACGGAACAAATGCATGTGCTGAGAGCTGGGGACCTAAATGCTTTTGCTCTTAAAATGAATTATATATGGGTCAAGCATCCCCACTGTATCATATACCTCTAGAGAAAAACAATAGAGGGTTCCTGTAAAAAAAAAAAAAAAAAAAAAAAAAAAAAAAGTATTTAAAACAGGGGGGTTGAGGGGAGCTTAGGATGCCAAGTGGGCCATCTATAGACTGTTTTTAGATTCATGATAGGCCTCTGCAGTCAGGATGCCAGCTGCCCCGTGCTATTGGGCCATTAGGCCTAAGTCCCTGACCACAGGGACCATTACTGAGAACTAAAGGACCGTCCATTTTCAATGACTGTTGATTGCTTTGCGGCTCTGCTGAGAACTTCCAATTACAATGCCAGCTAGCAGGCACACACCAATTCGCAGGGCCCTGCCTCGTGGCCTGTCTGGCTCTCTCGGCAAAGCCACTAAACAGACAGTTTTTAATATGGCTGCAGGCTACTCTTGCTCTCAATAGATTTAAGCCAAACATACAAAACCGGGGGTGCAGAACCTGTGTCGGTTGTCAAGAAAAACCTACAATACACAGAATTAATAAAAAAAAGAAATATGTACAACTGGGAATACATGGTAGCATGCTGCTGCCTACCATGCATGTGTATGTATGTATGTATATATGTATGTATGCATTTATATATATTCTAATGTAAAATATACATATGTGTGCACTTATATCTTTTACACATACACACATACATACTTAATATAATGCATTTTTAAATTATTTTTAATGGTCAATAGAAATATAAGGGTTAACATCAGAAGCTATAATTATGTAAGTAAAATATCACACTTTCAGATTTATTTGCATGTTTTCTTTGGTTTGATTTTCCCTCAGGAAATGAACAGATTGTAATAAAATTAAAATAATTAACTGCTAAAGTGAATTCTTCTCATGTAAATTTTATTATTTAGCCTTTCTCAAAATAATCTTTGTTATTTGTCACCAACACTTTCTTGCTCCACACTCTTTATTCTAGTTGGATTATTTACTACATTTACACTCATTTCTTCCCCCCCCCCCGAGAATTTCCATAAATCCTCCTCTTTCACATTTCTGCATCCCTTTGGTGTGTATTATCTGGAACTCAGTGCCTAAGGTGGAAATGCACGGACCCTTCTAGCAGTTAGGCTATGGTGCCAAATGTGACCAGTTCAAAATATAGCTAAAGATATTCATAGAAATAAAGAATCAAATATTCATGTGAAATTTCATTGTAACAAACCATGAAGAGAAAGCCCTTCGCCTCATTCAATTCATATTCACTTGCATCAGTCTGCATGTTAGTTGTTAGGAGTCACTGTGGCCCTTCTGTGCTGCGGAGGGCCATGGACACATCCTCATGATCAGAAGGTAACAGACATCAACTATGAGGACTGGTAGCCATGCACAGTAGCTCATACTCACAGCCATTGATCAAACAGAGACAATGCCTTCCCACAGGAGACTGGTCAACAAACACTAGTGCCTTCCACGTGTTTTTCTCTCCCTAAACCTTCTTGAATGATAAGTTCATTCAAGTAGTCCATTTGATAAATATTTACCCTACGCCTATAACTAGATTTTACCTGCCATTCTCCATTCTAGGATGATGGATGACAGTAACAAATGTGAACATGACCTGTAGGATTTCTGTCCCCAAAAAGCAGCCATTGAGTGACATCTTTCCCCTAACCATTTGCTCACAGCTTAGACACTCAAGTTGGAGCAAAGCTACCCCCAAAATGGGTCTCAGTTTCCACATAAAGACAGAGTCTACCCACTAGAGTTGTGAGGCCATCAATGACTTCATGCACAGAGAGTGACGAGAACCTCCAGATTCCTTGGAGTGCGCCTTTGTTTGGTCATTGCTCACTTTCTCTGCCTACCTGCCTCCGCCCCAAAGCCATTCACGTTCAAATCTGAATCTCTCGGTAATTATTCGTTGAATAGATGGATACAAGAAAGAAGTGCGACACCCAAAATCTTCTAAAGATAATGTTATTCTTTGAAATCTGCCTCTGCTTGACTAATTTGCTTTGATTTTCATTTCCTTTAGCACACAATGCTGAACAGGGTCCTTATATTTGCCAACGTCTGCCTTTTGGCCCCTAAAATGTGTGCTTTCATCATTAGTCGGCTAATGAATAAGAGTTCAGTCATTGCTGGGGAGACTTGAACTCAGAAAGAAAAAGGTTATTCTTTTCACTGTAATGAATCTATTTATACGAGACTAGACCATTATGTCTTTGGTGTGAAGTCTGTGCATTTTGAATGGTTTCTTGAATTTTGTTCTTTTCCTTTTCTTTAAACAAGCCATTATTATCCTTTCACTCATTACTTATTCTTTGTGGGAAAAAAAAAAAAAAAAAGAATTTTCCCCTCCTCCCTGAAGTCCAAGTCAGCACAGTTTCTGACTTCTCTGAGCAAAACTACATTGTCTTCAACAAAGAATTTGGTGGCAACGTACTTAAATTAGACTCAGTTTATAAATTCTCCCAAATGGAGAGGACTCACTAAATTTTTCCACTCAAATAACAACCAGGGGTGTGGGTTAGAAGATAAACTCTCAGAGTCCAGTTTACGCAGACCAGGGAACGGAAGGATGCTGTCTGCTGCATCTTGGAATTGCCAGCCAGAGGTAGTTATGGATTTAAACCTGACCTGGTCAGATTTACGTCTGAACAGAACAGTTCATGAATGGAGTGCAGACTTGATTTGAGAAATTCAAGAGAGAATATAAGAAGATGTAGTTATAAAAGATTGGGTAAGACCTGAAGATCAGGTTGATTTTAAATCCAGGAAGGGAGGAATTTGACAAGAAAGTTGGTAGCTGAAATCTACAGGATTCAAGTATGGATTTGGAGGGTGATAAGTCAAAGTTGAATCTAGGATGTATTGCCTAAGTAGCTAAGTGGATAATAAAGAGGTGAAATATTTGAAATGAATCCCTTTTATGTAAGGTACACTTTATTTCTTAATGTATAACACTAAAACAAAACAATTCTGCCTATAATTATGAACAGGATACAATTCCAAAGCAGTCTTTTTTTATTATTATTAATTACTTTAAGCTCAAAAAATAAGAGGAAAAAAAAGGCAAACAGAAGTTTTTTTATGATTAAACTGAATCAGTCATTTGTAGAAATATATGGGAATAACTCATAATTGAAGCTAAGACATGAATTAGGTGAGTGTCTCATGCTAAGTTCTTTAATGCCTTATTGGTAATGGAACCAGAACAACTAAGCTTGTTCTGTAACTACACTGCTCTGAAGAAACAGAAAATTAAACAGCAAATTATCAATCTAACTTAATGGCATGGCAGTGAACTAGCCTTCATGTTTGTTTCTAACTGTTGGTGTTCAATTTCTACCAATGCTCCAAGACTGGCTGACTTAGAGTCTACTTCATTTGGCTTGAGGATTCTGTCTATACAGGACTCCCACACATGACAGGAAAATTAAGACATTGTATTTTTTAACCTAAACACAATTGTATTCCTTATAAACCCCAGTGATACCTCAGTTACCAGGTAAGCAAAGGAAGGAGAAAGACATAAGGTAAGTAGCAGCAGGAAAGGGACACGAATCTTCTTATCCTGCCTGGGTTGGCTGTTCTAGTTCTTGAACCCAGAGAACAAAGATGAACAATTGCATATGTCAAACTCTTCACTGTTTGCCACAACTTACTTTTGTAGGTGTTTTTCCTGCCATTTAAAACAAATGTGCTCATTTAAAAATTGGAGAAAACACAAATGAAATATACTGAGTGTCTTTGTGCATCTCACACGTGACTTATGGAGAGCAAACGGCAAAGACTTTGGCGTCACAGCTAGGTGAAGGGTCACAGTCCCTTCTCTTTCCCAGATGTAGTCTGGGCAGTGGAAGACATCAAGGAGACTCCTAGACACTACAGGACTGACGCACACATGAACTCTCTAATACTGTGGCAGAATGCACAGGGTCCACAGACACCAAAGCCAGATGGGGCTCCAATGCTCACAGGAGAATTGAGCAGAAGCCCCAACCCAGGCGCTATTGACAACTGGCAAATAATTACAAAGGAAAAACATTACCTTTCTCCAATGGAATCTCACTTAAGGGCAGTCCCCATGCCCAACACAAAAGGAATCCAATGCTAATGGAGAGGGGTTTTTGCTTTGTTTTGTTTTTGTATTTATTAGAAAAGCTCAGCCACCAGCTTAGGCTTGCCCCACATAAATTGACCCCTTTCTCTTCACCTTCATGTTGCCATGTGACTTGTGGCTTTGACCTCTCCTCCTGCATTCCTTGCTCCCTCTCTTCACCAGGCTGGGAGCTCTTTCTGTCTGGAAGTCCCTGCTATACCTCCAGCCTAGCTATTGGCCAATAGCTTTTATTTATTTATGCATTCATTCATTCATTCATTCATTCGTTTAACTCTACATACCAACCACAGTTTCTCCTCCCTCTTCCTCCCCCTCATCCACCCCTCCTCTATCTCCACTTAGACAGGGTAAGGCCTCCCATGGGAATCGGCAAAGCCCGGCACATCGAGCTGAGGCAGGAGCAAGCTCCTCCCCACTAAATCAAGGCTGAACAAGGTACACCACCATAAGGAATAGGTTCTAAAGGGTCAGCGCATGCAAATCTTTTTTTTTTTTTTCTCATTATGTTTTATGAGAAAAAAATCCATTTGCAATTTTTAAAAAGAGAGACAGATTTCATATATTTGGAGAAGTTAATGAACTCACCCAAGGGCATATATTCAGCCGCGTCCAATTCACTAGAACACAGCACACATTCATACATAGACATAGCTAAACTTTAGAACAGTAGTCTTCTTTCATCGGTCTAGTTTTCAACTGGTATTGAAGACGTGTAAACATCAAAACCAAGCAAGGTAAAGTTGAAGTTTATTGCCCATATCTAATTGAAACTAAGACACACGTGCGCCCATCTGTACATGGACTGCCCCGGAATTTTAAACACAGGCGATAGAAACTAGTTTTATCTATTAGCACTGTAAAATGTATTGAAAGAGAATTGATTAGTATGCTATTCCACTGTACAAGAGAAGGAAATAAAGTCCTTAGTAATAACGGAGAAAGTCACACGAATCAAACCAGCTGAGTGGAGATGGGGCTCACCTGGCCCACAGAGCAGGGGCACCTGGACCATCTATGATTTACACAGCTTTCTCCCCCAGTAGGCTTTCCCTGTGTCCCCGGGGGCTGCACTGATGGCCTCCACACTGATCTCTGTGGGCTTCGGCATTGAGCTGTGGTAGCCTGTCGAAGCGAGGGTGCTATTAGGCACTGCCTAGACTTGGTCACCTGAGGCAGACTCTGTCTCTCCCATGTAGCAGAGGAAAGACTTTTAAGACTTGGAACAGTCTCTCACTACATAAAAAGACAGTTGATTTTCTCAGTGCACAAACAGCAACAATCAGGCAATGGGGCACTTGTTCGCAATTCAAGCTCACCATGCCTCCTCAGCATACATTGTCAGCAGCTGGTGGAAGCCAGCCGTGGGTAGAGGTAGAGACTGAGGGGCGGACTTACCGGATACGGCAGCAGCGGTGGATGGAGCATCCAGGGAGCCTGGGTTGGAAAAGTGACCCAGTGGAAGGTTGCAGGGTCTCGGCGTATCTCAGACTGCCACGGGCAGGAGGAAATGCCAGGAAAACCTGCCGGGTCACAAGCACCACTTTTATGACAAAAGGCCAGGGGGACCTTGGCGGATTTCATGGCAGGCCAGGGTGACTGAGGTGGGGGACAAAGACACCAGACAGACAAAGCTTAGTGAGAAGTTCTACTAGAAAGGGAAGGGGGCAGGTGAGAAGGAAAGAGAAAAGAGGTAAAGAGACAGAGAGAGGACAGAAGAGAAGAGGGCGGAGACAGGAAAAGTCCTGCCTGCCCCAGGGGAACCTTGGGGAAAGAGCGTAAGTGAACGTGAACGTAAGTGGGTAAGTGGGCGGGGGTCTTTCTTTAAAAGGAGTCCTTTGCACCTGGCTGGCATAATGCCTGAATCCTTACACCTGGAGGGTTTTTTTTTTTTTGGTTGTTGTTTGGTTTTGAGCTGAGTTAATAATACATGTAGAAAACCATTCGGTGACAAGTATTTTTAATTGGCCTAGCGATATATATATATATATATATATATATATATATATATATATATATATATATATATGGGAATTTAAGGAAACTTTGTAACTCAAGAACAACTATTCCTAATAGCCATAAGGCAATCAAGGCAATCATGTCCTACAATTAGTCAGGCAAGTGACTCATCATATTCTAAAGGGCTAAGAAAGGGCGGGCAGGCCATTAAAAGTTGGCCATGCACGGTCTGCTGAGGTGACTTGGTGATGAGGGTGCTTTCGTGCGCACATGATGACCAGGTCTCACGGGGTGGCAGGGGAAGAAGCCGGCACAGACACGGTTGTTCGTTCTCTGACTCGCTGGCATACACGTCTTCACTGAGGAAGCTGGCCACACCGTGTCCACGCTAGGATGCAGTGACTGATAAGAGCTGGTGTTCAGCTCTTCTCCTCTTTACACAGTTCAGGACCGCCAGCTCATGAAATTGCACCACCATCATTTTAGAGCAGATCTTCCCATATCAATCTACAAAGTCCTTCCCAGACATGCCCAGAGATTTATCTCCAAAGTGACCTGAGGTCCTGTCAAATGGACAATCACCATGTCATTGCAGTGATATAAAGTGTATAAACCCAGTCTGCGTTGAAAGCAGATCAGTTAAAATTGACATGTACAACATATTCTCCATTTTTAAATCTTCTCGTACAGAGAACACTTAATTTTTGCTCTGATCACATATTATGTTTTCTCCCTCTATCAAATTAGGAATTAGGTTCTCTTATCATGAAGATAGTAGTAGGACCTCAAAGACAGGAAAAAGATAAACACCAATCTACTACATTCTGCCAAACCAGTATGCTTATGTATATGTGTATGCTTTTTTTTAAATATTTTACTAAGATAGGAAATAGATGCTTGAAAGATTCCGTGTCTAAAAATTAGAATTAACCCTTCCTGGAAAAGGATATGTATGTATGTTACATATGAAAATATGGAACATTAAAATGACAGTTGAAGACAAGCCCATCTTACTGAATCACTGGAGAGTGCCAATAGCCATCTTATGCACCGATTCTCCTTACAAGTGGATCAGGGACACCTTTGGGATTGATGTAGTTTGTGAGACACTTGGAATTTTATCCCCAAGGCAAGAGGAAGTCAACGATGGGTTTCAGACAAAGTAGTTTTGGTATCAAGAGAATGTTCAAAGGGCAGGTTAGAAGGCAAAGCAGGAGATGAGGCAGATTTCGTGGCAGCCGAGAGTATTGACAGCAGCAGGTACCATGCTTAGAACTGCTCAGATCCTAATGGCTGGGATTATGCACATGGCTCATGAGGAGAGATGAGAGAGAAAGCGAAAGAGAATCCTGACATATAGCTTGGGACTTCCTGACTCTTGGGTGTTCTGGGTCCTTTAGCTGTGACCTTGTGTTCCCATCATGTCAGTTCCTCTAAATCCCACAAAGCTTTCTCACAGAAGCCTCAGCAGCTGGCGTGCCACAGTGGTTCAGGAGGTCCCGGCTTTGGCCCTATGTTAGACCCAGGGGCTTGTAAGACCTGGTCCTCAGCGCATTAGTGAGCCTAGCCTTCCAGATTGTCTTGGAGTTACCTCTATGTGCCTATTTCTTTTAAAATGCAAAAACCAAGTATGCCATCTTCTGCTGTTGCACTCAGAGGCCCTGCCTAACCTAGGATGCTTGTGAATACTCTCCCTCCATGCTGCCTTCCCTTGAATTTTTTGCTTACCTACAACCACTTTCTTCAGCCTTTGGAACGAATGAGAAATAACAGGCCCTTTTCAGTAATTTCAAGAATGAGACAACAGAGGCCAGCAACTACCCAGCACATCTGCAGGGCCTGTAGTTTAGTCTGAGAAGTGAAGTCTGCAGAATCATAAAGCTATTATAGAGAATAATGGAGACCAGTTACCTGCATCTCCTCCAGGCAAGTACCTGAGGGGGAAGGAGAACCCGTGCTTTCCAGAGAGGAGAATGTATCTCCTCGTGTCAATTAGACCTTCCCTGAATTATTGACCATGGCTACAGATAATTTATTTAAAACATTGCAATGCACTTACAAGTGCACAGAAGGCAAACACAGCTTGTTTATAACTCATGCAGGCATTTCCAGCAAGGCTATTCCTAAATCCTCCATTTTTATGTCACTGGCATATTCTGGGCAGAAGCCAGGATGTCCTAGTGTTTCAGAGGATGCAATTATTTGGTCAGTTTTCTTCTTCTCCTCCTCCTCCTTCTTTTGGAAACGCCTACACAGTTCAAGAACACTTCTCATCTGACAGTGAAATTTAACAAAAGGCTTGAGAGAAGCCCCAGCTTTATTCCAGGGTCGTCTCTCACAGGATGCACTTGTCACATTCATTCAATGTTAAGGGATCTGACTGTGCCCGTTAGGGAGAATGAAAAGCGCAGCCTGGGCTCCAGCGAGCTGGGTGGAGGCAGGCACGCAGAGTAGAGGATGGGTGGCAACCAGGGTGTGTCCGCCCCCGCCCTTCTCAGAGCAGTGCATGTTTTCGCAAGGATGGCCAATGCAACCTCGCAGTTGCCATCGTTACTGCATTGTGCTCTCCCAGAGAGGGACCCCAGGATCTAGCGCATGCTAAGCAAGCACCCTACCTCCCAGCTCCATCCCAATCCTCAAAAATGGTTTTGGTTTAACAGAGAACACCACGATCTAGTAAACAGGAGTGGGGATGTGGTCCATGCATCCTTCAAAGACAGCTCGTCAGCTGTGTCAGCTGCAGTAGTCAGACAAACTCTTTGACAAGTTGGGGTGATGCTGATTGCTTCAGGTAATACTTTTAAAAATCAAAATAATGCATAAGAGACTGTGATGTAAAGTATGACCTTAGCTGGTTAAATCCTGCTTTTAGGTACAGAGCCCGTGGGGAAGGGATGATAGACAGTCATTTGAATGGAATGCTGCAAGCAGTTTCCTCATGCTTACTTAGTGTGTGCTAGACAACATGGCATGCTTTTTCAGTGTGCAGGTTTGTAGGCCCAACTCATTGCAAGTGGAGAAAACATCTTTTAGCTTCATATAAGGAAATTTAAATATCCAAGGAGAATCCTGGGAGACTAATGAGATCGTGAGAAAAGAAAATCTTATAACTAGATACAAACACATCAATTAGGCATGGCTACTTACCTACTATTCTAACATTTTCCTGAGTTGAAGTCCTTATAAATTATCTAGCACAAACTCAAACACACAGCAAAGGAAAAGAATAGTAAATTAAATTCCTGGGTTATAGCGTTAACAGAAACATTTATGTTCTTTTAAAATTGAGCTACACTCAGTGAAGGGAGAATCTAAGCCAAGATTATCTGTATTTTCTCTATCTAAGCATTATATACATTATTTTTTTCGAAATTGCATGGATCCTCTTGAAGTGTTACTGTAAGCATGTGGCAAAAGCACATTTTTATGATACAGTACCCTGATGGAAAACAAAACAAAAAAGCACAAGTTACATACATTAACTATGTAGAAGGTGTCAAACTTCATCTCTTAAATGCTAATAATCAATTCCGAGTGTGCACTCAGATAATTTAAGTACTTTGAATGAAAATAAGATTATGATAGGTTACCTATCAGTACTAATATTTGCGATAAAATAAAAAAGGATATACCACTTTCTTCTTTGTGAGACTAACTCACATTAATTAGAAAATGAACATGCTAACATGTGAATTGCTATTTAAAATAGCTTACACAAACTGTACCCTTTTAAGCCATCCAGAGATGTTTTGTCAGTCTTGTCAAATATCACCTTGAAATCTGGAAGTGATTCTTTAAGTAGATACTTTTTCCCAGCCAGATCCCCACGAACTCCTCTGAGCTCTTCTCCCTGCAAGCCGTAACTAGCGGGATCATCTGACGAATCTCAAGTTGAGCAATAAATGTTCCCAGCTGTAAGTAAAACTCAGCTATATTGTTTACTTTATTTTCTTTGACATCACACAGCTTTAGTGTCTCTGTTACAAGAAGATAATTTTTGAAAGACTTGTTATGTGCCATGTTCTGTTCTTCCTGCTGTACAGCTGCAGGCCAGAAGAGGGCGCCGGATCTCATCACAGATGACTGTGAGCCACCATGTGGGTGCTGGGAATTGAACTCAGTACCTCTAGAAAAGCAGCCAGTGCTCTTAACCGCAGGGCCATCTCTCCAGCCCTACAAGATCGTGAAGACTGAAAGAAACCAGTGTGAGAAGGTGGTTTCTGTAGTACGGGTGAGGATGGGAATTCTTTCTCTCACACAAGCGGAGCGGAGCTATTACACAGATTGACCTTTCATCTGTTACCGTTGCCTGAGAGACGCGTGGTTTGCCAATGTCTTGAGGGTGGATAATCTCTTGGACTTTTGAGTATTAGTAAGTAGCTTGTCTTCCTCTAGGCTCCTGCTTTGTCTTCTCTAAGGATTCTTCCCATCTTCATCGCGTTTGTGCTACGGCCCTGGCTTCTCTCTCTGTTTCCCCTGTAATCTTGCTCTGTACACACTCCTTTTCCAGAGCCAGAATGGAAGGGACTGCTTATCTCAGGGAGAGGAACTTTGCCCTGGGGGGCTGTTCTGGTCAGATAAGCAGACAGCTGCCGATTGGCTGGGGACAAGCTTGGCTCTGCTTCCGGGCTCTAACTGAGCTCAGTCCAGGAACACAGCCATGGTGGGCATGGGGAGCGAAGGAGCAGCAGCCGAAGCCTACAGTAACCGACGTTTGGGGTGGGATAAACATTTCAGGGACTGTAAACTGGGATATGTTTTGCTTGAATTGATCGTTTTTGTCACAGGTGTCTCTCTTTGGCTGCCGCTCTTCAGTATATTCCTAGTAGATTTCCAAAGGTCACTAAACAAGCCGTGCACGACCGACCTGAATTTTTGAAAACACCCTTCTCCCTTTGAAAGCCCTCCAACAATAGCCGCTGCTGGCAGCAAGCCCTCCTAAATCCCAACATAGTTCTTTCGTGAAAATCAGTCCAGCCTCTGGTGGGTTATATTTGTTAGGATTAATGCGTGGTGAACCTTGGCGGATTCCATGGCAGGCGAGGGTGACCGAGGCAGAGGAACAAACGTGCCAGGCACACAGAGCTTAGTGAGGAGTTTTATTAGAAAGGGGAGGGAGGAGGAGGTGAAGAGACACAGGCAGAGAGAGGACAGAAGAGAAGAGGGAGACAGGAAAGTCCTGTCTGCCCCAGGGAACAGCAGGGAAAGAGAGAGGAAAGAGGAGAGAATAAAGAGAGCGAAGCGGGCCGGGCGGGGATCTATCTTTTAAAGGGGTCCTTTGCACCTGGGCTGACCCAGGCACCCTAAGTGCATTCTCCCAGGTGACAGGGGCTGCCCATCATAATGCCCGAATCCTTACAACATTTCCGGCATGTCATAGTCAATAGGACCTTTGGAAAAGATGAGTTAAATACTTGCGTCTGGTATTTTTTAGGTGTGCACCAGGAATTGCGATGAAGGAACTGTTTGCCCAGCCCTTTGCCACTGAGGACAAGGCATCTGCTGACCTCTGCTGTTGGGCAACTCTTGCCTGCCACAGCGCTGCTATTTTTGTTGTTTCTACGTTTTTAGGGTTTTTTGGTTTGTTGGCTTGGGTTTGGTGTTGGTTTTTTGATATGTAACAGCTTGGAAACTGAGGCCAGTACCTTTTCTAATCGCTTTTCATTTGTTTTCTCGTCTCATTTTTCCTACAGGATAATATTATCCTACATCAGAAAGTACTGGGTTTCTATTAATGGCAGGCTTCTCAAGAAGATATCACATTACTATGCAAATTGGAGTCCTTCAGATATGTCCCGGTGCTTAATCCAAAACCGGTGTGTGACACTCACCTAGAGACCTTGATGAAACACATACTGCTGACCTCACCCGCAGGGGTTGGGTTAACTCCACATATTTTGGCATCCAGGAGTTTCCAGCACATTCTCATGGCATACTGGTACCATACCTTTAAAGTTTCTGGAATTGAGGAAATTGCCCTACAAATGCCCCATCTGCACAGTATGCCTGCCCACCTGCTCTGTTGTACATTTTGTGGCCCTGGCATGGCCTCTCTTTCTTGAGCATTAAGATTTTATAATCTGAGGCCATGCTTCAATCTGATCTTATGAATCCATAATCTGTCCTCGTCTTCCTCTTCCCCAGTATCTCTGGGATGGTTCACATTGCTTTATTTTATCGAGAGAGTGGCTTTTGTGTCTGATAAAGGCAGTTACTTTGAAGTAGACTGGCTATGTGAACTTGACAGCAGCTCCCTGGCCTGGGCTCTCTGATCTAAGTGAAGCCCTTCTAAACGGAGGCTCATTCATACCCTATCAATGCACATCTGTCTGTTATGAAGTTTAGGCCTCTTGCTCTGGCACTTAAAGATTTGGCTCTCTTACTATGGGCTGCTTGTATGAGGACTACACACTTACTCTTTAAAATATTTCCTTGCTTAGCCTTGAGAAAGCCAAAAAAGTCACTTGCTTTACAGTGGAGCTGGGGATGTTTGCAGCAGATGTGATCTGAGAACGGTGACCTTTGACAGCTTTGGGCTGCATTCTAGGCCCTATCCTTTGTAAGATAATTACTGGTTATATGCAACCTGGAGACTATAATGGCCAGCACTTGAGGAAGGATGATAATTAGACTCCAGGATTTCTGAAAGAGACATAGATAGCAATCTTCTTAATTACACCTTAAAAATCTTAGAAATACACTATTCACATGTTTGAAGAGGTCATAATGAAACGATTATTGTGTGTAACTAATCAATGCAAATAAAATCATTTAAAAATATTGACTATACTATGCCTTCAAAGCCCACATTTAGTCCATGTGTTTAACAAGTAATATTAACATAGTGATAGGAGATTGGGTCCTAAGAGAACCTACGAAACTGGAAAGTTGGTGTCTTAGAAGAAGTTTTCACAAGAAGAATGTTGAAAGTATCAGCAGAAATTAACTGAGTTTCTTTCCAACTCAGTCTTCACAAACATAATAAGCAAATGAAGGCCTCTGGGTTCTGGTGGCAAAACAGTATAATAATGTTTCCCCAACTTTATTGAGGTATAATTGCTGAATAAAAGTTGTACCAACACATATTTAAGTTGTAAAACATCATGATTTAATATTTGCAAATTCCCTTTAGAATGATTTCTATAATCAGGCCAATGAATACATCTGCTGGTTCATAGTTTCTGTGCATGAGGTTAAAATATTTATGGCATGCTCTCTTAGCAAGTTTCAAGTATGTAGGAAAATACAATTTAGTTACAATCACTCTGCCCCAGGAATTACACACCTTGGATGCGTTAGTTTTCACCCTTCACCAAGATCTTCCTCTTTTCCCATTTCTCCTTTTCTTGGACATCACAAAATCTGAAAAGCTAAACAGTGTATTTAGGATGGTCTAGCTTGTGAGTCTCTATATTTTAACATCTCTACAGAAACTCTAAAAACAGCTTTTGAAACAATTTTTATAACAACTCTTGTGGGGGATTTTCCTAAAAGAGGACTATATAGTAAGTAGAAATAGAAATCAGTAAGTTCCTCTAGTATAATCCACTCACATATTTATACACGTGCATGAACACACATGAGCATTTATATACACCACACATGCACATACATGCATAAACATATATACACACCAATACATATACACAAGCTACATGCTTACACATACACACATGTACATACAACACACACATGCAGACACCATGTACAGACATGTATCTCTTAAAGTTTCTACTGTTGTGATGAAACACTGACCACAAACAATTTGGGGAAGGGAGGGTTAATTTCAGCTGACAACTCCCCTGGTCACATTCCATCACTGAAGGAAGTCAGGACAGGAATTCAAGGCAGGAACTGAGACAGAAGCCATGGAAGAATGCTGCTCACTGGCTTAGTCCCATGGTTTCTTCATGCTGTCTTTCTCAGGCCCACCAGCCCAGGACTGGCCCCACTCACAGTGAGCTGGGCTCTCTCCCATCAATCATCAGCCAAGAAAATTCCCCACAGACTTGGCTATAGGTATATACTATAAAGGTATTTCCTTAATTAAGGGTTCTTCTTCCCAGATGACACTAGCTTGTGTTAAATATCATAAAACTACCCAGAACAATGTACATACATAACAGGCACACGTGCACATACAAATACAAAAATATACACACATATACTTACATACACAGCACACACATAACACAGAGATCCATATCCAGCAACTCATACAGACACATATGCACATGTACGCACACATACCACATCTACATACATATAGACAAAAACACACTCAGGCACACACTCCCACACCTTTAATTATGAGAAGACATTCTGCATAATGCGTACAAAGAAGCTTTGCATTTCATCAACAGTGCAGAGTGTATTTCTAAGAACCTGGGTATTACTAGTTGATACAACATTCATTATGGGGTCAACATTGTACTTGTGATATGTTGTGAATAAGATTAATTTGTGACACCTGACACACACACACACACACACACACACACACACACCAATCTTGCCATTCATTAATTGTCAAACATCCCATCCAGTCATGTATCAATATGCCCACTTTGCAGATGAAAACCCCACAGAATGGAGATATCAATCAATTAAATTAACCTATGGTTCCCACATGTGTGCCATTTTACAAAATTACCTATGAGATGGGCAGTAAAGCATAAGTATTCAAAGGGCCACGCCCCTGCTTAAATGGACGCATAGAGGCAAATGTGGCCCTTAGGCTCTACAGACTTTTACCCCATGTCCCCCAACCACACTGACTACCATTCTTAGTATTGTGCCTGCCACTTACATACATCACTTTCCTCTGTGGATGACTTGAAGTCATGATGCTCTATAAATGTTTATCCAATGAAGTGGTCCTTGTTAATGTCATTCTATCTGTTTGCCTGTCATCTCCTCCTCCGACTGATTTTCTGATCTCTGAGTCCCAATTTGTGGTTTTCCCAACAGTGTCTTCCAAGGGTTCCCTGGTATTTCCTCCAGTGTTGGCCTTATCTCAGTTTGGGAATGTGTTGCCTGTTGTTTTCTAACATATTTTCTTTTCAGACATGTTTTCTTCTCATTCCTTTTTCCCCTGAGGGGCCCAAGAATGTCTCAAGCCATGACTTCCTCCCCTAAATTTCAGGATCACACTGGAAATGTCTGATAACCCACTGAGAACTCCAAGTGTTTGGTATCACGGAGATAACAATGTTATGGGGTCAAACCCCACCAGGCTCTTTAAAGCACTTTAACACTTGGTTGTTAATGGCACAAGCCATTACATAAGCATTTGCTTATGTAAGTACTTGCCCTGGTTGCACCCCAGTTGAGGAACTGACTTCATTAGGTGGGTCTGTGGGCATTTCTGTGACATATTTTCTTAATTGCTAAGTGATGAAGGTGGGGCCAGCCCACCACTGGCTGTACCCTCTCTTGGCAGGTGGACACGAGCTGTACAAAATGATGGCTGTGCAAACCAGTCTAAGCAAGCTAGTACGCAGTATTCTCCCTTGTCTCTGCCTTGGTTCTTGCCCCCAGGTTCTTATCTTGGGTTCCTGCTTTTGCCTAATGATAGGCTGTAACCTCTAAGCCAAATGAAGCCTATCCTCTCTGAGTTGGTCAGTGTTGACCACAGTAACAGGAAGTAACTAAGTCAGAAATATTACCTTAAATCTCTCCTTAGCAATTCCTATCACTCTTACATCTAAAGCAGTCCCTGTAAGCACCCTTACTTACTCTTCAGATGCTTCTACTCACCTCAAGCAGACCAACGCTTCCTTGGCAGACTGCAGTTGGCTTCTTAGTTGGTCATGATAACTCGAATGCTTCTCTTCAGACCTCCCAGTTCCTTTTTACACAGAGCACTCGGGCCTTGCAGATGCCACAAATATTCTCTATCACTGAGCTCCATGCCTGGCCTTGGCCTTGAGGTTTTTTAACTACACATTTACTACAATGCCACATGTCTCAAATCTCACAAATACTTTTGAAGATAAAGCAGGTAAAACTCAGATGCTTGATCATTGCCTCCAGTGTAAAACTGTGCGATGAGGGTGTTACTTTCTTCTACAGTATGCGATTTTACTCTTCAAAATGTGCTTGTAGCCACACCAGCCTTCGCTCAAATTCTCAAAACTCAAACTCGCTTTTCCTTAGCTCTTGACACTTGTTCTTCTTCACCTGCCTCGTATGACCTTCCTAGCATTGTGTTCTCCTCTAAGGGACCTTTTGAGAGTCCCTTATCTGCCCTTGCTTAACTTCAATCACACAAATACGCATTATTTCCTGTGCAGATTATCACCAGTTGGAAGTTACACTACAATGTTGCTTTCCTTTTAATTTTTTGCTCGTACCTCCACTGAAATGTAAGCTACTCTTCCATTGGTTGGCTTACCTGGTTTTATTTTACTTTTCCTGAGTGAAAGACTTACAATAGCATAACTAGATAATGAAAGGCAAAATACAAATTGATTTCAAAGCACAGATTGCATTAGGAATGCATAAAAACCCTGCAACAAAGGCTGCTGATCCCTAATGGAAGAGCTGATTGTGCAAGGTCATTAAAAAGTAACTCAAACTCCATTGCATGAACAAAAAGAAAACTTGCCACTAATGTAGGGATGGGAAGCCCACTAGTAATTAAAGCTATAGTGCTCACCTGCACACACAGCCCTTAGAAGCCAACAGGGCTTTCCTTTCTTCCTTGTTGGGGAAAGTGTGTCACTGAGGAGACAGGCTTTGAGTTCTCACACATTCTCAAGCCACTCCCACTGAGACACACTACTTCCTGTAGAACTCTCAGCTACCTCTCCAGACATGCACGTCTGCCTGCGTGTCACCGTACCCCACCCTGATGACAATGAGCTGGACCTCTGGACTGTGAGTCACCCCAATGAAATGTTTTCCTTTGTAAGGGTTGCTGTGGTTATGGTGTCTCTCTTCACAGCCATAGAAACCCTAACTGAGGCATACACTAAAAGCTAAATGACTCCATTTTAAAATCTATACTAACTAATGTGAGTAGCATCTAAGAGTGATGGCGGTGGCCATGGCTGTGGTATGATTTAAGCTGGCAAAGAACGAATTGCTATGTAAAGAATGATCTATGGTTTTTTTTTGACATAATCAAGAATGTTACAAATATGAAATGTACGTATGAGCAGCTACAGGTGTAAAACTGACACATTGCTTTACTGTGAACATGTTTTTTTTTTTTTTTGAAAGGAAAGAGAGTACACTGTCAAAGACTGATAAAATTATTCTAGGTACATGTCATAACTTCAGCTGTCAACTCTACAGAAAGCTAGAGTCCACTAGGAAGAGGAAAACTCAGCTGGTTATTTGCTCATATGAGTTTGGCCTATGTCCATGTCTCCTTAATTGCGAATTGATATGGGAGGGCCTAGCCCACTGTGGAAGATGCTATTCCTGGTCAGGTGGTCTTTGCTGTGCAAGAAAGCAAGCTGAGCCAGGCAGAGCAAGTAAGGCAGGAGGCAGCACCCCTCCGAGGCCGTTGTTTCAGTTCCTGCCTTTTGCTCCCAACCTGGGTTCAGTTGATGACAGACTGTAATCTGTAAGCTCAAATGACCCCATCTCCAGTTAGTGTTTATCACAGTAACAGAGCAAACTGGCACAGCGTACTGACCAGAGACGGTCATTTATTCTCCTTGTCATACAATTACATACAAAGCTGAAGTGCTTACATTCCCCCTCAAGTATGCATGTGCTGTTGCCTGCCCTTCTGATGCCAGACTTTTATACTGATGAAGGTAATTCACAGCACAATCTCCAAGAATCTCCAAGGTCACAGGAGTAATAAATATATTGTGTTGAGATTTTATGATCACCACAATCATAATCACCAGGCAATGGTTTTTTTTTTTTGTTGTTTTTTTTTGTTTTGTAACTCACAGGGCCATCGTTGTAGGTACAATTTGTTATTATAATGAAGCATGACTGAATGGTACATACCTGTACATGTGTAATGCACATACACGCGTATATAGCTAGAATTGTCTACACAGTTGTCCCTTACAGTGGCATAATGTTCTGTTGTTCTGGGCACTCAGACATTACATATAATGTGTAATTTTCCTACCTAGCATGAAGGCAGCAATAGTCTGTCTATAGAACTTTCTAGGAATGGTTGTAAAGACAAAATGGTGAGGTTTATGAAGTTACTCTGAGAATGGTTCATCCAAGTATGGAGTCGTTTTCATAAAATTTATAGCCACTTCCCATAAACACTACTCAGTTCAATAATTACAATTATTTGTGGCTATACTTATTCCAATTTACTAAGTCTTACAGTGCAAATTTAAATATGAGTATTTTGAACTTGAGTCGAGCTTTGTATAAAAACCTGACAAGTGACTACGCTTTCTCTAAATGACAATTTACTCTCATTTCATTGTCTAATCTTCTGGTGAAAGTGGTTAAAACGGCAACAGCCACCTAACCACAACACATGCATTAACATACATGTAGATATAATATAATTTGGCAATATTATATAAGTATATGTATAATATAAAAATATAAATGTGACAATGATAAGCTCAGTATGTGCTGAAGTAAATTGTCTATCATAATACATAGGGTGCCAAAGCTTAGTTTGAGACCATAGTTTCTGGACACATTTTGAGAAATGGCAGGCTGGATGAATTCCTTTTGATTTCATTTTTCCTGATCCAAGTGATGACAGACCACAGCATCACAATCTCGTTTTCCTCTCTGATTCTGTATTTTTTCTGCTTCCCTTTGTCTCTAATCTTTTTACCAGGCCCCACCTAAGAAGCAGGAATCACATCTGAGCAGTGAGAAGTTCATTACAGGGTCTGAAGAATCAAATCTTGAGAAGGGGAGGTTACAGCAGTTGTCATAACAGTGGTTCCCGCTCACGGAGATCTGAATATAAATGTATGATCACCCATGAGCAATTCTTACAGTTGAGTGATTGTAATGCAAACTTGGTATTTCTCCTCCTTTGCTTCTTCCTTTATCAACGTGGATTTTAGAAATCAGACGGAGATTCTTCAAAGAATAATATTTATCTGGGATCAGGAGAGAATTGGAACACACGTGTTGCAGTGAATTACATTGCATTCAAACAGATTGAACGAGTGGAAGCGGGGAAGACCATGCCAGATGTTTGCACACAGTGACCACCAGCCACAGTGGTGGGTAGCATGGGAGCAGCATTGGTCTGAGGATGACCAGGGCAGGGCACATTGCTGCTGGACAGGCACTAGGTGGGGATTGTGTTTTGGGCAAGCTTGTCTATTATGAAAATATCAAGTAGTCACGTGATCCCTTTGCAAAAAGCCTCTCTAGTTTTGGTTAGAGTAGACACAAGAGACTCAGTTCTTATCATAGCAACATCTACACTGATGGTTATTTTTCTTGTTGCAACCCATACTCGTGACCTATTGCTGTAGTGTTTATCCTTGCAGGTAAGCAAACTTTAATATCTGAGGGAAATTTCCCTCATACTTCCAAGGCCAGCTGTTTGATACCGACTAGAATTAATGTACAGATTCAAAGGTCTAGGGAAATGAGAGAGAGTTCCTTTCTGGCAAATAACTTCAGTTTTGGGTGGGTGATGGTGAATAGGAAGGCAAGATAGGTGGGACTAGGAGATGTTACAAGTAAGGTTTTTCCTGCTGCGGGTCTGGTCCGGTCCTACCGCCATGCCAGCCCCAAATAACACACAGACACGCTGTATTTGATATAATGCTGTTGGTCAGGTACTAGTTTCTTATCGGCTAGCTCTGTCTTAATTATTAACCCATTTCTATTAATCTAAGTATTTCCAAGTGGTCTCATCTTACTGGAGAGTGGGGCCGGTAGGCATCTGCTCTCTCTAGTCTTTACATGCTGACTCCTCCTTACTACTTCCTCAAATCTTCCTTGTCTCCTAGTCCCACCTATCTTACTTTCTTATTGGCCAACAGTGCTTTATTTATTAACCAGTATGAGAAACATGACATCTCCCATCAAAGAGACAAGGAGGATTCTGGGAGAGGTAGTAAAGAGGAGTCAAAATATAGGGCATGAGAGGAATAAGGGGCCTGGACTCACTCTCTCTCTTGTAAGACCACGTAAAAACACTTAGATTGATGAAATGAGTTAATAGCTAAGACAGAGCTAGCCAAATAAGAAGTTCTAGCCATTGGCCAACAGCTTTATAACTAATAGTGTTATTTCGGGGCTGGTGCGGTTGTGAGAACAGGCTGGTAGGAAAGTACTTGTAACAGGTGGGGTGCTTCACAAATCACCATCATTTTATTATTTACTTATTTTTATTTTGAGGTATGAGGATACCCACAGAAATTGGCAACCAAAGAAGTTTGTCCAAGTTTCAGTGACCTGGACCAGCAGGTCGTTCTTCAGTGACAGGGTCCTGAGGAGGAAAAGACAGGTCAGGTGGGCTTAGGAGGCCCTTACACTAGCCAAGTCTAATGCCAAACAATACTATTAAGAAGTTCTTATGTAAAACTTGCGGGGGGTGGGGTGGGAAGGAAGGCAACAGAAACTATCACACAATGGGATGAAGTCAGCAGAAAGATAATCAAATCATATTGCAAAGGGGCAACACAGGTATCTCAAGGGTGCCAGAAACTGAGCGCCCAGGAGCCCTGAGGCTGATAACCAAAGTGTGGAAAGAGCTGCGTTCTTTGGATCTGAAGCTCCCACTGGGCCCAGCACCCAGGCTGTCACTTCTACCAACCATGTGTCTGATTTAGAGAAGAACAAGGCTGTGGTGTGTGTGTGTGAGTCTGTGGTGTGTGCATGTGTGTGTCTGTGTATGTGTATGTGTGTGTGGTGTGTGTTTATAATACATATACATGTGCCTGTATGGTTTTCTTGGTTTGTATGGTGTGTGTGTGTGTGTGTGTCTATGTTTGTGTGGTGTGCATTGTGTGTAGAGTGTATATGTGTGTGTGTGGCGTGTCTATGGTGTGTGTTGTGTATATGCATTATATGTGCCTGTTTTCTTGGGTGTGTGTGTGTGTGTGTGTGTGTGTTTACTCCATTAGGGCTTGTTCCATAGGCCTGGCTGATTCCATATAGCTGACTCAGTTTTCATGTCCCATTACCCCACCCCTGGAGTTCAGGATCACATGAAACTTAACTCCAGTCCTTTTGATGGTGTAAATTATCAGTATGAGGCACCTTCTGAGTGGCCACATATAAACTGCCAGATGTGGCCCATGTACCCACAGTGTACCCACAGCAATGACACATCCAGCACAGGGTAGACTTCAGTGGTTACTCCGCCTGCCTGCCATGATCTTTCCATGACACTGGATAAAAATGTCACAGAAATCATGCTTGACACCTTTCTTACAGGACATTGATTTTTTTTTTCCTCGAGATCTGATGAATCCCTTCAAATAACGCCATAATTTCCTGCTAATTAGATTGGTACTACTTTTAAAATCTGTCCTTTTCCACTGTAATCTAGATAAGGAGAATCAATATCCATTCTTCCTCCATTTCCCCCATAGTACCCGCACGACACACAGCAGGAACGCAGAACCCACATTGAGTGACTGTTCATGGACTATTAACTCTGCCTTACAGCAAGAAGTGTCGAAAGTCTTTGAAATAAATTAATCTTCAGAATCCTGCTGGGTGGCTGACACATACAAAGCTTACAATTAGTGTGTTTAATGACTGAAAATGAATTAAAGAGCTCTCTATCTTACGTTCAGGCTTAGGGACGTTAAGAGATTAAGATGTTAGGCTTCTTAGAAAAGATTTTATGGAGCCATTAGTTGTATTGAATTTATAATTTCATGTGAAGTGTTCTGATTCCACATTTTATATTTCCTACCTATTCACACAAGAGGCTAATCGTTACAGGTAGATGCTGTAATACACAGAAGTGAGTTTGGAGTATGAGGATCACCTCATTTACTCTGTTTATGATCTTAGAGGTCACCTATGCTCTCAAAACAATAATTTGTTAATAATTAATTGGGTGCTTTAGGCAGTGTGGGGGATCAAGCCCAGGTCCTCCTGATGCTAAAAAACCATTGTGCCACCAAGATTTATTCATTCATTCACTCACTCATTCATTCATCCATTTATTTATTTGTTCATGCGTTCATTTGTTCCCTCCCTCCAGGCTATTTGTCTGTCAGTCTGTCTGTCTCTCTCTTTCTTTGATACTGGGTTTCTCCATGTAGTCCAGGAACTCGCTCTGTAAACCAGGCTGACCTCAAACTCACAGAGATCCACCTGCTTCTGCCTCCCAAGTGCTGGGATTAAAGGGTTTGTACCACCATGCCCAGTTTAAATTTCATTTAAAAAAAAGCAAATAAAAATAATTTTATAGCATGAACAAAGAACATTTGGAAAACAACTTCTTAGTGTTGACCTTAGTAAATATTTCTTAAAACCTTTGAAAATTTTGTTTATAATCATTACTCTGTGTGTGTGTGTGTATGTGTGTGTGTCGGGGAGAGAGGAGAGAGGAGAGAGAGAGAGAGAGAGAGAGAGAGAGAGAGAGAGAGAGAGAGAGAAAGAGAGGGAGGGAGGGAGAGAGAGACCCTGTATGCACAGGAGAGGACATCTTTCAGGACCAAGTTCTCGCCTTCCCCCTGGGTGTGGCAGCATCCTTCTTGCGTTTGCTCTGGTTTGATCATGAGTGTGAGATTTTGGCCCAATTCTCCTGTAACTCCCTCACATCTCAGAACAGGACTGTTGGGACTGCAGACGCTTGCCACCACATCTGGCTTTTTTGTGCAGGGGCTTTAGAGATTGTATGTGGGTGTTTCTGTAAGTACCTTGGCTGGCAGAGTGATGATCTGGTGAGGCAAGAAGGAAATCGGTTCAGCGCGACTCAGTAGCAGCTACTGCTTCAAACTTCTGGAGTTTGACTGTCTCCTTGCAGTGTGTTTTAGGCATATATAAATACACTACAATGTTGGGAAAATGTTTCCTGGTCATAATTATGGCAATAAAGCTTAAGGTGAGACTACATGGGAACTTTTGCAAAGTGCATGTGACCTCTTCCGTAAGAATGGGCTCTGCAGCTTAAGGACCCAGGGAATGATCTCGTGTGGTCTAAGTCATCTTAGAGGTCACCAAGCTATAACGGCTCCTGTAAGAACAGGTCCTATGGACTGAGAAATGATGCTCACTGTAAATGTCCAAGGGGGAAGAGTCTGGGATAAACATAATAGTCTGGGGGACTCAGTGTGGCCTGGCCATCCAGATAGCACAGCTGCTCAGTTTATTGACATCGATTCCCAACTTTTCAGGTGAAAACAGATATATATATATATATCTTCCATTTGAGAGACAGACCTGCATGTCCAACATTCCCAGTTCCCCTGGTGTTATCTGTGAGTGAAAGGACCTAATGCCTTGTACATTTGTAGGTCATTAGGGTTGTGTCGCAAGCACCTCTACCCACTGTGAAATCTTGGTGGCCAAAAGAAGGTCTTTTAAGAAAAACTCTTTCATATCTCCCTCCAACTGACCTACTGTCTCTTTATTCCTCACACCCGATGGGGCAATTGGTCTTTTTGGCTGTGATAGTTTGGGAATTGAACCACTGTTTTCTCCTAGTTTTTGGGACACACACACACACCTCACAACATTGTGACATATGTACATGTATGTGGTATATAGACATAAGAACAATATCTTAGTTATGCTTTTCTTCATATATATGGTAGCATCTCAAAATCCTTTCAACTCAGCATTTGGAGGAAGATGAATCTCCCATAGGGCATCAGTACTAGACGTTTAACTATGTAGTTGGACATTGGTGTTATGAATGAAGAGAACCATGATGTTGGTGCCTTGCAAAGAGTCTTGATGATGAAGGGAGCCAGACATTCACAGGACCCATTCCCCATACATGGGCCAAGCACTCCTGAGATACCCATTCTAGCAAACTTCGCCAGATATATTCGGCTGTCCATTTTTGACAGTTAGAAAACATTGTTTTATTTATCCCATTATGAAAATTATGCAAACAGAATCAACAGACGTCAAAGAACTCAGCTGCCTGCATAAATCAAGCTAAAGTCAGTGAAAGGCAATACTGACAGGAAAAATTCAATAATTCAATATAAAGCTCCATAGTGCATCTTTGAATAATGAACGCTTCATTTTCATTTTCTTCCTTCTTCTTCTTCTTTAAAAACACTAGCATATATTTCTGAAACCCTGGAATGGGAAATTGAAAACTATCCATTGGTAAAGCTAATACTGTGAAATAAACTCACTCCAGGAATCCCAGAGTTTAAATCCTCAAATCTTTACACTTGTTGATTGCATGGAATGCCAAAAACTCTCAAAACCAAAGTATTTCATTTTTTTATAAGGCGTCCTGTGTGTCAGCCTTCCACACATGACTAGGTTATTGGGATGCATTTATCATTATATGAACTTTCACAGCATTGAGCTGCTAGCAATTCTGTGAACACATATTTAAGGGAGGTTTCCTACTTTGACAGCACTGCTTAGGGACTCAAAATAAACTGCTGTCCAGACTGTCATAGATCCAGTCTTACCATGGGTTTAGTTAATGTTGGTGTTAAGGTTATCAGAACTGCAAGGATAGGGAGAGGCAGGGACAAGCATTAATCTGCCCTCAGGTTTAGGTTTTAACAGAAATCTATTTAATACATTTAAATAGGATAGGTAAGAGACAAGAACTTAAGTAATAATAGTAGTAATAATAACAGCAATGCAATTTTAAACCTCGATGCAAGGACCATGCCATATTAAAGAAACTAAGCAACACTCAGTGTTGAATAATGAAAACGCAATCTAAAATCCTGATGCAACCAATTGCAGCCAAATAAATTTCTGTAACAGTGTGAAGAATGTACAATGGAAAAAAGATAGGCTCTTTTGTGAGGGGTGTTGTGACACCTGACTATCCATAGAAGAAGAGGGAAGCAAACCTTTTCTTGTAACATAAAATAGTCACTGTTCGTCACAAAGACTTAAAACAGCACCATAATGACAGATTACCTCCAGCCTGTAAGAGTAGCTGCTGTTAAGGAATAGAAGGGGCTGACTGGTGGAGAGGATGAGTAAGGGAGTCCTCACATAGCTGCTGTTGATCATGTAACTTTGGAAAAGAGTGTGGAGGTTTATCACACATCTAAGTAAGCTACGAGTGAACAACTTAGAATTGGATATGGATTTAAAGGAAGCAAAACTGGTCTATCAAGGAAGTGTCTATACAGTCAAGTCCATTACAATATTATAATAAGCATGATGTGGAACATTTTTGTCCATTAGTATGTAGGTACACACATATAATGTGGCATTTATATATCATGAAATGGAATTTGGCCTTAAATATGGGAGTCTCTGAAGGAGACAACAGCATAGTTATGTTTATTACCTTATTATTGGTGATAGACAAGATGAGAAATCAGTACTGGTGTCCACTGCTCATGATGTGGCTATGGAATTCGGTGCAGAGAATTCTCAAAAGTTAAAAAATGAATCCACCATATGACCTCTACAACCCATTGCTTGGCACGTGCCCAAAGCATTTGACATCATATGCCACAGATACTTGCTCAGCCATGTTCCTGCTGCTCTACTTACAATAGCTAGGAAATGGAAACAACCTATGTGTTCTACATTTGAAGAACAGATAATAGGTCCAGTCAGCAGGGGCTATGCTCAGGCATTTTGGGACCCAAGTGTAGCTCTGAGCATTTGGACCAGTGATTTGCAATCTTAATGCTGTGACCCTTTAGTACAGTTTTTCATGCTGTGGTGACTCCCCCATCATAAAATTATTTCTTGCTACTTTATAACTGCAATTCTGCTACTGTTAGGAATCATAATGCAAATATCTGATATGCAGGGCAGCTGAATGGTGGTCTCCAAAGGGTTAGTGACCCACGATGAGAACCACTAATGTACAGCAGAAGACTTTTAAAGGGAAACAACACATCCTGGCATCTCTTTCTGCAGCTTCACTGCAGGGGTAGGGTGGGGGTGATACACAAGTGAGCAGTTTAATAGAAGCTAAGTTAGCTGGGGCATCTTGACCTTGGGTTCCTTGAATAGAGCTGGGTAATTATCCATGGGATTCTCCATCAAGGAGACGAAATTCTAGTTAAACCTTTAATGACCTCAGCAAGAATACAAGCAGAGGGACCTCTCCACTCTCTTGCCTTGTCGTTTGATGTATGTTATGAACAGTCAGGTCAAGCCAACAAGCAAGTTCATTGGAGTATAAAGGTCTTGTGTAGTGAGGTAGTCCTTCTGTAGCACTGACCACGCCCATTGGGGGGTGGAGCGATGGGCGGAGGTGACCTGAGGAAGGAGGTCGGAGGGGACCAGGAAGGCTCTCTCTTTCTGGCGTGACTCGGACAGGAGAGGATCGGGTTGAATTTCCTGCTGTTCATCTGTCTAGGTTGTAAGTTATTTCTCCCTGAATAAACATCTATTCGGCCTATTTGTTTATCCTGATCCTTATTTACCGCAATAGTCTTGAAAGGTGATTAGATTTGGGGTGACTTGCTGTTGCCCAGATCTCTTGTGTAGCTACACTAGTAAGTTTGACAATGCCACAACCTCCTTCAGCAATGCAGTCCTTAATGGGTCAAAAGTACTGGAGGTGAATCTCCATTTGTGTCTTGAAGAACACTTGGACAGTAGACTGGATTTAGAAGTAGGAACAAAGGCCATTGGCAAGTTGAATATAATTACAATGGCTCTAGAGGTATGCTGGTGGCCTGGACATATGGAGGGGGCTGCAGAATTATTGGTCACATGGAAGAAGTTGGTATGGAAATAACATCAATTTCCGTGTTTTAAATACCTGGGTAGATTGTGATGATACAAAGCAGGATGCTGAATTAAGAGATACCCAGAGACAGCTCACAGTAGTAGGGATATGAGGTATCAAGAGCCTGTGGCCTGCAGGTTGCGCAAACCTGCAATTTTAGACTCATGTTGTTACTAGCAGGTTTCTATTCATGCAACAGGAGGAAGGACTGACAGAGAAGAGAAAGTAACTGAAATCTTAATTTCAGCATGACCCACCTGAGAGTCAACCCCTGGCAGCAGCAAAATAGAGATAATTACATGCAGTGGAAACAGCTGTGCCCCCTACTTGGTCAAAGAGCTGATGCTGGAGGACAAAGTTACTCAGTGGACAATCAGCTCTTCTTAAAATCCCAGCTGCTGACTTGGTTGCATGACCACGGTGGGGATGCAGCATGTTCTTTGCTTGGCCTGAAGAAGTCCCCTGTCCGATTCCCCAAGATTTGCCTTACACCTGTCAGAGGTCCCATGACAAGAGGCCACAGGTAAGGGACACATGGGCAAATGGTGAGTGATGCTAATGACACTAACCCAGCTCATTTGATTACACTATGAGTGAAGGTTAACCTTAGTAGCTTGCAAATTTAGAAGCTGCCTACAAGAAACCACCAATAGATGACTAGATTTAATTGTATTGTTTTACATCATAAAATCTAAGAAAACGGCCCCCTTGATGACTTAGTTTGAACTGTTAACTATTCAATAATTCTACCACTGTGTGGTTTTTTTTGTTTTTGTTTTGTTTTTTGTTATTGTTTTCTTTCTCTTCAATGCTACAGCTTACCATGTATTCATGATTCTACTGTGCAATATTGCAATAAAGACAGAGAAAAGCATTTATGGATGTAATGATGTCTGTAACCACCTCAGGTAATTTCTCTCTGGTTCTCAGTGGTTTAAATGTGACCACACCTTCTGAATTTTGGAACAAAAAGTTGGGCTTCCAGGTGACTGCTTTGGTCAGTGTCAAAATAGCAGCTTATGGTATGTTATTGTTTTTTTGTCTCTGAATTAATGCGCACACATATATCATAACAAAGGAAAAACAGAGAACTGCCATCTTCACTGCTTTTTACTCCATCTAATATGTAGCATTTGATGGATTTGCCAAGATGGCTTTGAGGCTTGGTTGCCCTCCTATTAATATTTAAAGCCCATTAGTTCAGTTTCCATTTCATTCATTTTTGACATCACATATGGTTCTCAACAAGCACATAAGCCTCCTCCCTCTAGATCGCCATGAAAGCTATTGAAGAGAACGGCATCCTTTTGCATTTTCCTAGTTTGTAACTGGACTGATTCCCATCATCCGATGCCCTCAGTGTCCTACTTAACACAGGACCTCCAGCTGAGTTTTGGATCACAGTGTGTTCTATTTCGTGGCCTATTGTTAAGGTTTAATATGCCCAAGTTCCTCCTGCTGTCTCTGGGGAGGGCTTTGTATGCAAATTTTGATTACATTTTGCCCATAACATGACAGTTTAAAAAAAAAAAAAGCTCCTTTCATGTTCTTTCTTTCTTCCTTCCTTCCTTCCTTCCTTTTTAAAAAACAGTAATCAGAGTATAGTTTTCTGTCTCACTTGCCTTTCTCTCTAGCATCTCTCTTCCACATCCTGTCAAGTGGATTGCATTTAAAGGAAAGATATTCTGGACAAACAGCAATGAAATTGAATCATCTTTCTTAAGTTGCCCTGATTCCCAGCTCTAACACAGTGTCTCTCTATCTTGGATAGTTTTCTTCATGTTTCACCACCTGCCTAGAAATCACATGGCTCCTACATACATTTAATATTTAATCATGGACAATGTCCAGCAAAGGCCGTGTTAGGTTAACATGTTCTCAGTTGTTAGTCAACAGTGATAGTATAAAGTAGGAAAGTTTACAAGGATGGGGAGCTTTGTCTACTGCATCTGACAGTAAAACTTTACCTCTACTAATGCTAAACTAGCACTGAGGTTATAAAGGTTGTTGTTTTGTAGGTTCCTGAAATTCTGTATCAGTAAGTCTGAACAGAGACAGATTCTCACGAATTCTACCATTGAATAAATGTACTTAATTACCTGGAAATTATGAAGAGTTTTGCTTAGGTGTGTAGATTATATGATACACATGAGTTTAACCAACTCTTAAACAAGAAAAACTCGTGTGTGTGTGTGTGTGTGTGTGTGTGTGTGTGAGAGAGAGAGAGAGAGAGAGAGAGAGAGAGTCTCATGGCAGTGCAAATTGAATTTAGGACACTAGATATGTTAGGCAAATACCTTTCAACCAAAGTATATTCATAGCCCAGAAAAAATACATTTTTATATTTACATGTGTGTTAATGCTATAGAATTTTGTATCTGTCCTCTGTCTGTCCACCTTCCAGGACTGTTTTCTAAAACAAAGTCCATATGCCACATACACCTTTTGTAGGTTTTCAGTTCACATTGTTATATTAAATGTTTAAGAGTCTGTAAACACTTGATGTTTCTCAAATATTTCAAGTGACTATTACGAGCCTTTACATTTTAATTTCGAGGAAAGTGATAACCATCCAAGGTCAGTTCAGGAAGCACCATTCTATACAATTGTGAATTACCTTAGCTGTACAGTATAAAAATGTATTCCTTCTCCTTCTGACCATAGTTTAACAAACTAGGATGGATTAGAAGACCATGTTTCTTCTAACATGTCCTCCATCTATCTGTAAACATATATACAACATTTTTATTGAATAAACATAAATTTGTGTAAGCTGACATATAAACATAACCTTTCACTTTGTACTAAAGCTTGTTGTTTAAACCTAGGCAGAGTGCATGACAGAAATGTGCTTGTTCTCTTCTATAAATTATTATTGTTGGTATTCGAGAACAGATGCATTTAACAGGCATGGACAAGTAAGAAACTATGCAGCTTAACCTACACTAAGAAGTTAAAAATAGAAATGTTATATAAACACATGCACGCACACACGCATGTACACGAGGTTGTACCTCAGGCCTATTTCTTCTTTTCCCACACACATGGAAAAGCTGTTGCATCCAATCCAATTTCATGCCTTATTTTTTTTAATTATGAAGTAACATTTACTTGATCTTATTTTCCAAATGTCAAAAATCAATGAAATATTTATGTTGTATGGTAATATTATATTTCACAATATTTCTGTCATGCATTAACTCTCCAGCCTACATACTCTAATTTATTAATAAGGTCATGATGCCACCAAGGAAATTCAGGATGGGGTATGTGGGCAAGTGGATTCCTTTCAGTGTACTGAGACAAACTGGAAGTTCCCTACTGTAAAGTGCTTATATACTGTGGGATATGGAAAGGTTAATCAGGTATGTAGTAGGAAATGTTTTGTCTTCATGCAGACAGATGTTGAGGACCACACTCTTTCAGGTTGAGCGCACACTCCTCAGTATCAGAGTTATCACCTACCCTGCAGGTCGCAGTAGGTGGGAAGTATGCAGAGATATCCCAACAGTGCCTTGATGGCAGGCTTGGTGCAGAACAGAGAGGAGTTCCTGATATCTACTCTAGACTGCGCTACCACAAGTGTTCAGCACTATTTGAGATCTGGAGATGCTAGGAGTGTGCTCTGTCTGTATGTCTACAAGGAACCCCAGTCTTCTCTTCTTTGGGACCAGGGATCAGACCGTGGGATTTAAAGCTGTTACTACTGTGAGCAGTGGTTTATTTCATCCCATCCTATTGACTGCACTTTCAAAAATTCAAACCCATGTCTGCATCGTTATTGAGGGAGGGTTCTATATTTTGAGGTCTAAATGCTTTTGTTATTTGCATGAGGAAGTAATGACAGAATAGTCTGAATCTTAAAACCCTGGGAAATGAGGACCAGAAAAATTAAACAAACAAACAAACCTCCAAGACTTCTCTTAGGAATCTATATCCTGTTCTCACCTCTTCAGGTCACTAGCTTTATTTGTTTGATCATTTTAAAATAATGTAATTGGCCATTGTGTCTATGTCAAATGAACCATCCTTTGCAGATTTCCCTCTCTTTCTCGGTGGGTGAGCATGGGCGCACAGGACTGGTCTTAATTAAATGTGCATGATGCTGTAACCAGAAAAACGTGTTATTTTCTTTTATCGCCATGACTCAGATAAGGATTTTTAATATTAAGCATAGAATCAGATATAACTTCTTATCTATGTAATTAAATGTGACATTAACATTTGAGATAAACATAAGGTCATATTTTTCTTAGTTTTTTTTTTTTTTTTTTTTTTTTTTTTAATGACAAGATGACTGATAGAGCTGTGAGCTCTATAAGGATGGAGCAGAGCGCTCAGCCCGGAGAGACAGACTCCGAGCAGCGGGGCTACAGGTGTTTGCTATTGCTTTCAGTCCCATGTTGCTGAATCTCGGCATTATTCATGACTTCGATGCAATGAATTCTGCAGAAATCACATGAACTCTCTAAAATTTGGGGAAAGCACACAGTCTCATTCTTAAAACCATAAGAAAGCCAACTGCTGTATGCAATAGGGATTTGACGCTAGACCCTTTTATATCTTTGTACAAGATACTTATTAGCCAAGACAATTCCTTTTATATGTGCAACCAACATGTCATGAGTGGAAAATAAGGGAAGGAGATAAATACATGAGCAGACTGATTTTGTAACTTTTAGTTTTTGAGATAATATAATAACATTTCTTCCTTCCCTTCATTTCTTCCAAATCTTACCATGTATTCTCTCCTTGTTCTCTTTTAAATTCATGGCCTCTTTTTATTATTAGTTGTTATTACATGTGTATGTATATATGTGTGTACATATACATCCATGCATGCATATACATTCCTATGTATTGTTAAGTAATTAATGAGGGTCCAATTGACAGCATAGTTTTAAAGTGGTATTAACATTCCTTATTGACTGCTAGATAACAAAGCACCCTAAAATCTTAGTTATGAAAAATAATCTTTTTCTTCCAATGGTAGGTTTATAGGCTTAGATCACTTATTTATTTCCTGTAATCTACCCTGGGACAGGCAGCCCATCATGTTTACAGATTAAGAATTGTTAAGAATGACTGAAAAGTTGGAGTCATTTTTGGATAATAGTGACCACACTGAAAATGATGGTCAGGTCTAAGAACAATGAAATTCTAAAGTAAAACACATATATTTATTTTCTTGTAATATAAATTAGCCATTCATTCTTGGAACAGAAACGAATCTTATGGATTCTCCACAGTACACAGTCAACCTTGCAGAAACCAAGGCTCAGGTAAGACAACAAAGCTGGTTACATTTAGAAAAACAAAACCATTTATTATACTTCAGTGTCATTAGACTCCATGAGGTTCAAATATTTAAAAATTCATGTACGCAAGAATTGAGGTATAGGAAAAGTAGCAAAAGCCATGTCTGAAGAAATACGTGGGAATTTATTTGATATAAGTTAACAGAAATCTTATTAAATATGCTTGAGGTAGACAATGGCTTAAAAAACATCTTATTTAAAAATAAAAGGAAAACAGTGTTTGAAGCCAACTGAAATACTTTGGATTCTTATAGTACTTCTCATTAGGTCATTCATGAATTTGAACTAGGGATTGGCAATGATAACTTACTCCATGTCCTTGGTGAAAATGTTTTTATTTTTAACATCTTTAATTTCTTTCCAGCAGAGATGATAGACTTGAATTATTCTTATTAAGCTGAAGCTGTATTTTAAAAATAAAAAACTGGTGATAACTCATCTGGGTCTTGGCATAGATTAGGAAATTTGGAAGGTGAGCACGAATATTCAAAACTACGTGATAGCCCTTAGGTATTTTTATTTCATGAATGCTTTAGCAAGAGAGGTACTATTAGTAGGAGTGATCTTGTGCCTCATTGCTATGAACATGCAGTGATCACACACCTTGGGGGCCAGGGTCTGTGGACACAACCTTTAGATTGGATGTGTAGTTCGCAATGCTAGAGCTCCCATGGGCAAGCTCGAGAGCACATGGAGAGAAAGGCTTCTTTATTTCGCAATATCACAGTGAAATATGTCAAGAACACCGTCTGAGACTAGCAGGGCTGGTATGTGTTCTGAGAATAAAGGAAACATAAATTGCTAAGGCTCAGGAACATGCCCACTCTATGAATAGAGATTGACTTAACTGCCGAGGGAGGCAAGGTACTTGGACTTCTGGTGACACGTTCCCACTCTTTACGTTACCAAGAAAAAGGTTTGGAAGGCAAACTACTTGAAATGTATTCCCAGAGGTTTCCAAAGAATATCAAACCCATCAAGCATCACATTTATTTCAGATGCTTGCTCGATGCCTCAGGAACTTTTCGGCCCGAATGTCATTGGACCCACCTGTCACCTGCCTCTGCCTTTTGCTGTCAGGCTATCTATGCCTTTAAGGTAGGTCACCCTTCTTTGTTATTCTGTCTCTTTATAGGTTTGGAAACTAAAGTTTGAATTTGTCTTCTGCTCTTTTTCCCCCCTTACTTGCTCTACCCGTATCTTATTACAAGGTCAAAATGTTAAGTCTTATTTACATATTCATTCAAAAATTCACCATATTTAACCACACACACACACACACACACCTTAAAATAGTCAATATCACAAGTCATATTTCACTAAGCTGTTACTAATTGATCCTTCACTAAGAAGCTTAAATGGCATTAGAGTAGAAATGTAAGAGAGAGGGCTGGGGAGACATTTCAGTGGTCGGGATTGCTTGCTGTTCTTGCAGAGGGACCAGGCTTGGTTCCCAGCACCCACACCAGCTGGCTCACAATTCCAACTCCAAGGGATCTGATGCCTTTTTTCTAGTCTTCTTGAGTAACGGCATACATGGGGATTACATGTACACATACACATAAAACTATTCCTACCTACCTACCTACCTACCTATCAGTATAAAGTTGTATCTTAGTCAACTGGCAACTGGCAACTCTTATAAAGGAAAGCATTTAATTGGGACTGGCTTATATTCAGAAGTTTCTTCCCTGATCGTCATGGCAGGAAGCAGCAGGCAGGCAGACACAGGGCTGGAGGAGCAGCTGAGAGTTCTACATCTGAACCTTTAGGCAGCAGGAAGAGAGAAATGCAGGGCCTGGCTTGAACATTTGAAACCCCAAAGCCCACACTTCCTCCAACAAGGCCACACCTCCTAATAGTGACAAAGCATTCAAATCTATGAGCCTATGGTGGCCATTCTTACTCAAGCCACTACAAATGACAAGGGTTTGTCTTTCAGTCAGTGAGGTTGAGCAGAACAATATCCAAAAGAAGACACAGACTAAACAGCACTCGGGAGGCAGAGGCAGGAGGATCTCTGTGAGTTCGAGGCCAGCCTGGTCTCCAGAACGACTTCCAGGACAGGCTCCAAAACAATACAGAGAAACCTTGCCTCGAAAAAACAAACAAACAAACAAACAATAACCAAGGTAAAACCACACACACACACACACACACACACACACACACACACACACACATATGTTTTCAACAAAATTAAGGTTTGATTACCCATATTATTCTTTCAGAGTATTTGTGTTTTCCTATGATGAATGTAGCAACTATGCTTGTAACCACCCTTGAAAGTTTAAGTAAAACTCCTCCATAAGGAAAGCCATCAGGGTCTGTGTGTGCATGATCTGTGCATGTGCCCGTCTGTGCATGTACAGGCCTGTGGAGGCCAGAGGACAAGTTTCAGAAGTCTGTTCTCTCCCACTGTGTAGATCCTTAGACTGCCAGGTGTGGTGGGTACCGTCCTTACCGAACCGCCTCACCAGCCCCAACAGAAAGTAGAAACTAAGTGTTTGGACCCCTCCCCTGAGGTGTTTCCTCCCAGTTTAAGGGAAAAGGAGTTATTCCTTGGGTTCAGTATGCAAAGCTGTGTCTGGCTAGTATGCTTTTGTTTTATTATTCTAGAAAGAATTCCAGAAGCCTCTCAAGGTTAATCAGGTATACCAGAGGCACCATGGGGACTGCAGAATCTGATTATTATTCCTGTGGCTGTGAGGCCAGCTTCCGCAACCCTGTGTAGGACTGCTTCTGAGGCAAAGACCATGTTCAGAGCCCTGTGTGTGTACACACACAGCCCCTCCCCCATCCCATCCCCCCCCCCCATATCTTTTACTGAACCCTGAAGGGCAAGATCAGACAAAAGGTGACATCACTGGGCTTCAAGGAATGATCTGGACTGAATCTGAATTTTCCTATATTCAGAGTTAAACATGGTCAATTATGGAAAAAGGAAATACTTCGTAAGCATCATAAGTGACAGGGTCCTCAGAAGAAACAGGAGTTTGTTCTGAAGGGAGGATTGGCCACTGCCATATGTTACGAGTGTAGCTGGAACAAGCCTTTATAGACTCAGACTATCACTGTCCTTGAGAGCAGTCTGCAAGTCTATCCCAACACAAGGAGGTGCATGAGATCATCTCTCTCTCTCCTTTCCATTTTCAATATTCTTCTAGCAATAGTCTTAAGTTACCTTAAGTGCCTTCACACTCATTGTGTAACTGAGGCTGGTCTGGAACTTAGGACTCTGCATCCTCTGCTTCCTCCATGTTAGGATTACAGGCATGTATCACCATGCCCACCTCATAGGGAAACAACTTCTTAAGGTAAAATTCTGCTTTCTGCCTTGTTTGTCAAGTAGAGGGCAATGCCATCCTTACAACAAAACAACACTGAAGAAAGAGAAGCCGTAGAGACCTGCTCTCAGGAAGGGTCCACATTCCAAGACTTCACATTCTTGAGAATTAGTTATGTGAGTCTTGCCCACACTTCTCTCTCCACAGAATGATGTTTGCTTTGGGGGGAACACTGTCTCAGATTGAGGGCTGCGGGGGAGAGGGGCAGGACTCCAAATTAACTTACTTAGCATGTGTGGAATTCCTGGTTCAATTTCTAGCCTCAAATCAAGACCAAACAAAAACAACATCAAAATCCAAATCTGAGTTCCAATATCATGTCCTAAATGGAACTGGGCTAGGACCTAGATCGATGATCCATGCCTTTCTCCATTTGTCTCAACACAAAGTAGAGTCATATAAGATATGCTAAGAGACTCAAGATGGAACTCCTGCGTCTTTACTGAAGTTGCCAGTTTTCTACCTGCAGATTCTATTTTAATGAAACATTGAATGTCTGTTTTAAATAGCTGCTGTTTGCATTTTAGTTAGCAAATATTAAATTAGTATATAGTAGACTATTTTATCATGTTATTTTAGCTTCTTATTCCCTCTTCAAGTGCTTTCCTAAAAATGATTTTACTTGTTCAACATAGTTATCTTTGTTCAGCCTAGTCAATGCTCTGAGTACAGCTTCACGCATGAGGACAGCGGAATTCACAATAAAGTGACATTGTGTGAAGCTTCAGAATCTGTGTACACTGAGGCAGAGATCTCACCTAAAACATCCCTCCCTTCCTTGACTTAGGTCCCCTGATAAAATGCCCCCTGCACGTTAAACTTGCACAAACGATGGTTATGGGGCCAGTGTGACGGCTCAGTGGCTAACGTCCCCAGCCACCAGGTCTGGCAATCTGAGTGTGACCCCCCCAGAGACCTACCTGTTGCAAGGTGAGAACTGGCCCCTGAAGCTTTGTCCTCTGGCACACACATGGCTGAATATGTACAGGAACCAAAAACCAACGAAAATGAAGTAAAACTATTGATCAAAGGCACTGGATGAGAAACGGTAAGGATTTCCTCTTTCACAGGAGGGTCTAGCGAGATTCTAATGCCTTTTACCATGTTCTTCCTAGAATGACATTTAGATATTCCCCCCCCCCCAGGGAATCTTGACACAGCCACCACTGAGACCCTGGCTGCAGCAGGTCATTTTCTCTCTGACTTAACTCTTCATAAAGGAGCAAGGGAATGGCACAGTTACACCTCGGTGGCTCGTTTCCCTCCTCCTTACAATCTAGACCTGTCCACAGAGCCACACCTTTTCTCCCTAAGGAGTCAGAACTTGCAAACAAGAATGATCATGGTCTGTGGTTTCATAGGTAATCTGCTGAAATACAGAGGAATGAAAAGTTTGCATCTAGGTCCAGTAATACAAATTCTTAGAGGGTCTCATCATCCTTTGTAGAAATCCCCACTCAGAACAAAGAACAAATACAACAATGTTTTCCAATTGCCCTTTCAAAATAAGGAAAATCCAATTGCTTTTCTCTTGTCCTGGTAATTCAATTTATTTTGAGATTGTCTTTTTATAATAGAGAAAAAAAAAGTATTAAATGCTTTTGAAATGAATGCAGCAATTCTATGAGCGCAACCTACAACAATGAATACTCCATGCTTCACCTCACATAGGCACCAACGACTTCCAGACAGAACCCGAGATCGCAAACAATCCCCCAAAGAATAGTCTTCTCTCTTTTCTTGATCCATAGTAAATATGTAGGATTTAGACTTCTGTGATGTTAGAAACCCTCCTGACAGAAAATGTGGTTTTCTTCAGTTAGGGACTTGGGGGATTTTTTTTTCAGCATATTAAAAAAAAATATACTTATTGGGATTAATTTCTTCAGCCAGGTGTGTGAAGTACAACTCAAAAGCTCCCAGGATTCAGTGCAATGCAATGCAGGTGAGTCCCTATCTCCTTCAGACTTCCTGTTGGGTAGAGGGGCTGAGGGAGCCTGGAAGCCAGCAAGGGCTTTGGTATTTAACCACAGGTAGCCATCTGTCTCTTCTGCCAGAGGTAAGGCAAATGACTCATTTTGGCAGAGGGGAACTGGTTTCACAAGTTCCTGGGGGGTGGGGGATGCTGGCTTTTCAATCTAGCCACCAGAAACCCTCCTATAGCCCAGTTGGAAATCTTTTCCGGTCATACAAACTTTCCAGTGGGGTCATACAAACTTCCCAGTGGGGTGCCTGAGACTTAACATTCACCTCTGGGGAAGCCTAATGCCCTAATGCTGCCCTTCTTGGCAGCTTTTGAAAAGGGTTTGGATGTAAACACAGGCAACAATAAGGAGGAGAATATTGTTTCCAGAAACTGGCTCCTTCTCAATCCCGGACATGTGTATTTCAATCAGATACACACACATTCTTCATCCCAATTTTCACAAAATCCCTCTCAATTCTCCAGAATCGCCTTTGGTCTTACCCTATGATCCAGAACAGTCATCAGGCTAAATCTGTCTAAAGTATAAACCAGCTCCTCTCACTCCTGACTCATCAGTGGCCCCTTTCTTGGCCCTGCAGCATCTGAACCTGGTGTTTCTCTGCATGCAACTTCTGTGCTTTCTCTGACCTGCTGTTATACTTAGTTGATAGCTACCACCTCTCTCTGCCTCTATCTCTGTCTCTGTCTCTGTCTCTCTCTCTCTCTCTCTCACACACACACACACACACACACACACACGCACAAATGCATATGTGCACATGGATTGTTAGAATGAGCTGAAATCATCTCCCTAACTTCACTTATAAAATTCCAACTGGCAAGATAATACAGCCCTGATGACGGCTTGTGGCCTATTCACTTAGTATCACCATGGCCTCTGTGGGGCTGTACCACACAGTGAACTGGAGGTTGCGAGCCTGGAGCAGCAGAGGGGATCCTGTTAAAGCTGTTGACAATTCACCTGGCTTCTTTCTGGAATGGTTCTCTTCTTCATCCTGTGGTATTGGGGGTCAAACTCAGCTTATCAGGCTTGGAGATAAATAAGTGCCTTTACCTGCTCAGCAACTCCACCCACTATATTAACCACCATTTAATGTAAAATTTTAACTTGTAGGCTAATCCATAACACAAAAGACCTGATCATGGTACCTATTCTAAATCTGCCTACCCAGATGTGTAAATTAACTAAAGAGTACAGTACTTAAGAAAGTATTTTGGAGTAGGGCCAGAGTCAATTATTTTACTAAAGGTATCTTTTGTGCTCAGGAAACATGAAGCTCAGGAAACATGTAAAAGAAGAACCAATAATCATGGGATGAGGTAGAAATTTCCAGACTACAGTTCTTGGCATGGAAGACATCGTACCATGGCTATCAGGCATAAGTCTGTGTCACAAGATCTAGGAGGACAGATTAGCCAGCCACATGGGCAATATGGCTGTATAAATGCTCCAAGATTGATAAAATGTCCTGGTTTCAATAAGCACTGGACATAGGAGTATTTGAAAGAGCTGTAAGCTCAGAAAAGAGGAATGTGCTTCTACAATTGCTTCAGGAGCCAATTCATGCATGCTCATGAACACAGATACAAGGATTGCCCAGGTGTTGTAGTGAGGGCATTTTGTAAATATGTTTCTCTTATTGGATAATGAATAAAGTTATGTTGGCCAATAGGAAAGCAAGATAGGTAGACTAGGAGAGGTGGAGGATTCTGGGAAAGGTAGTAGAGTCACGATGTGATCTCAGGAGAGGACGCAAGTCTAGTGTTCTCGGTAAGATAAGACCATGTAGAAATACACATATTTGTGATTATGGGTTAATATTTAAGACAGAGCTAGCCAATGAGAAGCTTGAGACACTGGCCAATAACAATATATTAATACAGCTTTATAACTAAGAGTCTCTGTGTATTATTTTGGAACTGATGCAGCTCTGGGACCAGGCTGGTGGGAAAGTGCTCATAGCTGGTAGATGGATGTAATAGTTTTGTCCCTCAGGGATGGCTGGATTATGAAGTCTCCCCATCACTATAATTTACAAAAGAAAAAGAAGACTAAAACCAGTGTACTACACTATAGCCAGCCCTGTACTCCCATGGATCTCATGATCAACTGGGGGGACTCTTTCACGACAGAAAAGGAAATCAGCAGGATTTCTTTAATTGTCTAGAGTAAGCAGGCATAGCTAACACAGATAGGAAAGGCTGCATTTTTCCAACTGAACACATCATGTTACCTTGATTCTCCTACTGTTAGGGAAGGTTTTTCTTTTTATAGGAAACTAAACAACTCACTTAAATCTTCTTAGCCATTGACCCCACAGAGATCAATCTACTTCAGTATTTGTAGGGACACTCGAGAATCCCTGGCTTTGACATACATTTTAATTCATGAGTAGAGGATAGAACTGTACCATGATTTAAGTAATTCCACTACTCAGTCTGGAATCATCCTAAGAACATTTCTGTAGCCTTAGAGACTCAACTCTCAAGAGGACTTTTAAAATATAAACAATCCTCTCTATACGATTGAATCAGCTACTGAAAAATGCAGAATATTGCCTTGAATTGAAAAATACACCAATTGGACTGTGCTTGCTAGAGAGAAAACAAATCTCTTCTATCTCTCAATGTGTGATTCTCTGTCTCTGTTTCTCCTCACTACATAGCCCCTTTGGTCTCTGCATTTGTCTGTGTCTCTCTGTCTCTATCTCTCTTCTCTCACTACATAACCTCTTTGGTCTTGTATCTGTCTGTCTGTCTCCTCTCACTACATAGCCCCTTTGGTCTCTGACTACCAGTCATCCTGCCCCAGCCTCCAGTGTGTTGTGAGCCTCTAAGTACAGATATTTGCTACCTAGCTCAGCCTCCCTTTCATTATAGATATATTTTTCAATTTTTAGAAACATCATACATGTCATTTGGAACTTTTATTTCTGTGTTCACAGTTCATAGTAGGCTATGCAGTGGGAAGTTATAAGAGTGGGAATTTTGTAGCCTTCTGGCTGCCCTTTACTGCTTTTGTTGTTGGTAGGTAATCGGTAAAGCATTATAGGTCTTGTATTTCTGAACAGGTGATTAAGCATCTAAAATATAGGCAACTTAGAAGAGTAATTGAGATAGAGCCAGCAAGATGGCTCATCAGGTAAAGGTTCTTGAGTCTAGGCCTGGCAGCCAAGTTCCATCCTTTGAACCAGCATGGTAGAAGGGGAGAACTGGTTACCAAAAGCTGTCCTGTGACCTCCGCCCAAGGATCATGGCATGGTACATGTGTGCATGTGCAGACATGTACACACACACACACGTAATTTTTTTTTAAAAAAAGAGATAAATTTGCAAAACTTCTGGAGTTTAGTAAATTTACAAAATAACCTCCGTATTATAATGTGCATTTTATTATAGTATAATGAACACAATAAAATATTAAAATGAGAAAGCAAAATAATTTAGTAATTACCTTATAAAATTGGATTTACTTTTATTCCCTTATTATCATTGAATCTTTCTATTTTTGGAAACTCAGTGGAAATTTCTTTACATGTAGATTGTTTCTATAAGACACACAAACATATTTAAGGTTAAGTGTGTTTCATAAAGTATGAAACAGTATTTTAATGTTGTCCACAGTGCCCCTTTATTATCATCTTTTATGATATCAACTTTCAGGAAATTTATGTGTGTGTGTGTCTTCAAAGTTTGCTACAATGATCTTTCCCTTTCCCCTCACAAGCAAAATACCACAGTCTCTCAAGTTATAACATTGATGTAACTTGAATTCTAGGAAGGCTTAAATGGTGGACTGTCTTGTGTACTTTCTTCTTGTGCCTACCTGCAGACTGGTGGCCAGAGATTCCCCATTCTGCAAAAGCCAGTCATAGTAACAGTACTTTGAAAATGAGCCTTTTAAAGCCTTCTGCCTATGTTGAACTTATTTAGGAACACAAGCTGCATCTCATGGTGTAGCATCATGATGAGACTTGAGTGTCATTTCAATGTCATCATTACCTATTCCTGCACCTCACTGGGTCTGGTGTGGTTCGGTAACCTTCCTACTGAAGGATCTGTCTTGGGAACCAGAATGTATAACACAGGATTCCTTTATCCTTGTATTAACTTATATAAGATATACCTAACCTTGCCTCATTTCCATAAAACTGCTTCTCTCCAGGCAACTTGAGTATCAATTCCAAATTTCCTCAACACTGCCCTGGCCTCTCTGCCCTTTCCTGATCAGTTGCTTGCATTTGAATTTGATGCCATGCCAGTGACCATTAGAATGAAAGGAAGCCACCAAGTTGACCTTTTCATCCTACAGTTGCTTTTTCTGCACTTAATGTACATGTTAAATATCATTGAGAAAACTACTTTCTTATGATCTGAGGTTCTTCTCCCTACTAGCATAAAGATAAAACCATCATGTAGAGATAAAGCTATACTTCCCTTCTCCTCCCCTTTCACTTTGAAATCACTCACAGACCATGGACTTACTCTTTAGGAAGAGGAAGGGCATCAATATTCATATAATGTCTAACAGAAATAAACACACATCGCTATTCATTTTTCCTATCATATTTGATAACCAGAGCATCCTCCTCGGGAACCTTTAATTACCGAGTTTGCATTTTGGAAAGTCATGAGGTGTTGCTGGTGCTTCCAGCAGAAACACACATAAAGTCGCTTCAAATGAGCAAAATTTAGGCTTCTGTCTCTACACTTCATTAGCATTAGCAAGCTCCAGTCTCATAGCAACCCAGATCTGATGATGAACACCTGCCAGCCCAGATGGTTTGGGGAGAAAATTTCTAGCTAAATAGAACAAAGTTCTGTTGGTGGACTGCACAAGCCATCATTTAACAGGCAGGCTGAAAAAAACATAAAACCAAAAAAAAAAAAAAAATAACAAAAAACCAAAAAACCTACAAAGGTACACTACAGACTCTTAACAAAAAGAAAAAAGTGGGGGGGGGGACTGCAAAGTTATCCTATTCAGCACATTCACTCATGACATCTTATGTGCCAACCTTTTCTATTTGTACACACAGTATATGATTATTTTACCACCATACATACTACAGATGGCATTGGAAGTCAACTGGCATGAACAGTGTTGAGCATTAACATCAACAGCATCTACAGTCATGGAATGAATGCTTAAGTATTCACATTTCTTCTTAGTTAAGTCTAATCCTTGTGTCTTTTCCCTAGTGAATTAGCCAGCATGTGTACACACAAGAGAGAGACACACACACACAGAGATGGAGAGGGAGAAGGAGAGAGAGTGGGGGGTTTCTTGAGAATAAGACCTTCATTAAATATTAAGTCATCATGTAAGGCCACCGTGCCTTCTCTTTCTTCTGGACTCCCAAGAACACAGTTTGTGCCATTCCATCAAGGACAGGCAGAGGAGTTAGCTAGTTCTGCAGTTCTGGTTATCCTTGTTGAATGACTATCTGCTTTAGGGATCTGAGTGTACAAAGTTTTCCAGTCTTCAATTTTCTGCTAAATAGCCACTTAATTTCTTCCTAGTGTGATAATATAAACTCCTTTGGAAGTTCAGTGTGTGTATGTGGTTAGTCATCATTATCAGCTTGACTGCGTTCACTAACCCCTAGGAGGTTAGGAAAGCCTACCTCTGTTTGTGTTAGTGCTGGAGTTTCCTGAGATGGTTGATTATGAGAATCCCAGGGCTTGGGTTAGGGTGACATTTTTTTGGGGTGCTGGGGACATGAACTTCAGTTCTTATTCTTGCATGGAAGGCAATAATGGGCTAAACCATCTCCCCAGCCTCTGAATATTTTAAACTTCTGCTTTTTACATTTGATATTAACTCTATTTGAAACGAATACAACAATCTTCTTAAATTCAGTGAGTTATAAACCATATGTCCTGTAAAACAAGGCCATGACATGCTTTTAAAAGGTATCTACTTAACTTTCCTTTTGAAATTAGGTTCTGATCAGTATTAGTATTTCAAAAGAATATGAATAGTTTTCTTATTTGCTCTCTGTTCATTGTGGTAATTACTATATTTTTAGATGTAAATATATAGACTGCATACTTCATCAGATGCTACAGTTTTTCTAATGTCATCAAATTCTGTTAGCTTTGTTCACTTTGATGATACCAGTAATTCATAATCATAGCCTAGGTGTCTTCCCCATCTGGCTAGCTCTCAGTATTTACAAACCATGCTTTGATTGGCAGGTGACGGTGGAAGTTATTCTACTCTGCAGCTTTGTAACTAAAGCAGTATGTCTGATGTCTGCTAACGTTGTTAATTTCTTGATTTCCCTCCCCTCAGCTAACAAGGACATAACTGAAATTATGTTCAAATAAACTTCGTGAGATTGTTTTCAGGCAATATATGTAGGTTGAAATTCCTAACTGACAGAGTAGAGCCATAGACAGGAAAACTTCAGTAATTAAGTCCAATAGAGTTCTGCTGGGTTCTTCCAAATCAGAAACCATTTCACAGGATTCATGTATTACTTACAAGGTAAATGAACTAGGCCAGGCTCTTATAGAGAGATACTGGATACTTCTGCTCACATTCTGAGTCCATACTTAAAAAAAAAAAAAAAAGTAATGAAACTAAACAGCTGTGTTAAGAGTAAGGCCATCTTGGCCAGGTGTTGGTGGTACATGTCTTTAATCCCAGCACTTGGGAGGCAGAGGGAGAGGCAGGTGGATCTCTGTGAGTTCGAGGCCAGCCTGGTCTACAGAGAAAGTTCCAGAACAGACTCTAAAACAATAAAACAATACCGAGAAACCCTGTCTCAAGGAACCAAATAAATAAATAAAAATAAATTTAGTAAGGCCATCTCAGTCTGCGTTTTGTTCTATCCTAGATCTATCCCAAATTTCTAAATGTAAGCAATTGTTTTCAGACTCATTCCTTTGCACTCACTGTCAATTCTTCACTTAGCACAATTTTTAAAATAAACTTTACTCAAACATATGTCTAACAGGTTTTACAGTGGCCTAGGCCATGTATCTATATCATACATTGGCTCCTGTCTCTTAGCTACCTATGGGAACAAGCTTTTGTACGTTTATTTATTTTTAGTCTGGTATGAGATTGAATCTAGGACCTCACACAAAAATCACTGAAATGAAAAACATCCTCAATGTCAGTCAGTAGTTACAGATTCCCTCTCCTTGTTTTCTTGCTGCTGGTTTCCTGGGATTTTTGAAAGGCTCAATGTTTTAAGATACTCAGTGTTCCTATGTTAACGCTGTCACTAATTTACTCTAACTGGAGTTCAGTGTTTTGTTTCTTTATCCTCTTTCCCAATTACCCATTTCCTCAATATTAAAACCACGGTGCTATGTTCCTATACTATGGGACCCCATTAAGTTATCTCCTTCCCCCAATGTTTCTCTGGAATGTACTTACTACTCTGCTATTCTGGTATGAATGAGAAATGTCCTTGAGCAGCTCCCGGAGGTCTCTATACCCAGTCCAATCTCCTGTTCTGCTGTGAAGTGAGCCGGAGTTGGTCCATGCACCCACCACCCTACAGATGCCTACTGTCGTGTCTTCTCATCACGATACACTGTACCTCTCCAAGCACGGCTCATGCAAACCTCTTTTTCTTAGGTTGAATCTTGACTTGGTTAAAGGAACATTAATTTGCCATTTACAATATTTTGATTCTTTCCTGCCCAGATGGTCATTCTTAGCTCATGTTCATTTTTGCTGTGTGTGGTGATACATTAAAATCTTCCTTTCTTCACATATTCTTTCCTTGAACATATAATAAAGATTTCCCCCTAATTACAATATCTGTGTGTAGTTTATATATAAGTAATGTTACCACTTATAAGATTAATAATGATAAATACTTCTGCTATTTCTATTATACTTACTCTCCCACCTTATATATCTTCTTTGTCATTTCCTTTATCCATAACAGTACGATTATGAGTTGAGATATTTTGGGAGGTTGGGAGATGACAGTTGGTAGCATGCTTGCCTCAAATGCACGAGGGCATGAGTTCAACCCTAAAATTCATGTGGACAAGCCAAATATGGTGGTGCTGAGTTGTAATCTCTGTGCAGGGGAGATAGGGAGAGAGATCCTGGAGCTTCCAGGCTGCGCTCCTTAAATCACCTGACAAGTTCCAGGTCAGTGAGAGACCCTCACAAAAAAGTGGATTGTGACTGAAGAATGACATTAATGACTGTCTCACACATGACCCATACCCATAAACACACATGCATGCACAAACTACAAAATATAGTTTTATGTTTCTAACATTTACGCCTATATTTCTCTTTTCTTAAGACAAGGTCTTACTACATAGCCTAGGCTAGTCTGAAGCCTGCAATTACCCTGCTTTATTCTCCTAATTTGTGAGACCATGGGTGTGTCCTTTTGCGTCACAGGTTTTTAAGGCAATATTTGTTGTCTATTTCTCTTCATGATGAGTTACATAAAAGAAAAACATTAAATATAAATAATGAGACACTGACCATTGAGGGGCTATCGACTTTGGGGATTTCATAAAAATGAAAAGAAAACTGCTGATAGAAAAATCACATTACCTTGGTATCTCTGTGATATAGTCTCTGCAATGGCACATACATCTCTGGCACGCTCTTAAAAGCTGTACACTTGTTTCATAAATAAACATATAGAGGCTCTCAGTAGAATCCAGAAATGACTACTACAAACATTTTAATTTGTTTCGGAGCTGCTGGATCAACTCATTAGACATGACAAGAAAGTTTAAGAACTTGTAAAATATTATTACTACTGCATATAATATTTGTACTCTTAAAATCCCCCACAGAACCACTGCAAATTAAAATATGTGACAACTGAACACGAGACAATAACATAGAAACTAAGTAAGAATAAAATGAAGATTTTATTTGCAGCAGTAATCCATGTGCATCTCCCGTGGTACTCACATACACACTTGGGATTCAGTTTCTTTAGCATGTAGTTTTGTTGTTGCTATGGAGACAGTCCTTGACCTCACTATGTCACCAAGGATGGCCCAGAAGTTTTAATGCCCCTGCCTTTATCTCCTGGGTGTGGTGATTGCAAATCTATGTGCTTCCACAGTCAGTTTATGCACTGCTGTCTATTGGACCCAGGACTCTGTACATGCTAGGTAAGCCTTCTACTAGCTCAGCTATATCCCTAGCACCTAGCAATGGAATTTTTTAAAGTGGGGAAAGCTTTGTTAATTAATTAATAGAGATAACAAGCATTGTACCATGGAGACTTAACTCATCTAAATTTTATCTGGTTCTGGTTAAAACACACACACACACACACACACACACACACAAAGATCAGATGAACATCTTGGAACTAGCTAAGCAGATTGAAATGATAATAACTAAAAAGGAGTAAGAGTCAGAGATTCTGAAGGTAAAGACAAGGGGGAGAGGGCTGGAGAGATGGTTCAGGGGTTAAGATCTGTGATTCCTGAAAGCAAAGGAAGAAAAAAAAATGATATGAATGCTTTTATACCCCCCCCCAATCATGCTTTGAAATGTAGTTCATCAGCTGCAAATGACAGGTCCCTCTGAGGATTGGGCTGTGATGGTGACACAATCACCATTGATGGCAGTATTCTAGGGCAGGCCATGAGGGACAGAGCTCTGTATTTGTTACTCTACCATTATGTTGTTTAAACGCCATGATCAAGGTGACTTATAGAATGGAGAGTTCAGCTGAGCTTAAGGTCCCACAGGAAGAGGCCACAAGGACAGGGAAGGCATCCAGAACAGATGTCTTCAACCAATCATAAAGCAGAGGGAAGGCTGGCAGTGGGGAGAGCCTTTACACTCCCATAGATTGTCTCTGGGGTTGTAATCACTCCAGCAGGGAGGCAACCCCCATAACCTCCCTAAACAGAGACCAATGGAAACATTTCCCATTCAAACCACCCCAAGCTGGGTCACCCCTTCTGTCTTACATAGGCAGATGGTGCCATCTACAGCAAAGAAGGGTTGCCTGGGGGCAGGGGGAGTGGGAAGGAAGCCTTGAGTGAACGTGTCTAGAGTAAATGAAATTCTAGGTAAAGGTTTATTGTTTGATATGAGCTGAGCGCTGCCATGTCAAGGAATCAAGGACCCCAATGCCCCAGGTCCACAAGAATGCCAGAGCCTCAGGGAGGAATGACAAAGTCTTCCGCCAGGCCACGTGTGACTGTGGCCAGTGTATGAAGAAATTACCAACCACAGCTTCCTCCTCCCAGAGGTTTGCAACCCAATGATGATCAGCTACTGAGAATTCCTACCTAGACTAGCTAACCCTGCCCCTCTGCACACCCGGCACTATGCTCAATAAGAGTGTGCAGGTTGCTGCTGCATAGTTGGTTCTGCTCATCAGGATGAGCATATCTCACCTGGTCTCAGGTGAATGCCGGTCCTTTCTTTATTTCCTTCTTGCCCCTGTCAGGGTTCCAGGACCAAGTGCTGCTGGGAGCAGCAGTGTTGTATCTATCCAGTTTCTACCACCATGGCCGACAATTTTCTGTCATTTGTTAATCATGTACTTTTAGGCATTCCATTATAGCAGCTCCTACATGATACGGTGATGTAGTGGCATTTAAGCTCAACATGTGATCATAGCCCAGGAAAGATGTTAGAAAATTAAGGGAGGTTTTGGTTGCAATAGACTTTTACCTGGTTTAGATGCAATAACAGTTTTTAAAGTTGTAGATTAATTGAGTTACTTTAAAGGCTTTAAAAATATTACAAGCAGAGAATAAGAAGAAAGTTGGCACTGTTGAGTCAAGAAGCTGAAGGGCCCACCACAGCTTCAGAGGGTCCACTGAGTTTTATTAGTCTCAGTGGAAAGATGGAAAATCAGACTCAAAATGTAGGAGCTGCAAAGGTTGGCAAGATTGCCAAGGAGATCGAATGGCCAGTGTCAGTTATTACTAATGTCAAAGTCAGGACTCTGAAAGAAAAACAGCAAAATTGAGGTCACGGGGAAGATGAACCGAGCAGCTTTGCTGCCTTCTATGAAAACCCGGAATTAGCTGGTATGTCACAAGCTCTCTTCTTCATAAAGAGAGCTTGCTATCCATTGCTTCTCCTGGGTGACTTGTAACATTGCATTTATCCTTCCTTGGAACTACCCTAGTAAGTCTCGTGGAGTTCAGGGAGACAATAAGACCTTGCCTGTAGTCATAGGCTGAGACAATGTAGGAGAAATGAGGCGAAGCCAAATTACCTGCAAAGATTGGTCAATGCAGCTTGTGGGGAGTGTACAGTAAAACCTAGAATGGACCAAGAACTTGAAATTAGAGGTAGAACATGGGACCGAATGGTAGGACTTTTTGTGACTAGGTACTATCTGGAATACCTGGCTTGAGTCTGTTGTCATGTATACCCAAATTTCAGATATGATGGAGGGTTTTACTGAGTCTTGGAGAAATGCTAAAATATTTTTGATAAAATATCAGATAGGGGCTAACCAGGAAGTGTATTGGTTATTTTTGCTGAAAGCAATTTCAGAAATGGAAGATCTGCTTTGGATCAAATTCAAGGGTAGCATCCAAAACAACAGAAACTGTGGTGACAGGGACTTAAGGCATTGGGTCGTATTGCCCAGTTCATGGAAAGGTGCTGTCCATGTTTATGATGGGTCTTATCATCTCAGGTAAAATACTCTCTCTCGCAGGTATACCCACAGCCTCATCTCCTTGGTGGTTCTAAACCCTATCAAGTGGACAATAATCATCATCATGGGAGGCAGGAAATATCAGACTGACACTGTAAGGTCCGCACCTCTGCCCCTTACTGTGTTCCCAAACGCTCAGAGGATTCTCTTTCTAAGGCATGCAGAGGAAGTACCCTGGTAAAGAATGGCATCAGACTGCTGACAAACTTAAGACTGACTCTTGGTTATTGTTATAGTCACTGTTCTATTGCTATGAAGAGACACTATGGCCAAGACAACTGACTATTGTAAGAGAAAGCATTCAAGTGGGGCTCGCTTACACTTGTAGAGGGTTAGTCCATTATCATCGGAAGAAGCATACAGGCAGACACTTGAACAGCAGCTAGGAATTACAAACTGCATCCCCATGCACAGGTAGAAAGAGTGTCTCTGGGCCCAACCCCAGTGACATTTCCTCTAACAAGGCCACACCCGTTAGCCCTTATAATTCTTGCCAACAGGACCACTTTCTGATAAGGAAGCATTGAGTCTATGGGGGCCATTCTTGTTCAAACTATAGTTATTGTTATTTTGGTTTTTTGTAAGCTGGAGATTATGGTGAAATCTATTGTTATGGGTTTGAGCTGCTTATTATCAACGGAATGCTGAAAATGTACAATTTCAGAGACCAGGCAGCTGCACTTAAACATGGGTGGCAAACTGCAAGCAATAATCTAATTGGCATCAGGATCAGAGGGACAATCAGAAGCTCACTCGGGTATCTGGTGCTGAGTCACAAAATGTGTTCTTTGAGTTAAGAGGCACGGGTCACTAATAAGATCATTGTCAGGTCACGACGAATAAGAACTGTTGAGACAAGTATGTAAGTTACTCAGATAGAAAATTGTAGTTCTTGTTTATGTCAGTACAAATTAAATTCACAAAGTCATGCTGTTTTTGTGAATAAGGTTGGTAGACTTGAAAAAAAAAAAAGACCCTGAAACATTATAGAAATCACATACAATAAAAATTATCCAATTGAGGGTTGAGAAGATGACTCAGAAACTAATAGTACTGGCTGCTATTGCAGAAGACCCAGGTTAGGTCCTCAGCACCCACATGGCAACTCACAACAGCCTTCAACTCTAGTTCTAGGGGATTCAGCACCTTCTCTAGCATCCTTTGGCACTCAGCACACAGCATACTTACATGCATGTGGAGGAGAAAACACTCATACACTTTAATTATCCATTCTTTTTCCCATTAGATCTGTGACACTTGTAAAGTTGCCTTGTCTCCACATCAGTGACTGGGAAAACAAACACCATCAAAGGGATTATAGGATACTAATTAAGTCAAGAATCCTACTTAAAGCAGGAATTCACAGAAGTCTGGTAGAAATAAAACATTGGACAGACAAGTCTGTCTCGTATATATCCTAGAATAACCATGCACACATTTTAGGAATAGTATTCCCGTCCCACGATGGATATTTGGAATTGATAGAGCTAGCAGCTGTCAAAATAACTACATTGGATTCCCGACTAGAGAAATAAGAAATATTATAGCCTGAAATGCCAACTGGAAGTCTCACAAACTCCTGGAGACTATGATGCCCCTGCCAAGATATATATCATATGCAGTAATTTCTTCTGGGAAGAAATGCTCTGGTTTTCTGTGTCATTATTTAATCAACCTTTATAGTTCTTTCAAAAAATGAGATAGAAATGCTTGACGAAGATTGATGGCCATAAATTTTACCAGTTGATGGCTTCAATTTCTGCTGCCATGTTGGATTTTTATTTCAACAAATCCTTAAGGCTCCCTTCATCTCATATGTGGTCACCGATCCAGCAAATATTTCCTTTTTATTCTTTCTCAATTTAGGAAAATAAAATTATTTTATCTGGACATAAAGATGACATCACTGTCTCCCTATCCTGTTTAGAACATGCTAACTCCTTCCTCTGTCATAACACTTCACAGGAATATCAATTGCTTTTTACAACTGATGTTTATAATGTTTTACTCACTAGATCACTATATTAATAATGGCATCCTAGCAATGCCTGGTGATAAGAAAGGGTCAGATATCCTCTGTATCTCAATAAAATATGCATGCTGGAGAGTGGGAGTTAAGTTCACAGAGAAAGAATATTCAGCATAGCAAGTGTCTGGGACCCACCACTGTTACATCACCCTGTACCAGTAAGAGCTAACATGACAAAGAGTCCAAGTAGCTGCTAGAGTCTCAGCTGAAGTACCATTTTGTGCAAATCACATTGTGTGTGATTTCAACATAAATAATGGTGGATATTTGATTCTGTGTCTATAAAACTAAGACACATAACTCTGAAAATTAAAGGATCGACCTAAATTGCCCTATTCACCATCTCTTCCAGAGAAACATCTGAAAGACTTTCCTTTCCCATTATCTTAATATTAGACACAAAACTACTGATCCAAACTCTAAAGTCTCTGATCAAAGACGTTTATGGAAGGGTGTTTGGGGTCCCAATGATATTAGTCACCCTCCTCCTCATCCATCAGACCGAAAGATAAGCAATGGATTGTCTTTAATGGCAACAGTAGTAAGTCCTACTACCCAAGAAGAATTTGGAGTTACTGCTCTATAATACAGACACAGAAAGTTGGGCCTGATCCCCTGGATATTCTAGATAGCCATTTAAATTTGTTCTTCCAGTGGGTCTTTCCACCATGCAGTTGCTGTAGTGGAGACTGATCAAGTTTAGAGCATGGGTCCAGACTCACCATAACTAGTATCAGTATCCTCCTACTAGACCAGAAAAGCAAAATTTCTTTTTTGAGGATAGGGAATTCTAGAACTTGTATTATAGAACAAATGCAGCTATGAGTTATGGTCAAGGGACTTGCTGCAGCAATTAGTGTGGTAGTTTCTGCTCTAAGTGTTTCAAGTGTTTAACAGATTGCATTGAATAGCACACTGAACTCTGCTCATTTTATGACTAATTGGGATTGCAATCTTGCTTGCCTAGTTTCTCACACAAATAGGGCATTCATGAGAGATACCTCCACAATTGCTATGGCTTTGGCATGAAGCTTCTTCCCCCATGGCTCATGTATCTAAGGTTTGGTCCTCAAATGGAGAAGTGCTTAGATCCTGAGAAAACAACCATTTTGGTGAATGAATCCATTGATAAGCTCAAAGGCAAATGAGCTATAAGAAGCAGGTCACTAGAGGTGATTTTGGAAGGTGCATCTCACCATACACCTTCCTTTTACACGCTCTGTATGCCTTAGCCATAATAAGCTGGGTGACATTGCTCTAGCACTCATATTTCTCAGTTTATTGGGCTTCACCTCAAGGCCCAAAGTGACAAGGCCAAATGGCCACACTCAGATCTCTGGAACCAGGCAGGAGAGAAGAAGAAACAAACAAATAAACAAACAAAAAAAACCTCCGCCCCCTTTAAGTTGTTTTTCTAGGGGATTTTGTTATAGCCACTGAAAATTGAGCAATGCAGTCATGGAGAACACGGGTCATCAGAGTGATCTACGATGGGGACTGAATCCAAAACCTATTAAACACCTCCTCACCATCTTCAGTTACACACTTGTTCCTTCTTCTAGCCAGCACCATAGCAACCAGGGTCCTGAGTCAGTCAACTTACTCACCACCACATACAGTCAACCCAGCTCAAACATTTTTGCTTTCTTGGTTCTGTCTTGAAGCTTTCTTGTTGATAAGGCTACTGTGGAAACTCGAGATCCTATAGTATATAGCTATAGTAAATTAACTCCACAGTGGGGAAAAAAAAATCTCAGGCTACTTGAAGAATCTGAAAAATGTCCACTTGTTCTCACAGAACAAAAGTTAATAGGCGTTTTCCCATGGGATTTTATTCTTGCCTATGCTTACGAAAGGCAGCTGTGGCTCTTGTTAACTGATCTTGGGAAACTCAGCCAACACAGAATGACAACACTAGAACTTGGGTCAGTGTCACATCTGTTCTATTTGGCTTCACTTTAGACGCTTGCCAGGGTGGCAGAGACCTCTCCTCTTTGGACACAGGTTTTATCGCAATGCTATTGCTCCATGCTTTGCGAGGTCTAGCTTAGAATGACGGTGTAACTTCTAATCGCATCCTACCCATTCAAGTCACTCACACAATGAAGACAAAAGTCAGAGGTCGAGGATGAATTTGTGACCAAAAGGAACTCACAAAGGGAGTCGGTATTTGCTGTATAATAATCCAATCCACTGCAACGTCTGTCATATGCCTTACTGATGTCTATCAAGCAGGCAGAGGCCTCTTGCCTGTGATCTTATCCTACAGGTGTGTTATGGGAGAAATTATATGTCCAAACTTCTATCAATAAATGATTTGTAAAGGGAACCGAGTTACACCTATCTGAAAACTATATGCACATCAAAATGAAAGAGGCAATGTCACGAATGCATCCATGGAAGCATCATAAGAAATTTTGCTACACACGGGTACAGAAAACACGTATCCTTGCTATGACTGTGGAGGAATTATAAATACGCCCCAGATATGTACATCTTCTGCAAAGTTATTAAAAAAAATCTAGCAATCATTATTCTAGTGAAGGGGTTAGTGTGATTAGAGAGGAGTAGAGGAAACCCTTCCTTTCCACAGCATTTTCTAGTATTAAGCTTGTTTCATGATGTCCTTATTCACATGAGCAAAACAAAAGAGGGCAATGCTGAAGTCGGACATAGAATCCTGTATTGTTCCAGTGGCCTGCCATTTTTCATAGTCCAAGACCCTCTGAATGGCTGAGACTTTAGGTCTGCACCCTCCCACGAGTGGAACCCCTGAGAAACGGAATTCGCCACATCCTTCACGGTAGCACTGGAGCTTCGCATCCTGATGCAAAGCGGACGCCGTCCAGTTTCCTGCTCCTCTCATTGGTACACGTCCCTGCTGCTTTCCTACCCCTCCTCACAACCCCTTACTCCACGATAGTCTTCAGTTTCTATCGCCTGCCCAAAGCACTTGCACTTGCTTTTTCTGCTTTTCTTTTTCAAACACCTCGCAATTACAGCAGACATTTCATCCTTCAGCTGCTCCAGCTATCCCATTAGTACCGAGTTTCAGGGACCACACCTGAGTTCTGAGTCTCCCCACCTCCTGATTCCTCACTCTCATCTCTCCATCACTCACTCACTTCTCTTGCCACTCGTCTTAAAATCACTCCACGTGCTTTTCTCCCTGTAAGACATATCTGTCCCAGACCTCTGCTGTGCCCCTGCTCTTAAAAGGTTTAGCACTGACTCTGTTCTGGCTCCCACATCTTCGTAAGGTCAGGAGGCTTCGGTCGATCTGGAGTTTAGTTTTTTTTCTCTGTCCAGACTTTCTTTTTTGACACTAGGAGCCTCATAATTCTCTTTTGAGCTGACCCTAATTCGGGGACACTGCCTGGGCCCTAGAGCTGGCTCCTTCCACGGGACTGCAAAAACCCCAACTCAATATTTCCGACTTTGAATTGTGCCTTCAGGTTGTTCTAAGACTGCATTTGTCATCGATGTGGACTTCTCTTTGTAAAACGCCCAGCTGGGCTCACTGGGCTCCCATCCATATTTGATGACTGATACTTTTGTTCCCAGGTGATAAACATAGGATCACTGAATTCTATCTAGAAATAGTCCCAAAGACCTGGGCAGGAGATAGATGAGTAGCTGTTGCAGGCCTTTGCCAGCATACTATCCAACCCTTCATTTTCTAGTTCATGTACAGTATACTTCTTTATGAGCTCAGGTGTGGCTAGGGCCATGCAATGTGTTTGCAGATAAGAACTGATTTTATAGAAAAGGCTATGGGCCTTGGATGGAGCCAGAAAAAGTTTCCTTAGGCACTGAGGTAAAACAGTGGCTCTCAACATATTTACATTATGATTTATAACAGTAACAAAGTTACAGTTGCAAAGCAGCACTAGAAAGAATTTTATGGTTGGGGGCCACCATGTCACAAGGAACTGTATTAAAGGGTCACAGCATTAGGAACCGCTGGGATAAAATATGAGGTTTCATTTACAGGGCAGCTCTGATTCTTCCCAAATGTGTTTACCATCCATAATCTATCAATAAGGAATTCAACTTTCATATACAACTTGGAAAGGTATTCCATTTTGCATCTGCTTACATCATTGTGCCTCAATGTTCAAAGGCATTTGCATATCTAACATGCTCTCTGCAGTTTCAGGGTTCCCTTATTCTCTAGGTAAGATAGTACTTACCCCATGATGCTCTCACTCATCATTTTAAAATGGGGATCTTGAGAGCTAGGTTGGTGACTTTGTAAGCCTCTATCTCTAAAGGAAACAAAACACAATCATGGGAGTAGAATGTCATCCTTAATTATATAATTAAAGGACAAGCAATAAACACGGCTTTAGGGAGAGCACCTCTTCAGTTTCCTGACACACAGAGGAAAGCAAATGGGGAAAATAAAAGAAAGAACCAAACAGACACCAGGTAAGGAGATGCCATGTCTTTTGAGGGAAACAGAAATAAAAACCTTCCATTTCCCGTCTGAGATATAACTAAAGACCCTGAGGTAAGAAAATACAAAGCGCCACTGAAAGGAGAATGTGTGATCGAGACCCCAGCTTCCCAAATCTTGGCAAGCCCAGTAAAGCAGTGTCCCTCAGGAACAAGAACCTAGCCAGAATGTGTAATGCAATAAGCCATAACCCATGGTAAAGCTTGCATTAAACCCTTCGCCAAGTGTAACACAGGAGATGGATCGTCCTGCAAACAATAGCAATAGTTGGGGAAATGATCACTTAGCCACATATACTTGCAGCAACAGCAGAAACCGGACACACATATTTCTTCAGTGCAAAAGAGAAATACTTTGGGTCCAAAGGGCTTGTTTTGCAGTCTAGCTGCGCATGGCAAGGGCTGGCTCCACACATGTGAGTAAGCACCTCCTTGGAAGAATGGGGAATGTGGGGAACACCTGACAGAGAACTTCAGAGCTTCCTGTCCACCTGAGTATGCAGTGACTCAAGCAATTAATGCTACTATCTATTGTTTCAGTCTGTTGCATTCTGGTGACCGTGGCATCACACACAAGGTAGCCCATGTCTGCAGTTCTCTCGGGAAGCCCCGCCTACATTCCCCAGTCTCTAGACTGAACCTAGCTGAGTGGAGAATTCTGAGTAGAGTGACAGACTGCTCCACTCCCCCCTCCCCCACCCCCGGAGGCAATGATATCTTGACTCTGTTTCTGACAAAACCCCCTTATAATAATGGATAACAACAGATAACTAGCCAGAAATGTATAGCTAACCCACACAGAACTTTCTCTTCCAGTAACTCAAATGTCAGAAATGCTCAACTTTATGAAATCTATAGAATTTCCTGAATGCTAGCACATGTCTATCTGTTCCCACCAACTAATGAATAACAACACAATAAATAAATGAATATAAAGAAAACCTTTTCTGTGGAAATACAAATTTATGAAATCTCTTCTGTAATGGAGAATATCGCTCAAGGTAATTTCAATCAGGGTTCCTGGGCCAAAGTCACTCAAGTTTAGCTCAGGATAAACTTCCTTTAATGCAAAGTTGTTTTACATTGGTAGTTAAAGAGACATAATTGCCTATGTGTCTGGAGACTCAGAAGTTCAAGGTCCAGCCATTAGCCCTTGCAAGAGAGAGTGTGTACACTTTGTTCACTCACTGTGTCTTTTGTGTATGTCCTCTCATGCTGGAAGAGACCAGATGGCTCTTTCTAGGCTCTTCTTTGTAAGTGCACCAATACCAAGCACAAGGACTCCATGATCATGTGACCTACTCATCTCCCAATAACCATCAAGTCTTAATACCACCAGCCTTTGAATTAAAATTCAAAGATATGAATTTTCTGAGGGCAAGGAGTTGCTGTAAATACTTATTACAGTACAGTGTCTCAAGTAGTCTAAGACAACCTTGAAACTGCTGTGTAGGTGGACACGACTTTGAATCCTTTGTTTCCACTTCTACAGTTCTGGTCCTGTAACTACAGGCATGTGCTACCTTGCTGGCTCTGTGTGGTAGTAGGAATAAAACCCAGGATCTTGTACATATTAGCCAAGAGCCCTGCTAACCCAACTACATAACCAGCCCAGAAATGAGTATTTTATAATGAAAATTTGGGGATAAATGCATTGGTCACATTGAATCCATCTTGGCTGGAGATAATCAGGGTAAGTTGGTGTGAAGTGGGGTGAGTTTGGAGATAGCAAAGTTGCCTATAAGTAGAAGCAGTTCATGCTTTGGGATTGGTTGTATTGCAAGCAGCATGAAGTAGCAAATGGGGATTATGATGGGATTCTAATTATAACTTTAATTAAGGAGTGTGAAGGGTTCAGTCTCAGGTCTGAACTGATTATCACCCCCCCCCCCCATGTCTTTGTTCCAGTCTGGTTTTTTGTAATTGAATTTAGGACACTCAAATCTCCCCCTCATCGACAGGTATGGTACACAAGATTCCATAGGGCTATAAAGCAAACAGAGCCTGCGGTAGGGCTAGTCTTCCTTCCCATATCAAGAAATGGCAGATGCTAAGCACTAGTGATTCCCTCCCTGTTTAAAAAAAAAACCCATTAATGTATTTTATTAAAATGTATGTGTATTTAATTGTTGGTTGAATGTAAGTTGGTTAAAGAAAGAAATGTAATCAGGAGAAAGGAATAGCTGAATTCCCCATAGTAGATTGGTTGGTAAAGAAACAAGTTAAATTTGTTTTGAGCAAAAAGCCAACAGTCATTTCTAAAAGTGTATTATTGAACAGGGTATAATATAAATAGGAGGGACAGAATTTAAGCCTCAGAAATAAGTCAAGGTATAATTTTTCTTTTTTCCATTTAGTCTGGCTGTTTGGGAGTAATGCAGTTATACACAAAGGAATTCTGCAATTGTGCTAAGGAGTGAATGTGTAAGAATAAAAGCCAATAGGAAGTTACTGGATAATAAAGAGGGTCATTGCTTGATTGTTTGGAGGTCACGGGAAGTAACAGTAGTACAGCTAACAAATTGAGTGTGTCAGGTGGGTTGGGAAATGGAAAATAGATGGTAAAAAAGAAAGGTGTCTCTTCCCTACACCTTTGTCTAATCTACTTGTCCTAAAGCTCCTTGCTGTTATTTCTTTTTGATTGCTATGACAAAACACTATGGCCATGACAACTCATAAAAGAGAGCATTTAATTTGGAGGTTCATGGTTCCAGAAGGCTAGAGTCCATGACTATCATGGTGAGAAGCATGGCAATGGCATGATACTGGAGCAGCAGCTGACATTTGACATCAATAGGCAAAGGGGAGGGAAAGGGAGGGAGAGGGAAGGAGAGAGAGAGAAAGAGGGAGAGAGAGAGAGCACTCACTAACTGGGAGTGGCATGGGTCTTTGAAACCTCAAAGCTCACCACCAACAAGCTCCTCCTATTTCTTCCCAAATGTTAATCAACTGGGGATCAAGGATCTGAGCCTATAGGGCCATTCTGATTCAAACCACCACACTCCCGTTTTCTCAGCTGTCAGGAGGAAGAGGACTGTTTGCATAGGCTGTGTCTACTTGATCACCAGAGAGCAGCTTTCATCAGTCAAGCTAGTAACCAGAATGAGACGGGTGTATTATCTGTGAGAACTGTGACAGCCAGTTTCCTTAAAACTGCCTTTGTCTGATGGAATTGATTTCCTAAGTCTCTGAGACAGGGAGATGTTATTAATGTAGGCACACACTGAGAATATAACGTGATGATTTTCATAAACTAGAAACAGTTTGGAATCATCTGAAGACATTTATAAAAAAAAACACTGGTGCTTGAGCCCCCCTCCCCCCCACCTTAATTACCAGCAACTACTTGGGAATAAACCAGCGATTTGGCATAAAAGCAAACAAAATGTCCCTGGTCATTTGCACACTGAAGGGGTCCTTTTTTTAAAACTATGTTTGTGTGTGTGTGAACATGAGTGGGGAGAGAGTGAGGGGGTGCCGTGGCACATATATCCGAGTCAGAGGACACCCTCAGGTGTCTGTCTTCATACTGTGCCTTTGTTATTTTTCCAGTGCTTACACCAATGCCTCATTACCTAGCCCATGTGAGGAGCAGAGGAATCCCTGAGGAAATGAATACGCGTTGATGACATGGGCATGACCATGTCACCGACAGTGACCTCAGATACATGAGAGAATGTCAAAACCCTCCCACTAGGGTGAGGCTCAGGGGGATGGCAGAGCCTACTCTCTTGCCTGTGTGCGGAAGGGTGCTGATGCTGCATGTGGAAAATATCCCCAGACGTTTATGGCCTGAAGACTGCTCCCCAACAGAGAGTACACCTACTGAGATTAGCTAAACTTGCCTCCCTGTTTTACTGTATATAAACACTCTCCCTCCCTGTTTATATATAACACCACCAGCTCCTTGTTCGGTTACTTCCAACAACCCTGATTCTCTGTGGTTTCTTCATCACAGAGCTCGGATCCCAGCTCCTCTCTGTCTCTCTCTCCGTGTGTCTACATTCCCTCATTGTCATAGTCAGATTGAGTTCCTGGAGCCATGCAAGGACTTGGCACTCTTCTCGGCAATGCTCTGGAATTACAAATGCGTGCTATCACACCTGGTTTCATGTAGGTTCTGGAGAGAAAAACTCAGGATCCCATGCTTGTGTGCCAAGCACTTACCCCACTGAGCCAGGCCCCCGGCCAGTATATATTAATTTTTACCATGTTATATTCCCTGATGTAAAAGGGGTTCTTTATTGGCCTAGATAATAAAACCCCAGAGTCAGATATAGATAAAAATGCTGATAGATCAGAGAGAAGGAGCGAGATACCCCATACTTTACCTCCTCAGCCTCTCAGCAGACAGGAGATTGAGTTCCTGTTTCTGCCCAGCTAACTCACTTGTTGTCTATCTGTACAGACTTCCAGACCTCTATGGTTTTCTATTCTCTGACCCCCAGACAAGCTTTATTCGTTAAAGGAAAGTATCACCACATTACCCCCCCCCCATTTTTTTGGTCTAAAATTAAAAAAAGTTACAACCAATATAAGGAAAACTACATACAATAACTATATGTAATATATACATGGCAATAAGTATATTACCAATTTCTAGTCTGAGAAAATACTCTATTATCTATTCTTACTTGAAGAGTCCAAAATCTTGTACCTAACTTACTTCCTATTCTAATTTGCATTATCAAATTGCCTTTTAACATCTATTAAATCTATTACACTTAATATATCTATAGTGAGTTTCTTTACTGATTCTGGTAAACAGGGAAAAACCATAACTATACATATTCAGAGACCCAAGAGAGAAATACTATTAACCCAACGGATTTTTTTAAAGGGGGGGGGAATAAAAACAACCATTGTGCACTAAATGCCAATCACAGATCTGGATGCAGTGGGCTGAAGCTGTGCTCTGAAGGGTACAGGCAGGTGCTCCGGGCCAGCAGGTGTGCAGAAGCCATAAGCTGGATTGGATGTGCTGTGGGTCTGGGAAGTCTCCAGGCCTGGGAGTGTGTCCCTTACTTGGTCTAAATAAAAGCTGGCTAGAACCACCAACTTCAAAGGAAAAGGTTTTCGGGATTGCTTAAGCCACCAGTGAGGGATGGAGGGGCTTAGCAGGGTGGCAGGCGTGCCCTTATCTGGGGGAGCTCCCTGCAGGGTGCTGGCTGCTTTCTGAGGGCGGGACTGGACCCTGGAGGGGCGGTGTGCCCTGCCCTGCCTTTAATATTCCGGCCACGTGGGTGCCGAGATGTAAAAAGGAGTTCTTAATCGGTCTACGTAATAAAAAGCCGGAGTCAGATACAGAGCGAAACGCTGAGAGATCAGAGAGAAGGAGCCTCAGCACACCTTACCTCCTCAGTGTCTCTGCAGGCAAGAAAGCGACTTCCTGTTTCTCCCGGCTGATATCCTGCTTCCACCCAGCCACCTCACTTCCTGTCTGTCTGTACAGACCTCCAGACCTCTATGGTCAGCTGGTGCAAGCCCCATTCTCTTACCCCGAGACAGGCTGTATTCGTGCAAGCAAGATACACACGGCCACACCCTGGGACAGTGATAGACTATTATTCCAGTTTGCTTCTCTGAGCTTTGAAGGAATTATTCAAGGTGTGACAAACGGTACAGTTTTTATCACAATTCTCGCCTTCCTTCCCAACCTTGGCTACCTAAAGCATCCCCATTGGTGGAGTATAATGCGCTGCAGATTTCGGGTGTAGCTACTGTATTAGGATTCCTTGACCGAGGCGGAGAAGCAAACATGTCAGGCCGACAGAGGTTAAGTGAGAAGTTTTACTAGAATGGGAGGGAAAGGAGAGCAAGTTCCAGGAAGCCTCCAAAGCCGCAGAGAAACCCTGTCTCAAAAAACAAAAACAAAAGACAAAACAAGAAAAAGGGGGGAGGGGGGAGGGAGGGAAGGGGGAGGGAGGGAAGGGGGAAGGGAAGACAAAAGAGAGACAGAGACACAGAGAGGAGAGAAGAGGGAGACAGGAAAAGTCCTGCCCCAGGGGAACCGCGGGAACCGAAGAAAGCGGGAAAGAAAAAAAAAAGGCGGGAAACAGAGCGAAAGTGGGCGGGGTTCCGTCCTTTGCTCCTGCAAGCAGACTATGCAACCACGGAACCCTGGGCTGACCAGGGCACAGCCTGAGTGCATGCTGCCAGGTGGCAGGGGCAGGCCAGCATAATGTCTGAATCCTTACAAGGTGACTTAAAGGAAATTCAGAAAGACAAGTCCAGGACTTGGCAGGATGTCAAATGTCTACCAAGCCCAGAGAAAGAGTGTATCCTCACGTGAGCATCCATCTTTCAGGAATGGATCTGTGTGGAGGTACAACATCTGTGTTGCGGTGACCCTGCTCCGACACCCCTTGGCGGAGGGGGTGAGAAGATGCATCACCAACGACTCAGGCACAGGAGTCGGTGAGTAGCAGAGCGTGCTGCAAACTGGTTTATTAAGGAAGTTAGCCCTGCCTTTATCTCCCCTCCCAAGGTCCCACTGGCTCAGGTGCTGCCTCTGCTGCATGTCCTGTCCTCATTGGTGTCTCTGGGTCACATGTCTCTCTAAGCAACCTCTGGCATAGAGGGAGGCTTGGCTTAGGGAGGACGTTCCTGCCTTGAGTACTCAAGTGGGCTGATCTGGGCACCGGACAGGGCAAATGAGGCTTGGGTAGGCTGGCCAGTTTCTTCTACACATCTGGAGTCCCTCCTACTACAGATAACCTAGCCTGAGTCTCTAGAATCTCAGTCTGAAATGAATTTTAACATTTGAGGCATCGTACTAATTCAGCACCATTGTAACAAAAATAACCTAATATGCAAATTGCAAATAGCCTGTGTATCAGGAAATATGCAGAGAATAGCAGGTGCTAGATTAGTGTGTATTAAGTCAATCAGCTTTCAGGTATGGCGTTTTGAATTTGCCTGGTTTTTAAAACTACAAACCACACCTCAGATGGTTAAGAGCGAATATGTATCCAATAATGGGGAAACCAATGTAATTTAAACGTTTTCCGTAGATTGTTTCTCCATAGCCTGACAATGACTTTGCTCACTGATGAAAAGGATGAGTGAATGTTCTCAGTATACTTTCCCTGTATTTTTTCCAAGCCAAATGTATGTGCTTTTCATCCAGATGGCTGTGTTGGGAACATCTGTCTGCGCAGTACACACGTGTGTATGTGTGTGTGTGTGTGTGTGTGTGTGTGTGTGTGTGTGTAGAGCACTCAGAGTCGTCCCCCATGTGGAAATGTTATTTGCACTTCTAGGATACTTTTACAGCTCAAAGTTAAGAGGGTTTCACTAGTCACCAGGAAACGTGTGTTCTAATCCACAGATAGGGGTTACCATGATGACGGTGAGACTCTTTACTAGTAACAGAGAACCATCCCCACGGGGCGAAACCTGGGAGAGGATGGCTGATGGTCCCCAGAAAACTAACTGAAATACAAACTCACAGTGCTTCTAGAACTTACAGAGAACTTCACAAGCAGCCCTAGACACCCTGAGAAAGAGGACAATCTGGTTAGATAACAGAATTTGTTTTAATCACAAACTACTTTTTGAAACTTTTTTCCTTAGTAAAACGTACCATGATTCACTTCACGATGTATTTTCTTTTAGTTCCTTCTCTCTAATCATTTGCTTAATGTCTTCCTTACAGAAACTACAAGTTACATTATACTTGCCCTTTAGCCAGCCTTGGTGATGACTAAAGAGCTGTGGTACTGAAGGAAATATCGTTGTTACATTTTTAGGTAAAACAAGATATGTAATTATGCTGTAATTTTGTTATGCTTATTGGCCTTTTACAAGAATGTACAATATTTTTTAAAAAAATCCTTCAAAACGACGAAATTACCATTTGTTAGTGACATTCATTAGTGATGCTATGTAAAGCATCGGCAAAAACACCATAGCAAAACAATGACAGAAAAAGTGACCCTCACACAATTGGCTTTGGTGTCCAGGTGTCTTTGTGAAAATAGTATTAATTTTACAGTGTCTTGGGAACCAGGTTGATGGTCCACACATAATACACAGTGTCATGAATGTCCTCTGCAAACCACACTCCCAATTGCAGAACCATCACACTTAATTTAGCCCGACGCCATTCTGTGCTCACTGGGTTGCTAAGAGTTGCTACCAGGGCTATCACGGTACCACCTACCTTTTCCCCAGAGAAAGGAGAAAGCAGACAAATCAAGTGAAAAGCAGGGCAGTGAGAAGGGATCAGGCTTTGATTTCAGACATTCTTAATCCATGGAATGTGTTGATTACAATCCCATTCCCTCATCAATGCTGCCACCCACGGTTGTTTCTCTTGATATGTTTAGAAGATACTTGCAGGATGCTAATGTCACCCCCTGGTCAGTAAGTCACCACCTATGAATATGGGCTAAATTATCTTCCACGTTTTTTTCTTCACTCAAATCCAGTTTAAATACAAGTCTTTGGCAAATACACTCCAGACTAATAGCACTACAAAACCCACCAGAAGCCCTTTTTGTCTATATTGTGTAAAGATCTCATAAGAGAAAGCTCTTATTCCAAAGGGGAAGGCCAAGTTAACTTTGAGCCACAGGCAGCCCAAGGACAGGGAAGACATGGAAATGAGATCCAGAAGAGACCCTTTCCTTAGGAAAGGGAAGCTTGCTTGTTCTGTGCTTTTCCAGATCTAAATTCACGAAGCTTTTCTTTTCTTTTTTTTTCTTCCTTTGATTTCTTTAAATCATGTCTCTGCATGGATGTTTTTTTGTGTCTTTATGACCACTTGTGTGTTGGCACCTACGGAGGTCTGGAGAGGGGACTCAGATCCTCTGAAGTTGGAGTTAAAGGTGTGTTGAGCTCCCAGAGGTGGGTAGTACTGGGAAGCAAACACACATCCCCTGGAAGCAGTAGGCACTCAAGCACTGAACCATCTCTGCAGCCCTCACGCAACTTTGGGATCCTGGACTAGCTGCCTAAAGACATTTGTGGATCGAACCAAGGTCTCAGAAGTCCTGGTTCAGTGATGCAGAGATACGAGTTGGAAAAAAAAAAAAAAAAACCGTGTTGCAGTGAGGGAAAAAAGTGTCTGTGGACTCTGTTAGGCTACTAGGAAATGGAAGCGCATCCAGCGAGGGCTCAGAGCTGCTCAAAGAACGTAAGGCAAAAGTGGTGCGCAGAAGGAAGGGGTAGATAAAGAAGAAAGAGGAAACAGTACTATATACAAGGACCTGTGTTAGAATTGCTAGGGCTCTCTTGTAAGGGACTTGACAGCAGATACTGGAGGGTGGGAATTCAGCTGTTGATTTTTTTTTTCTTCAGTTTTAAAAGCTGGGGTACTCTGAGATTCAAGCATGGGATTGACAAAAAGTACGAGATGGCATGGTATGCATTGACATGATTCTTTTCTATTCTTCTACATCTGGATATACTCTGTCTACCTTGTGACCCCCAGGGACACGGACTCACTAAGTTACTAACGCTGTCATTGAGCTTGCTATGCATCCCAGACAGACCTTGAAGGAAAGATCTTCTGGCTCTAGACCCCTAGGAGCTGGCATCACAGGCCTCCACCTGTTTAACCATTGATTTTATTGGCTGTCAGTGTATCCTCTTGGATAAAATTTCAGTTCTGGTAGCTTTCTCACCGTATTTTAACAGGATGTGTGTGTGTGTTCTTGTTGTTGCAAGAGGTTATCTTTGAGATTGTAACAGTGCTTGTAACAGTAACATTTCAATGGTTAGTTTGTATTTTCTTCAGTATTAACAAGAGTGAGTTTCTCAGTCAAGAATGTTATTATTTTAGCCATCATATCTAGATACTATCTTTTCATTCACATATTAAAATAGTTCCCGAGGTGCAAACTGAAGTGAACTTTGTAGAGCCAGCTAGTACAGGTTCTGTACCATTCACTGGACAGGATAGTTCATCTTTCTAATACTTTTTCCATTTTGTCGAAAGTCATTGGATCCATGAAGAATGAATGTGTATTGGACCAAGTTTAGTTCCATTGACTTATATATCTGTATGTGGGGGGGGGGTAGCAAAATCTTGATTCTTGTGCTTCAACGGCAAGTCTGTAGGTCAGGTGTCTAAATTACCCAAATCATTGTTCTGTTTTAAGGGATTTTTTGGGCTATAATAGCTACTTTGCATTTCCAAATGAATTTTAGAATAAAAAAATTATTTTCTACCCCAAATGTTCTGCTCTATATTTGATTGAGATTGCAACAAATCTGTGCTGTATACTTTTATGTCAACTTGACCCAGGCTAAAGTTATCTGGGAGGAGTTGAATTAAGAAAATGTTTCCATAAGATTGGGCTGTAAGAAAACCTATAAAATAATTTCTTAATTAGTGATCAATGGTGGAGGGTCCAGCCAATGGTGGGTGGGGCCATCCCTGGGCTGGTGATCCTGGGTTCTATAAGAAAGCAGGATGAGCAATCCATGGGGAGCGAGCCAGTAAGCAGCTCCCCTCCATGGCTTCTGCATCAGCTCCTGCCTTTAGGATCCTGCCCTGCTTGTGTTGCTGTCCTGACTTCTTTCAATGAGGAACAGTGATGTGGAAGTGTGAGCCGAATAAATTCTTTCCTTCCTGACTTTCTTTTGTCCAAGATATTTCATCACAGACATAGAAATCCTAACTAACAAAAAATCCTTTGACCAATATAGGCACAAATTCCATATTAGCAATATTTTTCTAATCAATGATTTATTTTTAATTTTTTAAATTTTTTTTTGCTTTGTTTTTTCAGACAGGGTTTCTCTGTGTAGGCTTGGTTGTCCTGGAACTCACTCTATAGACCATGCTGACCTCAAACTTGTAGAGCTCAAACTTCTTCTGTCTCCCAAGTGCTGGGATTAACGGCATGTACCATTGCTAACCATTTTATATTGTCCTAACTCTTTGTCTTATTTTAAATGTCTTCTCTGAAGAATTTATAGTATGTATTAAAAATATTTTGCACCTTCTTATTAGATTTGCCAAAATGTGTTTTAGGCTATCCATGTTTAACTACACAATATCTTCAAAGTTTTCCAGTAGTAATTTGATATTCTGTTATGTCCTTGTTTAATTGACTTATTCTATTATCTATGCTGCAGAATCATTTTGACATTCTAAATAAAGAATTAATTACCTTTGAGTAAAGAAATTAATATGTTGAAAATGTAAAAAATACATTCAAATTTTACTTTTTATGCTAACCATTTTTATGAGCCACCTTTTGTATCACAAAATGATGTCTAAGTGATTCTGCAAAATAGATTGTAGGACACTCAGCCTCTTTTTAAGATCAGAGCTGCCTACAGCTGGCATTTTTGCATTTTGATGAATCATTTAATATGAATTTAATCTTTAAGATTTAAGAAACATAATTAGCATCTTCGGACACAGAAGAATCCTAGAGGCAGTGTCAATCCCATAGGGATGTGAATCCTAACAGCTGATTGTTGACCTTTTTCTGATGTGTTCCCCGGGGTTCCATATGGAATGCCTGTTCCAGTTGTGGCTTCAAAAAAATAAAAAAGCACAACATGATAGCCCAGAAGGCTGACAAAGTGCTTAAGAGCACTGGCTCCTCTCACAAAGGACCTGGTTTGGTTGCCAGCAGCACCTTTGTGGCAACCTCACCACAAATGTCTGCAACTCTGGTTCTTTAGCATCTGAAACCCTCTTCTGGCATCTTCAGACACCAGGCCTTCACATGCTGCACATGAAGGCCAAATACTCATAAAATAAACCTTAAAAGGAAGTAAGGGAAAGTTTGGGTTAATTGGTTATATCCAAACATCACTCCTGCTGATTTAATGTGTGGAAGTCTTCACCGGTGTAAGATGGGATGGTCTCATCACCCACAAGAATGAAAATCAAGTACCTTAAAGCATATTAATTGTGCAGCAATTTATCTTTCTCTTTTTTTAATCTTTATTTTTAAATTTTACTTATTTTAATTTTATCTTCATCCTATCTTTATCCTTTATCCTTGGAGAAGATAAAGAAAACTCTGTCCCTGAAAGTTTCTGGAGAATTATGTGGAGGACCATTTGTGAAATTCTATCACTTTTTATAGCATATTCTCTTGTAATTATACAGTAACTGATTTCACTGGAGGAATCTGCAGGGAGGAGGAAGGGGTTTTCTTCATCTAGCTCATGGCTATGGCGAGGCTTAGAAGCTAAGTTCTTTTAAGATGCTGTGACTGAGAGCATTAAACACCTGTGCCTGTACATGTCCTCACCATTTGCTTTCCACACAGAAGAAAATCATCTTCCCTGTCCCACTTACACCTGTGCCAATTTGTTTTCTCTATCACGAATATATAAGAAAGTATGAAAGCATAACTTTCCTATGGGATTGTTCAACGGTGCAACCAAATAATCTGTACTGAAGTTGCTTTACTGGAAACCTGACACACCCTACACAGCCAATAGCAGTGTGTGTTTATATGGTGGACTGAATGAGAACTTCATCCAGACTTGTGGACGTGTCTGCTAAGTTCCCAGTTGGTGCACTATTTAGGAAGGCTTAGAAGGCTTGGACTTGTTGGAGTGGGCGTGGCCTTTGCTGGGATGGGCGTGGCCTTGTGGAGTGGGCGTGACCTTTTGGACTGGGTATGGCCTTGTTGGAGGAGGTGTCACTCGGGGTGGGCTTTGAGATCTTGAAAGTCCACACCAAACCCACTCTCTCTGACTCCATCTTGCCAATAAGATGTAAGCTCTCAGGTACAGCTCCAACTCTATACCTGCTCTGGCCATGGATGGCCTTGCACTGGCCCTCCGAAACTGTAAGTAGGCTGCCAGTGAAATGCTTTCTTTCGTAGGTGGCTTTGGTCACGGTGTCTCTTCACAGCATCAGTAAAGTAACTAAGACAATATATTAAGTTAGAATTTAAATGAGAACTAAACACTGATATTACTTACCCTCACAAAGTTTTAAGCAGCGACATTCAAACTGGTTCTTATCTTCTGTTGCAAAACAAGAGTGATGCCAAGAAATAGCGTACTGAAATCTGAAAATGATTTCTTTCTAAATGAACATTTTCTCACTGCATAAGGTATGACCTATTAATCCCCCCAATCCTTAAATCTCCTTACATGCTTCAAGGGAGGGAGTGCTACATAACTCAGAATTAATGCTTTTATTCCTATGATTCTTACACCTGCTCCACTAGGGAGAATGCAGAGATCCCAAAGAGAGGGCCTCCCTGTCATCAACTCCGTAAGAACAATGTTATTTTGAGCAATGAAAAACAATTCATTGAAAATGAAGAAAAATGTAAATGACTCCTATAAAGGAATTAAATTAATGTTAGGTACTAGAACACAGATGTTCCGTGTGCCATACCTATGCAACCATGTCATTAAATTCAAATCTCTAATTAACGGGCATCTGTTTCTTGTTCAGTTTTGAAATGATTCATTGAAACCATTTGCAGAAATAAATATACTTGTGAAGGAAAAAATGTGTCTGACCTTTTCTCTCCTATTTTTTCTTCTTTGTTAGTTTTTTAAAAATCAACTAGATGACTGACTCGGTGATTCAGAAATAAGGTACCTCTGATGCCTCAAAATCCCATCTTCTTAGTATCATATCCTGTACAAACAAAATAGTCTATAATTAAACATAAGACACTGTATTATCAGGTTATAAAAACCAATTGCTGAAATTTCTGGACAAGATATTCTAATTAATTTTATAATAAATGCAGATTAGCTAGTAATGATTAGCTTCTATTTATAAAGAAATATGAATGTTTCACTTTAACTAAGTAAATATTGTTGGCCCTCCGTCTATCAGAGGGCTCTATTGCAGTAGACATAACAGAGTAGTGGGGCTTTGAATACCAGACTTTAATGAAATTACCCTTGTGATAGTAACCTCAATGTTTTAATAGTTAGCTTCTCCTAATCCCAGTTTACTCAACTACAATGGTAATGATATTGAGACAAGCTTTAAGGTGTAATGTGTAGGGCCACAGATACAGCTAATAGCTGTCCCTAAAACACATGATTAATATGTAGCCACTTAGTGTATCAAATCCAAGAGCGGAAAGTCTTTGGCTAAGATTTGTCTCCATGCTTTCGAATCACTACCTAGAAACTTTCAATCTACACAAATAAAGTAAACTACCTTAGGAATGTAATTAATCAAGAAGCTGTGCTTTAGCCAGTCATAGGGGACCAACTTATCACATCATCACTGCATAAATCATATGTCTAACTGTGGCCAATTTGCAGATTTCTATAGTCCTTGATCTAGCCTGTAAGAGCCCTGTCTTCACACTGATGGGAGAAACTCTCTATACCTCCTCTGGCTTTGAGAGCTGCTCAATTAATTAATGGCTTTCAGCTCTGCTCAAGGGAAAAAAAAAAAAAAAAAAAAACACTTCTAAATTCAACTTTTCCAAAGCTTCTCTTTCATTATTTAGCTATGAACCTTAGTGTGTGCTTCCTCTGGGTTGAAAATTTCTTTTATGGTCTGGCTTTTGACACACTATAAGCAGGAAAGGTTGAATGTAGATTCTTCAATAAGAAAAGGTATGTGTTCTAGATCATAGTATCTCAGACGAGCAGCACAGGCCGGGGGAAGGCAGGCACAGAGGTAACTGAACCAAGCAATGAACCAAATATGGAGATATTTACTATGGAAACATGAGGAAAGGTGTAAGCAGTAAGGTTTGTCTGCCCGCCACTGGTCTTGTCCCGCCATCTTGACTCCTCCTTCCTACTTCCTCTCTCCTCTTTGTCTCCTAGTCCCTCCTATCTTCCTTTCCTATTGGCCAACAGTGCTTTATTCATTAACCAGTATGAGAAACATATATACAGAATGGCATCTCCCATCAGAAAGGCAAAGCAGGGAAGGCATGGGATCTGCCCACACCCTCATATGCCTTCATAGAATAGTGTTGTGAATAAATGGCCATGTGAATAAGCCCAGATTATGGATCATTTGACTGTTGAGAGTTCTAAACAAATGAATGGTTCTTGAAGTTGTCTCAATAAGAGAGTGAGAGGCTGCAGAAGACAGGGTAGAAACAAAAGAGCTTGAAGAATAAATGTAGCCTTGACTCAGAGTAGAGACAGGCATGGTTCAGGTGGCCTCTGCCCACATTCAAGCCTATAGCAAGGAGGCTCTATAAGCAACTGCATAGGAAAGTTTCTTTGAAAGTCCCAGGAAGAGGTCTCTGACACATGACCCTTAACATAGGTAGGAGTCAAGACACTTACCTGAGCATTAATAGTCAGAAGGACTGAGTACCTGGCTACAACTTCCTGAAGAAACTGCCTCAATTGTTTCTTCACCAAGTATGGCCTGAGTTGGCCACCTTTGCTCCAGGCAGCCTGCCCAGTGGATATTTTGTATATGTTTATGTTGGGCCCTGACATTTTACAATTTTGTCTTAGAGTTTGATTCTCAACTAGAATCAATCTATAGTATAAGCTCAATGGATGTTGTAAAATTGAATAAAGCATGGAGATGACCAGAGAAATGCAATGGTGGTTTACCTGTAGTCTTGAATGGGGTAGGGAGATGACCAAAGTTGGTTTGGAGACACAGACATTTGTCCTTGTATTAGAGTTAAAAGAACCACCCTTCAGTTCTGATGTGGCCCACTGGAAAGTCTATTGCACGGGAACCGACCATGTCACTGATACTGGTGAGAGTGGGGACCATTGCTAGGACACATTGAGGAGCGACTGGGTCTACAACATGGGTATTGGCTTTAGCTGTCCGCCACAATCGCTATTAGGAGCTGATATCAGTTCCATCTGCTAAACATAGATGTAACTAAGTAAAGCTTTTATACAGTTATGTTCAGGGGGTCGCTACTCTGAATAACTTTTAACTATGCTCTCAGTTGAAGTTTTCTTTAATTTATTTGAAAAAGTATGTTGTTAATAACTTTATAGATCGTCATAGAACTGGTTTGCACGAATTATATTGTGCCTCATATTAGTAGAATTCCAATAAACTCATACATATGTTAAAGGAATGATGCTGCAGACATATGAATTGTTTGAAAGCATTAAACCGTGCTGGAGAAATGTACAGAAACAGCTGACCTGACCTAGTGAGAGCATATGGGGAACCGGCATTGGACCCAAACAAGCCCTCTGAATGTGGGTGCCAGTTAGAAGACCTGGGCAGTCTATGGAGCCTCAAACAGACTTTGGGAGCCCATTCTCTATGAAGGGATACCATTTCAGCCCAGATACACAGAGGAGGGCCTGGGCCCTTCTACAAATGTCATGAGGGACTTTGATGATCCCCTATGGAAGGCCTCACTATCCTTGGGAAATGGGTGGGGGGGTGGTTTGGGGAAGCTGGTGGAGGGCATGGGAGGATGATAGGGAGAGGGAATGGGGGGATTGATATGTAAAATAAGATTGCCTCTAAAAAAAAAGAAAGAAAGAAGGAAAGAATTCTAATGTTAAAGACCAGATAATTAAGAATGCAGATACAGTGCACTGAGGAGATGAGGAGACAGGCTTTTTTCTTTTTACATTAATAGAATTCCTTCTTTTTAAAATTTATTTTAATTTTTGTTTATATATGAGTGTCCTTGGAGGCCACACGTGGGTGTTTGGACCCTTGGAGCTGGAGTTGTAGGTGATTTTGAGGCACATGTCATGAGTCCTGGGAATCAAACTCTAATTCTCTGCAAGAGCAGCAAATACTCTTCATTTGTTTGTTTTTCCAGACAGGGTTTCTCTGTAGCTTTGGAGCCTGTCCTGGCACTGGCTCTGTAGACCAGGTTGGGTTTGAACTCTCAGAGACTCCCCGTGCCTCTGCCTCCCAAGTGCTGGGATTTAAGGTGTGCACCAGCACTGCCTGGCTGAGCAGCAAATACTCTATCCACTGAGCCACCATATCTCCCAGCTCTAATGCTTTAAATCCCAAATATTATTAACATTACTTCATTCTTAGTTCCACCTACCATGTGTTTAAAAAGAAATACAAATTCCCCTTAAAGAGTAATGAAATAAGTTTCCTTGTCTCCTTTCTCTCCAAAAAGTTCTGAAGGTAAAACCTAATAAAGCGATATCTGAATATATTCTGAAAAGGTAATATATTCTTAGTAGGGAAAAAAAACTGTAATGAGAAAACCGAGTGCGCAGTTTGAGTTGACCTTAAAATATACTTTTCAAACTCTGATCAATTTCTTAACATGCATAGTTAGGAAACTTGACAGAGACACTTTCACTGATCCTTGAGTAAAAGCTCTGAGTAAAATGAACACAGAAAGCTGATCTGCCGTTTAAATGGAAAAGAACGCTGTAAAACTAAATAATTTTATGGAGATCGGCTCCCAGTGACCTCAATACTTACTATACAAACACACCGAGACAAACGCTTGCGAGAGCGCATCTCCGACTCTTCTTTTCTTCTAGGAAGATTTCTGTCCCTTCACTGCTTATTTTTAAGAGGACAATTATTCTGAAATTAAGTACCAGCATCCCAGGACTTGTCCTCTCAGTGGAGGGACAGTAAGTGCTGAAGGAAAAATTTCTCAGCATCATTTCTTCTGGATTTCTATTTGGTGTTCAGGACCAGGCTCTATCTTCTCCTGTTTCAATGCAAAAAAAGCCCAACTATGTGAACACATTGATTACTTCCATGAAAAACTGCCGCGAAAATGTGCGTGTGTGGATCTATTTACATTTCTTCTACATGCAAATAGCAAACAGGCTTTCTTTTTTTCCATTGTCCAATTTTGGCTTCCTTGTTGAAAATTCAGTGTCCATAGATGTGTGGGTTTACTTCTGCATATTCAATCTGATTCCATTGATCTACATGTCTGTTTTTTGTGCCAATACCAAGCTGTTTTTATTACGATAGCTCTATAGTGGAGCTTGAAGTCAGGGATGGTGATACTGCTGGCAGTTCATTTATTACACAGGATTGTTTTAGCTTTCATTTTTTTAAAAAAAATTTTCCATATAAATTTGAGCTTTTTTCACGGTCTGTAAATAATTGTGATGGAATTTTGATGAGGATCACATTGAATGTATAGATTGCTTTTGCTAAGTTGGCCATTTTTACTGCATTAATTCTGCTGATCCATAAGCATGAGATATCATTCCGTCTTCTGTTATCTTCTCCAATTTTTCATTGGAAACTTGATGTTCTTGTCATATGGGTCTTTCACTTGCTTGGTTAGACTTACACCAATATACTTCATGTTATTTGTGGCTATTGAGAAGACTGGTTTCCCTCTGATTTCTTCCTCAACCCTTTTCTTATCTTTCACTAGCCAAACACTGGAGAGATTTGGTGCAAAGTGTTACAATTTTATAATATCAACCACATGTCTTCTATATGTGTTTGTCGTTATTCGTATGTATTTTGTAGCACCTTCAGCAGCAATTTCAAAAACAAGCCATATTACTGGTACAGGGCATTCAGGATCTGTGCAGCTTGACCTGCCAGAGCTTTTAGATAACCCAAAACCCTTGCAGTCCCCTGAAGACCATCCTGAGATGGTGTATGATCCAGTGCTCATGCCTCCAGGTAGTGGCATAAACAGAGTTCATGGTGTGTTCTTACCACTCATATTTGGAATTATGAGAATTTTGAAGATGTATGCTTGGGGTGTCTCCTTATTCCAATCTCATTCGGTAAAGGGAAGTGTTTCTGTTGATTATGTTTTTCAAATTTACAAAACACAGAGTTGCAAACTTAGTATTCAAATATGTAAGGAGCTATGATGAATAAATTAAGAGAAAGTACACTTGAGTAGGGGAATATAAGGAATCCCTTTTAGGACTAAAACACACTAATGTGAAATTATCCCACAAACTCATATTTTACTAATTATGGAACAGACAAGCTCTTTTGTTGTTTGTTGCAAGCATCTATGATGGACATGAAATTAAGAAACAATTTATGGAAGGTTATATAATGGTCCGTCACAGATAGCTACACATCAGTCCTCAGAAACTGTGTGTATATGATGCCTCATCGTAACAGGAGGGTAACATGTAAATAGGGCTGTGCACATTGGGAAAGAATATTTTTGATCATCTGGTGAGCCAAAGTTTTAATCACACAAATCCCCTACACATGGTGACTCTCCTCTCTGGGTCAGAGATATAAGGTGAGAACCCAAGCCATATTTTTGATCATCTGGTGAGCCAAAGTTTTAATCACACAAATCCCCTACACATGGTGACTCTCCTCTCAGGGTCAGAGATATAAGGTGAGAACCCAAGCCATTGCTGGTGGCTGGAGATTGAGAACAGAAATAAGAAATAAGAAATGCTAGCCACATTGAGAAACACTAGGGAAGACAAACCTTGGCTTCTTCAGCAGACACCTGGGAACATCCAGCACTCCTGATGTTTTACACTCAGCCTAGTAAGTGTAGTGATATATTATTTATGATTTATTAAAGCTTGCCTGAGGATCCAGAAAAGCAAAGTCAGGCTCACACTATGGAGATCAGACAGTTGTGGTACACACCTTTAATCCCAGCAGCTAGAAGCTAGGAGTGGCGTACACCTTTAACCCTAGGACTCAGGATTAAGAGATAGAGGGATTGAATCAATCTAAAAGAGTAACAGGTCACACCCCTTTAATCCCTGTACCAGAGGGGTATAAGGCGTTCTTTGTCCAGACACAATGAGGAAAGATCACAGTCTGAGGCTTGATGAGAGCTTGTAGAGACAGGATCAGCCCATTCAGCCTGAGGTAGAGGTAAGACGCTAGTGGGCAAATGCTTTGCTTTTTTGATATTCAGCTTGAAGTTTGAATCCCAATATCAGTCTCTGGGTCGCTAATTAATTCATGCTACAAGTAAGTTCATGCTAGACTTCTGCCAAGAGAACTTTGATTAAGATAATAGTTATCTCATAATTAATGTCATAAATTTATATTTTGAAGCAGATAAGTTAGTGTGAATTAGCCATGGCAGTGTACTAGACTGCTTCTATCACCGAAAGCCAGAAGCAGCTTGGAGAGAAATGGGTTTATTTGGCTTCCACATCCAAGTTGAGGTCCTCTGTGAAAGGAAGTCGGGACAGGAACTCAAGACAGATAACAGAAGGTGGCAACTAACTAAAACCGGAGGCTGTGGTAGAAAGCTGCTCCATGGCTTAACTCCATGGCTTGCTCTGAAGGATTTCATACATGAGCCAGACTACCCATCCAGGGGTGGTACTGCCCATCATGGGCTATGCCCTCCTACATCAGTGGTTAATTAAGAAAATACCCCCATAGGACTTGCTTTCAGGCCAGTCTGAAGAGAACATTCTCTTTTCCCAGATGGCTGTAGCGTGCATCAACTCTACTAGAAACTAACCAGCACAGACAAAAAATAAATGGCCACTATATAAGCTGGCACCTGAGGAGAGATGCTGTTGTGCCAATCACTAAAATGTGGAAATAACTTTGGAATGGGCAGAGTAACACAAGAGTGTTAAGGAATGGAAGGAAACATGTAGATAGTCTTTCATAGATTTTCAGTGAAAATATATATATATAGGACAGCCAGCATTGACTCAAAAAGAAGTCAGAAGCATTATACAGAATTTAAATAATGACAGTGAAAGCCTAAATTTTCGTGAAGTAGCCTTAAAAGCCTTTCTGCTAAAACCCCAGAAATTAGAAATTGGAGTTCAGGGGTTCCTAATATAGTGAGGATACTTTAATGAAACTGTGATCTGAAGTGTGTGAAGAGCTTCGTTGGTAGGAAATTCAGTTGGGCATTTACATGGACCATCTAATAGTAACTAAACCAATCTGGAAAAAGACTTCTAACACAAGAGTGGTTAGTGTTGTAGCTGCTAAGTCCCAGCATTGCCAGAAAAGCAGGTAGAGTTCAAAGGCCCGAGAGTCTGGGAGGTAAGACATACTTCAGATGAACTCCTGGGTACTAAAACCCTGGAGGTATAAGGGAAAGACTGGGCTAGCTAAAATAGAGTAGTTCCTGCCTTCTTGTCATATTTACGCCCTCAGAGGATTGGACAATGGCTGCCAACACTGAACAAACCCATCTGCTTTGTTCATTTTACCAAATCATATGCTAACCTCTCCGGGAAACACTACCATGCACAGGCATGAGATAATGCTTAACTAGATTATCTGGCCATGCCAGAGCCTAGTCAAGCTGACAATATTACGACTACCACTACTACTACTACTATTACTAATCACTACTGTTGAGGTTTTCAAGCAAAACATTAAAAATCAGTTGTGTTTTTAGCTCATTCTTCTCAATAGAATACAAAAAGGAAAAGATAAATTGAGAAAAGAGAAAATAAAATGAAGCTAGAACTTGATGATTTGGGACTCTTACAGCCTACCTAGTTGGCAAAAGAGACTAAAAATATATTTAAGAAATAAATCAGTATTGGGCAAAAGTGCTCTCAAGAAGTTGCTATATCTATACAAAAGATCATAATAGTTTTCATGCACATGGCGTGAAGAGATAGCACTGTGATTCATAGGCTTATTTGGCATTCTCATAAAAGAACCTGAGAGGGAACCGTGTAGGAAGAGCTAACACTCAGACGAGTAAATACTTGTGGTGTAGGTGGGAGAGTAACAGTGTTTGAGCATTTTGTGTCATCAGAGGGGCCACCCACCTAGAGCAGATGACATAAAGAGAATAGCAAGTGAACGCAACTTGGCAGATGTCCCAAAGTTCACCAAACAGGAAGAAGGTGGGTGAAACTGTCCAGCTGTAAAGACAGCCCATCTTCCACGGAAAGTTTGGAGGTTCAGAGCACTGCTCTCAAGGTCAATGGACAGACTCAGAGACCACAGGCAATTCTTCTCGAGTTTGCCTGTTAGATGGTAGACATTCCTTGTGAGGTTTGGTTCCTTTCCTCTCTCCAGTTTCCACCCTCACTGAACCAAATGTCTACAGCTAGTTTGTGGACTTGTCCCCTAATAGTATACTTTTATAGGTTCTCATATACTGCAGAATAGCAGACCAAAACACTGACGCCAAGGGCATAAGGGCTAGCAAACATCATGGCAGCAGTTTTCGTGCGAGATATAGCCAGCATGCATTAGTCCTTGGAGTCATTACTAGGGATGTCTAACCCTTGTCTACTCCTTAAGCAGAACCTGCCTTCTGCTCAGCTTCAAGCTGTGATTTCTCTAGATGAGAGTTAAACTTTTAACAGCAACAACAACAAGCCATTTTATGGATTTTGATATGGAGGAATTTTGTGGTATTTTCTGACTTCAGCAACAGTTAATTCAGTGTCTCCCTCTGAAAATGAGAGTGTTAAGCTGCACACACATACCCTCATTCTCACATTTCACTGCCAAGGTGATGGAGTTGTAAAACTGGTGTAGCCTTTGGCTCCATGGTTTTGCTATCAACCGATTAGTGTCCAGGAAAACTTGGTTGTAGCTCTGACCCTAAGTAAAATCATGGAGCTATGTTAAAGAGAGCGGCTGACACAGAGCCTAAATCTCCACATCAGTTCAACCCAAATAATTTTAAAGTAATAATCGCAAAGAGTCAAGACTGCCATTGTTGACAAGCAAACACATTCTTCTTCTGTAACAGCTCACTCTCCTCACTTACAAGCCCCATTCTCCAGACAATCGTGGTACCTTGTGAAGGCCCAGTGCTGCTGTTACTGGCTTTTCCCCAAGGATGTGCTTTCCCCTAATCTGTGAAAGCATGCCTCTCAAGAGGAGTATCTGAAAGGGAGTGCAGGGTGGGAATCAACAGAATCCATGGCTTTAGAAAGACTGCTGGGAAGCCACAGGAAATGTCAGTGCGAAACCCCATATAGCCAAACATGCTGGTGCTTAAGGAGTAAGCGCAGGCTTTGAATCCTCTGGGATAATTATTCACTAACTGACAGGAAAAGCCTGACCAGAGGGACATTATTATGACTTCAAAGTTGATCTTTTCCCTTTCTCTCTAAAGTATTCAATATCTCTATTCAACTGAACGCTTCCAATAAACAATTTCTCCCTCTCTTCCCCACCCCTCTCTGTCTCTTCTCCAGTGGATGACTGCATACACCCTAAAAAGTGATAAACTGTCTCCGGTGAGAAACATGGACTTTATTTTAATGCTGCTTGAAGGTTACCACCTTATTAGATGTCTGTGAACTTGAAAATGTCCCCTCCACCATATCTGGTAGCCCCTGCATCCTGCAGCACACTGACATCGGGTTAGCCAGCTTTCCTCTTGCAACATGTAGCTCGATTTGGCAAAATGTCTCAGTGCTGTTTTATTTGCTGAACCCATCGTCCTTGCTGCTCTCAGGAGTTGTAGATCCTGTTTTTTTGTTTTTGTTTTTTTGTTTTGTTTTTAATAATACTTTACTGTTCACAAAAGACAGAGTGATGAGCAGAAAAGACATGCAGGATTCAAATTTATTCCTGTTGTATGGGTGTGTGTGTAAACTGGGCTTCCTACTTTCAGGTGCTATAGATCCCCTTTAGTGCTTCACAGTTGGAGTCAGACATATTACTGTTGTACAATGATGCCATTGGGGTTGCACATTCGGTTCAACAGAATACAGAGGGAGAATGTTTGGTAGATGTACAGAACTGACCCCTAGTCTGGAAATGCTTTATCATCACATAATGGTTGCACAAGAAATGTTTAAAGCCACATCCATAGCTGATAATTGCTATCCTATATAAATCTGGTATTTCTTTCAACTCTTAAGATTTGTTTCCATAATTCCTCCTTGACTAATGGCTCTGTAAACAACATTAGTAAAGCAAGTGTACACGATCTAAATTTTAATAGCAAGGAGAAGTAGCTTTTGATCTTATTATGAAGTAAAATAATATCTTAAAACAAATAAAGTCTTAGTAGTTTGTGTTGTTTAACAACAGCCTAGGCCATTTGTTTGTTGGAGAGATTGTTCTATATACTATTTGTGTTTCCTTGACTCCTACCCCTTAGGTAATTCTTTCTGAATTAGCCTCGTCGATACATCTGGAGATACACTTTAGTGATCTAGATTCTTCTCAAACCAGTCAAAGTGACAACCAGCCTTAATACCACATATATTAAAAGTAGTTCAACACAGAGGGAGGCTATTGAGTCCTTGTTCTATGTGTAATGGCCACTCTTGGCTGTCAACCTGATACACCTGGGAAAGGGAACCTCATTGGGGAATTTGCCCCCATTGGATTGGGCTATGGTCATGTCCCTGATGTATTTGCTTAATTACTAATTGACAGGGGAGGGGAGTTCCCTGAGGGCTGGAGCCAGGCCCAAGCAGTTGGGCCTGGGCTATGCAAATAGTGTGGGTAACCAAGTCAAAACAAGCCAGGGAGCAGCAACCTCTCCATAGTCTCTGTTTCTGGTCTTGCCTTGGTTTCTTTTGATAAATGATGGGCTGTAACTTCTCAGTTGAAATACACTGCCCCTGCTTTTAAATTAAGTGTTCTGTCACAGCAACACAGAAGCGAAGTAGGGCATCGTCGTTACCGGCTCTCATGATTTTAGGATAAGGAGAATGTGTTATCTCCTTTGACTGATTTGCTTTTGAAATACTGATGTTTCGACCTTTTACCAGTGTAAATGACCTTAAGAACATAACCCTATCATTAATGAAGTGTGAACATTTATTATTATTCATGTTCTTTAATGTTTTTATTGCAATAGACCATACAAGACGTAAATGACCAGAGACATGTGACTTTCTATTGCATAAATAACCATTGTGAGTGTACATTATGGGTTATGCATTTTAAAACAAAAGACAACTGTCGTTCCTCCCATTTTGGGGAGGGAAGGGTTTATTTGTCTTACACTTCCATACCATAGTGCATCACTGAAGGAAGTCAGGGCAGGACCTCAACCAGGGCAGAGACCTGGAGGCAGGAGCTGATGCAGTGGCCACAGAAGGGTGCTGCTTACTGGCTTGCCCCTCGTGGCTTAATCAGCTTTCTTTCTCTAGAATCCAGCACCACCAGCCTAGGCCAGGGATGGCCTCACATGCAATGGGATGTGCCCTTCCATTTCAGTCATGAATTATGAAAATGCCCTACAGTTGGCTCTTATGGAGGTATTTTCTCAGTTGAGAGTCCCTTCTTTTGGCTAATTTTAGCTTGTGTCAAGTTGACATAAAACTAGCCAGGACACTATTCCAATTATGTTCCCCGATGCAGTACAATAATAAGGGAAAAACAATATACCTAGCCTGTTTCCTGAGGAAAAGAAATATATCAATATTAAGGGAAGCAGAACAGAACTGAAGCAGCATAACTGATACCATTGTGGCAAATGTCACGACAGGTAAGCATAATTTGTGACCATAGAGTAGTAATTAGACAGACAGGATGTAGGTAAACTTACACCTGGTAAGTTCAGAATCATTGAGAAAGGATGACAACATATTTCCCGAACATTTTGGAAGCACATAATTTATTTAAAGTTGTTTATTTGAAGGATACACATAAAGCCGCAGGTTAAAAACCAACAAAAGACAGTTGCGATGTTAGTTGTGTTTCCTGCCAGTGACTTTCATGGACTTCTGACAAATCAGACTTCTGAACGCTACCGTAAGCTTCGGTAAATATACTTTCGTGAAATATCTTTGAGAGAGTTTGGGAAGGTGGCAGAAGTAAAAACCATTAGTTTTTCAATCTTATTATGCAAATTGAAAAGTCTATTCATTGTGGTAGTAAAGCGTCTATGGCATCAGTAAGCTCTGTGATTGGAGAATGGGATATTTGCATTTTTCAATTTGAATACCCTAGAGTGCCAGACAGTTTGTACCCAGAAAGCTTAATGAGTCACCGTAATGTAGCTCAGAACTAGCAAAGCAAAGCTCTCCTATCCACCCTGTCATTAATGTAATAATGTAATTAACAATTTCACAAGTTCTACAAGGACTTGTTGCGAATTTTATGGGCTGAGATACAACCCCAGGCCCAGAGATACATAAAAGAATAACCCTGGGCTCTCATGCACAGATGAGAAGACTGCTAAGCATTCAGTGGCAGTTCATTGCAAACACGGGCAGATTTGCTTCAGGGTCTTCCAAGGATAAATCCTGAGATTTTCCCGCCGTCGTCCTGTGATTTAGTAGGTAAAGTATTCACTAGGCAAGGCACAGGGTCAGGTAGAATTATTTGAGAGTCACCATGGTCTTTCACATCCCATCCCCAGTCTTCCTCCAACAGTGTCTTCTAAAACTTTATTACCTGGAATTTAATATTATTGTATAATCTTTTCAAAATAATTTCCATCTGAGGTACTACTATTTTCCCGGATACCTGCCAAGGACCATGGTCAAAGTGCACCAATAAAATACCAATAGACTAAAAACAGTCATTGTTCTCTTGCAGATGCCATGATAGGAATTCAAAATTGACAGTGATTACAATAACAAGTAAAGGTATAAACAACAAGTAAAAGTAAACAAAATAAATTTATGTCAAATTGAAAAATGTGCTCAAGAAAACAATTAAGGCAAAAAAGAGTGACGGGTATTTTAAATCCATTTTAGGTATTGTTTTAAGATACTCACAGGTATCAAGCATACACCAACAAAAAGTAAGCCTCAACAGGATTTACAGATTTTTTCCTTTCATGGAAATGTAGCCTATTCCATAAAGTTTTGTGCAATGCAGATGGGACCTAAAGGGATTTCTACAGATTCAGAAATACCCACACATAAAATATTACCACCGTTACCATTGACAACACAAGTAGTAAGAATTGACAGCATAAATAGTAAGACCTTGCATTGCTCTGGAAAAATTGAAGCAACAGATGAAACCTGCGTAGGCCAGGGAAGGTTATTTTGGAGGCCTTCTGTGCAATGTAGGTCTTGACAGAGGGAAGCTGTATTCTTTTCTTGACCTTTATACAATCTTCAAGGCAATGGGAAATTGTAGTTCTTCATCATTACTTGGACAAAACTCATATGAGCAAGTATTATTTATAGTGTTAATTTCCTAGAAGATATGTTATACCGGGCTAATTTACCCTGGGAAGGAGCGGATGTGGTAGATGAAGGACCATGTTTTAGGCTTTAGAAATGGATGGAGTCCAGTGGTACAAATATAATTTTCCTGGTATAATCTGATCCCAGTTTGATGAGATGTCAGATAAAGGAAGCAAGGCAAGCAGAATGTCTCCTCTGATAAAACCCCATTATTATTATAGACCTTCATCTGTGCTCTTCACTCTGTATCTTTGCCAACGTCAGCTGTGCTCAGGTCCTGAATACTCATGAGACACCGAATTCCATTTAAGAATGTGACCGCCTTGTTGCCCTCTTTATCAGCATTATGTAGAAATTGAAAAAGGGATTCCATCTGGTGTCTAGCATAGCGATAGTTAAGGAAAATAAGATAGAAACATGACATAGCCATTTGTTTTAAGCTAGTATGTTCAGTTTCAAGTCTCAGGAAAAATAGATGGAGAACAAGATTGCCATGCCCACATTAAAGTCTGGGCAGTAAGGAGACTCCCAGGTGAATGTTTAATAACATATTTAAAACATTTTTTTTTCAACCAGAAATGGAGTGGTTTTGTACTTTCTTTGTGGAAAATGATTATTCAGATAGCAGTTCTTAAAACAACAACAACAACTGAAGGGTAAAATTTACAACCAGCAAAATCTTCAAAGTGGCAGCTTGAAAACTAACCTGGAGATTTGTGTATTGAGGACAATGGTTGAATACTAGAGTATCTAAGTCTTAAGAAGCCAGCAGAGGAAACAAAGGCATGCCACATGCCACTGAGGCACAGCCTCTAGCTAAATAGTTTTTTTTTTTTTTTTTTTTTTTTTTTTTTTTTTTTGTGCAGAAGAGGGTCACACATCCTCTCTTCAGTCTAATTGAATGGCTCTCATCTTGAAATCCATCTCCATCCTCTTGTCTTGTGGCTCAAATTGGCTGTAATGGCCATTGTCTTGACTGCTTGGGTTTCACTTAGATGGTCTTGCTGCCATCTTGGTTAGCTGGGTTTATGATTTTCCCTGGCATTCTTTACTTGGTTTCTTTGTCTACTGGCCTCTTATTGGTCTACCAAATGGTGGCCCTCACAGAAAGTCCTGTCCTCTGCTAGTGGAGGTTACGTAGACTGGATAAGAGGCAGAGATGATTGTGTGATACTGTCCTCTTTACATTTGGAATGTATTGCCCATTTTCCTGTGAGTTAAATAGCTTGAGATGCTTAAGTCGTTGGTTAAGCTTTTTCTCTGTGGTGGGGAGATTGATTCTTTTATTGTAGTGTGCTCTCATCTAAGAAGAAAAATGAACATTGCTTGAAAAGCTCTCATTTCTTCTAGAGAGCATGATGCTGTATTCATTTCTACAATTAAGTATTTCATGAACAGGTAGAAAATCAAGCTAAGGTTTTAGAAGATCTAAATCAAGGCAAGCCTCAGACCTTGTGCCCCGAAGTCCAGAATCACTGGGCACCTGGACAAAAAGGTTATTTCTGAATCATGACCGAGATGCTGAGATCATGTATGTGGGTGGACCCTTTCCTAGGGTCAGGAAAAATCGCATAAGGGCATCTAGTTGTTCTGCTCTGTGACAATTTTTTAACATCTACAAAGTGTATTTAGAAAGAACAAAGAAGATAGCTTCATATACTCTGAGTTTGTAAATTAAAAGAGAGGGAGAGAGAAAAACCTCTGTTAATATTAAAAAAAATGTTATTAACTACATTAAGCAAGATTTGAAGGTTTTTTATTGATTTTTGTAGATTTATATTTAGATAAAACCTGAAAACAAAATTTTTCTTTAGACTAATTCCCAAATGAGCCATCTTATTAAGTAATATTGTGAAGATGAGTTTTTATGGTGTTAGCCACAATTTGACACCCATGGACATATATGTGTGTAATGATTTCCTATTGTATTATGAGTTAACAAAGTCATAATTGCTTTTATACTAGTATAGAATTTAAAATATCTATTTATCTGGTGACTTTTTTGGCTTGCATCCCCTACTCTAATACTTTCATTAGTTATACATACCTTTCCCACTTTCTTTATAAATCTTTTAATCTAAGATAAATACCTACTTTTGACTCAAAAATGCCCTTTGGAAAAGGAACCCTAGCTCTTGGTTCTGTGTAGGCTGTGTTGGTCATGGTTACTGATCTGAAGGCAAATGTCTATGAGTGAGAATGCCTTTATACCAGATAGTCTCTGTTGAAGTCAGAAAGGAGGATACCATTTTACCTACCTAGGCATTTGAGCAAGACATGCCAGCCTTTCTTTCCAGATACACCACTTCTTGGAAGTCAGGTGTGTAGCATGACTAATAACAGCCCCGAGACAGATGTTAGGGGGAAAAGCTGAAAGATCAGAGAAGCAAAGCAGTCAAACCACTAAAGAGTTCTTACCTCTGCCAAGGCTCAGAGCAGAAGCCGTGATCCTGCCCTCAGTGTGAATACCCTGCACTCCTGTCTCCAGAGACCCGCCTTATAGTCCTCTCTAGTGCTGGGATTGAAGGGTGCACTGCCACTGCCTGGCTCTATGGCTGACTACTGTGGCTGCTGGGATTAAAGGTGTGTGCTACCACTGCCTGGCTCTGTGGCTGACTAGTGTGGCTGGCTTTCCACTCTGATCTTCAAGCAAGTTTTATTTGTTAGACCGTAAAGAAGATATCACCACACAGATGTTCTCTTAGCATCATGATTATCATCAGTCAATTTATGATGAGTGCATCCAGTGTGATCCTGTGTACAAAACACATGGAGGAGTCCAGGGATGTCCTCTTTCAGTTTGACTCCAGATAGCAATGCCCGAGTATAAAGTTGAGAGTAATTACTCAAAGACTTGTCTTTAAGAATCCTCAAGAGATAGTCTAAATTTAATAACACCACAGAGGGAGAGGAAGCACAAATGTGTGGTTTGTATGCTACAAAGATGACTGGCAACAGGAAGTTCACATATTGCTAAAATAAGTTCAATGAATATACATATTCATTGAAATATATATATATATGTATATATATATACATACTTATATATGCCAAAATATATGTATATGTATATATATGCCAAAGATATATGTATATATCAAAGATACATATACATGTATGTGTACATAAATGTGTATGTATATGTGTGTGTATATATACATATATATGTATTTGTATATAAATGTGTGTAATATATGTATCCACACATGTACGTACATACACACACACATACTCACACACACAGAAACATGGAAATAGAATGGAAATTGCACATAAAATCATCATGAAGGCACATGAATGTGGAGGCATCAAGTGGCAAATCTTGATTGATTATTCAATATAATAAAATGTTAAAGAGCTAGGCATGCAACTCAAGTTAACAGAATTTTAATTAAGAGATATTACATCCTTTTTTCTATGTAATTATGGAATGAGAGTCTCTGCTTTTTAGTCATTTGCTTGTGTGGCTTTGCTTCTATGCTAATGCAACCATTCCATGACACAAGCCTTTGAAAAGTATTCTTGATGGAATGCCATATGACTGTGCATTTAATTCAAAATCTGCGATTCTGAACTACTGTGTTTTAGCTTTAGTACAACTTTGAATGTATATGTTGTAAAAAAAAACAATAGAAACAGTCCCAGAATATGCCCCTTGGGTCCTGTAAATTTTTTTCATAAATAATGACAAATTTCAAAGTAAATTACTTTGCCCGTTTTCTGTAGCCATCTCATCCTATTTTCTCGTTCACTTACCAAAGTATGAGAGATGACAAGCCTCCTTTGACAAGGTTTTAATTAGTTTCCATATGTGATACTTTTTATACCATGTGGTCCTGAAACTTTCTTTTTGTATGAAAAAAAGTTCACTTAAACTCATTTAATTATTTACCTGCATCTGATCTCTGATATTCCCTAAACAGATGGCTTTGTTTTTTTTTTTTTTTTTTTTTTGTTTTTTGGCTTGTTCATGTTTCAGGTATCTTTTTTTTTTTTTTAAGCTTCGCTCTCATTCCAGCAAGTCATGAGGTCTCACTTGCTTTCTGAGGAACACTATTGAAGAAAATTCTAAGTGATGAAGTGGAGGTCAATAGAAGGGTTCTCTACAGTTAAATCCAATTACAGGCAATGACTGAAATGAATCCAAAATCGCCTTTCTGGAAGGAGAATGAATGTTGTCCTCTGGTTTCTGACAGTCCAGACATGTAGAACCTTTTCAAAATGAACTAAAACTTGACATCTTGTTTTCCCTGTTTCCTTTGCTGCAGGATCTGGGTGGGAGACAGATACTCCTGTTTGGTTTGTTCTCTATGTGGGTGTTGTTGGCGCCCAGTGTGGGTAAGGACAGATTACATTCCAAGGTAACCGAGGCAGGAGTGATTTGTTTTTAACATATCTGAATTCTTACAGATTGAATGCTAGCCACTGTCACTGGCGGGGGGGGGGGGTCGAGAGGTACTCACCGGATGTGCCTTCTCCTCTTCCTTGGTCCAGGCTGGTCTTGTGGGTGGCAGAGAGCTGCAACCAGGAACTGTCAGGGGAAATGCTTCCAACCCTTCCAGAATGCATACCCCTCTCTTCCCACAGGGTCTCCTTAAACTTCTTCTACCGGGGAACATCTCTACTGCTCCCCACCCCATTTCATCCCAGCCATAACTATCTCCAAAGCATTGCATTTTGACGTCACCATCTGAACCCTTTTTTGTTTTATTCTTACCTATCTTTACTTGACTTCTTGTGAAATAATGTATGTAAGCTGTCCCCAACTGGAGTTTAGAGTACTCCCCCCCACACTAATGCTTATCCTCAGAAAGCTCTCCAGGGTCGGTGACTTTGTGAAGGGTTTCCCTCTAGCCTGTATCACTCCCTTATCTCCTGTCAGCATCTCCAGTGTCTTTTACCCTTGTAACCTTCTGGGTTCTTTACTGTTCTTCAGCTTTCCTGAGTTTGGGCATGCATGTAGCAGTGCATGAAAATTTGATATTCATCATTGCTTTATTGACATCATCTTAATTTTTTTTCCTTATTGCTGTGATAAAATACCCTGAAGACCTACTTAAGGGAGAAAGGGGTTCTCTGGTTCATAATTCCAGGTTATGGTTCATTACAGGGAAGTCAGGTGCAGGAACTTGAGGTAGCTGGTTACTTGACTTAATTTCAAGAGCAGAGAGGATAAATTAGTTCATGTAGGGAAGTGCCCATGTGAGCCACACTCTTCTGCTCAGGGACATGTGACATGCATAGTGAGTAGATGCTCTTCCTAATAATTACCCACAGACGTGCACTCGGGCCAAACCAATCTAGAAAATTGCTCTCTATACTTCTTTTTTCTAGATCGTGTCAAATTGTCATCCCTAATGTTGACATCATGTTATTTGTCCTGGCATCTGTTTCAAGTCTTCACTGTGTTCTTTTAGCCTTAGGACTAGGAAAAAAGAAAGGCATCACTGTTGTAATTTAAGAAACGCAGCGTGTGAGAGAAGATGCCATGTGACAGGGTTCAAGCAGAGGTGGTTTTAATTAGGAAAAGGGATTATCAAAAGGGGAAAGACCATCATCTGGGGACAGAAGCAACAGGAGAGAGGAAAGACCGGGAGAGAGAGGGAGAGAAAGAGAGGAAGAGGGTGGGAGGGGGGAAGGGAGGGAGGGAGAGAGAGAGAGAGAGGAGAGGGGATCAGACAGAAGAGAGGGAGGGAAAGAGAGGTGGGCGGGGCCCTTTTAAAGGGGAACATAATGAATGTGCACAGGTGGTGCCCTTAGTGGCTGCAGCTGAGGGCTCATCCTGTCAGAGCCTCAAGGACAGGCCAGGACAGATGGCTGAACACTAACAGTTGTCTCCTAGTTTTTGTGCATAGTTTGATTCTCTCTGTCTCCTTTATCCCAGGCCCAGGTAAGCAGCAGCTCTTGGTCAGTCTGTTCTCTGTTTGCTTCCACTGAAGATGCATTCTTTCCATCCCAGGACCAGATCCCCATGTTCCTATGACTCTCACTGTCCTTTCGGAATTCTTGATACATGCGTTTCTGCTTCCTCAACTTCCCTGGCTAAAAATAAGCATATATATATATATATATATATATATATATATATATATATATATCCTTGATATAAAGTTTCCTAAGGTATATTTTTGTTTTATGGTATGGCACATTGAACTCTGGTCCTTACACATCCCATCTACTACAAAACAATGTCTTCCTAGCTCCCAAGATGCCTGTTGGAGGAATGTATGATGGATTTGGATTGGTCTCTTCTAAATATCTAGCTCCTATTTTCCTGAACTTTAAAATTCAAAGCACTTGGAGTGTTCAGGAACATGTGGTGTCTTTCAAATGACAGATGCCTTACTCAGCCTCTGAAACCTGCTTCCTGTTTAGAGGAATCACTGAAAGTCTTTAGCAGTAGAAGAAGCCTCCACCTGTTTCTAGCTAGCTTTCTCTATCTTGCCTCTTGGTTCTACCTATTCATTTGCTTAGTTTTCTGTTTCTGGTCTTGATTCGCCTTCAAGTTGTGTGTGATGCTTGTCCTTCACAGATGTAGGCACCTGTGATACTGGAGACATAACACACCCTTGGTACTGAGATTGTCACCCACCAACCTAGTGCCTCATAGGGGAGCTCCTTCCTATCCACACACTTTGCTTTGCTTTTAAATTCAGCTTACCGCTCTTTCACCTTCCACATTTTTTTTTTTCAAACTTGTAAGACAACCAAGGACATGCATTATGTAAGACAACATTTTACAGAAGCTACACAAGGGGCTGTCAAGCTCAACCATCATCTATTCCAGATAAGTCCCCGTTGGTCTTATGTAGCTAAGAAGATACTGAAAAAAATTACTAGGTCCAACACAGCATGGGAAGATCTCGCCGCTTCTTTCCATTCTTTTATTAAAAAGCAGTATCGGGTATGGCAGTATATAGGGAGACATTATTACACTTCGGCCTCGCTGATCCATAGACATTTTCCTTGCGTCGTCCATTCTCTCCCGCCACTGCCAACCCTGATGGTTTCACCGCAGATTGTCTACATTTCTAAGTTTGATTCAGATTCAAGCCTGTTAGGCTTGCTGTTAGAGCCAACAACTTGGTTCTCATGGGCTGCCGGCCTGCACTGTGGCCCATGCGTGTCCATCAGTTATATATGGCCAATCAAAGGGCCTTTTCCGGGCAAACAATTTCCACCCCCAGTATACTTTACACAGTGGACTCAGGGGGATTATTACCCATTACTGAGTCAAGCTAAATCTTTTTTTTTTTATGTATTATTTCATCATTTAGGTCTCTTGTAAACTGTTGCTCAGGCTTTAAAGCCTTCTGGCAGTTCACTAACACAATATTTGCCTGTGTCCTTTTCCCCTGGGCATTCTGGCTGACACAAATCTTGACAGGTTTGCCTTTGAGTGACAGGAATAGATACCCTTGTCTTCTTTCTCTTTCACCACCATCCCCCATGACAGTTTTTTGGCACCTTAGGGGACCAATGTACATCTTGATTTCTATCGTTCACATATTCCACAACGTCTCCTAATTCCTGAAAGGTGATAAACTACCTCAGAGCTCAGTAAAACCATTAAAATCCTGCACTAGCCATTAGATGCATGTTGACAAAGCCTTTTCAGTTTCCTGTAAACACAGTCCCACCTGGCCTGGTAAACTTCTATGCAACAAATACTGCCCCTCCCGTAGCTAATTTCTATAATGCTTAGAGAAATTTAGTGCTTAGATTTCTGCTATTATCTTCCTGTCTCCGGTATTTGTTGTATCCTCAGCTGGCAATAACCAAGTGTCCCCAATGGCTTCTATGAGCCAGAGCACCAAGGCTGGAACGACCTGGGATTTCCTCCAGTTATGTAGACTTTCTCTCAAGGTGGAATGAGTAGTTACCGTACTAAGTTTCTTCACTTTTATTGTTCAGACTACTCCCATCTGTCTCTACACCTCACAGCATCATGAGTGATGCTTAAACAGGTTCTTTCTTCCCTTATTTGAAGACTTTCACAATTCAAGTGTTGAGAGACAGAACACTCACTGGCTGTTATAATCTGTTACAGTCATGCCTTCCCTCTCTGATTCCTGAATCATGGGTTCTCCCTTTCTCTCTATCAGTCCAAGGGCATCTTTTAGCATTTCTACCTTGTTCTCTTCCTCCTCAACATTTGACTCTTTCTATGGCAATCAGGATTTTGGATCTTAGCCTCATCAGCATGACTGATGGCTTGTTAGCATGTACCCAGCTTGCATTCTATTTTCCTTTGAAGCTGCCAGCTGTAACCAATGATGAATCAACGCCTCCATTTCTTCCCCCTATTGCCATCTACTTACCAAGTCAGAGGCAAATGTGGAAGCTGCAAACAAACCTCATTTGCATGTCTTGTTGTTGGTAACAAAGGCCATTCTTAATAAGACTCCATCCCATACATGCTACTTTCATGGAGTGGAATACATTCCAGAATCCATCAGCTGCTGTCTTGGAGGCACACAGTTCAGCAAATCCAATCTGTTGTCCTTCAGTGACAATGCTGTTGCATGGGTGAGAACATCTCGATGACAACTATTTTAATTGTAAAGCTATCTCAGCTTACAGTTTGCATCAAAAGGCTTTTAATTTTGGTAATGAATTTAGTTTCTTTGACAAATGTGAAAGTCTCCCACAGGCATGCCAAGTTGGCAAATCACAAAAGGGAAACGACACATCAAATAGTGGCCATGCTTTTACACAATTCTACATTGTTTGAGACTCTGACCCACGATTTTTGATTCTTCACTTGGGTGCTCCAAACTCCATTTTCTGTCTTCCTTCCATAGGGATTCTGCCACAAGGTATTGAATGCTGCTTTATAATTGGCTTTCATGTGGCTTGACTAGGACACCAAATGTCTGAGGCAGAGCTTGTGCATAATAGGCAAGTACTCTACCACTGGGCTCTTCCCTTAAATGGGAAGAGAAGATACAGTCAACAGAACATGATATTGATCTTTTACTGGGAACACTGCTTATGTTGGCCAAACCAAGCCCAGTGAAAACCTCCTTATGGTGGTGAGTAAAAACCCCAATGGGAGGGACATTTTGAGTAGAACTTTGTGACTACAGATCCATCTTAGAATATTTCTGGATATACAGGTTATAAAAAGGGGGAGCAAAATTGAGATGTAGGAGGTTGCTTACATTGCTAATGTTAGAGGTTAGCATTGTGAGAACATAGCTAACACCATGACCTCCTATATGGGTCCTTACACATACGGGACTTTTCTTATATGGGAGGCCTTCATAGGACACAGGAATCTATAAATATTGTCAGAATCTCACCTTACTGTAGCCCCAGTTTAACTTCTTTATGGGCACCAATGTAAGTCAAAATAATGCACATCAGGTACTTTAACAGCACCTGAAATATGTATAAACATTTGTGTAATTTCCTCCATTATGCATTTTCATAAGGTATTTCATATGGCTATTTCCTTTCATGTGTTAGAGTTGTAAATGAATGCCAACAATGATTTGCTTCATATTCAAGTGTATTTTCTTGCTAGCTCAAGAAAATTTGTGATTTATTCATAGGCTTTATTGATTTATAAAATAAGCCAATTATTCTTTTCTTTAAGTATCAGTCCATTTATCATTAATGAAATCAACCAAAATATACTTCATAGGATGTTTTATACTTAAAGGTACATCAAAGTAACATTATTGATTAAAGTATAGTCAATAACATTGATTGCTTACATCACCCAGATTCTGGAGGTATGGTGTGGATCAGTCAGTCCTTCCTTCAATACTCTAGCTTTTGAAAATCCAGGATTTCACAGAAGTTGAGCATATGTTCCCGCAAGAAATATGATGGTTATAAAGCCTGGCTCTACCTCAGGCTGGTGTTATAAACTAAATATATATATATATATCTCCATGAATGATGATTGTAGAAGATGCACAAGAATATTGCTAATAATAAGTTATTCTTATTTGGTAATTTTAATGCAAAATTGCTTCTTTTGGGAGGCAAAACTCGTTGTGTTTGTTATAAATATCTATTGATCAACTCTCTCTGAAAATTTCAGCACATTCTCACTGTGTTCCAGTTCTGTCATCTTGGATAAATAGTGTAAGATGAAGAGAATGTTGGCTTCCTAAGCAAGAACAGTGCTTAATACTAACAATCTTGAAAATTCAGTTGAGGATAATTGAAAAACCCAAGATGCTGAAGTTCACTTTTTTTTGTCAGTATCTGCAGTTTTACAGAAATACAACCTAGGAAATTTAACTTTCATTCTTCTTCCAGGAAATGGAAAATAAAAGTATAGATTGTTAAGTAAAAGGCCCTCACATTTCTTGAAGATGGAGCATACTCTGGCAAGCAATCACATGCATCCTGTTGTTCACTTGCGTTTGGATTATTGGTGTGCCAGAGTAAGTTCCAAATGAAAAAACCAAAGACAAAAACAAAACAAAACTCTTTTGATTGGTGTGTTTGAACATTGGCAACATGGCATCCCGAAGCTCTATCTTAACTCATGGTAAGATGCTGTCGTTGGCATTGGCATTGCCACACTCATAAATCCTAATTTCTTCAACTTAAAGAAAACCTAGTAAGAGTTTATACTCCTCATGTAGTTTCCTCAACACATGAAAAAAAGTCAGTTGTTTAAAAAAGAGACAGATAGTGTTGATGAAATAATTCTGGTGAATGAATTGTGTCACATAGGTATGGATGATCTTTGTAATTTTGTCAAATTTCCTCATGAGTGTTTTTTTTTTTTTTTTTGTTTTGTTTTTTTGAGTAGGTGGGGTAGGACACGAAAAGGCAAATGGGTTTGTTGTCTTGTGTGTAGATGCTATATCCAGTAAGAAGAGCATCTCTACAGAGGCGGTTGCTTTTGTAAAACTTCTCATTGACCGCAGATGCATCAGACAGTTAAGTTACATCAGCACACTCCAGGATAGAGAGAGAGAGAGAAAGAGAGAGAGAGAGAGAGAGAGAGAGAGAGAGAGAGAGAGAGAGAGAGAGAGAGAGAAAACATTTTAGGAAACCAAAAAGTGTGAAAGCAGAAATCATGAAAAAAAAAAAAAGATATTGTTAAGGAAAACTAGGCCAACTTGTATGTGAGGATCCAAAAGTGGGAGTCCAGTGGCCTAATGGGTTCTCAAATTTTATTCCAGGTAAGTGGGAAGTCTGTTCCTTGGGTGGCAAAGTCAGAGATGTTTAGTTTGTTTTTCGAATGATACATATATTTTCATTTTCCTGCTGGGACAGGTAAAGACTACCAGAACATTTTGAGCTGACAGATTTGTATTAAGAAATCCGTATGTTTGAGCACCGAATTTGATTGATTGAAGATTGATTGATTGGGGGAGGCCATTGTAGTTCAATAAAATGAGCAGCTGCACTTATTTTAGATCCTGAACTTGAGGTGCAGCTACCCAACAAATGGAAACCAATTTTTGTTTCTATGTAAGTATCCTTTTAAGTGACTGGCTGTGCATTACCCAAATTCTAGCTTGACTTACTGAAAAGTGAAAGGGGGAACTATTATACACAGAGACAGAGACACAGAGAGACAGACACACAGATAAACACAAAGAGACAGAGACAGAAGATAGAGACAGTGGGAGAGAGAGAGAGAGAGAGAGAGAGAGAGAGAGAGAGAGAGGAAGAGAGATGGGGATCGATTGATTTCCAGACTCCATTAGCTAGTTCCCCCAAGCCACAGGAGGAAAAGTTATGTAAGGTCAGCAGGTATGTAGTGTGCACACACTTAGCTAGTAGCCAGGTCTCTGGATCACACAGTTCCAGAGGTTTATGGTCAGGAAGGTTGTTGAGGAAATATTGTGTGATCAGTGTCTACAGAAAACTTGGTGGAGCCAAGACCCTCCAAACAGACATCCCAAGGACCTCAACCAATCCTATGAGGGCACTAAAGAGGGATTATCTGCTAGAGTCACTATGAATTTGTGTAAAGGGTTCAGCATCTAGACAACCCGTACCTATCATTTCAGTAATGCTTGGAGTGGTACCTACAGAGCAATCCTCCACAACCTGGCTCCCAGTAGCTGAGGGTGCTACCTTCCGGAAGACAAGGTGTGGCAGGTGGGCATTTTACCACAGTGAAGCAGGGGAAGAGCATGATCATGGGGCTGGGGTTGTTTTCTCTCACCTATATTCACTAAGAAGAGAATGTAAAATTTTGTGGAGCAGCAGAGGGACAATTTCCTTTGAAATAGTTAAATAGCTACCCAGTCATACACTTAACCATTCCCTTATTTTTAGATTTTTTTTCAACATTTTAATGGTAGGTTGCAGTTAACATATCACCAGGCATAGCTTTCTATTGCAATAGTCCTTTGCAATGTGTTCATTTCTTCTTTATTTTTATGTTGCTTTTTTCAGAGGCGCCCCATTGGCAATGCAGTTGGCCTTCGCCTCTGGATCCCTCCATCTTTCTCTCCCAGGTGTGTGATTACAGGCATGTGTCATCATGTCTGGCTGCAACACTTGCTTCTGATGTATTATAATCTCCATGCTTTAGATATAAACATGAAATGGATTCTGCAAATAATAGAAACTATCCATTTCTGAACATCTTTTATGAGATGAATGTGGCTTCGTGCATTCAAGTTCATTCATGTTTCCAATCCAAGAGGAATTAGTTTGCTGCCTAGCCTCCTGAAATGGAGTCACTGATGATTTCTCATGAGTCCAGTGATTTATGATAGCACTGCCCATAGCCTAGCTTCTCCTTTTGCATTACTCAGTGACTCAGACTTCCACAATAAAGTCTTCCTCTGAGTTTACAAGGCACCAATATGATCCGGTTCATGATATCCTTCACTGGCCTGTGCAATCTTGGGAGTTGAACGAGCCAGGAAGGAATCATGAAATTGCTACTGCAGGACCATTTGATGCCTTACGGTGGGAGGTGATTATGGAATAGGGCCCAGTGACGGTGGTGATTTCTGATCTGCCATAATCAGACCCCTGCCTATCCTTTACTGGAAGCACACTCACGCTAAGGAACAGATAGACGGATGTGGTGATAGACAGAACAAGGGAGGGTTTTCTCCATTTGTATTCACTGATTTCTTTAGGATCAAGAACTGACAGGTACCTTCACTGTTGTTAGTGAAGTGAGGAAGGTAACAGTGCTCAATAATTGCCTATGTTTTATCTACATCTCTACAGCTATAGGTATATCATAGATAGGTGTGTTAACCGTTCTGATCGTGGCACATTCATATTCCTTAACATAGCAGATCTTCAAGAGCAGAAGCTAATGCTATCACTTTTCATGTTGCATAGATGATGGGAGGCTGATGTTTAAATTGTAGAGCATTGTATTTCAAAGCCTTTATTTAGAGGCTCACACTCCAGTCTGTGAACAAGAAACACAGTTGGAATTTAAATTACAGCTGCTAGGTCATATGTCTCAGAGTTGAGATTCTGGGTCTGGGGTGGGGTCTCCCAAATGGATGTTAGACCAATGGACATGATAATGAGGAATGGGGGGTGGCTCATAAGGCCAAAGCCATACACAAAGAACTCCAGGTAACCAACTAATGCTGAGAGCAGGAGGCACAGTGTTTCCTAGTGAAGAGCACATCAGTTGATTATCTAATACCAAATGCCCATCCCTGAAAACATGTCCATACAAGTATACAGTGTAAGTTGTATTTATGTGTTAGAGACATATATGCGTATGCTTATATATGCATATTTAGGAACATAAATGTATTTGCTTGTGTGTATGTATACACACAACAATTAAGAAAGAGGCTATGAATTTGGGTAGGAGGTAATGCATGGCAGGGTTTAGAGGTATGTAATTATACAGTATAATATCTAAAACTAAAAACACACAAAAAAAAGCCAAAGTTTAATTTAAACAGCTTGATAGGAATATGCCATCATTCTAGTTTTCTGTCCGTTGCTGTGGTAAGGAACTTGCAAAAGCCACTTGAAGGGAGGAAAGGGTAATGGCACTTAACTTCCCAGGTCACAACCCACAACGGAGGGACACCAGGCCGGAAGTGAAGGCAGGAACGATGAAGAGACCCTGCTCTCTGACTCTCTCAGTGGGTCTCTCTCTCGTTTTTGCTGAACTCTCTTTCTTATATAACCTAGAACAGCCTACTCAATACACAGCAACACGGAGAGCGGGTGGTCCCTCCTACCAGCCACAATGAAGACAATCCTTTGCAGGCATACCTGGAGATGGGCCTGACAGAGATTACTATTCAATTCATACTGTTTATTTTCAGGAGATCTAAGCTTGGCACTAAGCTGTGCCAAGTTGGTAGTTAATGATACCAAGGATGGTCACAAAGCCCAAATGGAGAGCTATGACCTATATGCACCCCACACTACTGCCTTTCTGCATTTTCATTTGAGAAAGAGAAGGCAGCCACACTTCTGAAATTGCTTGTGGAGTACGTACACTGTACGTGAAGGTTACATATGAAGGAAAGTTCTTACTCCTGTTTAACATTGCAACTGTCTGCTATGCTCATAAACTTCAAAAATATTTTACATTATTTAATAGGAAGATACTGACACTGCAGGTAAATATGACTTACTAGTAACGGGAAAATTTGCAACAATGGTATAAATAAGTAAAATATGCAAGTAGAAATTTTGTTTATAAATATATTCCCTTCAAGGTTCCTATCCCTACCCCTATGGAAATAGTTCTGCCATTCTTGACTGACTTAAGTTTACATTGTGCTTGCATTTACATTAACGGCCACTTAAATTATACTTTATTAACACTGTGTGGATAGAATCAGATTGTATATCCTCAGGGTGAAGATTTTTCTAGCCTGAGTACATATAAGAAATCTAGCACACTGGGCACCTTCTTAGCGATAAGCATTGACAGTTCAGTCAACTGTCTTACGTTATGCCCTTACTATACATTAGGCATTTTGCTAGAGACTTTATTTTCATTTGGTCCTCAAAGCAATGGATAGGTCAGAGAAACAGGCTTTGCACCACTGGTATAGATGGTGTAGCAGAGACAGAAAGGAAAGGCAAGGTGATCCACGACTACACAGCGCATGAACTGGCTCCAAAGTGAGGCCAGCACCTCAAAACCCTTACCTTTGGATCTTTATCTCATGGATAGAGTGTTTTAGCTTGGAATCATAGGCAAGCATCACTCACAATTTGTATAATAACACGTAGTAAATAGCTAACAGAGCAGAAAATTATTGTATTGTAAAACAACAAATATCAGGTTCCTGTTACTAAAACATCAGACTCGTATGTTGAGAATATAACTGTGGATTGAGAATAGGAGACCTTGGAGTATAGCCCAACTAAGAACGCTCTACCATTAGCTGTATTCAGCTTCTTAATCTGGAAAACAAAACAAAACAAAACATCCCACTAGGGGAATGCATAGAACATCTACCTTCGTTTGCCTGGAAGAAATTGTAATTCAAAATTACCTATTAAAAAGCACTTAGCAGGTTGTTTTCTTCATAGCAGCTGCTTCATAACTTCTGCTAATGCCATCATTAGTGAGAAATTTATCACATAATCAGGACTTGTTACTCCCATATACATTTCTTCAAGATAAGCTACAGGAAATAGGATAAACATATTGCATTTGAAAACTAAATGTTTCTATGGGAGAACTTACTATTATTCTGTTAAGTGGACCGAGTATCAAAATGACTCCTAATGACTTATCACTGTTCCCATAGATCAGTGCATCACTTAGATCCCATCGGAGAAGCTTCTTCTCACAGTAGATGGTGGTTAACACAGAGATCTGTAACGATAACTCTTTTCCACCAGCCTTTTCCCTCAGCTATATCAACCCCAAATAAACACACGGATGCTATATTAATTATAAAACTGTAAGCCAGTGGCTCGGGCTTCTTATTGGCTAGCTCTATCTCAATTATTAACCCGTAACTACTAATCAATGTATTTCTACATGGTCTTATCTTACCGAAGAGTACCTGACTCGCATCCTCTCTTGCCGGGCTCACATAATGACTCCTTCTGCCTACACTTCCTAAAATCCTTCTCCTCTGGTAGCCATACCTATCCTTCCTGCCTGGCCACTAGCCTTACAGTGCTTTATTCATTAACCAGTAAGAGAAGCATATGTATGGAAAGGCAACTCCATCAGAGATCCACACCCAGAAAATATGCAGAGAATCAGTGACTACAGAGTCCCCAGTGCTAGACTGAACATTTATATCACTGTCCTCAGCCATCAGACTTAGGGGCCACTGAGAAAGAAGGGATGGAAAGATTGTGAGATCTGAGATCCTGAGGATGTCTTCAAGAAAATTCTGATTTCCACATGTAGCAGGGCAGCTCGACATAGGCGGTCACAGCATGCATAAGATACGCTAAAATCCAAGAAAACCAAATGGATGCATAGAACAGATACTGAGGCAGGTAGGAAGTTCCATATGCAGTAGAGGTGAGATTGACATTTGAGAGCTACAGAGAGAGGGAAAATACAATGGTGTTGCTCCTGGTGCATCGACCATACTCCACAAGAGGACTCATACCCAAGGGCTATTGGGCAAGACACATTAGAGTCGGTAGGTTTAAAGTGACAACATAGAACACTTAGGGAGGTCCAGATGAGGTGGGGAATTTCAAATATGTGAAATTCTCAAACAATTAACAATTGAAAAGATATATATATATATATATATATATATATATATATATATATATCCATATATATATCCTGATGTCTTACATTAGTGAACGCAGTGACACCGTTATATAGAGAAAATCTTTATACAGTAAAATTCTATGAACATCAGTTCTGAGTATAGAGGGTAGGCCCACTTCACACTAAGATGGTGCAGTACGAAAGGACTCTGCCTTAGGTTACTGGGGTCTGAGGAGTGAGAGCTCCATGTGGGAAGGGGTTGGTGACCTTGAATTTACTGGCTCTCAAGAGGCTGATCTGACAATTTGCACAACAGGTATATTCAAGTGTTTTCTACCAAATGTAGGGAAATGTGGCAATTTGATGAACCAGCCTGCCTTCGTCTTGGCCTTGAAAGATAATTTATAATAAAAACAAATTAAATTAAATCCTGTTTAATGATTAAATCTATTTCTCAAGAATTGGTCCATGTCCCACCTGTAATCTTAACTAGGAACGATTCTGTTTCAGTAAATGGCAATCATGCCTTTGTTTCAAAAGGCTGCTTTGATCACCTTGTTGTGAACATGTCTGTTTCAGGAAGCTATTGTGACTAACGTGTACTTATGTTATGCTCCTGCAACCCTGCCTATTTGCCTGCCAAATCTTCTGTTGGTTGTGGTGATATCTTGCTTCTACAAAGGAAGCCGGTCTGAAGGTCAGAGAATGGAGGAGACGTCCAGACCTCTATGGTCAGCTGGTGGCATGTGCCATTCTCTGACCTTCAGACGGGCTTTATTGGTACAAGCAAGATATCACCACAACAAGATGGTCATAATAACCTTTTGAAACAAAGGTATGGTTGCTATTTCTTGGAACAGGCAGTGCAGAACCATTTGTAGTTAAGGTTACAGGTGGGATACCGCCCAATCCTTGAGAAACAGATTTAGTCATTAACAGGAATGGATCTAGTTTTTCTTTACCATAAGATGACTTTGGAGCCTAAGGTTGAGCCAGGGTAGTTCAAAAACCATTAAATTAATTTTGGGATTAGGACATAATTTTAAATGATGTCTGACATGGCTCTAATATACTTCCTCCATCTTATGCTACGGATTTACATGGCATTGAATTTGCAGCTCTGATGACTATAAAACCACAATATTTATTTACTTTGGAAAACACAATATTATACACTCCACAGTATTAAATATTCAGTCACAACTGAATTCCTTATGTTAAAAAACAACTAAGTGCACATCAGTGTGCAAATATGCTTTTATAAACTTTAAATAAAGCACATTTAAATTATGGACTTTTGAAAAATTTGTAATGATTTATGATTGTTTAAATGGATGACATGACTGCTCATGGTGTGGTTAAGAGGAAGGTATTTGTTGTAGGTACAAAGGAAGAGCAGCCAGAGATATCTGGAAGAGTCTGGAGAGGAAAAGAAGTAAGCTGGACATGGCTGGCCAGCAGAGTGGACCTGTCAATGTAGAGGAGAGGAAGAGGGAGAGAAAGACAAAGAGGATGTGATCACAGAAATAGTGAAAGAGGATGGACACAGGCAACATAGCAGGGTTATAAGAATACATAGCTGGGGATCCCGTGAGCTAGCGTAGGTAGGAGAGGAGCGAAGAGCCAGGCTGCTGGGTTACACTCGGAAGTGTGGATCAGGGTACTTGTGATACAGAAGGAGCCTAGATGCCAACATCAGCTTTGGTGTGCCTGTCGGCACCACAGACGCCATTTGTCCCTTCTGCCAGTGAGAAGCATATGGCTCCTCTGGTGGAGGGGAACCAGCTTCACAGGTTACTGAGGAATTATGGCTTTTGTCTAACCACTAGAATTTTGGGAAATGGAATTTCCAGTGGACCTGTATTGGAAGAAATACAAAACGAAACAAACCTCCAGGGAGAAGGGATTTGAAGTGGCAAATTTTAAGAAGCCTTAGTGCACATCAGAGGTCTAGAGTTAGGAAAAGGGAGATAGAAAGGAGTTCTGGAAAAAAAAAAAAAAAAGAAAAATCTAAATCCAGGAAGCCATAAAAAGGTGAGGGAATATGTACCAGACAAAAATCAAGATGATGCTGAAAGCAATAAAGGCGGTGATTTCATGGCACAGAAGACAAATGGGAAAACTATCTCGATCCGCAGAAGAGTCTCCAAAAGGGCAGTCAACAGGTGGGAGGGACTGAACAGAGCTTGGGGAAACTAGACCAAGTCTACATTTGCCTTCCCAAAGTAATGAAATAGGCGGATCCTCAATCCTGCTCTGCTACGCTTTTCATGTTCTTTACATGAAACAGATTTCAGCAAGACTGTTAGAGGAATATGTAGACTCTCAAGTCAGTTAGCATTCAGACATCACTAACTACAATCCCTTCCGAAGTTACTGTGTGATTTAATCATGAGAGAGTAAAACAATTAAAGGGAAAGAGCACAGCAGAAAATAAAAGTAACCACATAGGAAGAAGACAGCACAGACACACTGTCCGAGGACAAGGGCATTTTAGGGATCATAAATATCAACTGTCATATGCGTCAAAATAGGGCACGAATTAGTTCTCTATAATTTTCTTTAATAGAAGGATCAATCTGTTTTGAATTTTCAGTAATAATACAATTACTTATATTCTCTGCATGTGGAGATTGCAGTCTTCAATAAACCTTGAAAATATTCACATTCCTAATCATAAAAGCAAAGCAATTATAGCTATTGTTCCTGCCATTTCTTTGTTACTGAAAGAACTGAATAAATTTTATTGATTTACAATGAAGCAATTTAATAATTATTTAATTTTAATTTCAATAAGCAGACAATCTTATTTTTAATTTCTCCCTTTTGAAATTAATTCAAGGGCTAAGATGGAATTACTTAATCTCTATCTGATGTACTTAGGACAGAAAATATTTTCTAGAGGTAATAGCAATTAGGCACATATAATTATACAAGAGAGCAATTTATTTAATGAAATTTCACTAAAGGTATTGAATTTGTGATTACATTATATGTGGATGGAAAATATTTGAGTCAGTAAAATGACCTAAGAAGATTTAAAAACCTCTTACTGTAGCTTGTTTATTCAATTGTGAATATTTGTGAACTAATCCTGAGCTGTGCTTAATGACATCAGCTGTTTTAATAGGAGATCCTTCCAATGATTGCCCTTCCGTTGGAATGGGAGATATATATTATACATGTTCATATTCTAGTGAATGCAAGACATTAAGAAGACCTCATCGTCTTACTAACTTTTAAATAATGACCAGACACTTAGCTGTGTTAATTTATTATGTAGCTTTCCCAGGATATTATTGGCAACTAATGTATTCTCTAAGGGAAACAGTATCGATTTCACTGTACACTGGTTAGTTTCTTGTCAGCTTGATACAAGGTAGGGTTCTTTAGGAAGAGGGTACTTAACTGAGAAATGTCTCACTACATTGGTTTGTGGGCAAGCTTGAGGGGCTTTTTCTTGACTAATCATGGATGTGGGGAGGTCCAGCCCATTGTGGGTAGTGATACCCCTGTGCAGATGGTTCTAGGTTGAATAAGAAAGTAGACTGAGCAAACCAGGAGGAACAAAACCAACAGTCGCCATTTCCCTATGGCTGCAGCTTCAGTTCCTGACCTCAGGCTCCTACCTTGAGTTCCTGCCCCGACTTTCCTCCGGGATGGAGTGTGACCTCTGAGATGTAAGATGAAATAAACAATTCCTCCCCAAATTGATTTTAGTTATGGTATTTTATCACAGGACTAGGAACGCTAGGAAATGCAGCCTATGTTGGATAAGAGTTTTCAATTCTAAGAATGTGTGCAAAGAAAGATTCATCTTCCCAGTGCATGCTGAACATAAATTTCTTGGAATGGTAGATGCTTATCAAACAGTTTCACCCAAAGTAACATGTAATAGTTAAGTCAATAATTGACTTTCTGTGTCTTTAGAGAAAAATAACCAAGGAAAATGAGTTCCATGTTTTTGCTGTCATGAATTCGAGGAGGAGTTGTGGTTGAGTTTGGAACGTCCCCTTCAGGCACCTGTGTTGAAAACTTGGGTATTTTTATGAGGTTCTGGAATGCTGAGGATTTGGGGTCTTCCTGGAGAATGTAGGACGCCGAGTTGCTTCCTTTGAAGATTATATATGGTCAGTGGTCCCTTCCTGTCTCTGCTTCTGGTCCACCACCCATCACTGCTGCCACAAGTTCCTGTTGCTATGCATTCTGCCCCATTGAATAGAAGAAGCCAAAGGCCATGCAGTAAAATCACGAGCTAAAAATGGTCTTCCTCCCCCCCAGCTGTTAATGTCAGGAACTTTGTCACTAATAAAACTGTAAAATGATAAATTAGAAATTTGCTTTCACACAGACGAGAAAGAGGCTACTAAAGGAGGGACGTCCTCCCTGTGCAGACCATCGCAGAAATATCTTCTTGATTCTCATGGTCATCTGCATTGGCTTAGGCTCAAAATATTAGTTCATATAGTAACAGTGACCCCAACACTGCACCCATGATCACTCACCCATGGTCTCTGCACCCATGGTCAGCCACAGAGAGAACCAGAATCTGCAGAGGATTGTGATGGGATGTGGAGCCTCTGGTGAACAGAGCAGGCAGTTGAGAGTCTGAATTCTAGAGCTGAGAGTATATTGTTACATTTCAAATCTTTCACTTTCAAATGCCCTATTAACTCCTTCACTCTTTAGTCTCATTCTGTGAGGTAAGTGATGCGTATCAGTTCAAGTTAGTCTGTGTGTTGGAAATATTTAAAACAGTGTAAACATATTGGGATTGTCGTTACCTCCACTGTCATTTTGCCTAACATATATACCTCTTTTTCTCTTTTTAACACTGCATACTGAATGCTAGCTTCAGACTAGAGTTTCATAGGAGATGCACAAGGGTTGTTGATGATTCTGCCAGATGGTCTAGAAACTGTAACATCTAGCTCCTGTATAATGTGATAAACTCGACCCTCAGTTCATAAATTATTGTAGACTGTCCATGCTTCTAGCTGAGGCCTTTACCATTCATGCTTTCATTGTTGAGTGTTTCTAATCATGAATCTTGGGGAAGGACTGTTGACATACACATTTGTAGAGGTCCATTTCATGAATGCTCTTTTTTTTTTTTTTTAAAGTAAATTGCAATGTTCGAATGCTTGCAATTGGCAAAGGGTGAATAGAAACATGTAAGCACTTCCCACTAACCTTAACTGTCTTTCCCCTCAGAAGTCACAGGGATTTGCAGAGATCAAAGGTACACTACCCACAGCTTTAAGTATGTAGGAGTGATTTCTCTGTGCTATTGCATGTAGAGGAAGCTTACAAATTGCTTCTTGATTTTATAGATGCTGCTTTATAAGACATGGTCATGATTTTCAGAAGGTATTTTGGACCTTTAACCAGTGTGGCACTGTCAACAACAACATGGTGCTGGAAGATGGAGTAACTTTATGTGATTTAAAGTGACACGTTTGGGCAGAGACAAGAGGTGGATGCCCATTTTTCCTTGTCCACTAATAAGATTTACAGTCTCAATGGACTGGTTGTTATCTATGAGGGTATTTTAGATAGGTTTCACTTAGGGTTGAAGCCATACTCTGAATGTGGGTACTACTATCCGATGGGCTGGAGTTCCAGAACAAACATAAAGGAGAACTTGAGGTAGGTAAGAACATTGTGCTGACTAGTTTGGTGTCAACTTGACACAAGACCGAGTCATCTGAAAGGAGGGAACACCAGTTGAGAAAATGACTCCATAAGATCTGGCTGTAGAGCATTTTTCTTAATAAGTGATCAATGGGGGGAGGGCCCAGTGTGTTGTGGGTGGTGTTTCTGGGTTCTGTAAGAAAGAAGACTAAGCAAGCCATGATGAGCAAGCCAGCTGAACCCAGCTCGTCAAAACTAGTGAACTCTAGACCTACAGCTCTTGGAGACTCCATAGGACTAAAATAGGCCCTCTGTATGTGGGAGCCAGGTGTGAAGCTGGAGCTATCTGAGGGGCCCCTGGATGGCAGAGAGAAGAGAGATTGGAATGTTAAATCAAACTTAAAAAATAAATTTTTAAAACATTTAAAAAATTATGAAATAAACTACACTCCGTATTTTAAAGTTTTTCCAGGTGGGTATTAGGTTCCAGCATCAAGGAAAGTGGCTATTATCAAACTTAATAGTGGACATGTTTGTAAATGGAGTTCTTAATTGTTCTAAGTAATAAAACCCAGAGTCAGATATAGAGGGAAATGTTGAGAGATCAGAGAGAGAAGCAAACCATCATCACACCTTACCTCCTTAGTGTCTCCGCAGACAAGAGAGCGATTTCCTGCTAGGCAGACTAGTGTAGCTTTGCTACAGGCAGAATTCTTGTGCTTTCAGCTGAGGATGCTGGAGAAAGGGAATAATTCAAGGGAAGTTATAAGAGCATCTGTTCCTCCATGGGAACTACTCTGGCGTTTCTTCTCTGTGACTGCTATTTTTGTCCTGAAGAAGCTGTCCACACATTTCTCCTTAGCTGAGGATAAACATCAGTCAACTTAGACCTTGTGGTATATGACAAAGACATGAAGCTAAATTCTAGTAGTCACAACTTCAAACAACACCATTCAATTCTTTGTCCTCAAAGCATCTCGTTAAGCATTTCTCGTAAAGATTCCCAAGCATGGTATAAAAAAAAATGTTGGAAAGTAATCATGTCCAAATTATTTCCCCATATCAAATTTTTAAGCCCCATATGTTCACATGTGTAAGATATTCTAAAAGACCTGCTTGAAATGCACAAGGTTTGAGACATAGAATTCTACTATTGTATACTATTCTACTAAACAAAAATAGCGGGAAATAAATAGAACATCAGAACCACACTAGTGACTGGATGAGTTCTTTCCACAAGATGAAACCGCAGGGAGTCAGCGTCCCCTCAAATCTTGCATCCACTCGTGTGGCTGCGTCACTGTCACCCACAGAGGTCACTCGTCTTGCTCACAGTCAAGTAAGAGCAGTTGCCTGGTGGATGCGTTTTCCAGGGGGTTCCGCATCGGTCAGAAGCTGGAGCAGTGTGACTGTGTTTACTATCTCAGTCCCTTTGGCCTCTGCAGTTTTTCTAATGACTTACAGATTCAGAGAGACATACAACAGCTTCATGCTTTCTTTCTCAGGACGACAAATGCAAGCTCTTGAGTTCACGGTTAGATGGCGAGTCCCCACGTGTACACGTAGACAAGTGTTAGTCCTCAGGGTGGTACTAATGGGTGGTGGGCACATCATGAAGAGCTCCAGCCTAGTGGGAGGTCTTTAGACCATGCAGGCCGAAGGGCCTTGTAACTGACTCTGACTTTCTCCTTTGCTTTGTCTTCCTGGTTATTTCATGAGCAGTTTGGCCTGACAACACCACTGCCATGGTGAGTTCCTTCAACTCGGGCTTGAAAATGGGGCCAACTGCCATGGACTGGTACGTGGGAGGTTGTGAGAGCAAATACGCCTTCCTCCGTAATTTGATTACTTTGTCTTTTGTTAGAGAGCTAACACAGGCATCTTCAGCAAGAAGACGACATTTTACTGAAGCAGGCTGCCACCTCTGCAAAAACCAAAAACATCTGTCGATGGAGAAATTCAAAGTCACACTTTGGTTTTTCTCCAAGTAAAATGTTGTGTTTATTTACTTTAGCTTAGAACTATTCTTGCCTGCAGAAATATCAACAGTTTGCTTTAGAATAAGTGTCCTTCTAAGCCATGGATCTCTGTCCTCCTGGCCTACCCTGACACTCCATCTAAGAAGTTGAGTCATTATGCAGTTTCTGCTTAATTTTTTAAAGAATAATAATAATAACGATGATGATAACAACAAAACTGAAAAGTTTGTTTATGGTACAGCGATAAAATGTATGCTTTGAAATCAGAAACTGTACAAACACATGTGTAAATTTATCTTCCAAAGTGTTAGTTTCACTATAAAACACACAAGGTGTTTCCTTCTGCGCTCATTTTAAAAGACTCTTTTTGAAGAAAATGAGGTACTTTTGTAGAAAGTGCCTTTAGGCATTATTCAGTTTTTGTGGACTAGGTAAAGGTAATATAACAAACAAAAATCAAAACAAAAGAAAACAAAAAACTCATCAAAATGTTAGGTTGTAGCTATTTTGTTTCCTCCCTGTGGAAAAGTCCAGAAAAAAAAGTATTTTTAAAATATGGGTTTACTTATGTCAAGACCATTGTAGTGGTTTTGACAATATATATCTAACTCAGTGACTCAGTGACCTGAACACATGACAAGAGACCTCGTCATGGCATAGGCTACCTGGAGGCCCACCATGTCGCACGGGATCAAAGATGTCTGTTTTCACAGTGTGGATACCTGTATTTTATTTTCTTATCAGATGTGAGTGTATAGAGGAGCCACGGGGAAATGGTGCTGTCACAGTGTAATTTAGATATGTACAGTTAGCAGGAGTATATTTTAGAACCTCTGTGGGGCAGGCATGGTAAATCTGTCCACAGATAGAAGAGATCGGCAAAGTTGGTGACACCAGCAATTAATGACTGGATACATAAAACAAAACAAAACAATCTGCTAAAGTATGAGTGAAGGCAGCATGTTTTAGAGATCAAGGCATACAAGCATGTCATGTGGTTACGCATAAAGGTGTAGATCTTTGCAACTTCATCTGGCCACTGTACTTTTGATTCCTGCAGATATTTGCACAGTTGCAAAGGCATGCATGTTCACATATCAACCCCAAAGTCATAAACAAAAACTTAATAATCAGCGCTGATGGAATTAGCTTGTTAGGCCGTTTAGTAGTGGTTAATCCATTACAGAGGAATTCTCATCCATGAGGTTAGCATCAGTGATAAATGTGGCCTAGAGGGCCTTGCTCTTTTCCCCTTGGAAATACAATAGAAAAGCATCATCCACCAGTCGGGAAATTGACTCTCACTGGACAGTATCAGGGCTTACCTTGACCTTGGACAAGTTTTGTGGTATATGTCATGCTTTGTTGAAACTGTAGAAAACTTGACTTAATTCAGTGACATTCTCCTGTCATTCTGTGAACAGGCATAATAGGCAAGGTCAATTAAACAGCCAGTCTCAAGAATGCTGTGCAGGATCAGGGTGTGTTTGCATGTATGTTCTTATGTGTGATTGTTCACCACCATCTGTAAGCACTGGAAACATTACAATGTAATGTGGTGGCCTGCAAGTTTAAAAGAGGTCTGGACTCTTGCCTGTCCCACCGAGATAAATAGCCACTTAACTTCCTACTTTTTAAAAGATACACGTTTATTGTGTTCATTACATCAGTCCAAATTTTAAAATATAATTTTACTTCATGTTTTTTTGATGAGTAGTGAAAATAATGACATAGGTGGTATCTTCCACAAATTTTAGATGCTTCTTGATGAAAATACTTTGCAATTTTACATCATAGGTCTCTCATATAGAAGTTATTGGATGGAAAAAAGAAAAACATGGTACTCAATGGATAGAATATCACTTATGTATAAATATAGTCTTGGAATGTGATAGACTTCTAGAATTTACATGCAGAAAGTCTCTACACTCTCTACTGCATGGTGTATAGTTTTAAATTTAGTTTGTAACAGAATTTTTGGAATGCCTATGAACTCTTTCCTTTCATGACTGTCTTTTGTTTTACACATAAAATTTAACTAAACCAAAAGAAACTCTTTCGATTTTGAATATTTAGAGAGGAGATGAAACTGTATGTATGTATGTATGTATGTATGAATCATCTTTTTAACTTGACTCTCAAGTGTTGGTTAAATCCTGTTTCACCTTTTATTATAAAGCCTTCTTCAGACTTTTATTGGCAAAGCTTAAGATACTTGGTGACTTGCAGTTTTTCTTCTGTGGTGGATTCAGTTCAGACAGCTTAAACGCTGCCTTGTGTAGAGTATCTAGGGAAGCATGGACAGAAGTCATACACAAAAGCTACAGCAAGCACACTCATCACCCCTTTGTGATCAGTCTGAATAAATGAATAAATAAATAAATAAGACACAATATCAAGTCCCAGACATGGTGGCATTGCTTGTAAGTCCAGGCAGGCACTTGTCAGCCAGTCCAATGTATTATATCAAAATTCTTTTACTATGGAGGTGAGTGACATTTCTACCTATATTCCCAAATATTATGTATTCAAGATAAGGACTTCAATGGCTATAAAACTAATTCCAACTAATTACCTGATTATTTATTCATAAAAACCTGAACTTGCTGTTGGAGATTCTATGTAAAATGCCTTGGATTGCAGATGTGTCTGTGATGAAGGCCTGTAGGGTGCGGGTCCTCTGCTCCAGAAAACACATTGTGCATTTGGTACACTTGTTCGATAGCTCCAATAAGTAGACCCTAAGCCCAAGGAGTTTGGAAGTAGAACTAATTCTCAGCTCAGATTTGTCCATTCATATGTAGGCTTTGCTTGAGGGTTTCCCTGACCATCAACAATGCAACCTTCATTAGCAAGGGCTCATTGAGAGGACTCTAATCAACCCTGAGGCCTCAGGCCAATTGATGGACACTCAAGGAAATATTAGGCAATGGGAATAATCATTTTCACTTTTCGTGGGAAGAATTGGCAGCATCGTTTGAAGTCAGTGATGCTATTTGTGAAACCTTGAGGTTTTGCTGGACATGCACTTATGAAAACACTGCATAGATACTTTTGCAGAGCTACTCTGTGAGCGCTAAAGACTCACAAAATGAAATATTTCCAGAAATGAACATAGGGCTGACCTGACCGGACAAGCACCTTGGAGCAGCCAGTTTTGAGGAAAAGTGAAGGAAGTCTAGATTGGTCATATGAATGAGATAATAAATTGTGGTGCTATATTACTTATAATAAAGCCACAAGTGATCAAATTGCAAAGCTAGCCACAGCCATAGAGTCTGGCAGTGGTGATACAAATCTTTAATTCCAGCAGACATACTTGTTAGCCTTAGAAGCTGGGCAGTGGTAGCACATACCTTTAGTCCCAGGACTCAGGAGACAGAGGCAGATGGATCTCTGTGAGTTCAAGGCCATCCTGGGCTACTCAAGAATGAATCAGTCTAAAGGAGTAACAGAGTTCATGCCTTTAATCTCAGCACTTGGGATCACATGGTTTTAATCCCAGCACTAGGGAGACAGGAGTGATATGGTTTGGCCCATGGAGAAAGGAATATAAGGTGGGAGGAGTTAGGAACTCAGGGATTGCAGTCTAAGGCTTAGTGGGGAGCAGTGCTGTCTACATTGTATTCTGAGGGTTTGTGGAAACAGGATCACCCTGTTCAGTCTGAGGTAGAGGTGAGAGCTAGTGGCTGGCTGTTTTGCTTTTCTGATCTTCACCTTGAACCCCAATATCTGCCTCTGTGTTTTTATTGTTCGTGCAACAATGAATAACCATTATAACTTTTTGACCAGTTGCAAATGGGACGTTTAGCTTCCTCCCTTCATTTTGCAGAACAGAAATGTTACCTGTAGAAGTTTCATGGATCACATTAAAGAATGACCAACAGAGTGGGCTTAACAGGGCCATACAGACTCAACTGATTCAGAGGCGGCCTGGCTTTCTTGTGTACAACGTTCAATCACAGCCCATTTGAATTCAGCAGAGCTGTTGAGCATTGCCCATTTCCTCACCTGGCTTGATGGCCACTTCAGATGTATGCTGGATGGACATGCCCTGCTTTGGGGCCTTGCTGGTTTCTCTTTAGTTACTTGTTGTTACAACCTCATACTTCAAATCATAGTAGTCCTCCTTAGGCACGGATGATCTCGTCCAAGCATCCACGACATGCTTGAAAACCATCCTGAACCCCCAGTGAATAATATCTTTTTTCATATACATATATATCAATGACAAAGTTTAATTTATAAGTACAGTATAAGATTAAGTCCAAAAACTTAAGAGTGATGGAAACAATATAGTGTTATAGAAAATTATGCAGATGATATTTTCCTAAGTATATATTAATTCCACATTGTACTTAAGAAATAGTTTAGAACCATAGTGACCACAGGAATCCAAAAGCACAGGGCAGAACATGAATAGAATTTATGGCATTGAAACCCTGAAACATTCCCTAGCGAATAAGGAATATGGTTTGGAATTACATTGAGCCAGTCCCCTTTATTCCCTAGGGAAGAAGGTTAATGTTGAGATATGCTCTGTGGTTATCTCAGTCTATTCTTTTCATGGGATTGAGACAGTTGTCAGTAGAGACCACAGTTAATTAACATTTTTATGGGTACATCTGCCTTCCATGTTTCATGATGTCATCTCTGAGCTTTAAGTGTTGTTTAAATATAAGATAACTCAAGAGCAATTGGCTAAGCTTGCAGACTTATGTGATGTGAATGACCAATGCTGATTGGAGTTGCATGGTGTCTCATGGGATATTCCCAAGTTACATTGTACCCCACATGATCTTGGTTTGGAGCAAATGGTACATCGTCTGTCACTTTTATATTGAAGTTACTTTCCTCTACTTTGGTACATGCCTGCATTTCATAGTTTGTATTTCGAATCCACAAATTTGTTTTGTCACATAAACTTTAGACTTGGTTACTTTAAAGTAAATTTCATCCCCTTTGTCTTCAGATCATGGTGATGCTGAAAAATGTAGTGGATGCTGTAAGAAGATGAGTCAACACCAGGGAGTAAGGAAAAGAATGTGCATGTGTGTCCATGGGGCATCTTTCAATCCCAATTCAAAAGGTTAAATAGTGTTTGGACCATCAGGGAAGGCTACATCGAGGGATATCAGCTGGGTAGCTATCTTATTTAGAAACGGCGATTTTATTCCTACCAGAAGAGCTAATTCCACATTTACAGTTTCACTGCTCTTCGTCTTAGTTCATGGTCAGTGGCCTTTCTACTCACTTATTTGAGAACTTCTTTAGGATGAGATTAAAAGAAATTTATGAAGTGTTTCACAATTCCACTTGGGATATTAGGGGACTCCAGAGACAGTAAAAGGGAGACTATTTCTTGAATATTCTTTTCTAACTACCATCCCAGGAAGTCTTCTCCAATAACTTCAGTTTTTACTTGTACGTATGGAAGCTAGAAAATAGCCTATTGATTTTAGAAACACTGTATGTAAACACTTTAAATTGCATTGGTCAACTTTTTCCAACTTTAATGGCAGAAATATTTCCTCAAATAATCATTCAAAGGAAAATATATAATGTGGCATCGAGCATGAAATCAACCCAATAATAGGAAATTTCCTTAAAAGACTGTCTTGTTTAACACATATTTATTAAGTACTTACCAAGCACATAGCCACTGATGTAAATTTTACTGTGATGGGTTAATGATTACAGTTTGTGCCTTTTAGCTTTGACATTTGCTGACACTGCTCTTTATGGCTTAGTACTAACTTCAGGAACCATTGAAAGGAAAATATGCATAGCTCTCCAACAAGCTTGCTGTTAACATCGAATGAAATAATCCATGAAAATGTCAAGCAATGCCTTGGGCAAAGGGCTCAATAAATATTAAATATATTTGGATTCTTGGGATTCAAGGGTGAACAAATAAGAATTTCTGTTTATTTATTTATTTATTGTTTGTTTGTTTGTCTTTTCTGGTAGTGGGGACTGAGTGCAGGGCCTTGCTCAATGCTCTTTCTCTGTGCTGTATCCTCCACCATTTTGTCTTCTTTTTTTTTTTTTGAGAAAGGGTCTTATTAGGTCACTCAGGCTAGACTTGATTTACTCTGTGTCCCAGATGTGCCTTGAACTTTGGATCTTCCTGCATTAGTCTTCCAGAACTCTGGCTTCCAGAGGCATGCCAGCAGATCCAGCTCAACTATGAAATCTGTCAGGGGGCAGATGATTTAGTGAGCAGTGATTTAAAATAGCGAGGGAGATGTTGTCATAACCTGGAAGCGGATGCTTCTTAGAGAAATAATGAAGTGCTAATTCAGAAGAATATACATTAAGGATCAGAAAGTTAATGTAGCGTGGGTGGGGGGGTGGGCAGAAGGTTTAGACACTCTAGAACACAACCGAGAGGAGAGAAACAGCAGAGCGGTCTCAGGAAACCGCGTAAAGGTTACTTAAAAGTAGAGTCAGCCCTGTGGAGTGTGCGTGTGCATGGGGGGTGGATGGGAGGGTGGTTGGAGTTCATGGGAGGGAGGGAGAGGGAACTGGGATAGATATGTAAAATAAGAAAAATAAATAAATGAAGGAAAGAAAACAAAGTAGAGTCAGAATCACAGTAGTGGCCTCATGAGTTTCGCTGCTGTTAGGAACCCTGGTCTGCTTCCCACTTTGGATCAAACATACAGCATACGCACGGGTACGGTTTTGCATGCTCAGTCGTTCCGGCATCTGTAAAACTCTTCATTCACTCTGCTTCTTTGCCTGGGTGATGACAGGTAACAAGTTTGTTCTGGCAAGTGTTACATTTCAATATTCACTTGGAAGCCAGGCGTTTTATTATTGGCAAAAACGCAATCATTTTGAGTAAGCTCGATCCATTCTTTGGAGAAAATGCCTTCAATTATCCGGTTCTGAACCTGTATTTTCTGTTCTTTCAGTTAAATATCGCCAGTGCTATGAGTATTTCACTTAAGTTTTGCATCAGTTGGGTGCCTAGCTTACAGCCTGCTAATGAATTATCAAGTGCTTTGGAAACACATTGGGTATAGGTATTGTTTCATTACTCAGAATATTAGGAGAATATGTCCTAAGGATTGAGGTGTCACAATGTCACACACTTTTATTTCTTCCATTGATGTTGACTTGAAGAGAAAATGCACTTTAGAAAGATGGCACGTGTGCATTGCATGCCAATGGTTATAATGTGATGTTTTTTATACATGCACAGATATCATAAGTAATGAGATGGTTACAATGTGATGTTTTCATACATGCACAGATATCATAAGTAATGAGATGGTTACAATGTGATATTTTTTATATATGCACAGATATCATAAGTAATGAGATGGTTACAATGTGATGTTTTTATACATGCACAGATATCATAAGTAATGAGATGGTTACAATGTGATATTTTTATACATGCACAGATATCATAAGTAATGAGATGGTTACAATGTGATGTTTTTTATACATGCACAGATATCATAAGTAATGAGAAAATTATGGTGCTTAGCTTATCTGCCATCTCAAATGTTTATAAACTCTTATATTGGAAACAGTAAACAATTTTTCTTGACCTATTTTGAGATAAGTAAAGAAATTATGGCTACTGGTAGTCACTGTATCATGCTACCAAACGTTAAAGCATATTCTTCCTATCTAAATTTAATTTTAGACCAACAATCAGCCTGTCTCTGAGTATCCCCTTCTTAGTCTCTGCTAACCACCATGCCTTTGCCTCCAGGACACCACACATTCCAGCTTCTGTCTATGAGGGAGGACAAGAAAGTATTTAACCAAGAATCATGGCAAATCCCATGCCACATTCTGGATTTGGTGGAGGTGGCTACCCACCTTTGTTTTTGCACGCTGAGTACAAAGGAAAAGTTAGACAATCATAGAGATAGCCGAAGGACTCTTAGAAGTTCTGTAATAACTGTTTTCTAGAAACAATGGCGTTACTAATCCAGTTGTGTAAAGAGACAGGAGTATATGCAAAGAATTGTACAACCGTCTGGTCCCATGTGATTTTCAATATCTGTGTGGTGAAATGTTCAAACATGGAAAAGCATATATAGCTGCTATAACATTATTATATATGAAATAGAACTTTCTAGGGTTTGGAAAAATATAACACATCACTTTTATCTATAATTACTCAAATGTGCAATAAAATATAATGTCTTCATTTCTGGCTTATTTCACTTAGCATAACATCTTCTAGAATGCATAAGGATCTCAAAAAAAAAAACTCAGTAACAATAAAGAAAATCATCTGAATTAAAATGGGCAATAGGCATATACAGACATTTCTCAAAAGAAGACACACAAAAAGCTCTGGGAGATGCACAACAAAGTCTAACGCAACATTCCCTTACCATTTAAGAGTAACTGTTTTTTTTTTTAAAATGAACTAAAAATAACAAGTACTGATAAGATGATGTGGATCACAATGAATACTTATATGCTATTGACCATAATAAATTAATACATAAATTAGTAAGGAGGTTATAGGAATGTATGATAGTTCTCAAAACTAACAAAAATGTAACCAGTATATGATCCAGCATATGTCTTCATATTTAAGAGATATTTGCATCTGTGTGTTTATGAAACACTGTTTGTAATGTACAATCTGAATGCTCACTAACTGAAGAATAGAAAAGGAAATGTGTGTCAGGTTTACACAATGAAGTATACCTAGTCATAAGAAGGATGCTGTTCTGTCACTTACCTAGTCATAAGAAGGATGCTGTTCTGTCACTTGTGAAAATGCGGGTGTGACTAGAAAGGTTGAATGGTTATCTTTAAAGTTTGGATTTATTTATCAGCTATAGATCTTAAGCGCTTCAGGAGTTACAATATAGGATATAAATCCCACGTGCCCTGCGTTGGTTTCTGTGGGAAGAACAAAAGTCCCTGGCATAATTGCAACCAGAAGGGTGAAGGGACAGCATAAACCTCAGGTCTCCAGGCGTCACAGCTTTCTTGGGAGGGGAAGTGATTCGAAAATTAAGTTTCCAGGAGTTCAGCCCAGGCGAAGGAGGTCAGCTTAAGTTGTGAAGTGGTTGTTGGACACAATGACCTAGAAATGCTCTTTAACAGTTGTGATTATATGATTCTAAAAATGAATTTTGTTGTTTAAATTATAAAGCACGCCACTGAAGTGGAGAACTTTGAAGTGTTTGGGAGACAAACGAGCACTCAAGAGCCCCGTATTTGCAGACCGAGCTCAAAGCACAGCCAGGGCCCCTCCTTGGGATTTCGTTATTTTGCATTTTCTAGTCTAATTCCACAGATTCCCACAGACCAACTGTTCTGGAAGGGCATCTTATTGGTATTGGATTTGCTGAAAGCATGTCTCCAAACGCAATCTGCTCCGGGCCTAAACAATGATAAAAGCTGCACATGGAAATGTGTGGAAACAGAAATACATTGTTTCACTTCGTGCAAGTTCCCATTATGGCCTATGAATTCATGTTTTGAATTGTTTGGGAAAATGAGTTTTGTTTTATTTGTCTAGTTACTAGGATATCATGTTTGATCCTCCAATTTCTCTCTTGCCAGCTTAAAGGGTGTGAATGAGTTATAAAAAACGTGGGAACGAAGACTTTAAGATAAAATGAGGGAGTAGCCACCTGGGAATTGAACCACAAATTGTAGTTGCTGGGGGAGGGGGTAAGTCAACCTGAAATGCCATCTGAGGGCATGGTTTTACAGATTACAAGGACAAGGAGATAATACCAAATTGATTGTCACAACATTTGCTCAGGAGAAGTACAGCTGCATGGCAGTTGGTTGTTGGCCCCTTGTGTTACTAATGCTGGTTACGAAGTAACTAAGTAGGAAAGCAGTTTGCTGAGGTGAGTAACTAAGTAGGAAAAGCAATTTGCTATCCATGAGGCATCAAGGAGAACACAGACTCCTACCATTGCCGGGTCAGACCTGGCTAACCACAGTCCCATGGCTCCCTCCCAGGGACTCAGGCTGAGGCATTCCGTGAGCGCACACTCTGAAATTTTACAGACCCCTGTCCTTTCCTAGTTTGTAAGTGGGCAACGGAATATGTGCTAACCTAAGAAGAGAGAAAAAACTCTGCGTATATTAAAGGATGCCAAGGGTCTTAGCTCCACACGCCTTTGTTTCGGTGAAACTTCACCTGCAGTCAAAGCCACATGGCACCCTTTGATTAAACATTAGTTCAGAACCAAAATTGCACAAGTGTTGGATGGTCGCTGACTTCCTCTTTCTTCTTCTTTTTTAAAGGCCTTTTCTCCTTCTATTGAAAATAAAGTTTTCTCGCATAATAGATCCTGATTATCATTTCCCCTCCCTCTACTCCTCCCCACTCCTCCCTGCTCCTCCCCACTCCTCTCCAGTCATGCATCTCATTTGGAAACAGACTTATAAAAGATAATAGTAAAATTTAATAAGGCTAGCACACTGAAGGGACAAAGCAAACACACACAAGGAAAAGAGGTCAAGAGTGGGCACAAGAACCAGAGACCCCTCCCTTGCACACTCAGGGACCCAATATAAGCGCTAAACTGGGAGGCATAATACAGACAAAGGACCTGGGACAGGACCCACCAGGCCCTGTGCTTGCTGCCTCGGTGTCTGTGAGCCCATATGTCCTTTGTTCATGTGGATTTAGAAGGTCTTGCTTTCTTGGTGTCCTCCATCCCCTCTGGCTCTCACTCTTCCAACTTCTCTTCTGTGGGCTTCCCTGAGCCCTGAGGAGAGGAATTTCATAGGGACATCCCATGTAGGGCTGAGTGTTCACTCAAAGGACCTTCCATATCTGCATAACGCGTGGCTGTGGGTCTCTGTGTTTGTTACCGTCGGCTATAGGAGGACATTTCCATGAAGACGGCAGAGCGAAGTATTATTCTATTATTATTCTATGAGTATAGGAAAATGTCATTAAGATTCTTTTCACTGCCAGCCTGCTGTCTTCCCCCCTCCCTCCCTCCCTCCCTCCCTCTCTTCTTTCTTTCCTTCCTTTCTTCCTACAGTAATATTATCTTTTATCTTAGGTCTCTGGCCTATTTAGCCTCTGTTTCTTGGTCACTCTAGCAGTGCTAGACATGGGTCCCATCATGTGGTAGTCAAATCGGATATTGGTTGGCTACTTGCCATCATGGCACTAACATACCTTGCAGGAAGGATGTCTTTGCTATTCATAGGTTTTGTGGCCAGGCGTTTATGTCATTCTTCTGGTAGTGTGCATCTGGTACCCACGATGCTATCAAGTAGGGATGAAGGTTCTAAGTAGGTGTCATCTCAGATTTTTCATCTTCACCATGTTGTGTAAGTTTTGTCTTCATCAAGGGGGTCCTGCAGTCAGTTTGTTGAGAGCAACCTATAGCCTTGTTAGCAGCCTGGGTTTTTGGGTATTCCTATGGGACCCCTTTGGGTAAAAACTCAATTAGATGCAACCCAATCCCGATACAGAACATCTCTTTTGATGATAAGAGATGGCCAGCTGGGGCTCTGCCTCTCCAATTATTTGATGATTTCCATAAGGTCACCTTTATAAATGTATATATTTTAGGAAGGTTCAACTGTGTTGTTTCCATATTACCTCTCAAATGGCCCTTAATTTTAGCTATCTCTCCACAAGTTTCTATTTCATAGTGGGGTAGGCTGATAATTTTTTGATACCGTGCAGACAGAGCAAAATGTATTTTAACCTAAAATATTAGTGTATTTTGTTAACTAATAGAGACAACATAAAAAAGCATAGAGGACCTCCTATTTCAGTAAAAAAAAAAAAAAAAGACATAAAGAGATGTAAGGACCAAAAAGATAAAAAGATGCCTACCTGTTCTGTGAAATACATTGAGGAGGACTCATTAGAGATTTAGAAAACAATTCTACAAAGAAACCCAAGGGCTTCTTTTATTCTTCACTCTCATCGTCTCTTGCTTACATTTTACAACATTTCAATCACACTAAGATCCCTCTGAAGTGTCTATTGTGCTTTCTCTATGTTTTCAATTCCTTCTCTTTTTCTTTCATCTTTAGCTGTATAAAGAGAAGTAGAACCATTGTGTAAAGAGCAAATAATCTGATGGGAAGTTCAAAAACACTAACGACTGTTATATTTATGGGATTGCACCTAAGATGGGTGCATTACCACTTTCCCATTAGCGGGCGTCACCGTTTTACAACACCCTCTCTATTCTTTGTTACATACATAATACTTGGCGCCTCTGTGTAAGCAGCATCCAGCTTCACCTTCAGACGTGTCTGGGTTTTCTCACATGGGCTTTTAGTAATTCTCTAAGAATCAATACTTGCCTGTTCTATTAAAATACAAGCCCTTACAAGCAAGAAAGCCTTTTCTGTGGCTTCTAACTCAACAGCCTAGAAGCTCAGCACGGAGATAATTCTAATGTGGAAACTTCAAAGAAAAATATCAACCACACTGTGGTATTTGTCTGATGTAGTCATTAATTCAAAATTACTTAAAATATTTGTTGTAAGGAAAGCCTAGCTAAAACGCTTATAATGACTAAGTTTGAGCAAGCTAGTTTGGACAGAATAGCATGAATGCAATTTTTTAGGGTTAGTTTTTTATACTCCAAAGTTGCAGCAAATTTGATACATCTTGTTTATACTCACATATTTCTTATGCACCAAAGCAAAACTTTTACAAAAAAAGTTAAGCCATAGGGAATACTTTATTCAAATTTTATTTAGGCCATTGCAGTAGGAGAGCCTAGTGTCAAGTCTAATGAAACAAAAGGCTAGAGGGATTTTAAGAGAGAGAGAGACAGAGAGAGAGAGAGTTCATGTATGTGTGTATGGGCACGTATGTGTATGTGTATATATGTGTATATGTAATATATGTGTGTGTTTATGCATATGTATATGTTTATGTGTCTTCCTGAAACGTTTGTATTTGATATGAGTGATGGTAAGAAAAATTATATTCTTGCTATGTTTGCAATAGAAAGTAGTTGTACAAATAGAAACAAGACACCCAAGAGATAGGCGTGTCATCTGGAGGGAATGGTTCCTAGCTCCTTAGGAAAGATATTCTTCACTTGTAAGGTCAGTAATAAGAAAGCTTGCAGGGATTAAGCACAGGCAAAGGGTTTCCAGAGGTGGGTTTTCTAAAGCAAATGCTCTAGGCAGAGGGAGGCAGACTGAAGCGGGTATGAAGAATATGGTTTCAAGTGTGGAACCCTGTCTTGGCCACATGGATGCATGGATGTTTTTCTATTTATTCTAGTAGCATGTAGTTTTTCACTGTATGAAACTCATCCTGATCCCTCACAGGGATGCAAGAGCAATTTGTATGAAAGTTGCAAAAGTGATTATTTTAGAAGATATTCTCATTTAGGACTAATAAATCCAAGGGCTCTATTGTTCAACGTCTTCACCGTAATTAACAGCATATTGTGCAATACTTTGTGAAGAGAGAAGATTTTAAGTATTTTAGAATTCGCATACTCATTGGCTCGACTTAGCCCTTCAAAACCAAAAAATGAACAAAAAACAAACTCACAACAGCTAGATGTATAGCATAACACATATTTTTAATTTGTAAATTAGATATAAACAAAATCAGAGGCACTGATATTTACAGTGTAGGTAATATCAGTGACATGCTTTTGAAGGTCAAGAGAAGGATGTGAATGAACAATGAAATGGTGTGAAATATTTGAATATTACTACATGTAGCTGAATTTAATGTGTCACTATAGACTTGATTAGAAAATTTCTTGGTTGTTTGGTGGACATTAATCAAAAATAAATATGGCAAAACACTGGAAGATATCCTTAAGTAAATATTCAGTACATTGTTGAGAAACTTATAAATAACAGTTATCTTCTGATTAAAAAAAAGATGTTGACCAAATTGTGCTATGTACTACATTTTAGCAAACATGTTAAAGTGTGATTTGTCTGTGTATCTTTTGTATTTTTTAAGGTTTCTCAACTATAATCAAGGACTGACTAAATGGGTATGGGATGAAAATTCTAATCTTATATGTTGAGGAAAAGAAGTTTATAAAAACGTTTTAGACAAAGAAGCCACTTTGAGTGACCCTTTACTATATAGATCTCGACTGCCCTTAATTTGAATTGAATGGACAATTAGCAGGGAGAATTACCTAGAGAAAACATGTTATTTTCAATTTTCTCAAGGGAATTAGCTAGTAGGGGCTCAGCCTGGTAGGCGGAACATCTCGTTCACATTATTGCAACTTAGAACAGCTTATGTTCTGGCCATAAGATTGTGCTGTAAAGTTTTCTAGAGGAAGTAGAGTACGTTATAGTAAGTAAATGAATGGAGTGGAATGCTATGGATGTAAGCCTAGCCGGTCACCCTCGCTGCGTTCATGGTGCTTTTTCTGATTGGCAATTCTGCCTCTCCACTTCTTTGTAACTACATCATGGAGACATCAATAGACAGGCTACGGGGAGCATTGTTCTAACTGAGGCAAGGGCAGAGTGCACCTTCAAGTAGTCGTCAAACGAGACTCAGGAAATCATCCCAAGGTACTGCAGACACCAGTCAAAGGCAGAATAGTGTGGATGGGGGCACGGGCATTATTTCTCTGTAACTCCTGTGACTACAATGGTATTGTCCTCGCTGCTCACCACGTAAAAGGGAGAAAACCTTGTGAAACTTCGGGTTCTGGGAAGTAGTGACCAGTGTAGTGCAGAGAAGAGAGCTAATATTGTCCACACAGTTCAACTCGTTTACAGGTGGCAGAAAACCAATTTTGAGATAATCTTGTGGTACAGATGTGGTACCCTAAAAGGTCTGTAAATATATTAAAACATCCTAGAAAGTGTTGACTTATTTATTAGTAATGACAGTGAGTGTAATACCTTTAAGGCAATGTGAGGATCCAAGCTCCTAATAGAAAAACCGACAGAGAATAGACAATTAGACGGTAGATGGATGTAAGCACATAGGTTGCTTTTAATTTGAATACCCCCCCCCCAGCATAAGTGTACCCACCTCCCACACCCTGCATTACTGTACAATTAGATATATTTTATCTCTAGCTGTGGTGTGACAACATATATAACAGAGAGAGGGTTTTGTCGTCCTGACTTGGTGGACGTTCAAGTATTTCATCACATTTTGACAGATTCTATAGTAAGCCATTCCAGTTGTCTCAGAGGAGGGTGTTTTATAATGACCAGTGGCATTAGTTCTCTCTGAGCCAACATTTTGATGAAAGCATCACCTCAAAATCTCAAAGGGCTTAAGGAGCTTGCGGAGCTTTCTGAATAACTTTTAAAATCCCCCTGGGTAAGTTGCCCTTGGAAACCTAAATCCGTTAAGTTTATCATTACTGTTTGCTTTTCAGAAAACTTATTGTATGTATCCCCTTGCGATTTGCCTCTGTCATCTTTATTCTCACACAAGGAACTTTATGTCACGGTCAGAAGTCAAAGTGTTAAGGAGATTGTCGATGAAACATGTATTAACATGTAGTCATATGAGTTGTGGGAACATAAGATTTGTGGAAACAAAGTCTGGGGAAGTGGACCAGTGGTTAAAAGCCTGCTGCATAAGAAATGGGGTGGGACTCAGATCCCCAGAGCTGTGCGAAGGCTGCTGGGCAATGGTTGCTGGGCTGTAATTCCAGTCCTCAGGAGGTGGATGTGTGGTGCAAGCCAGCAAACACTGGGTTTGATGGAGAAACACGGCATCATGAATAAGGTGGAAACACAGTAGAAATTATACCTAGCATCCACCTTTGGTCTCCATGTATTTAGTCACATTGTATGCCCACATATATGTGAATCTGAATGCATAGAGACCACACATGGATACTCACAAAAAAGAAAAGAGAACTGTGTAAGTAACATTGCCATGCAACATAAATGAAAGCCTCAGAGCTTCCTCACATGAGTTTCTTGACTATGTTTTTATAGTCATGTGTCACTGACCACTGGTTCTTCATACAGTTTAGAAATCATTGCATTGGTAGATGAATTGCAAGAAATAAGCAGTTGCTAATTCGTGAGGTTACTTTACCGAGGCTATCTTTTCCCATCAAAGACAACAATATTGATACTGAAATACAAACAGCTCATCTTTTCTTTGGCAGGCACCTCATATGAAATGCACCTCAAGAAAAAAATAGGTGGAATAATAAAAGCTGAAGAATGGATTTTGAATGCCTATTTGCTTGGTGTGACCGCCCAAAATTCCATCTTTACTCATACTTGCATGGGCATGTCATCTAAACAATTTCCATGAACAGAAAGTGACATAGATTCCTACTATAAAATTGTATAAATGTTCTACAAGAGTCAAGAATGACTAGTATTTATTTCCTTAAAACATAAATGGTTACTAATTGAAAATAAAACCTTCTCTATTGATTATTTTTCGTTAAATTATGAACAACAGCAGAAATCTCCAAGAGCCTCAGAGAAAATATATTTTATCTATTTTTTTTTTAAAAAATAAATCTCTGTGGGCCAAGAAAGACAGATTTTCACTCTCTCATTTTTATACATGCTTGGCTCATCCTAAATTATAGCAATGTTTCATTACCACCAAAATTCTCCAGATAAAATTCGTAGCACAACTGCTTGCTAAGCAAAAGGGAAAAACATAAATTGTGTCTGTGCTGAGCAAATGGATTTGGAAGCTGACTTTTATTTGGCTTGAAGCTTCTGTTGCGGAGCAAAGTTTCTGCTGATTCTGTCAGGACCTGGCTCAGGCCAAGGAAATTATTTGACCGACACTCCGCTGGGCTGCAGCAAGGCTTTGCCAAAGTAGATGTTTTGTGTATTGCAAAAAGTGGGAGAAGAAGGGACATTTGTCTTATTTTTCAAATGAAATATGACGCTTTCATCTGCTAAAGATAAGTCTTCCTTGGGATGAGATTATCTAGTATTAATGAAGATGCAGTGGAAGAAACTACTTGAGGGATATTCCCTATTTGAAGCCAAGTTTGAATTATTTTTCCTTTTCTTTCCAAGAGTACTTCTCCAGGCTTGAACTGTAAGACCTGACTTCATATACCAAATCCTTTTTTTTTTTTTTTTTTTTTTTTTTTTAATGTATTTGTATTTATGTGTGTGTGCCCGCACGTCTTTGTGCATGCCACGTGCATGGGTATAATAGCAGAGACCAGCAGAGGGCACTGTGGCCAGTGAGACCAGAGTTAAAGGGACCTGGGTGCCTGATCCTGGTGTTCGTACCAAACACACATTCTCTGCCAAAATAGCAAATTCCCTTGACTTTCCAGCTTCTAATCCCAACAGTTCCTTTTCTGTTTACAGAGAAGCCAGTGTTTGGGTTATCATTACTTTGCGCTAACTTTAAAACAAAACAAACAAACAAAAACCCTCATTTCCTATAGAAGAGAGATAACATATTTAACATGATCCCCACAGGGCATATTTTCTGTTTCTCCACTTGTGGGTGTGTAGTTTGTTGAGAGACAGGCAACCCACAGTCACTGTTGTGCACTCACGTCTAATCTGGTATATTATTCCTCATATTTATCTGTTGATTCAAACAAAAGGGGTTTTAGCACGATTCCACTTACTCAACTTTTTATACCGTTGTTACCTACTCAGTATGCAAATTCCTAATCCCTACTGCAAACTATTCTGTTTTCCATATTGTCAGCTACAGGGAACCAGGACAGATGCCACTGACCGCTCTGACAAAGCAGTGACTGTCCCCCAGCCCCTGTGTTTGACAGACTATCTCACTGACCAGATTCCCTGCTCACATCTGTATTTGTCAGTTTTACCCCTTTCTCTTTTAACGTGATAGAAAAGGGCTGGAATCTAATGACCAACACAAACACTGGCAGCTGGTCATGTAATACGTAATACTAATCTCTTGGTGATAGGTGTGTTTATTTTTTTTTTTTTTTTAATGAAAGAAATACAAACTCAACATGTAGGATGGAATGTGTATTTATTTCAACTCTTCGAAACGCCACAGTACTATAAATGAAGAGGATTTTTAAAAGGCATGAAATGTCAAGGGCAAACAGAATAGATGTGACAAAGACAGCCATGGCATTTGAGGCTGGGAAGCAATAATAATAATAATAAGTGACTCAAACAAGTGTACACATTTCCATTTCCCCTTTTTCTTTTTGCTCTCCCTACCTCTTCTCACTCTGTGCTGTCCCAATACCCCAGTCTCCATCAGAACACAATTTCACTGACAGGGTACCATTTCCCAGGAGAATATAGGCCATATGTTTCCTTGCCCTGAGATCCGAATCTCTTGTTTTCCTAACTGATGATGTATAGCTGGCAGAAGTTCAGCCTGGATATTGGCTCATCATATCCACTCCCTTGTAGTTTATAAAACCCTCTGCCATATTCGTATCATCCCACATCTGCACAGTGAACAGCACAGGGCTACTCATGACAAAACCGCTGAGCTCATTACACCTAATCGTAAATGATGCTGATGCTTTCCTGTCCTACACTTTTTAAGTCAGTACGTTATGGCTGTATACTGCTTCATGTCTATAATGAGAGTGTTTCTCCTTGGTCACTGAAGCAGGAACCTTTTGAAAACCTGTGTATTGTACAGGACCTTAGCTTTGAGCTCAGTGCAGGGGCACCGTGAGCATGAATGAACATGGATATTTGGATGGCTCACAGGTCACACCACAGCAGAAACAGCCAGTTAATCGTGCATAACCTATCTCCGTACGTTATGCAGCAATTGAAATATTTATCTTTGACGGGGGATGAATAGCTGACAAAGGGTGACATCAGATTTTTCTTAACAGCCTTTATGTAAATGAGACCAAATTCTACTTTCTGGGCAACTTCTGTGAAATTAAAGCCTTAAAGGGAATGGCATTTGGGGATAGTATGCATTTCCAGGTGCAACGGACACAGCGTTGCTCCAATGGCAGCATTTTGTCACTGGACTGTTTAGGGCTGTTCCCGAACACCGGTGGCTTTCCAGACTTGGAGTGTATCTAGTGTAATTGAGGAACTGCAATTCTAATATAGCACAGCTTCAAAACGTTGATATTTAAGTAACCATGTATCAAACTTCACTTTGACATTTCCAGAGGGTGATACGGGGTGGGATGTGTTTGCTTCTGAATGAGTTTATATAAGCAGCTAGGCAGAGATACCACTGCCTAGATACCACGAGACCCGATCTGTCAGGAAATAAGAGATTAGTTCAAGCCTCTTTGCTTCTTTCCCCACAAATCTCACCCTCTTCTCACACCCCTACTTCTCATATGTCCAGATGGTTGTCAAACATGCACTACCCGATGACTCCCCTAAATTCATTCATTGTCAGGTGCCGTCAGATATCAGACACTCTGAGCAAACCCCACACTTCCAATTACAAGACATAAACCCAAGCCGACCTCTCATGGCCAAACCCTCACTTAGTCAAGGCCATCCAACAAACTCCCCTGGGCCTCCGAATACATCCTTCAATGCCTCCTTACTACTCTCTTTGCGCCTATATTCAAAACCGTATTTTAGCTGTAGTCCCTCTTGTCAGCGACACCCCAGTTGCCAGGACTCTGGCCCCACTACTGACCGCTTGCCCCCTTGACTACCCACGTCCCTGTCTGGGAATCAAAGCCAAGTTCTCTCAACCTTTCCACACCAACCCCCACTCCCCCAAACCCATTATAGACTGTCCCTCTCAGCGCTGGCCAAGAGCCTCCCTAATTATTCACGTCCACAAAAGATCTCAATTGCAGAACCTATCTGAATACCCAGAAGAGACTATTCTGGTGTAACAAGAGCCTCTCAAACTGTATTCTCACCATCACAACTAGGCTCTGCTTTCAGAAATCAGTTATCAGATATCGATTAACCTTTTATGGCCAACCTAAATTTTCCTGGATCCTCTCAAGAATGTTCAGACACAGATAACAGATAGTTAGTTACTTCTGCTAACCAATAGCCTAAGTTTTCCTGTCTATTGTCTAGCCCAAAGGGTGGGATCTCTCTTCCTTTCCTTGGTCTTGGGATTTCTCTTCCTAATTACAAGGAACATGACCCTAACAGTTTCAAATGTACGTCCATGATAAAAAAAAAATTCCCTCCTAAAATCCGTAACTTTATTGTTGTCTATAGTCTATCTGTCCTAACAGATTTCACATTGGCCACAGACTGCTCCAGGACCAGCCCCAGACGTTCCTTGGAATCTACATGCAATTCGAGCCTCACAGACTACAATTCCCTAGCCTCAGATGGTCCCACAGAACCTGGACATTATCTGACACAGGCCATTCTACCAAACCTCGACTGACATCCCAGCTTCCTCTCTGTCTGGAGGCAGTTGTCCCTCTAGGACAAATATCCCTCCCCCATTTCCCTTGTCCTTTTTCCTTCTCCCTTAATTCCCTTTCCCTGTCCTCGTTACTTACTCCCCAACCTTTTTCTGAAACAAATAAATCTCTTCTGTGCTGAGAACTTGGTCTTGGGGTCTTTCAAGCTAACTTTGACATCCTTATAGTGTTAACATCTTTGAACTAATTACAAATTACTTTGGGATTTCCCAAAGTAATTATCATCGTCTCCCTTTTTCTAAATGTTTCCCTCCTTTTACTTAATTCTTTGGAGAGGAGACTTTTCTTCAGTTATAAGTAGCAGTGACGGTGTCTCATCCTGAAACTGATATATTTATTTTTAACATTTTTCTAGTTTTTGAGATTATAATTGATAATTCCTCCCTTCTTCCTCCCTCCAAACAAACCTTTCAATGCACCCTCCTCCTTATTCACTTTCAAATTTATGGCATTTTTTTTCTGTAGTTATTTTATACATACCTATGTACACACAGACACACACATACACACACACAGACACGTGTGCACACACACAGACACGTGTGCACACATACATGCACATGTGTATATGTACACATGTGCGTATACCTAATACCTAAATTCATAAACACAATCTTCTCAGTCCATGTAATGTTACTTCTGTGTAAAATTTTTTCACAACTGACCTTTAGTACCGAATGACCCCAGTGTACTCCTCCCTGGGAACTACTCTAATTCCTGTTCTTAGCCTTCAGGAGTTGCCTGTGGTTCTTCATCCAGGGTGGAGGTCTCTTGAGTTTTCTCTTTCTCCCCTGGCATTGTTTGATGTTGTTGTCCTTGTTTACACTCGGTTTAGACTATATATGTTGGAGAGACTTTATGAGTGTTTCTTCTGAGATGTTTAGGACACACAATCTCGCAGCACACAGCCATTCTTCTGCTCTGCCTCATTCCATCTAATCTGCAATGGTCTCTGGGCCATAGCTGCTGTGTTCTACAGTTGGGGCTGACTGCAAATTTTGTGTGCAGGCACAGATTTTGGAATGAGTCAGTGAGGACTATTTAGCACATGCATTGTCTTCCATATTTATCAGTTTCTCCGACTGAGAATATTTAAAATTCTCTTAAGTCTCATTGAGATGCATTGTAGGATGCATTTCGACATCCTTATTAATTACAACTGTATTCTCTGACATGCAGCCCGACACTTGCTCTTCCTGTCCAGGATCCACTGGACATATTGCCCAAAGTTTACCCTGCTTTACCCAAACCCACCTGAGCTACGGATCGCTAGTCTTCTCTCTACTTCCATGAACTTCACTCCTCTGAATGCTTCAAAGACCCACTGAAATTAATGAGGACTTGTCTCCAGTGTGCTGCTGATCATTGTTAACCGGGGATGGTACCATCCACAATGGGCTATACACCCCCCAATCTATCACTAATTAAGAGAATGCCCTACAGACTTGCCTACAGCTTGATCTTATGGAGGTCTTTTCTCAATTAATGATTCCTCCTCTCAGATGACTCTAGCTTGTGTCAAGGTGATTTAAAAAAACAGCCAGCACATTAGGTAATTCCAAGCACCTGTGCCTAAAGGGGCCATTTCCCAACATTGCCACCCTCAGAACTAACCTCCACCACCATGCAAGCCTTGTGAGGAGAATGTACATGCAACCCATAGCAGTTCTGGGAACTAAATACCAAGCAGCAGAAGTTAAAGTGGGCAAGCAAAATGCATATTGATTTAAAATTCCAACCCCAACCAAATTTTCCATTTCTCTATTTTTAGAGTACTCCTATTAGAACATTTTGACAGGGAAATGTGTATGAAATTGAGACTCAAGCAATGTTGTATGGCAGAATGAATATATTATGTAGTATGCTTGATTTTAACAGTGTGTTTAAAATAATGTAGTAGGAGGATTTGACTTTGCCAGGACGTATGAACTGAATAATTTATTTTGCAATATGAATTTGTCTGTTGAATCAGTGTGTAGTATTTAGCCACTTTCCCTGTATTTAGTTTCCATTCATGTCATACATTTTAATGGACTCTTTAGAGCAGATAGATTATAAATTGTAAATTCATGTGAATGATAATGCATTGTCACTTGTGATAACTGGTAAGAGGAGATGAGTAGTGACTATCTTAAGGGACATTCTGCACTTGTTAATTACTTGTAAAACTTAAATTAAAATTATTAGCTCTTTAAGTCTCATTAATAGAATATTTAAGAATGAGATAATAGATTTACTATTTAAGACTAACTGTAGGTTGTTCAAATTATATAACTTTTGTTACATCTACAGACCTATAGTTTGTAGGTCAAGGGGTCTACAAGGAAACACTATGCAAATTTAATGTCTAAATTGACAAATTTCATGGTAACCTCGGCTTTTTGTACATGAGCATGTGTGAAACAGTTTTTAATAACTCAAGGCATTTTATTTTGACATTAAGACTTAAAAATAAAGACACATTTGAAGTTCTAAAGTAAAAGCGTAATGGTAACAAAACACTTTTCTTTCTATTCTTGGAGGGTTATACACATGCATGTAATATGTTGATCAAATCTACCACCCATATTCAATTCTCTAATCCGGTCTATCTTCTTTCCAATCTTCCCTCCCAACTTCATGTAGAATTCTGTAAAACACCTTGTGCCCACTCCTGATATGAACATGGATGTTGGACCATCTACTGGAACACAATGAGCTTTTCTTGAGTACTATCTGAAAAAAAAAAAAAAAACCTGACTGTCCCTCCCTACCACCATCACTTGTCAATACCTCCCTAGTTATGGGGTTGGGCTTCATTAGGGCCTCTTCTGTCCATGTTGGCTGGCTGGATCTTGTGTAGGTCTTGTGCATTCAAGCACAGCCACTATGAGCTCATATGCAATAAGCTCACTGGCTGATGATGTTTCCTGCCTCTAGATCTTAAAATCTTCCAAGCTCTCTTTACCAATGGTTCCTGAGTTCTACACAGTCTCTTATTCTCTGACATGTGCATGGTTCAACATAATGTAAATGAATAAACATAGTTAAAATAATGTAGTAAGGTAGGGTGTAGTGGCACATGCCTTTAATACCAGCACCCAGGAGGAGGAGGCAAGTGAATCTCTGTTAGTCTGAGCCCAAACCTGGTCTACAAAGTGAATTTCAGGACAACCAAGTCTGTTACATAGAGAAACCTTGCCTCAAACAAACAAACAAACAAACTGTAATAAGAGGATTTAACTTTGTCAAAAAGTATGAACAGAATAAGTCATTTTTTCAATATGAATCTATCTATTGAGTCAGTGTGTGGTATTTAGCCACTTTCCCTGTATTTAGATTCCATTCATGTCATAAATTTTAAAAGATTTGTACAATTCTCCATGCGCCGGCTCTGTTTCCTAAATGTAGATTAACCAAGATGTGAGCTTTTCTCTCTATTTTCTACCTGCAGATCAATCAGGATGTGACCTCTCTCCGCTATTCTTTTGGCCACGTCCTTTCTGTGCCATTGTGGACTGTGTGACCATCTGCAACCGTAAGTGCAATTAAACATTTTCTTTTAAAAGTTGCCACAGGTGTCGGTACAAGGAAGTAGGCTATTGTGAAAAACTTGACTGTGCTGCTTTTGCAGGGATGTGGTTTGGAGTTTTGGATTAGAAAATTGGGTGGACACTATAAGCAGAGCCTACTGGGCCATCCTAGTAGGACTCTGGGAGATGGCAGTGCTTATGGCCATATGGATAGTGGAGAATCCATTTCATGACTTTTCAGATGGCAACAATATCACCAGCTGGGCTGGAGACTATTCTTGTCATTTTTCGAGAAGGAATGTGTCTGCTTCACCCTTGTTCTGAGAATTTGTCTGAGACTACATTGAAATGTGTTGGACTAATTTCTTTGCTGGACGAGATTTCAAGAGAGCCCGATACTCACTCTACTCATGGTTCTTAGTGGTCATTCTTATATGGAAGTCTACAACGAAAAAGAGCTAGGAGGACAAAAGGAAATAAATGTATGGTTTGAAGAGGAAAGGAGCACTGGGAAATTGAGTGTCAAGGCTTATGCTGAGAAGAGAGATTAAGGACATATTTGATCTAAAATGGATTAAGGACAGGTCTTCCTGTTCAGCTATGTTAACTTGTGGATAAGAAACATCTAAGGGGTTTTCCACTCCTAAACAGCAGCAATGAATCAGAGCTGCTACAAGGGATTCAAGGGTGCCAGCCTTTGCCCCTAGTCACTAGTAAAGCCTTCCAGTGTCGCACTTGTGGCTCTGGGCTTAGAAGGATACTCAAGGAAAGGGGTTGTACAGTTTCCCTTTGTGGTTGAGTTGCTGAGGCCAGTTCCAACATGGAGCATGAGTGGTCATTTCAGGAAGCTATGGCAGGGAGGCCTAGAGGGGAACTGTGTTGCAGGTAGCAAACTGGCAAAGATAAGAGTCGTCTAAGCTCTTTGACATTGGACATGGAGCTGTAGGTTTGGGGGTTTGCCCTTCTGGGCTTGGTTTTGCTTTTTTCCTCACTGTGTACCAGTTTGTTCCTTTTGGCATGGTCATGCATATTCTCCTCCATTGTGTGTTGGAAGTATGTAATTTGTTTTGTTTCACAGAGAAATTAAAACAATGCCTTTTTTAATCTCAGAAGAGGATTCAGATTTGGGAAATTTAAACAGTGTTGAGACTGAAATACTAAGTAAACTTGTTGAAGTTGGATGAAACGCATTTTGCAATATGATACAGGCATAAGTCCTCCAGGGGCCAAGCTGAGGAATTACTTGTTTCCCGTTTAGTGGTGTTTGGGGGAAGGATTAGGTGGTGTGGCCTTAGGGGAGGACATGTGTCACTGGGGGTGTGCTTAGAGATTTCAAAATACACGTGCCCTTCCCAGTGTGTTCTCTGAGCCTCCTACCTGTGGGTCAGGATGTGACCTCTTAGCTGTTGTGGCTGCAGTCAGAAGTTTCGATCTGTTGTCATGGACTGTAACCCTATGAAACTTTAAGCCACATTAAACACTTTCTTTTGATAGTTATCTGGGTCGAAGTGTTTTCTCCGAGTAACAGGAAAGCAACTGAGATGCCAGCATTGTCTTAAATGGAGAAACAGTCAAAACAACTCCATTAAAATGAGAAACAGGACAGGGTTTTCCACTAGTTTGTCCCTCTCTCTCTTTCAATGTGAGGCCTGAGGAACTGGGTGGCACACAAAGGCGAGGCGGGTAACTAAAGCGATGAAGAAATGAAAAAGAAGCCAAATTGTCTCTGTTTGTAGGTGATATGATATTATGTACATACAAGGAAACAAAAATCGCACCGGAATACCAGAAACAATAATTTCAGCATACTGGCAGGACACAAAATTAACTTATGAAAAATCAATACCTTTTCTATATAATCAACAATAAACACACTAAAAAAGAGTTATCATAGGCACACTCCAAAGACAATATGGTATCTTGAAATGGAATAAACCAAACAAACTCATATGTGGAAAACTGTATTTCCCCATTTTTTCCCCATAGATTTATTTTTGTGAACTTATTTCTACTTCTTTTTTAAATAGTTGGGTAGGGTTAAAATAGGTAAAATTCTTAGGTAAATTAAATATTTCATGCATCCATAGTATGATGTAGCTCCTATACAATAATACTTTTAAGTTTTTTTTTTCTGTAGGATAAACCATATTTAGAAGGAAGACTATAGCTTTGTTCTGTTATTTTTAATTTCCTGTCTTGACCTGTAATGTTAGACTTAGTTCTGCGTTTCACAATTTGAAGGATATTGATGAACTTTAATGCATTTAGATAAGGACATCAAGGGTGATAAAAATGAAAAGAAGGGATAGAAGCAAAGGGCCTTTACAATAAAGAAAAGAGCATTTCCAACAGTAGGCGACTTATCTCTTAAGAGTTGAAGGGTTGTCATAGGGAAGAGAGATTAAATTTACATTTTTCTGGCTTTAAGTAGTAGAACTAGCGGTAATATGGTTGCAGGTAGAAATATTTTTGTTGAGTACATGGCATTACCATTATATTTTAAATGATCAACTTTCTATGAAGTGGAAGATACTCCTTTTCTTTCCTCAAGTTTTTTTCAAAATTTATTCATTGATTTCTGTTTTTTCTCTTTTTTTGTTTTGTTTTGTTTTGCAATGGACTAGTCTGTTAATTATTATATGGCACTTAAAAACTGAGAGGAGAGGTATTATGCTAGGGTACATTGCAGAATAGTAGAGATTTGGGGACTGAGTTTGGCCTTTATAACTTCGGAGCTTGAGAATTTACATGGGTGCTTATCTTCATGCACAGCACTTTCTTCTTGCCTTAAAAGGGACTAATGATCTTAACTGTTCAAAGGACTGCACTCTAGTCTTCCATCCAGTGAAACTTCCAATATTTTTAAATGCAGAGAATTAGCATCCGTACTGACTCTGAAAGCTTGGCTGCTGGTTTGAAGTCTGGGTAGGTCATGTAATAGCCAGGAGATCTAATTAGCTTCTTTGAAAGTCAATCACCTGATCTATAGCACGGTAAAAACATTACTCCTTTGGTAGATTGGTTAAAGGAATAAATACAGAATCACTAAGGAGGTTCTTTAGAAGGAATGGCACAGGTCAGAAACTTCTCCAGTGTTTGCAGCTATTATTAGGCTGTCATTCCCAACTCTGATTGTGCAATTCCCCAAGCAAATTTTCTTTGGGTTCTGCTATTTCCTTAACCATGTGGTTTTTCACTTATGGAATTGAGGATCTAACTCAGAGCTCATCACAGACATGGAGGGGTCCTCCTGCAGAGTGACACCCTCAGATCTGATTTTATCATTCCTTCACGTATTTTTCAAATCACTTTGATTTCTGTGATCTGTATCACATTCATTTTCTAATGTCATTTAGTTTTCACTTTTCCGGGTCAGATCACAGAGGGTCGTTGAGGATTACCACATACCTTTCTTTCCTTGCACTAATCTCTACATTTAGTAAAATCCCATATACACTCAATAAAAACCAGTTATCTCCTTCATGAGCTCAGGAGAGCCCACAGCCTGTAAGCTTCTGTCCCTACTTTATTACTACTCTTAAGATTTTGTTTTGGTTTGGTCTCTAACGGTTTCCTTAGAGGGATTCAACCCATTTTCCAAACTCAGCCTGAAATTTGCTCAACATTTCATCCTCTTAGGTCTTTGAAGTTTTCTTCCTATCAAGGAAACTTAATTGTACTAATTGTTTTCACATAATGCAACACTACTTTATATTTTTAAAAAAATTTATTTCAGTATTTTATGATTTGCAACAGCATCAGATTTGCAAGTACTTACATTAAAGAGACCACTCTGTGACATCATTTCTTTCTCAAGATCATTGGTTATGCCCACACAGTGGCTACTTTTATCATAAATATAAACTTTTCTGGCTCAACTTATCTCACCCAAAATTGTTTCTCTTTTAGTTTTAGAAGGTAAGTGAAAGTTATAATTCCTAGTAATGAACTATTGATTAATTACTCACCATGCTTGTAGTGGTTTTGGAATTTAACTCAAGTTTTGCTTGGGTTATTACTTTTCACACTGAACAGAAACATGGGAATAGAAGAAAAAAGAGACAATGTCCTAAATCAAAAGATCTATGTTTTAGTCTTGGCTTTACCATGTACTAGGTGTATGGATATCAGTGGAAACAAGCTCCCCCTTAGCTTTTTTGCCCAGCACATAGAACACAGATAACAATTGTAACAAAATGCAAGCCATCTGGGGACATTTGTGTTACCTGTCCTATAATAAAAACTTACAGTTTTTTATTAAATAGCTTTACCAGAAAAGTGTTTGCCAGGATGAAAAATGTTAAGGTTTATGAATGTGTTCTGATCAGGGATTCTCAAGATTTACAGGAAATGGTGTGTAGGCTCCTTGAGGACAATCATTTACCAGCATATATATCCCCAGTGCTCGCTCTGAGTAGTTATACTGCTGCCCTAACTTGTGACTTTCCTGGGGGCAGGAGTAGCAGCTGCTCTGGTTTGCCATTGGACCTGTTTGGGACTTGTTGCCTACACATTTTCTACTAATAGTGCTGGACCTGATATGATTGGTATGGCTTAGAAAGACTATTTGTGTTTATGTATGATGGTCAAGTGCCAAGAAAGTACAAATGAAACAGAAAAAGTTATTTGTATATGTGTCTTCTTCATATACATATTTAAGTAGTTCAAGATATTCAGAGGCCCTAGGCAAATAAGTACATTTATTTCCTTTATAAAACTTGATCTATTTATTATTTTTCCAGTTTGATAAACCTATTGCATTTCTACTGTGTGGAAGGAAATTGACATGGTAAATTCATATCCTACTTTTTTCATATGGAAATTACACACCTTAGTTCATTTAACAAATAATACATACCCTCTATATGAATATAGTAAATAGAAAATTTTGAGTATGACTACATTGCCCAAAGAAACCAAGGTGTAGAGATAAGTACCCAAGTAACTGGTGCCTAGAAGTTGTAGTAACACCATTAGCATCTGCATATTCTAAATCTAGGACTCAATTTCTTTATCATGGTATCTTTACTGTTTAATTCTAAGTGAATTAGAATAAAAATCAAAAGCGTTGCCAGGGAAAACCATGATGAGGCTTTGTTTGGATTGGGAGACTCTGAAACCTGTGGAACTCTTGCCAGTCAAGAGGAACAATGGTGGCCTTGTCATGTCAGGGAGGATATGGTAAGAGTAGCTACTCCATGCAGAAGATATAATCCTGGACCTTAGAGTAAGCAAATGGAGACTGTTCAGAAACTCTGGGTTTGATGCTGGGAGAAGGGAAAAGCATTGGTGGCATGGTAGTAAATCTGAGCATACCCGAGTCTTTAAGACACTAACTTTGGGGGCTGGAGAGATGGCTCAAAGGTTAAGAGCACTGACTGCTCTTCCAGAGATCTTGAGTTCAATTCCAAGCAACCACATGCTGGCTCACAGCCATCCATAATGAGATTGGTGCCTTCTTCTGTCAATGCAAGAATACATGGAGGCAGAATGTTGTAAACATAATAAATTGTTTAAAAAAAAAAAAAAAGACACTAACTTTGTAGCCCTGGGTTTAAGTTGACGTGAAAGAAAGGGTCAATTCATTGACAAGGGTGATTCTCAGTTAGGCATGGCATGACACACATTTAATCCCTGGACTTAAGAAGCTGAGACAAGAGAAGGACTGCAAGTTTAGGGTCAACCTGGGTTCTACCGCGATACCTTGTATCCAAATATATAAGTGTACATATAATACATATGTGCATGACTCCTACAACCCTGCATGGTGAGACATGTCAGCAGGAAAGATGGATCCTAGGACTTTCTTAGAGTACTTTTAAAAATACCATAACACAGAGATAATTTTCACTTGAGATACAGCAGGGAGGAAAGGGGTCTTTGTTTAACTGTCCTGATTATAAATTAATTGCTAATGAGCTCTTGACTTGAAGTTCTGACTCTAGGTATGTCCAGCCTGAGGCTCCCAGGCTACACATGACAGAGAATACACATTTGCTGATGACATCATGGAGACACACTAAGTATTTAGATGACCCTCCCCGCTAGATACATTTCTTAGATACTTTTTTGATTACATATATCACTTTTATAATCTAACTCTTACCCTTGGAGCAAAACAAAATGCACCTGCTCTAAGTGGCCTGGAAGCCAAATACCAACAGACCAGCAAACCAGGGCTAGCTGCCATGTACATTGCTAGAAGCCCAGGGGATTATCCAACACCAGGAGGCCCAGCAAAGCAAGTCTCATGCAGCTGCCACATGAAACCATCTACCAGCAGTAGTCATGCCTTGCCCTGGCATTGCTCTTTCTGGAGCTGCAAGGAAACTTCATCCATTTTTGCCTGTCTAAGTAGTCCTATACATTGTTCTGTCATCCAAATCATCTTTCAATGGTTCAAGAGATACCGGGAATCATGTCTATATTATTTTGTTGCTGAATAGATGGATGGGATAGTACATTTGGTTGAGCAGAGGATATAAAGTCAGGGAAGTAATTACAGAGCGGACTGAAGAGTAGGAGAGTTTGGTCTAAGGGGTCTGAGACACAGCTAGAGAAGCAGGCGATAAACGGAACAAGAGACTATCACCGCAGAGTTTTAATAATCACTGAAATTATTAATAAATATGAATAAATATCAATAGCAGTGACTCCATAATGAGGACAGAAACTGTATAATAATTTAAAACATTGAGAGACTGCGTGTAGATGATCCCAACCAGAGCTATCTTCTTCGAGAATGTAGTGAGACTGTGTGTGACACTCGCACAGCCTGTGGCATGTACTCCTGTTCCGCCACTGAAACGACACATCGTTGCAGCTTGTCTGCTGCTTGCATTAAAATGCTACCACTCTGAAAACGTAAAACACAGTTGTCAGCCATCTTCTGCCACGTTTGCTCACTGAGGTAGAGTTGCCACTCAGTAAGGGTTTGTGGAAGGGAAAGCCTACTTTTTGTTGGCATCTTATCTGCTTCTCTGCAATACCACCTTCACATCCTGTAAGATCAAGGGATTCCTTGAAGAATTCCTGATTTCCCCCAGCACAGCCATCAAAATCTGCAGAGGCTCGGGTCTGAAGCCTGGAAAAGTGACCTTGCTGTATATGTTTGATGTGTCCTTTCCAGGGTATTCCCCGGAAGTAGGAGAGGAACTAGGTAAAATCTAGTGTCAGGAGGTTCACCAGTAACGAACTCCTCAGCTCATATTATCCCCCTCGCAGTAGCTCCATCCCTCCATAGGACATTTTGTGCAAAGAGCTCTATGTGATATGAGTCATCTTTCCATTAGCAAGTCAGTAGGTTAAAACCTGTGCATATGTGGAGTGCTAAGGAGAATTACTTCTCCAGGGGCCAATTAACTCCATCCCACCTTAGGAATACCAAGCACGCTCTTTATCTTAATAAATCATTTCATCAGCCTATATTTCTGGTTATAGAGGTAATTAAATAAGAAATTGTAAACCTGACATTAAAAGAAAGGGGGAGAAAGTTAGAGCAAAGTAATACAGCACGCGTGTGCTGATTTGCTATTCAGGGTTATAGTCATATAGTCTCTAGTTATAGAGTGAGTTTCTGTCCCAGCCTATGGGAAGGTAGACAAAGAATGAGCCTGGTCATGGGAAGAAATGTGTGTGTTGTTGCACTGTTCACTACGTAGTGATATTTGTCCCAGCAGAGTTAAATGCTGGGAACGTGATAATTAGGTCAGTGACTTTCGAATAGCAGGACAGGATTATAAATTCCCAAGATATTTTATAAAGACTAAGAAACTCTAACCTCTGGCTGCATGGAAATATCAGTTTAGGAACTTGACAGAAGCAGGGGTAGGCATCACATATCCATGTCCCTTCCCAGAGCTTTTGATCTAATTGATCTTGGTCTGACTTACCTTTCTGTATGCAATCATGAAAAAAAGGATGAAATGTTTTCTTCATTCTAGGTGAGCAAAGTGTGAGCGTATTAGAATAAGAGAAACATCCCAACCACGGTGACATCATCCCAAGTAGCAGCCAGTCAAGGTGACAGCATCCCTTTCAGGAGTTAGCCATGGTGACATCATCCCTTTCAGCAGCCAGCCATGGTGACATCATCCCTTTAAGTAGCTAGCCATGGTGGCATCATCCCTTTAAGCAGTTGGCCACAGTGATGTCATTTCTCTTAGCAGCCAGGCTTCTATATCAGAAAGGCAGGGAGTGCTTTCAAAGCCAGAGGGCCATGCCGAATGAAGAGAACAGAATACTATTTCCAAGTGAGAACTGGGAATAATCAAACATTTGGGAAAATATTTGCCTTTATTGCCAATGTTGTTGCTCTAACTTGGTGGAGGCTTCTCTTCAGTAGTCGAGAAACTAAAACAGTTAAACCTATCCCATGGGCTGGCTTACTCTCTAGTCAGTGAAAGAAGACTGCAAATCACAATGGAATTGCAGAAAACTATAATTATGAGCAACAAATAATCTATAGGGCAAGGGTTCACATAGTCCTATTTTGACTTTTGATGAGTATTTTGAGAAATGAAGGCATATTCAGAAAGCTCTGCTTCTCAAATTCAATTTTAAAAATTTTGGGATAAATATCTTCATTCATAATTAAAAAATATACATGCACAATGAGTGAACCAGACAAAAATACAGGAAACAAAGCTGTCAGAGATATACATGGGATCATGGGCAAGAATGAAAAAGTAGGGATGCATAGCACATTTCCTGAAAGACAAAATTAGTACTTCAAAGATGCCTGTGAGATGAATTTACCGTCTAATAAAAAATACTGTAAAAACTTCAAACTTCCCAATTGATTCATAAGATTTGATAAACACAACCGAATTCTAGTGGATAAAATTTGCTAATTTCTGATTTTGTAGTCATTTGGTAAGCACTGTAGAGTCTACTTTCAATGCTGTTTTGCCATCAGATCAACAGTTTAGCACGCAAGTCACATTAGTATCTTTTTTAAAGTACGCTTTATCAGGAATCATTTCTCTGAATTTTATTGAGTGAGAGGATGGAGAAGTTGGGATAGATCTGGGATGAGTTGGGGATAAGAGTGGGGATCAAAATAATTTGTGTTAAATCCTTGGAAATGATTAAAAATATATTTAAACATAAAATGCAATGCATTTCCAGCCATTGGTATGCCATGGTACATGGTGATATCTGCTTGTTTGTACTCTAACAAATAAAGCTTGCCTGAGGCTCAGAGGGTGGAACTAGTCCCTAGTTAACCATAGAAGTTTGGAGGTCTGTACAGACAGACTGGAAATGATATGGCTGGGTAGAAGGAGGAATATAAGGCAGGAGGGACAGGAGCTGCATCTCTTTTTGGCAGGACAGTTAGTGACGGGAGGTATGGCTGTGGCTTGTTCCTCTGTCTCTCTGATCTTCCAGCGTTTACTCATACAGTGACAGCAGGCTTTTATTATTAAGACCAATTAAAGCCCGAGCAACAGCAGTAGACCCAACATAGGTTTCATAGTTCTTACATGCCAACGCAGAAATCTCAGTTCAGGGGTGGGAACGATTTGGAAGAGGCCCGTGTGGCAAACAGGTCTTGCCGTCTTGGGCCCATAATGCTGCCAACGTGATCCAGATCCACTGGGAGCTCACAGTGGGCTGGCTCAGTTGTCTGTTGAACAGTTATAGCCCTAGGAGCACAACTAGAGCCACCTGTCCTAAACAATTGAACAAGTCAAAGAAACAAAATATGGCCCCTGTTTCTTTCTCTTCTCGTCCTAAGATTCCCATTTCCCTTCATAGAACTCTCTCTTCCTATCCCATATTTCACTTACTGGTAAAATGAAAACCACATGAAGACATGAACATTAGTTTTCATGGATTTATAAATTAAAAATCAGTTACTGTATTCTGACAATCAAAGCTTACCGGCTGTAGAAAACTGATATATTAATCCATACCTAATAATAACGAGTATCCAGATGTTTATTACAATAGGGGTTTTCTACAAGGATTAGACTTTACACACACAAGAGTCCAGAAGATGGAGACATTTTAATATCTAAAAATCAGGTGAAACCATAAACTTGCTTATAAAGAAGATATATAAATTAGAAAGTCCTTTCCCCCAGTGTGAACTAGACATTTTCAATTCCACAAAAATTCTCACTCAAAGTGACCTTACTTTTATTGTTTCCAAGTCTGAGATATAACGTAAATACTAAGGATGTATTTAAAATGTGGAAATATATATATATATATATATATATATACATATATGCATATATATATTTACATGTGTAAATACATGTATGTGTGCACAGAACACTTTTTTTTATTTCAAATACTTATGCTCAGGTGGTATCAGAAAATAAGTTTTTCTGAGTGACTTTTATCCAAGTAATTAATTCAGTGCCTGTCAGGGACAAAAGTTACAAAGAGCCAAGTGAAGTCTTTCAAACTCTTTGGGAATGTCTTTAAGCAAGGGACGTGTCAGGCGGGGGTGGGGAGGAGGATGATAAGGTAGAAGGAAGGGAGCTGGGAAGGCAGAGAGGGAAAGAAAAGGTAGAAACAGCTGCTTGTTTTGCTGCAAACAAGCATTCTTTAGCTGGCAGGATTTCTGAGTTCATTGATGGAATGCCTGCATTGGGTGTATGCAGGCGGATGAGAGTACACAGTTGTGAATGGAACCTGCTTGCCCTCAAACATTTCTCAAGCGAATCTGGTCAGTGTACACTTGAGTTCATAGGGGGAAATCCCATGAAGGTCAGGAGTCCTTCTCATAGTAAAGAATTGAGTTGATAAGCTTCCAGACGCTTTTAATCAGTGATGTCATCTTTCTCCTCTGGATCGCTCCTGAACTGCTTCTGATAGAAGAAATCAAAGCTTTTATTCTTCGACAGATACACAGAGTATTATAACGTCTCTTCTAGGAGTAAAACTGCAGTCTTGGATGCAAGAGATATTTACGTGCACTCACTTGATTCCCTCCACAGGCACACATTTTTGTTTGTAATTGTATCATTCAATTATCCATCATCTTTTTATTAATCTGTCTCATCACTACCGTTCTAAGAGGGGTCTAAAATGACATTTTCGAAAGAACGAGCTGTTCAGTTCATAGCTGGATGCGGGTTGCAGTCACTCCTAAAAGCTGTTCTAATAAAACGAAGCAGGGCTGTCATTGCCTCATTTAATTCTGTGCCAAGGCATTTAAACTCTCCAGAGAAACTTCCGTGTAAGTAAGGCGTGCTTGACCAGGAAAGGTTGTCATGTGTTAACTGTCTCCGTGGAGAGCTGATGTTAAAAGAATAATTGGTTCAGTGGAGGGAGGAGGAAGTCAGTTCAGCTACTCTCCCTCAAAAAGGCGGTTCCTTGTCCCCTCTGAATGAAAGACACCACACACAATTAGTGTATGCAAAGTTTCGGGGTCTTAAACAGATCATCAAAGAATCAGACTCTTCCTCTCTTTTCCCTTGCATTTCCTGATGTTCAATCCCTCGCGGTCTCTCATGGTTCTAAGGCAGAAAGAAGCACTTCTAACCGTGGGGCTTCAGTGATAGTCCTTGCTGTTTGAGAAGACAAGCTCCTCATACTGCACACATGAACTCCCTTTGACAAAGAGAGAAACACAGAAGTCCACCTTGATACAATGAGAATAAAAATCCCAGCAGGGTTAGTAGCCCACGGTTACAGTAAGGCTGGGATTCCCGATCACACTGGAGAAGCTAACACAGCCAGGAGGAAGTTCTTTTTATTCCTTCTTAGTGTCTCTGCCCTGCCATTGTTTCAAACAGGACAAAATGCTTTAAGCAATTCTGTGTTATTACCCAGTGTAGACACTGAGAACCATGGGGCATTTGCAATCTAGACCTTAGCTTATAAAATGCTTCCTTTTTGTTCCTTGCAGCATAATTCATTGTTTCAGTTGTGTTTCCAACAACAAAGTAACTTTTCCAGGTTGGAAGTGATGGCTTGTGCCAGCTGTATTCTCTTGGAAAATGTTCAAATTGGAAAGTTTTCTTTCTTTTTAAAATAATCTTATTTTACATAGAAATCCAGGTCCTTCTCCCTTCCATCGTCCCACCCCCTCCCACCATCTCCCCATCCCACCCCCCTATCCACTCCTCAGAGAGGGTGAGGCCCCCCATTGGGATCATTATCTGTCACATCATTTGGGGCAGGACCTAGGCCCTTCCCGCTGTATCTAAGCTGACTGAGCAAGGTATCCGTATCCCTCCATAGAAAATGGGCTCCCAAAAGCCAGTTTATGTACATGGGATAAATACTGGTTCCACTGCCAGAGGCCCCATAGACTGCCCAAGCTCCCACCCTCCTCCACTGACCTCCTCCACCCGCCTTCAGGGCTCCTGGCAGACCCAGCTGTCAGTCTGCATCCCCCTTGCCCAGGCCAGCTGTTTCTGTGGGTTTTCCCAGCACCATGACCTTTGCTCACCACTCCTCCCTCTCTATGACTGGGCTCCAGGAGCTTGGTCCAATGGGTGGCTGTGGATCTCTGCATCTGCTTCCATCAGTTACTGGATGAAGGCTCTAGGATGGCATTTAAGGTAGTCATCAGTCTGATTAAAGGGAAGGGCTCTTAAGGTAGCCTCTCCACTATTGCTTAGATTCTTGGTGGGGGTGGGGATCCTTCTGGATTCCTGGGAATTTCCTGATGCCAGGTTTCTAGTTAACCCCTTAATGGCTCCCTCTATCAAGGTATCTCTTTCCTTGCTCTTCTCTGGTCTTCTCCCGACTCCATGTTCCTGATCCCTACTGTATGCCCACCCTGCCCTTCTCCCCTCCACACTTTCCTCCCTCGCTCTCCATCCTCTATGTTCCCAGGTCACTCAGGAGAGCTTGTCTATTTCCCCTTCTGTGGGGGTTCATGTATGTCTGTCTCTCTTGGGGCCCTCCTTTTTTTTTTTTTTTTTTTTTTTTTTTTTTTCCTTCTCTGGTGTTGCAGCTTGTAGGCTGGTTATCCTTTGCTTTGTGCCTAATATCTACTTATGAGTAAGTAGGTACAGCATTTTTCTGTGTGACTTTTGAAAGCAGATGTAGACTACACACTGTTCCTTTAAAATATGTAGGTTTAGGATTGTCTCAATACATAATAATATTTATTTACTTATTTTAAGTTTATTTGTGAGACAAGGACTCAATGAGGCAAACATGGCGACCTTGCTGGTTACCATGCCTTAGATAGAGTTGGGGTCCATGGAGGCCTATCCGGCACTGTGTTTTTATGGAACAAATCCAGTATTTCTGTCCTCTTCACCAATAGGTAACATCTTTATGGTATGTTTTCTGGCGTTGGCCAAAGGCCCACTCTGCCAATATAAAACATTCCTTCCCGGCCTCTCCAATGAATTTTCCCTACTTTGGTGCTGCACCCAGACATTACAATCTCTTTCCTGGTTTCTATAGCTTTTGGGCAGGTATTTATGTGCAGGACAGTTGTTCTTAGTGTTACTTCTGTAGGTGAAGATGCTCTCTCCTGCTGTCCTGACACACCTGTTACTGAGAAAGCCACACCCGCCCCTGCTGTTCATCCGAGCCTGGAAGATGTTCTGGAAAGGAGTTGAGAATGCTCTCACTCCCTCAGCACTGGCTGGCACACTACATTCTTCTGCTTTGTGCTTCACACTGTGTTGATTTGAATGACCATGCTCTCCGTAGACATACAGTGTTGGGAAGTTTGGTCCCCAGTTGGCGGTGTTTAGGGAGGTTTTGGAACATTTAGGAGGTGGAGCATTACAGGAGGAAAGGGCCACTGGGTGATGGGCTATGGAGGTCTGTATTCGCATTCCAGATGCCTGCTTGCTCTGTGTGGATATGTCAGCCTCCATTTCCTCCCTCCACCATGCTCTGCCCTCCTTGACAACATAAACTCTATTCTTCTGAAATTACAAGAAAAAAAAATGAACTCTTTCTTCTTTAAGTTGATTTTTTTTGCCTCAGTATTTTTAATCACAGAAACGGAAAAGTAACTGATACGTCTACCAACTGTCCTTGACTAAGAGGCTCCATGGCCAGGGTAGGGCAGGGTTGAAGAGCACAAGTTTCCAATCATTATGGAAAGTTGCTTGCTTGAAATGCTTTCCCCATGTTGCCTAGGTTTGTGTGTGCCATAGCCTGAGAGCGTCATTGCTCACTCAAGCAAGATATCATATAGTCATTTACAAAATAATTTCTGAAATTAAGCCTGGCTGTTCATTTAATGATGTATGCTGTTTAAAGGGGATTTTTTTACGTGTCATTCCACATGTTTCTTTGGTTAGAAAACCTTGAATTTAATAGCCCATTGAATGAACCCCCCCCAGTTATTCATAGTTTTCTAGTTTGGAGAATGCCTCAGTGTGTCTAGTTAGAGAAGAGAGAGTGATGTTTTTCTTTTACTATCTCACTGCATTCTTTGATTGCTGTCCTTCTCCCAGGACAAAAGGCAAAAGTTTGTGAATTAGGAAACACATCCATCCACCAGGGCAGAGGGCTTGGTCTTCAGAAATTATTTACAAAACCTACCTAAGAAGCCTGATGGTCACTGCTGTGTGAGACCTAACAGTTATGCACACCAAATGTGGAAATCTCTAAGTTGGTGCTGTTTTCCCCCTAGGATGCCCTCTGGCTTAAGTGTAAAATTAAGAGAGTCTTATGAATAAACTTGTGCTTATGAGACACTGAAGAACAAACCCTTATTATTGGCCTAAGAAAAAGACATCTATATTTTCCAATGGAAAAATAAATAGGAATTAAATATTCAGCTTGTTGGTAGTTAAGATATGATAATTTTTAAGATTTTATTATTATTGTGTGTTTGTGTGTGTGTGTGTGTGTGTGTGTGTGTGTGTTGGCATAGGTGTCACAACATTCATGTATGTGGAAATCAGAAGACAGCAGACAACTCTGTGGGGTAGGTTCTTTAATTTCCACTTTTGACTGGGTTCCGGGGACCAAATTCGGGTCATTAGACTTGGTGGCAAGTGCTTTACCTGCTGAACCATTTTGAAACCCAAGGTATAATAATAACATTTTATAATATAAGAAGCTGACTGTGGTTTACTTTCCTGGACTTAATAGTGCATTTGCATTGGCGAACATGACACCTTCCAGACTTACTGTAAAGCAAGACTCCCCTGCCCTTAGGAATCTAGTACTACTTTAAACCTGAAGCCATGTAAATACAAACAGAAGATATCAGAAAGTTAAAATGTTTCTGGATACCATTAGCTGGCAAAATATCTGAGTCTGGGATCTGTTTTGCCTATGTGGGAAGCAGAATTATTGTTGCAGAACTATTAACAAAAAGCATGTACCGGCACCAAAACTAGCATTATATTTCCTCTCCCAAATGAGGCAATGCTACCCTCCATGCATCTGAACTCTTCCTTCTACCTAGCAAGGTTAGGATCCCACTGGTCTGGAAACTAAAGCTTAACACTTTCTGTTGCTCAACCATGATTCACAGCAGCCATCAACCCTGACAGTTAAATAAAGCACATAATTGAGGCAGCTTAAGGGGCCTGCACTTTTTTTTCTTTTGCAGTAACCATTTAATAGATAGAAATGTTAACATGTCTCACTTGGATATTCAAAATAAGCTTTAATTGGTTAAATATGATAATTGTAAGTAAGCTTGCATCTGGCAATAGAATCTCCCACCTCACAGCTATCAGTAAATATTTAAGCAACTTACTGAAAAATGCTGAAAGTAAAAAGTAAGTTGAAATGTGAATCACTTAAGTGTGCACAGGTACCCATACATTTAAATACAGAAAAGATGAATCTTACACACACACACTCACACACACACACATGCACACACACACACACAGAGCTTCTTGGGTGGTCAGACTATCAGTGGAGCTGAGCAACTCTCAGCACACCAACCATCTGATAATATGACTATGGTTTGCATATTTCAAAGTGATGTGAGAAACCTGGCAGTGACATTTAGAATCAATATATATGACACCTCTAGAGTGTGATGAGCCCAGAGAAATAAAGGTAAAGATAGGTGTTATTGTTCATATATTGTTTCATTGTCATGAATACAATTAGGAGACATCATACTCCAAACAAGCTTAACCAGGACAGTGACTGGTATTTGAGAAACAGGCTACTAAGAAAACTAAATTCAGTTGATTAACTGGGTGAACTTGTGCCGAGTAGCAATGATGGTTTATAACGACGTGTTATTGCACATCTAAATGCCCTTGAATGGCTAAGTGGTTTGTATGAAATATACAGAAACAACTATATAAATGGAGAATAACAGTTTTGTCCTAATATGTGTCTTCTTACCAAGATTTTCTGAAGTGAATTGATTCTGAGGTAAAATAATATCATTATTAAATTAAAGTGGCATTTGACAGTTACTGTGTGTTTAACTCTGTGAGTTGAATTATTATTAACAACGTAAACCTCACATTTTTTTTTTTTTTTTTTTTTTTTGGCCTAGAAGGAAGACAGGATTTATAGGCAGCATTTAACGGACGATAATTTGAGGAAATTTTAGTAAAGTAGGAAAAGTGACATAAAGCCATCTTTTCTAATCTCCCAAGTTTAAAGTTTCAATTTTTAATCTCTAAACTCATTAACTAAATGCAAAGCATTTCCCTTTAAATGATTTAAAATGATCTATTTAGACATTCAAAGTGGGTATTTCATCAATTGATTATGGGAGAAGTTTCAATAATGACAGCAAGCATAGCAATAAGTCAGCTGCAGACCCAGTGGCCAGAGAGAGAGAGAGAGAGAGAGAGAGAGAGAGAGAGAGAGAGAGAGAGAGAGAGAGGAGAGAGAGAGAGAAGCCACAGATTTGGAGGAGGCCACTTGCTGGTGCTAGAAGTTTGAATTTCATAACACTACTGATTGAACAATGCAATAGGCCACCACTCCTCAGGGACACTGGTTATTTTAGGAGGCAAATTATTTTCTTCTGGGTATAACTTTTAGCATGCATTCAAGGACAAATGAATATTGCAGAAAAGTTCCCTATCTGAAACTGAGTTGGCAAGTTAGGATGTCTATAATTAAAGCTCAACATCAGCAAATGTAATCTATCTGTAGGGTTTAGTTCAGAACCACTTAATATTGCCCACATTTAACATTATTATAAAAGAAGAAAAAGCAATTACTGAAATCAATTACAAAAATCTAATATAGGTGATTATGGGTGAGATGTGTGATAACTCAACTGCAAAGAGACAAATGTCTGCGCTTCTTTTACATATTAAAACAGTAAAACTAGCAGAACAAACTTCAAGAACAGATAAAAGAGCAGGGGAATTGTACAAGTCAACTCTGTCCCTTCTGTGACTCGCATTAGCAGAAGCACGTAGGTACCATTGCTCTACAGTGTGGGCGTGGTTCATTAGCGTGCTTACTAGTGTACATGGTCTCTATAGTGTGGGCGTGGTACATTAGTGTACTTACTAGTGTACATGGTCTCTACAGTGTGGGCGTGGTTCATTAGCGTGCTTACTAGCGTTCATGGTCTCTACAGTGTGGGTGTGGCACATTAGCGTACACACCTGTATACCATGGCACTACCATAGTTATGAGTTAGGAACGAGAGGATGAGAGATAAACTAGATTCTTAACACAGGTGACTTTTTTTTTTTTTTTTAGGATGTCAGTGATGCCAGAATTATGAGTTTAAGGAACATTTAATGGAGTTGATCCAAGTACATCATCAAATGCACTGGCATATAGAATCCATATGACTGCTTAGATATGCTAGGGAGGCAGGTGAGACAGCAATCCCTTGTCCTAGAAAACTAAAAATGAAGGAGTGAAGACTGCTTGAGCTCCACATTTGCCTTCAGGTAGCAAACAGTTAACAATACAAAGTTTTCTTGATAAAAATGCATGCAGGTAACACACACAGTAGGAATGATAGAATTTCTAAATTACCATTTCACAATCTCTAATGGAATAATGGATCTAGGCAGTGATCAATAGTGAATGCTAAGAGCATTTGCGGAGAAGCTGATGGGGAGTTTGTAAGAGAGAACAAATCTGATGAATCTGATTTCTATTGCTGCCATAATGAATTACCACAAAGTGAGTGGCTTAAAACAACACAAATTTATTATCTCAACCAAGATCTGGGGGTTCACCGTGTGCTTCAGCTGCTCCTCTGACGCAGAGTTTGCAGGTAGCAATCGAGCTATGGGGGGGGGGCGTTTGTCTGTCTGGAGGCTGTAAGGATGAATGCGCACTGATGCTCGCTGAAGCGCCTGGAGGAAGTCAGGCCCAGGTGGACTGAGGGCCTGAGCTCCATTGACTTCCTGGCTTTGGGCTGAGGGTGTTCTGGGCTTCCAGACACCATGTGCGTTCTTTTGCTGCCAGTCCACTTTCTCCATATAGTCAGCAAAGTCGCGTGTGTGCGCGTGTGTGTGTGTGTGTGTGTGTGTGTGTGGTCCCTTCTGGCGATTAGAACTGTCTGCTCAGATTTTCCAAGATGACCTTAAAAGTACGTCTGTGCAATCTCTTCATGGCAGCAGCAAGCAATTGGAGGATCTGGGAGGTGACGGTCTTGAGTGGGAAGCTTTAGAAGTCTATCAGCTATAGCTGACAATAAAAATCCAATTGTTACAGTTTTGCTTAAAAACGGGGGGGGGGGTAAGGGTGACATATGAAAAGACACTGGCAAATGTCAGCTGTCGCAGCTGGTGATAGGTTCATGAGTTTTATTTATTTATTGTAAAATTCGTGTGTGTGTGTGTGTGTGTGTGTGTGTGTGTGTGTGTGTGTGTATGCATCACAGAACTCTGCCTGCCTCTGAATCCCAAGTGCTGTGATTAAAGCATGTGGCTATAATATAACTTTGCCCTACCACAAATAGCAATTAAAAATTTTAAAAAAAATGCTCTATAAATATTTATGTTCACACCCGTAGACCTGGGGAGCTATCAGTGTTGACCCCACCCTCCTCCAAAGTGGACAGCAATCAGTGGAGAGATTCATAGTCAGTCCACGTGATGAGAAGAAGAACTTCAGTGTTCATAATTGGGACATTTGTAATAACCCAAACGCCACCAGATGCTGAAGAGGAAGCAGAAAAAGATGTAAGAGACAGAAGACGGGAGAGACGCTGTAAATTGTTGTTTTCTAGACATGCCACAGCTATGCAATCATCATTTCATAAGAGCTGTGGTAGAAATATTATAATCAGTTGTGAAAATGCTGTACTTTATTGATTTTTAAAAGACTGTATCACTAATGATCACTTGGCTTTGAGGTTACACATTGTCAGTATGTCAATATCACGAGCCCCAGAAAAGCCTACCAACAATGCTTTATCTCTTCCTCGAGTCTGAACATTCCTTGTGCTTTTCTGCTTATTTCTGATTTCTTATATTCTGCAGGGAATTAGTCATTCTTGTGAACTGAGGCAGCTAGGCCCTCCTAGTAAATTCACAACTAGTTGGCTGTTTGTACCAAGCTGCTTCATAGCTCAGCATCCATTATGAGAACAATCAGGTGTGCTGGCTTCACTTGCACAGTTCACTGTCTGCCAAACTTGGGTCCAGAGTGCCACAGGGCAGGGCGTCTATGTCAGTAAATCACACTGTCTAGAGAGCTTGGACCTGGTAAACATCCTCAGAATTCTCTGAAACAAATGAGTTAGCTGAGTATTAAATAGTTTGGTCAGAATGAAACACTTAAGAGAGTGATTTAGAAATATTTAATGACCGTAATTTGTAGAGAATTGTTTTTGAAATCTGTTGAAAACGTGGAGGAAGGAGCAGATAGTATCAGAGTTCTATTAGAACATTGCTTTTCTCCTTCATGTGTACTTGAGTTTACTCCAAGACCAAGGCAGAAGTCACTGCCCACCTATACAACTTAATATTTTCACATAGAAACCATCACTTTTGTAATAAGAGGGGAGGGAACAGGCAAGCAAATGTTGACCACTTCAGGGGGAAATGAGAAGAAGCTAGGGAAGCTGTGTGAAAAAATGGAAGTCAGGTATATCCAGCATCGCAGGAAGCAAGCATTTGCAGCCTGAAGCATTAACAGTACTCTATTGGAGGGCAAATTGTGACATTGATGTATTATTTGTGTTTATAAATAGGTTAGAGAAAGGTAGATTGTTTTCATTCCAAATTGTATCTTGCTAGTTTAAATTTTCCTCCTTTAGCTTGATAATCCATGTTGTCTTAATAGGAACTCTGCACTTTGCATTTAAGTAGATATTCATGAAATTAAAGAATTTGTAATTTGCTTCTTTTGAGTATATATACACCATACCCGGACCTTGTCTTGTGAGCTCACCTTCTATTATAATATTTATTATATCTCTTATAATATCTCTACAGTTAAAATAGCTCCGGGCTGTAATTTGTTTCCTGAACTCATCATAGAATAAGGGTTTTTCAAGAGTTCAAGGAAGTAGCAGACATGCAGTTAACTCTGCAGAGGGAGTCACCGAAGGGACAAGGCAGTTGGAGGGGACACCTGTGACATAGGCATAGAAGGCTGGCCACTTGGACTTGTGAGTAAGGAAAGCGGTGCCATCTTTGTTGCTACATTTGTAAATTTACTACATCTAATGGGAAAGATAAACTATATTCTGAGTACCGAGAGGTAAATAAATACATTCAGTACTCCTGTCTGCACTGTTGAGAAGCAAAGTAGGTACATCCACTCTGTCCCTGTGTGCTGCACTGATTGTCCATGGTTTGGGGGGCACTGCTATCTTCAGGACCAAGAATACTGTTTTGAGAAAATACAGGGCACCCATCCTAATCTAAATTTACCACTAACTCATTTTAGCCCATTAAAATTACATTTTTATAGCATCCCGATGTTACGAATTATCCATTAAGCAATATGGTTCTGGTTTTGAATGTCTGAGTGATTCTTATAATGAAGCAAAGAGAAAGAGTTAATTTGATTTTTCCATGTCATTTGCTAAAAGAAGAAAAGCGGAAAAATTATTAGCGAGTACACAGATAATCTTTGGTTTGACAATGCTTGTGAGAAAATAATTCTCTTTGAACGGTGCTAATCATCCTGGTTTATGCTATTTGGCTGATTTAATTTGGCACCCCGAGATGACCCTTCCTTTTCCCCCATCGCTCTTCGCTCTAAGGAAGGTATATAATTTTATATCGTTCTCAATGTGAGCTGTGGGATTTGTGAAATCAAATGTCCGTCCCATCGGTATTCTCCTGGGAACCCGCCTTATGCTTTATTATGTATCTATCATTTACACTGTTACCTGCTCATGGCCTAGCTTCCTATTCCAATCACCTCGCCTCATCTCTAGTACATACATGTCTTTATGAAATGTTTCAAATGTGAGTTTTTTTTTATTTTTTTGCTAGAACCAGTTATTTGTAGGAAAACAATCAAACTTCTGATTATGATGTGTAAGTTGGCTACAATTTGACGAAACCTATGTTCTTACCCTCATCTTGGTTTATTGTATCCCATAACATACGTATCAAGACTTTTAGGAACCCGCCAAATCTTTACTGTAATTCTATGTACACTGTTCAGTAAAACTAGAATATATGTATGTATATATGTATGTATGTATGTAGGTAGGTAGGTAGGTAGATAGATATAGATATTCCACAAGTGGTCTTCAAAATCTGGACCAGCTTAGCCCATATATATTTTGGTGTGAATTCTCTCATATTTTCCATAGTAATTATTTCCTATATCCTCATTTTATTAGAGCTTATTTTCAAATAATTTTCTCATTAGAGACGAATGGAAAATAACCTTTTTGACCTCCAGAATATGAAACGTATTACGTTGTGTGTTATGATAATGCATGAAGGGGACTGGGCGGATTCCATGGCAGTCGAGGGTGACCGAGGCGAGGGACAAACATGTCAGGTAGACAGAGCTTAGTGAGAAGTTTTGTTAGAAAGGGAAGGGGAAGGAAAGAGAAAAGAGGTAATGAGACACAGAGACAGAGAGAGGACAGAAGAGAAGAGGGAGACAGGGAAAGTCCTGCCCCAGGGGAACAGCGGGAAAGAGAGAAAGAGATCAGGAAAGAGAGCAAACTGGGCAGGGGTCTTTCTTTTAAAGGGGTGCTTTGCACCTGGGCTGGCCAGGGCACTGCCTGAGTGCATTCTGCCAGGTGACAGGAGCAGGCTAACATAGTGCCTGAATCCTTACATTGGATTCCTATTTTGTTTTCTAAAAATGTGTTTAGATAGTTGGGTAGACATTTTTAGAGCTGCTGCTTTGCAGATTCATGTATGAACTGGTGTAATTACAAATTACAATTAAATTCTAAAATTTAAGAGGAATAAATCATTCTTTATAAATATGCTTTTGTAGGACCCACGTGGCTTACAGCTGATGCCTTGTAGCAGGTGGCTGTAGATGCCTGGGTATATATCTGGGTCTTCGGTTCTATTCAGTTGTGACTGGTTATGCTGATTTTGTGACTATGCCTCTGTAGCATTACTTGAAATCAAGTATGGTGATACATACCACAAGCATTGCTTGGCTTAGCTCCACTTTGGCTATCCTGAGTATTTGTGCTGTATATTGTGGTGATATATTGTTTATGATCTAATAACTCTTGCATGGAGATCGGAATGCAAAGATAGACAGAGCTATACAAGCCAGACAGTGGTGGCACACACCTTTTATCCTAGGACGCAGGAGACAGAGGCAGCTGGATCTGTGTGAGTTCAAGGCCACCCTAGGATACAGGGGAGTGAGTCAGTCCCAAAAAGAAACAGAGCTCATGCCTTCAATCCCATCATTAGGGATGTGGAGACAGGAGCAATATGGCTGGGAGGAGAGATGATTATAAGGCAGGAGGAGACAGGAGCTCAGAGGATTGCAGTCTGAGAATTCGTGGAGGCAGGAGCTCTCCTTTTAGTCTGAGGATTTCCTAGAAGTAAGAGCTCTCTAGTGTCTTGGCTGCTTTGCTTCTCCGATCTTCACCATGAACCCCGATATCTTCTCTGGGTTTATATTATTCGTGCTACAGTATATGAAGCTTAGAGTTTCTGTGGGGGACACCTTTGGTGTTTAGATGGGAAATGTGTTGAATCAGCGGATTGCTTTTGTTTGCATAGCCATATCCACAAAGTCAGTTATTTCAACCCATGAGCAAAAGAGGTATTTCCATTTTCTAGAATTTTCTTTGATTTCTTCTTTCAGTGGGTTCTGAGGTTTTCACCGTAGAAGTCTTTGTTTCTTTGGTTAAGGTTATTCTATTTCAAGATATCAACTCAGATAAGTGCCTTTCTAAAGAGGGCCTTGTTGCTCAGAAATAATGCCAATCTTGACAAGTGGGATTTCATGGGATTATAAAGTGTCAGCCCAGCAAAAGAAACAATTAACTGAGTGTAGAGACAGCATACAGAATGGGATTAGAACATTTCTAGTTATACGTCTGACAGAGGATTAGCATCTAGACCATGAAAAGAACTCAAGTAAACAATCCACTTAATACTAGCCCTTCTGGAATGGACAAAGAGATCTTAAAAGAAGCGTCAGTGGCCACTAGGCACACAGACATGTTCTACACCACTATCTTTTTTAACCACTTTATTATCTCAGCGATAATCTTATGAAAGCAATGGGTGGGGGACAGATTTATTGTGCCTCACATTTTTAAGTTACGGTTCATCATGGTTGTGAACTAAAGGCAATTAGAGCTTGAAGCTGTTCACATTGGGCCAATAATATAGAAGCAGAATGGTGACTGTTGCCATGTGCCCCTTTACACTTCTCTAGTGTGCAACTCTTTCTAAGGAATAGCGCCACTCACAGAGATTGGACCTTCCACTCAAACAGTGTAATCAAAAACAGTTTCCTCAGACCTGGAGGTGATGAGGAAATTCGGTAAGGAAGGTTCAGGCACAGAGAAAAAAGCCAGACCCAGACAAGTTAGTGTGTTCTTCATTTAGAACTGGAGGGGTGATGTTGCTGAAGGATGCTGGCTCTCAGTTGCTGCAAGTAAGAGCCCCAGATGTGGGAAACAGAGGTGCAGGGTTTGATGTTTGCCCGGTTAGATTTTGATCTGGCTTTGTCTTGAGATCTCCTTGATGAACCTCAATTCTGCTACTTTGGAACAAGAACGTTTGGTCTTTTGTCGTTGATTTTGAGAAACAGAAAACACATCTATGCCCTGTTTTCCCTTTCCCCCTCTCCCCCTAGATCCTACATGACAACTTCACATCTTCCTATTGTTTTGATAACTCTCACTAAATCAAATTTGTGCTCCCCACATGTCCATGGATTTGTGCCAGCCACTGTGGGTTAAGAAATCTGTAAGTGGGCATTACACTAAGTGAAGGGGTGATTTTTCCTTCCTCAGGAGATGTAGTTTTCGGTAGTTCCCACGTGAGGGCTGGGTCCAAGAGAGTAATTCTCTGGCTACACCAGGATTTTTGAATGGCTTGATCTTATACAAGTGCTTTGCTGGTAAACATGGCTGCTGTGAGTTCCTGAGTACAGAACCCATGCCATTGCTAGAAGACAGCAATACATAGAACTTCTCACAGTCCTTAACTTTTATACTACTTCTTTTGCCTCTTCCGCCATGTCCTCTGAGCCTTGATGAGGGTGGAGCATGAGGAATTCTAAAGAAAAAGATGTCCCCCTTAGGGCTGAGCCTTCAGGGCACTTGGAGGTGCTATGAAGACATCAATCATACTGAACGCTGGGCTCTGCCAGGCAAAGGATGCACCTACTTTTACTTACAATAGTGGTCTACGTAGTATGGGATAACTAATTGCTTTATGATTGGATATGAGGTAAGCATCACCAGAGGAAGGTTCATGCTTTGTGCTGTAATCCTGTCCAAAGCCCATGACTAAGGAGTTTATATATCTTAGAATTGAATCTTCTACTATTATTTGCTCAATGGCCATATTGTCATATTGAATACTAAATACTTATATTTATCCCTATAGACGTGAGGTATTTTCCACTTTGGTTAGAGAACCTTCTCACACTGGTACAACTGATCAAAGAACTGAGGTTAAAAGAATGTTTATTATATGCCACCATATATTATAAGTACTTATTTTTTTAAATAAGGGTTCATAATTAAGAGATGATTCGAGTCCAAATATAGACTCCACACTTAGATTTCTTCACACTGTTGGAACCGCTAAGATTTTTGTGGACTTTGAAGAACGGAGTAAGCACCTGTTGCACGTGAAGTGAACGTATGACTTTAAACTCAAGGAATGGAATATTTTAACTTAAAATAATGTTTGGATACCAAGTTGAAGGCAAGTGGATTTGTGGTGGTTTATCTTGTTTGCTGACTTGATGAGATTTGGAGTCACCTAAGAGACATCTTAGGGCCCTTCTGACCCATTCTGACTGTGCGTGCCCTAATCCCCACAGGCCAAGATTCCAGCTTGAACTAAACAAGAACTAAACATGGCCTCAATATTTGTGCCTCCATTCGGGTGGGTGTCCCATTCTCTGAGTAGGTTGCTTGGTTTCTTAATGCTTAGTCTTTTGAGTTCTCTATTCTCGATGTACCTTCTGCTGGGTATAACCAGCAAATGTTTACTCCGTTCTGTGGGCATTTGCTTTGCTCAGTTGACGGCTCCCTTAGCTGGACAGCAGAGGTTTTGTTTCCTGAGATCTCATTTTTTAGTTGTTGGTTTTCTTTCCTGTGCTGCCCGAGTCCTATTCAGAAAGTCCTGATCTGTGCCGGGTGTGCTAGATTTCTTTCTTCTATCACCCCCAAAGATCTGGTCTTATGTTTATATTCCTGGTCCATTTGGAGGAGTGTTGTTCAGGGCAAGAGACAAGGAACTAGTTTCAGTCTTCTACAGGTTGATATTGATGCACCATTTGTTAAAGATGTTGCTTTGCTTCTCACATACATTGGAAGAGGGTGAATGGAGGGATTTTATGTACATGATGTATCAAGGAAGAAGCAGAATTTCTGGGTTTGAAGTTTAAGCAAGGACGAGGGCGAGGACGGAAGACCGGGAACGGTGGGGGATCCCGGCATCTAAATGCACAGATATGTACATGAAAATGTCAAAGAACAGCTTCAACACATTTAAAGAAGACTCATTGCATTATTTTATTATTAGGTGCTTGAAGTTTTCTGCAAGAAAAGATTAAAGTATCTTTTAACTAACTGAAAAAAAAATAAATGTAGGACATTTAAATAATATGCATCTGAACTTTAGGAGGAAAAATCCTTCAACTTTAGGAGGAAATTATAAATACACAGTAACATTGATGTTGGCTGCAAAGAAGTGAAAAAGTATCATGAGCTATTTAACAGGAATAATTACAGCAACTGGCTGAAGTAATTATGAAAATAAATTCAATTTCCAAATAAGGTACATTTTTGATTGATCCATTGAGGCTTTTTCTAAACATAATTGGATGAATGATGTACACATGGGTAAAGAACATCTTGCCTAGGTGACATTAGTTTCCTTCACTGTAATGCCAATTGTCTATAGATTTAATTACTGGATTTAAAGTTCTAGTGTCATGTGTGATGATAAATATCTTCCAGTCTCAGTCTGACGATTGTAAACACCAGTGACTTCAGAGGAAATGGATATTCACAATTGGTTATGGAGTGCCTGGTATATTTTGAGGCACAGCATATAAACTGTATAAGTTAATTGTAGTTTCAGAAATCTAATTTACAGAAAAATCAATTTGGAGATGCTTCCTTTGTTCAACTTATAACAGGGAAAGTTCTCAAAGCTGGTTAAAGTAGAGCTATGAGACTGGCAGGGAAAGGCTACAAAGGAGCAAAAGGCTCCTTGCAGGGATGCACAGTAGGAGTCCATTTCAACTCTCAGAAACCTACAAGGATGACCCCAACTACAATCTGAGCAACAGTGGAGAGGCTGCCTTAAATGCCCTTCCCTGATAATGAGATTGATGAATAACTTATCTGCCATCCTAGAGCCCTCATCTAGTAGCTGATGGAAACAGAAGCAGACACCCACAGCTAAAACTGAGCCTAACTCCTGGAATCCAGATGCAGAGAGGGAGGAGTGATATGAAAATGGGGACAAACCAGGCTACAGAAACCCACAGAGACAGCTGACCTAGACAAGGGGGCGCTCATGTCCCCCCCCCAGACTGATAGGTGGGAGATCAGCTTTGGACTGACTCAGACCCCCCTGAACATGGGTCTCAGTTAGAAGGCCTGGACAGTCTAAGGGACCTCAGACAGTGGAACCAGGATGTATCTCTGGTGCACAAAAGGACTTTGGGAGCACATTCCCCATGGAGAGATACTCCCTTAACCTAGAGGCAGGAGGGAGGGCTTAGGCTCTACTCCAAATGACTTGACAGATTTTTGTTGATCCCTCCTGGAAGGTATCACTTTCCCTGTGGAGTGGGGAGGGGTGGATGGGATGAGAGGGGGTGTCGGGGGATGGGCATGGGAGGGAGAGAGGGAAGAAGAGGGAACTGGGATTGATATGTAAAATAAGAAAAAAGAGAAATTCAAAGCAAATCCTTTGCATGTATATGCATGTGTTTAACTCCAGGCATATAAGCATTTGGTGTGTATATATGTTTGTATACCTATGAATACATGTCTGAGCATTTAACTGTATATTGCATATATATATATATATATGTATATATATATATATATATATATATATATGATGCATAGGGCATTGGAGGAAATAGGCTAAAATCATGACAGCTTGTCACTGTCATTACAAGGGTCCCTTTCACTAGATGTGTGCTATTTGAAGTACTCAGAATTGTTCGAGTATCAGTCATTCATAAAATAAAATAAAAAAAAATAATGCTTAGGGACTATGTAACCTTGAAAATGTCCTAGCCTTTTAGATTTCATTTCTCCATGAATTCATTTTTAAAGCCATTCATATACTTTGAAAATTGCAAATTTGGGGCTGGATGAATGAGAACATAATATTTCTACAACTCATGGGCAAGGGGTCCTTGGGGGAGGACAGCGTTCTCTGTAAGAAAGAGTTAGTATGTGAAACATCACTGTTTAAGCACTGCCAGTACAATCAAGCTCACAGACATGTGAGAGACAGGATCTCTGTTCAGAAGCTGAATGGTAGGGCAATACATAGTGGCTTATTTCAAGGAAATACATTTTGGTTATGTAGATGAATAAAACAGTGCTAGGAGCTAACAACCTGGTGCAGCTCATATTAAATGCTTACCATCCAAAACAGTAAAACAAAACTAAAAAAATTAAGTAACATAACTCTAGAAGGTTTGACCTGTATTTAGTGATGGTAACATGAGTACCTGTACTCAAAATACTTAAATTGGACCTATTGACTATAGATATTTTCATATTTCAGCTACACTGAAATATAGTTATTGAAGTTACATTTATTTTAAGTACAAACTGACTTCATTTATCTTTGTCATTCCCGACTATTAAGTTGAAAATTGAGTTGATTTGTGTGTGTGTGTGTGTGTGTGTGTGTGTGTGTGTGTTGTTGGAAATTGAGAAACCCATGATACAGGTGGGACACAGCCATCTAAATGACTGGGTTCTAGTAAGTGACTTTTTCCAGGTTCTGGACTGTATTAAATGTGAACTACAGGTATGTGAGGAGGAGCTATAGTTCCAATGATTATTAACTTTTGGACCTCTCCAAGTGGAATATCTAGTCTTTTTTTATATCATTGGTGTTCACCACAGTAACAGTCATCTTTATATTTCATATTGGTTTTCAAATCCTAGTCTAACAATGACAAAGATGCCATCTGGTCTAGTTTTGGCTCACTGTCAAACCAGGGGCACTGGAGAAAAACCTATACCTCTTTTGATCCTGAACTTTCCCAACAGGCAAAGTGAAGTGCTGTATCCTTTGTACTAGGTAGGGCTCTCTGGAGGAACAGTAGGGATAGAATTGGTTTACATATGAAGGGATTTATTAAGAGTGACTTTGAGGCTGTGTGGTCCAGCTAGATCATCGATGACTGTCTTCTGACAGAAAACCCAAGAATCCAGTAATTTTTCAACCTGAGAGGCTAGATGCCTTAACTGGTCTTCAGGGTACATTGTAATGCCAGAGAAGTAGGTTCTAATGCCACTGAAGGAAGAAACTTCCCATTGGGAGTGAAGGCAAGCTGGCAAAGAGCAAAGGCTTCCATTTTCATGCTCTTTATATATAGGCTGTCAGCACAAGGTGTAGCCCAGATTGGTTTGGATCTTCTGACCTCATATGATCCAATCAATACATGTCCCTCACAGGTATTCCCATTCACTTGGGTCTTAGTTAATTCCAGATAGTGTCAAGTTGACCAGCAAGAATAGCCATCACACTGGACTTCTGGTAATTGTGTGTGTGTGTGTGTGTGTGTGTGTGTATCATGTGATAGTGTGACTGAAGCACTAAATATGCATTAATGATTTTATTAATTCAACAATAATTCTATTTTTACACCATTACATTTTTTTATATTGTCTGCTATGTCCTCCATTTCTCTTAAATATTAAATAGAACATTATAAATGTTTCAAACCAGCTAAAGCATTTCTATCCATAGTACAGACTAATTATCTATAACATGTTTGATATGCTACTTATTTTAATGTTGGGTTGTCATGGCTATACCATTACCATAAAATACGTTTGCTCTGGACTGCCATGTAAATATCAAGTCTCCTCAAAAGTTTCCATGATCTAACTTTTAGATATTTAAGGCTGTATGCAATGAAACACACTAATATGATTGTATTTTTGGATTGTTTCTGAACTAAGTGTTTCTCCCCTTGAGGCTGTATAATTTCATCTACTTTTTATGAATTTAAGAACATCACTGACACTTCTAAATAAGCAGTCAGAAAAATGCAAATGCTATTTCTCATAATACTATCTTCCTAAAATTAGACATACTCATAATCAAAACTTAATCTAATAATCTACAATGACATGAAACGTGGATGTAAATTTGGCAAATTTATTACATTTCTGCATCTCACATTTCTGAATTCCTATTTCAAATCGCAAATTTTATTTTATCATCGTTTTTTTTTTTCCTATTTACTGGTTAATATCACTTAATCTCATGCCTAGAGAAAGTGAAAAAATGAAAATACATATTTACTTGTTTTCTAAATGTGCTTTATTCTACTTTAAAATGCAGTCAGGAGCAATTTTCCGACTGGGAATTTTTTTTTTTTTTTTTTTTTTTTGAGTATGCAGTAGTCTCTACCTTTCTCCGTTCATTTTGACCTCTTTATTCCCAATCCTGTTGTCAAATAGTAAAAGGAACTGTCGAATGTGACCCAAATGACAGCACACCACTGTTGTGATTTCTCTGTGACTGGTGCACATGTGTAAGTAGGAATTTATCGTGCTAGTCCTGTGACAGCAGTGAGCCCCTGTGTCAAATGTCAGTGCTTGATGCTTAGGGTTGAAGTGCTCTCTTCACTAGTCATTTCACTAAGCTCATATATGCACAGTGGCAAAGTAACATTTCAGCCTCACTTGGAACCAGCTTTCCCTTTAAAGTCGAGTGGCAGTGAGTTCTGCTTAATGAAATAATTCTACCAACAAATCTGTAACAATCAGATGTTGTCCTTCCAGACACAATATTTATGGGGAAAGTTATCACGAGAATCCGGCTGTGCTTTTAGTTGGGTGGATTTCCAAACCAGTGGAGGGGCTGATAGGCAAACCCAGGCAGAGTGTAGACTTAGCCTAACTGCTGTGAGATAGGATTTGAAGTAATCTCTCAAGTTCACCTTGACCTTTACCCTACTTAAAATTTTCCTTGGATTGTTATCATATCTCATAAGACAGTGGCTTACAAATCTTCAACTCTGTTTAGGTATAACAGGAGCAATGATATTGAATCCCTTTACTATTGTCTGCATCCTATTCTGCATTCATAGATTCCATGTATTAATCTGCAAAACAACTCCAGAGTATGGGCCTTTTATCCTATTTTTCCAGACAGACACATTTTTATTCCCATGACTCCACCAACTTGCTTTCTCCCATTAACTGTAAGCTCCTGTTTGCACATGTTTAGAGCCTACATTTTCGTGTCAATATCCTAGGGATATTTATAAGTCCTGTCGGAGACAACAGAAAATGCCTTTTGATGACATAAGCAGAATAGCATTTTCTTTGAAAATATACAGTATTGCTGAAGATAATTTGAGACCAAGATGGAAAATAAGAACAAATCTATAAAAATAAGTACATGTCTGCCCTCTTTGCGAACATCAAGCCTCGTCCTCACACTTGTTTTGGACATTGAAATTGAGAGTGGAATGATTTGTACACCGCTCCTACACCGGCACTGAAAATGTTATACCACTTGACCATTGTCCTTTTGTCTCACATAACTCATGTCCCATCTGGTGGCTGTTTTTTTAAGTCCAAATAAAGACGTTTGTATTGCTTTCAAACCAGGAGCCTTGATTGCATTTGTAAACAAGAAAGCCTAGCTCAAACTACCTCATATAAGGGGCCCCTCAGTCAGTTATGTCAGTTCAGTGAGAGTACCCGCTTTTTTCTCTCAGTAAAATGGGGCCACCAGAGCTCCTCAAATACAAACGCCTTTTCCTGCCAAGAAGGTAGCCATGGCCTTAGGAACATTTGCTGTTGCCGTAGACAGGGTTACATGGAGCAGGGACTTCAGCCGTGGCTCTGTTGCAACCCACCCTGTGGAGTAGCATATCAGATACATACACTGATTCATAACAGCAGCAGAATTACAGTGGCTATGTAATCTTATGCTTGGGGGTCACCACAGCATGAGGAACTGTGGGAAAGGGTCACAGTGTTAGGAAGGCTGAGAATCACTGCCTAAAGCATGCCAGCCCATGCAATGAAGGTCACAATCTGAGCCTGAATCTTGGAACCCATGTCAAGGTAGGAGGGGGGTGCTGGCTCCACAAAGTAAAACTCTGACCTCCACACATGTGCCAAGGAATAGATGTGACTATATGTGCCACACATAATCTAATAATAACAACACAACAATAATGGTAATTTTGGAAGTGTTTGCTTTAGAGATTATATAAGTCAGGGTTTGTTAGAGTTGCAGAACTTACAGAATAAACCCTGAAGGAGGTGCTAATGCCAGTGAAGGAATGAACTTGCTTACAAGGCAAGAGGAAACAGGCAAAGAACAAGAGCTTCCTTCTTCTATGTCCTTCTATAGACTTCCAGCAGAAGGCATGGCCCAGGTAAGAGGTTTTTCCAGCACAAAAAACAAAAACAAAACAACAAAACAAAACAAACAAACAAAAACCCAACCTGGATTAGAGGTGTGTCTTCCCACCTCAATGAGCTGGATCAGAAGTTGATCTTCTCACTCTAAATTAAGCAAAAATCTGTCACAGGTTTGCCCTCCATTTCCCGACGTAGTCTAGTTGACAGCCAAGAATAGCCATCACAGAGACAGACTGCTGCAATTTTAAAGAGTCATGGGAAAGAAAGACGCCATGTGACAGAGTTCACGGGGAGGCGTTTTGTGTTAGGGGAAGGGGGATCATAAAATGGGGCAAGGAGAAGGGGGTAGACCAGAGAGAGAGAGAGAGAGAGAGAGAGAGAGAGAGAGAGGAATGAAGAGAGAGACATATATATATAGAGAGAGGGGGGAACAGAAAGAGAGAGAGATGGGCGGTGGGCAGGGCCCTTTTGAAAGGGAACGTAGTGAGTGTGCACAGGTGTTGCTCTTAGTGGCTGCAGCTGAGGGCGCATCCTGTCAGAACTCCAAGGGTCAGCCAGTGCAGGTGCCGAAAGACTAACACAGACTAACTGGTATTTCTTCCTCTCTACCATCATTCAATGTGCACATGACTCCATTGTCATCATTCTGTTCACTAGATGGGAAAGCTAAATGAGGGGCCATCAAATGGTAAAGGTGGGAGGGAAACCATGTGCAAAGACCCAATGCCTCAAGTGCAAGGCTTAGCAATTAGCAACCCACTTCCATGCCACTCACTAATTTTATAACATTTTTACGATGCAGAACACTATATGCTATACATTCTGTTAACTGAATCCAAGAGTAGTCCCTGGTGATGGACATGGTGATCATGAGATCATTGCAATGGCGGCGTGTTTTGTTAATAGGAACATAGACCTTGAAACTCTTCCATCATATAAATATATCCCTGAAGAGAAAAAAAAAAGTCTTTGTAGTTTATTCCCAGTTTATTGTGGTGTAGGCAGTATTTTGTGCACAGTGACTTCTATCTATACAGGCTTATTTTGTGTAATTTTATGCCAGCCACCAACTGTATAGAAAATCACTTTTCTAATTAAACTTTATTTTTTTCTGGTAGACATTGCATCTTGTCTTCAACGATTGACACTTGTCTTGATTACAATGGCATCTTTGAGGACTGAAATCTGATTTGGCAGCTAATTATCTTTTGTTCTTTGGTAACTTTAATTAGGACTTTGTGAGTACATGGCTTAAATTATACCTTGACTATTTAATTTCTACAACTATATCTTGAAATTCCTGCTGGCATTGTAACATACTAGGCTGTCCTCAAAAGAAAACCAGACTGCTTCAACAAACAGTCTACAGTTTTTCACAGGTTTCTGAACTCTGCTCTCAGAGTCTCTTTCCTTCCTTCCTTCCTTCCTTCCTCCCTCCCTCCCTCCCTTCCTTTTTTTTCTCTCTCTTCTCTCTCTCTCTTTTAATTTCAAGGCAGGGTCTCACTGTGTAGCTCTGGCTGTCCTGGAACTCACTCTGTAGACCAGGCTGGCCTCCAACTCACAGAGATCCAGCTGCCCGAGTGCTGGGATTAAAGGTGTGCACCACCATGCCGGCTAGAGTGTATATAGTTTTGTTTTTAATCATGTGTATGTGTCTGTGTGTATGTGCACATAAGGGCAGGTGCCCAAGGAAAACAGAAGAAGGAATCAGATTCCTGTAACTTGAGCTACAGATACTAGTGAGTCTCTTAAGTAGGTGCTGGGAACCATGCTTGGGTCGTCTGCAGGTTCAGTGCTCATCTTGAGTGTCCAGCCTTCCTTCTAGACCCCAGGCTCAGAATGCTTTTCAGGAGAAAAGAAGAATGTTAATACAGTTGTCTCACAAATATTTTCAAGAGCTGTTTTAGAATTATACCTACTATTTACTGAGAGACTGTAAAAGCAACATTACAGTATTTATTCAAAAGATCAGATTTTCTTCCCACTGTCCCACATATTTTAACTATACATATATAGTCAACTTCAATACTTATTTTCCTCCTTTAGGAGGAAGGTTGTCAACCCAGAATGCATTTTTCCCCTCTAGAGAATATTATTTTCAGCAAATGACATTTAAAACATGAGACTCTGGGTAATAGGGTTATGAATGATTGCATTTAGAATATTGGGTGCAAAGCGTGACTCGTGCCCACCTGAAATATTTAGAGGAACTAACGGGCAGTCTATGAAATTGATCTCTAAATCTTAGTGACGTTAGAAAACACATTTCTACTTCTACCCAGAATATTGTCACTTGGTGAATGGAGACTTTGCAAGGTACTTAGAAATTTAGCTGCCTTTAGTTTCCTGTCTCAGAAATCAAGAGCTAGTCTTTCCCTCTTAATGCTTATACATATTCAATGCTAAATTATTTAAATTCAATTTTAATGCTTGATAATTTAAGCAGACAAATTAGGCTATTCAGAAGTAAATCTGATTACATGATTGTTGGAACGTATTATCATGTGCAGCTTAGAACAACCCATAAAACAATTCTTTTAAAAGGATCTGAAAATTTAATTATATGTGTATACCATTTCATATTATTATCTAAATTATGGTTCCACTCTACATAAAATTCCGATTTGGTTTCTGTCTTATTTAATGTTTCCCTCACTTTTATTGTAATGTCCCTCAACTTTAAATTTGTTCACATTGCTAAATATTAGTGTTGATGTCGTATAGGCGTACATTTGTTTTTACATACCTTATCTATAACAAATATTAAATACTGCTATATTTTCTTTCATATATGGAAATGATACTTCTTCATTAATGATGTAGTAAAACTACATTCTTTTTTTTAATAATAACTTTTTAAATTAAAATCTAAGATCAAAAACACCAAAGACAATTTATTCTGGAGAGGATGTGGAGAAAGAGGAACGCTCCTCTACTGCTGGTGGGAGTGCAAACTCATACAGCCATTTTGGAAATCAGTATAGCGGCTCCTCAGGAAAATGGGAATCAGTCTACCTCAAAATCCAGTAATTTCACTCTTAGGCACATACCTGAAAGATCTACATTCATATAAGAAGGACATCTGCTCAACTATGTTCATAGCAGCATTATTTGTAATAGCCAGAACTTAGAAGCAACTTCAATGACCCTCAATTGAAGAAAGTATGGGGAACAAAAATTGGTATATTTACACAATGGAGTACTACTCATGGGAAAAAAAATTTAAAAAAAGGAATCTTGAAATTTGCATACAGATGGATGGAACTAGAAGAAACCATCCTAGGTGAGGTAACCCAGTCACAAAAAGACAAACACGGTATGTACTCACTCATATATGGATTTTAGACACAGAGCAAAGGATCACCAACCTATAATCCACATCGCCAGAAAAGCTAGGAAACAAGGAGGACCCTAAGAGATACATGATACCCTTGAGAAGGGGAAAGGAACAAGATCTCACAAGCAAATTTGGAGCATGGGGGGGGAGGGGAGTTAGGAGGAAGAGGAGGGGAGAGGTGGGCATGAGGGAGCAGGAAGATTGAGTCAGGGAAAGAATAGATGAGAGCAAGAAAAGAGATACCATAATAGAGGGCGCCATTATAGATATTAAGAGAAATGTGGCATTAGGGAAATGTCCAAAGATCTACAAGGATGACTCCAACTAACAATCTGGAGAGGCTATCGTCAATGCTCTTCCCTGATAATGAGATTGATGAGTACCTTATATGCCATCCCAGAGCCTTCATCCAGTAACTGATGGAAGCAGAAGGAGACACCCACAGCTTAATTTTGAGCCGAGCTCCTGGAATCCAGTTACAGAAAAGGAGGAGTGATGAACAAAGGGATCAAGACCAGGCTAGAGAAACCCACAGAAACTGCTGACCTGAACAAGGGGGAGCTCAGGGACTCCAGTCTGATAGCTGGAAACCAGCATAGGATCAACCCAGACCCCTTGTACGTGGGTGTCAGGAGGACTGGGCAGTCTATGGGGCCTCTGGTAGTGGATCAGTGTTTATCTATAGTATATGAATGGACTTTGGGAGCCCATCCCACATAGAGGAATAGTCTCTCAGCCTAGACACACGGGGGAGGGCCTAGGCCCTACCCCAAATGATATGAAAGACTTTGAAGATCACCCATGGAAGGCCTCACCCTCCCTGGGGAGCAGAAAAGGGATGGGTTGGGGGTTGGAGGTGGGGGTAGGGGAGGATGGGAGGGTGCGGGAACTGGGATTGACATGTAAAACTATATTCTTTTACAATAAAGAATTCCCAGTGTTCTCCTCTCCACTTTCTGTTTTGGATCTGAGTAAAATGATAAGAACATCTGTTTTCTCCCTCCTTCCATTTCTCCCTCCCTCCCTCTCTCCTCACAGTGGTAGAAGTTTAGAGTACTGATTCCCTGTCCATGGGTAAAAGCTCTCATCTCAGCCCCCAATCTAATTAGATCAAATTAGAAGAATCCTTTTCCTATGAATCTGAGAGGTTCCCTTTCCCATGACTGACACCTCTCAGTATGTAAGCCATTGCCACGTTGAAGCTTTCTTGGAATGGCTGTGTTGCTGCAATAGTAATCTCAACACTTAGAAGGCGATGCTGAAGGGACTTCTACCACCCCTGTAAGCAGGTAGTGTGTACTCTGTGCAGCTTCCCCAGGCAATGACATCCCCAGGCCTTGTAGTTCCTCTCATTTGTTTGTTAACACTTTCTCTGCCTGCACTTTTGGAACTGTGTTACTCTATGATACACTGTTTTCAGACTGGCTTGGGAGCCCACCCTGCTTGCCCATTGCCCCAAACATCCATTGTGACCTTAGGAACACTTTTGCAACCTCTATATGATTGTGTGCTGTCATTTGACATCTCAACAAAGTTTGACTGGGGATATCTATTTGTATCTTTAGAGTGCCTGAAACTGAAACAGTATGCATCAAATTTTATTCTTTCAGTGGGTGAGTTCAGAGAAAGGAAGGGAAGCTCATTCCCTAACATATCCAAAGCAGGATCCAGACAGACTGAGCACCGTGCAGTTGCCCAGATTCGTACATTACTTGCACGGTGATTGCTGTTGTTAGCTAAGAATTAGGATGTTTAGCAACTGCAAGAAAGAACAGAAAGAACAGAATAATGTCGTTAATGCCTATTTATTTATTTATTTATTTATTTATTTATTTATTTATTTGCAGAACTAGAGCATGTATAATAAGGCTAGAAGAAACAGCTTACAGTGTCTGTTTCTGCATTTTGGAAGTGGTTGATTATCTAATTTCTAAATGCATAGTATAGAAACCTGAAGGCATTCATTTTTTATATCCATTTCCATCTTTTCAATTATTATAACAAATACAAATATGAAACTTGAATAATAACCATGTCTATTAATGAATTTTGGCCCTCTGAAACAAACGTTATTTGCATATCTATCTTTAGAATAATTTCCATCCACTGGTTAATTGCTAATCAGGTGGACCCATGGGGGCTCCATATCCAGAAAGGAAGAGGGCAACAACTTCTACTGAATTTTGCTTATAATGATGAGAAAACAAAGAACCCTGCAAGGGCAAAGGGATCTTTTATCAGTAACTATAATGTTTAAATTCATGGATGGCATTGGATACAATGACTATTACCCCATTCAGTAAATTTCAAAATGCATCATTTCATAGCATTTTCAAATTTTATGAGCAGGGTCTGCATGCTTAAAAGTGTCACTAAAATGATGTAATTTCCCCCTCACCTTGACAAAACAGGAATTCAGATGAACTAAGGATATTCCTTTGTTTTTCCTCAGTAGTTCCCAGTTCCTTAAAGAGTCAGTTAAATCTTGTGTCTCCTTCAAGTTCTGGGAAGTGAAACCTATGCAAATTCCAGCAGCTTGCTTGCAGTGGGCTATGCCTGAACTCGTACCACACAGCATGAGCTGACAAGTAACTGTGGATTCAGGACCAGTGTCCAGTTCAGCTACAGCTTCCCACCTCTGCTGTGAGATGATTCTCAGAATACAGACGTTTTCCCGATGAGAAATCATATGATTTCTCCTGGGGAGCATCCTATGTAGAAATTGCTTTAAGAGCCTAATATTAAATATAAAAACCCAGATTTGCTTGCTCACAGTGCCATTACCTGGTGAGTCAGATGAGGCCTGCGACTTAAAATGTCCACCCTGCTCCTACTCACTGTTGGGGCAGTCCTGACCCTACCAATTTCTCCCCTCAGGCCCACCAGCTTGCTGTCCTACCACAGTCCATGGTAAAGATACTTTCGTGGTCTTGTGTCTCAGAGAGAACTGGTTAGAAATCACAGGTTATAGGTCTTGTACCCCAGGAGACTTCCTGTCTACAAATTCTCACATTTTTTCCTATGGTAGCATGGAGTCAAATATTTCTTTCCCTTTTCTTAAGTAACACTTATTTCTATGAGAAAAGCTTCTAGTCCCGGTTAATTCCTCTGGCCTGTATGATTTTGCCAGCTCAAGGTATGGCCTTTGATGCTTACAGTGGCCAACAGGGGGCTTTAGGAGGTGACTGGAATACAAAGGTTCTGCCATCATTAGCGGATAAATACTATTGATGGATTCAAAGTCTGGAAGGCATTTTGCCGTGAAACTGTTGGAAGTGGGTCCTGCTAGAGGAAACAGTCACTGACATTTGCCCTGGAGGAAAACCAAACCAAACCAAACCAAAACCGTCCCTGGTCTCTTCCTGTCACTCTCTCTGCTTCCTAGCTCGCACAAGGTAGATGGCATTGTGTCTTTGCCGCTGTGATATTCTGCTGTGAGAGGGGGCCAACAATTAAGCTGATCAGGGAATGAAACCCCCAAAACAATGAGCAAAAAACATATTTCTCTCCTCATTGTTTGTTAAACCGGAAAAAAGTATGAATAGTATACAGCTCAATAAACTTTCCACAGTACAGCAGGGTGCCTCAAGAATAGACAACACACTTTTACTTGTTAATATTAGTAGCATCAAGTTTTGACTTTTGGAAGTCATTTTATTACTGAAGTGATAGAACAAGATAACAAAAACGTTTGGTTTTCAAATTCTACGTGTATCCCTTGAGTAGCAAGGGAGCTTGCAGAACTTCTGCCATTGATGTATTAAAAAGAAAAAAAAAAGATATGTATTCCAATTTATGACAAAATGTCTGATGGGAAGTCAAGAGGGGAGGGGAATTCTTAGCTCACAGACATGGCGGCGTCAATGTGTGGTTGCCTGGGCCCATGAGCTGGAGAAGTCTGTCATTGCAGCAGGAACAGGAGACAGGAAATTGCTTTACCCTGGTGGCCAGGAAGCAGTGTTACAAAAGCAGACAGGGTTAAGGTGTAATCTTCAAAGGCATTTACCACGGCTGGATAATTCCTCCTGAAGTTTACAGAACTTCCTAAGCCTGTGGCTGGCCCTTTCCACCCATAGCACAGCATTCTTCCCTGACCATCAAGACATCATATTGCAAGGTGCACTGAGTTCTCTAAGGCTATCCAAATCCTAAGAGTGACATTGGTCTAAAGCATGCACGCATTCATTCATTCATTCATTCATTCATTCATTCATTCATTCATTCATTCTCTTCTGAGACTTGAAGCAGATAGCTCTGAGATCCTGTATGGTTCAGGAAAACAAAATCAATTTAGGAATGTGCAAACTACGATGGACAGGGAAAACACTCCCATAACAAAAGAGCCGGAAGGGGTAAAGAAAGAGAAAGACTAACAAAGCAACAGTGAAAGCCAGTAGAGAGACTAGCGAAATTTGTAGCTCCGTGTGTTGTCTGTTGGACACTTATTATAGTGATATAGAGCCCCCAACGATTGTGCGGAGTACTACACCTATGGACTTACTGTCACTCTCCTATGCTGCTCCCACAGTTCGCTTGCAAGTCCCCTCGATGAACATTACATGTCCCTGTTACATGTAAAATCTCAGGGTCTCTGCTGCAGCTTAGGGCTCACCCAGACAGTGTCATTTTTTCCCTTATCTCAGTAGCTGGCTGCAGGGAATCTGACTCAGCCGTATGTTGCCTGGACTTTTGGACCTCTTACTTAAAAATTCCTGCGGGGCTGTCCTTGACTGTATTACTTTTGCATACCTGCAAAAATAACATCATGTGCCTGATGCCAAGTTTTCCCTGCAACCAGAGCAATGACTCAACCCATTTGGAACAAGCCTACCATTGGCTGTAAGTAATTTGGTGTATGATGTAATGAATCTTGAATAATCACCTTCCTAGCTTTATGCTTGGGGTAAGGATGTTCCCCCAAACAACATCTTCTTAAAACTCTATGTTGGCAATGGGCAGGGTATGTTTAATTCTGAAGATGCCATCAAAACACCTTCATCTTTCTCCAGGGTGAAGCTGTTGTCAGTTTTCCCCCTCCAAAATCATGCCTTCTCCAGTTCCATTTTGCACAGGCTGCTCTGGTCAAACACTTTTGCTGTTCTTTCTACTCTTCATTCCAAATTTTCAGCTTAAACCTGGTCAGTATCAGCCAGCAGCAGCTATGAGACAGGCTGAATATTGAAGTGTCTTGAAAGTTCTTCTGACAGAATAATTACAATTTTACCTTTAAATACGGCCTTATTCACCATCACGACACACTGACACCATGTAGACAAGTATTTTGCTGAAATGTGACACGGACTCCGGTCTAATTCTAATATGACCAGATATAACCATCAGACTTTCCGAAACCTCGCGAGTCTAGACTTCACTGTCCGCATTTCCCGTGGCCGTTCTGGTCTCCTGAGCTCTCTTCACAATTGCCCATGCCCCTCTTGATGTCTTACAGTGTTTCTACATATACCTTCACGCTTCCCTCCAGTCCCCCATAAACCTAGTTCCAATGGCTTCTGAACGATGCTGTTGGGAATGGCCATACCAATGGCCCTGTTTACTTAGCAGTGTTAGTCCATTGTGGCAGGATACTATTTCCATGTGTGTGACTTTGTTCATGCTGCATTTGTTTAACTCTGTGAAGCTGAGATTCTTTGCCTGTCTAAAACACCTGATGCTCTAATAAAGAGCTGTATGTCCAATAGTGAGGCAGGGGCAAGAGTAGGCGGGGCTGGCAGGGAGAGAGGATAAATGGAAGGAGAAATGAGGACTAGGAGGAGAAAAGGGAACTAGAGGAAAAGGGTGCCAGGGGTCACTCGCCCAGCCGCCCGGCCGCCCGGCCACCCGGCCACCCAGCCACCCGGCCGCCCGGCCACCCGGCCACCCGGCCACCCGGCCACCCGGCCACCCGGCCACCCGGCCGCCCCGCCGCCCCGCCGCCCCGCCGCCCGGCCGCCCGGCCGCCCGGCCACCCGGCCACCCGGCCGCCCAGCCACCCAGCCACCCGGCCGCCCGGCCACCCAGCCACCCGGCCGCCCGGCCACCCAGCCAGCCACTGAGTGAGAGTGAAAGTAAGGTATACAGAAATGGAGAAAGATTAAAGTCCAGAGGCAAAAGGTAGTCAGGATAATTCAAAGTTAAGAGAAAGCTGACAAGAAACAAGGCAAGCTAAGGCCAAGCATTCCTGACTAAGAATAAGCCTCCTCTCTGTGTGTGATTCATTTGGGAGCTGGGTGACTGGCCCCCTAAAAGAGTTTAAAAAAAAACAAAACAACCTCCAACAGTCCATTGTATAACTACAATCACATATGGGGACAAAAGCAAAGGAGTTTTATTTCGTAGCTTCAGAAATTTCCATAACCATGACTGCATTAATTCTGGACCTATTATGGTACAGAAAATGATGGCAGTTGGTGCTTGTGACATCTCATGCTGGGAAAGGAACACAGGAGCAGAATAGATGGACAGCTCTAACTTTTAAAGGTAAAAGCAGCCTATTCCAATTATGCTCTGTTCTGAAAGTTTATAAATCCTTTAAGATTGCACCATTAGGCCAAGAATTCAACACATGAGCCCATGAGTGACCTTCCTACTCAAAGCACAACTTAGACATTTGAGATTATGTCATATTTAAGGAAAACTGAATTAGACATTTTTGGTGAAAATAGAAGAATTGAAAAGTCTACATATATATTTGTAACAGTCAATGTATTTATACTTAATGAAGAATATCAGACAGACGTCTGTTTTGAATTTTCAACATTTTGGCTTCCTTTCACCTGTTTCCTTTGAAGGCATGAGAAGTAGATTTGTTGTAGTAGTCATGTTTTTCTACCATTTGTGTTTGAAAAGGCCCATAAGAAAGATATGGCCTCTTAGTAAAGAATGAATTTTGCCAAATAAGTAGTAATAAATAGTATGGAATCTGTGTCATTGTCCCTTGTTCATATCCAAGGAGATAAAAATCTAGTATATATTCTAAGTTGTTCATAGAAAAACATTGCAATTTTTTTTTTCAGAATAATTCCCATCTTTAAGATGGGACTTGTGCAGTGTTCCTACCAAGTACTTTGTCAGTATTGAGTCACTGACGAGTTGGAGTTATGTACAAATGTTTTGACTTTCCTTAAATGTAAAGGCAGCCATCATTTCTGTGGAGGAGACCACTGTGGTTGCTTTGGCTGTGAAATAGAATCTTGCATTTTGTCTCATAAGTTTGTCTGCCAAGGAAAGGAGAAAGTATGGTGAGTTATGGCAGGCACAAGTAGCAATAATATTACCTCCATGCAATATTCTTTCCTTAATTTTATTTGGAGTGAAGTTATCAGAAAGTCTAGTGCCTTTGGCATCTCACCTGGAGAGCAATGTTCCCTGAGGTCAACAAGCACCTGCTACCACTGAGATTTGGAAAATTCATTAGAATGTTTCATGTTCTTCTATATCACATCACTAAGAGTACTATTAAAAGTTTGGTCATAATTTTAGTTTATGACCTCTGAGATAATCAGTAACAAAGTATTCCATCTTATCTCCCAGCATTGAAGCACTGATTCCAACTCCTGGTGCATTATGGGTACTCAGGACATAGTTGTTGAATGACTGCAAATCTTAGATTTTGAGACAGCATCTGAAATTGTCAAGTCCCATAATATTGCCTTCTTGATGTTGCAGTTACCTGTGACCCAAAAGAACTCAGGGATTGGTGAGATGGCTTAGTGGGCAAAGGCACTAGCCAACAACCCGCCCAGCTGAGTTTGATCTCACAAACTTGTGAGTTAGAAGGCGAGAACCAGTTCCCACAAGGTGTTCTCCAATGTTCACAGTGGCGTGTGTGCCACTGAGTAAATCAGTGTAATAAAATTTAGAAGCTCTCTTTAAAAGCTTTAAATATTCTTAAAAAGGGGAGACTGCATTGTTGATAATCTTAACTTTCACTTTAGAAGATGATTGAAAGTATAAATAAATGTGTAGCTGCAAGCTTTTGAAGGGTTATTATGGCAATGATTTGGTTTGACAGTTAAGTTGAAGCTCTAGTGTGTTTTCCTAATAAATGTTTCTCAGGCGAATTTAAAGACAAATTAGTACTTTGTGAACCTTTAACAGTCAAATTAGCATCAGTTATGTAGACAAAGACAAACAGGAAAAAAATAAATGTTACTTTGGTAAGTTTTAATCTACTTAAAGTCAGAAGTTATTAATAATTCATGTTGTTACAATCATAAAGTTGATGATAATAACATTTACTTTGCTGATACTTTTCTTTGATTTCCCATTGGATTAATTACACATTGTTATTATTGGAAGAAAGGAGAAGAGGTGTGTTCTTTGCTATTAGCTAATCTGGAAATCCATATTTCTGTATCTCTGCAATGCCTTGTGGGGCTGTAGTTTGACAAGTCTCTATGTCTCTGCAATGCCTGTGGGTCTGTAGTTTTCCTGTCTCTATTTCTCTGCAGTGTCTGTGGGGCTGTAGTTGACAAGTCTCTATGACTCTGCAATGCCTGTGGGGTTGCTATTTTCCTGTCTCTATGTCTCTGCATTGCATGAAGTGTTATAATTGCACCATACACAGTGGATTTGATTTGCTTTCATTATATTTCTTCATGTTTCTCACATTCCTCAGCTCTGGACATTTGGACCTGTTATTCCTCAAAGGCTTTTCCACTCCTCACATAGTCCCTGCCCTTCCTCTAATCATATTCTGTACTTAGAACCTTATTTCTCTTGTGACATCAATCTGGTTTAAAAAAAAAAAAAAGGCAAATTTTGATCTTCACAATTAGAGCTGAAATATATCTTCTGCATAATCAGAACTAACTTCATTCTTTATGTAGCTCAGGTAACAATTTCCCGTTAGCTATTTATATTTTCCATGTGACCAGCAAACATGCAAGCTTTCATACCTCACGAATTACGTCTTACACAGATTGTGTGCCCATCGGGAGACCTGGCACAGCAGAATAGCAACTGTGTGCATTTGTGGCATGTCAGACAATTTATAAGACATCATTTCTAGGCCTGACAAGATGACCCAGTGTGTAAAGGAATTTGATGGCAAACCTGAAATCTCGAGTTCAAACTCTTGAGTCTACGTGGTGCAAGGAGATAACCCGTTCTTGAAAAGTTTCCTCTGACCTCCACTCATGCACTGGGGCAATCCCCCATACTCACTTGGACCCTCACTATCCTACAAATTAATAAGCAAATTAAAACCATTTTAAAAATAAAGGGATTGTGGGAGGGAAGAAAAAAAGATGTAGTGATCTAATGGATGTCCTAGAAATGCTGAGAAATTCAAACTACTTCACACATGTTATCAATAAAACTTGTAACCAAAGAGACGGTCATCAAGGTTCAAGGGTTTGGAGATGGCTGGGCTGGCTGGTATAAATCCTGCAATGCAAACAGGAAGAATAGAGTTTGGATCCCCAGCTCTCTTCCCTCCCCCCCCCCCCACCTCCAGTAAATGAGGGGCAGGTGTGGCTTAGCTGTAATTCAGTGCCTAGAAGAGAGAGGAGAGTGGGAATCTTCGGAGTATGCTGGCTAACCAGAAGAGCTAAGATGGTGTGCTCTGTGTTCTGCATGTGGCTCTGTGTTCTGCATGTGGCTCTGTGTTCTGCATGTGGCTCTGTGTTCTGCATGTGGCTCTGTGTTCTGCATGTGGCTCTGTGTTCTGCATGTGGCTCTGTGTTCTGCATGTGGCTCTCTATATAGAGTGGAGGGTGATGGGGGAAGACATGCTGCCTCAACCTTGTGACTCCACTTATATGTACACACGTACATAAACAAATATACACGTGTGCACATACATGCACGTACACATATGCACCCTAACACATACGATGGCTGAGTAGCACGCCATTTTGTAAATAGCACACTTACTTTATCACAGTGAGCAGGTGAGTTGTTTGCATCTCCACTGCTGTGGACAATGTTGCTTGCAATGAGCGCAGGAGTGTAGGCATGCCTGGAAAATGCTGATTTCCCTTCTTTTTAAAATATGCTCAGCAGCCATTGCTGGGTCCTGTTTGTAAAATCTGTTCTCATTAGCCAGTGTGTCATTCAGTTTTCATCCCAGTGGCTTTGTGGGGCAGTGATGTACTGTTTTACTTGTGTTTTTGTGGTCACTCATGCATTTCCTTTGAGTCATAGATACTATGTTTGTTCCTCATTTGCAAGGTGTGGCAGCGATAACATTTATACAGATTGTTAAATTTTGGTGCCTTCCATTTTAAAAGCACTATGTGTTGGTGTCAGCCAACCAATCTGCAAGGTTATTTTTCCCATAACTTTAGCATTACAATATGCCGCATCCTTTTTCATTCTTATGTCTGATCATACTCATTATCACCTTAAATTACATTTCATGAAAACTGGTTTAAATTATTTAGCAATATTAAAATGTCAGTAAATCAGTATTACTAATTTCGATTGCTTATGAGATCACTAGACTCTTGTCCTTCAATATGAACAAACTTGGATACATCTAATTGTTAAGTGTTGATTTCTGTGTGTTGTCATCTACTGTTTTAATACATTTGGGGCATTTTAAGTGAAAATGATTTTCAGTTTATTTTTCTGATGGTAAATAAACAGAAGTATTTTAAAATGTTTATTTTTAGTATATGGGACTAAAGGTCTCAACAATTTAGTAATTTCATAGTTATTTTATATTTAAAATTACCTTGATGTTTATGGATTCTCATGGAAGTAAAATACCCACAGGTCTTATTCTGTAGTAAATATGTGACGGAGCGAAGCTTTTAAGTCACCCATAATGAAGAGTTGCCCTTTAAACCATTAAAGTGGATATGAATCACAACAGTTTGCCTTTTCTTCACATGGAGAGCGTTTCCCTGCACTGGCTCAGGTCGTGCTTTGTGATGTTATATCTTGCTCTTTTCCCTCTGCTGGGCTCTCCAGGAGGGGCTCTACCGTATAGCTGACATAACACACATGACAGGTTCTTAGTTTCTTTCTCTCTGTCTCTTCCCTCCTTCCCCCCTTCTTTCCTTCCTCCTCCTTTTAACTTTCTATATGCGTACCTTTCTTCCCTTCCTCAAAACAACAGAAGATCCCTTCCCATGGCCAATCTGTAGAATGCTTTTCAGATTTGTGTAGAATGGAGAAGGGCAGTTTCCATCACTGCTAGGTGTCTGAGTGAGGGCTTATCTTAGTAATAACAAGAAACAGAAAATGTCAGAACACTGCCCTGTACATAAGAGAATCAGGAAGTAAAAAAAAAAAAAAAAAAAAAAAAAAAAAAAACAAAACAAAACAAAAAACATTTACCACAGGTGCTAGTTTCCTTAAGGTAAAACAGATAGCGTTAAATAACCAGACTTCTAAATATGTAAGTCGAGTGGTTTCAGTTCAGTGTTGACACAGCTTAACTGAGCCTCTGCTGTCTTCGAGCATCTCTTTTTTCTGTCCCAGCCCCACCCCACCCACTGACTGCCAGTTGACATCCTCATTTTGTTCAGTAATTTTGATGAGTTCTGCTGTTCAAAGGCTCAATGGTTCCAATATCAGTATTCTATAGATCAATGGATGACTCATTTTTAATAATTGGGTATCTGTTTGTTATTCTTGATCAATATTTGCTAAGATTCTAATAATACTTCTGTGGCTCAGAATATACATTTTCTTCCTTATATGTCTGTCCTTGTATGGGAGAATTTGGTTGGGAAAAAACTCGGACTATGAATAATCCATATTTCCCCCAGGAACCAATGGTAATAAAATAAATATCACGTAGTAGACATGGGTTCAAGTGTACGGGCAGTCCCACAAGGATCACTGATGTGGTTATCCATCCAGAATTCTAGGTGCTTCAACCTCACTGACTCTGAAGCCTCAGGAAGTGAGAGTAAATTATTTTTCTTATAAGTCATTAACCCTACTGACTGCTGTGCACAAATCCTGATTCAAGCAAGGCATCTATCATCTCCAGCTACTACTTATTTGTTCTTCACATGGATATTACTAACTGAACAATAGATCTTAACTAAGAAAATTTAAGGAAGACTTGCATATAAAAGGCACACTATGTGAGATCAAAATTTCTTATCTCTGTGCTGAGTGTAGGCCATTGTCTACAATTCTCTAATATTATTAGATTGTTCTCATGACAAGGAATAGTGTGCCTAGAATAATTTGCTCCCTTATATCCATTCTCATGTTTAGAACTGAGCCCTGTCTTACGGTCTGGGCTCAGAGCTTACCTAAGTTTTATTTTTACTTTTTAATGAACCACCTTGTCTGCAAATTCTAAATTTTAGAGAATCTGTTTTTCATACCATGAGTACCATGAGCGTCTTCTCTGAGAACACTTGTTCAAATGCTGTCCCACAGCCATCCATCTCCCATTTAAGACACTATCCCATGTCAATCAAGCATCCTTCACTGGAGTGTCTTCTCACATTACCTGCATCTGTATCTTTCAAATTTTGCATCAGAATATTTTGTGTGCTCTGTTTACATGAGCGATGCACATTATGTATACTTGACTGAGTTCTTACTCTGTCCGGTTTTACAATCTGCTGAAATGTAGGAAGTTAGAAGGAGACTCAGCGGTTTTTGATTTATCAGGTTTGTTTTATTTGTCTTAAATTAAGGAATCCAATGGACTCTTACACTTATTTTTAGTTAATTAAACTTTAAAGCACGCCAAACAAATCTAATTTGTTCCAATGTCCTGTCCTCTCATGAGATGAAGGAGCATATTTCTGTGTTAATAACAGTCATTTAGACATTGCAAACCTATTTTAAACATACAAGACAGGAATTATCCTGGGACGTATAATTGAGGAAGGCAAAAACTGGAAACTTTTCAGAAAAACAAAATAAAAATCCAAACATAATGTCCAAATGAAATTTGTAATATTCAAGTGTGCAAAAACAATTGCACATGGTATTTTAAATTACACATAAACACACCTATGGATAGTGATAACAAGTGGAGTTTCAAAGTTTCTTTTTAATTGAAATATTTCAAAGATAATTTACAAACACATCAAAAAGGCACCAAGTTGAAAAGTTTGTGACAATGACATCCTTAAATACTACATATGGTCATGTCTGCACCACGCCCAAAGGGTGTGTCTACCACTACATGTTCACTGGCAAGGCAAGATGCTACTAGAGGATGCCACTGTCATCCAAACTGAAATGTTTCCCCCAAAGGAGATGAGGAAGATCACAAGACACAGGAGATAACTAAAGGTCACACACGGATCTAGGGGAGCAGAAACTTAGAACTGATTCTCAGAGGTCCCTCGCCTGTTTCACAGGACCAATGATGACAACTGGGAGAGAAGACTCCTATAGATAAAGTCTGAGAGTTCTAAATGTGTAGAGTTCTCTGAGGGATGTGCAGAGATCTCCGGAGTTACTGCTTTCCTTAGCCTTCATCCATGACAGGGTGAACTTCTTCAGACATGTAGCTGCCACTTATTTATTTATTTATTTATTTATTTATTTATTTATTTATTTATTTGTCGTCTTTGCTTCTGTAAGTAACCCCTCATCCAAACTCCTGTTATACACCTTTGGGCCTGGTGCAGACATGACCCCTTTTAAGGTAGAGGAGGGGCTGGCTTGGGCTCTCTTCCGTTGCAGAGAGCATCTGAAGGGCAGAGTTGCATCTTCTGGAGCAAGAAGACCGCAGCGGTTATTTACTCTTATCTGTGTAAGTGCTTCTCTAATAAATACCTATTTATCATTTATCTTGGGTCTGGTGGGCTCATTTAAACCCCGCCTTCAGCGTTCAGCATTACACAAAGTGAGCATGGTCGGAATTTCAGGTGTCTCCCAAGTGAATTGGCAATGGTAGAGCAACCAGAGCACGTAAATCTCGATGGGTGCAGGGTTTGTCCTTGTTCTTTCCAAACACTGTCCCTGTGTAACACACAGGGACAGCTGTGTAACAGACTGTGGGGGAGTTTCATGAGTGTGGAGAACCTGTTAGGCTGGCATTGAAATGTAAGTGTGCCCACCAGAGGTGGTCCTGTTAAGGGAAAGAAAAGGTAAAGATATTATAATGAAGAGAGTTCTGGCACACAGAAGATAGTTGTACAAAATAGACTTGTGAATGAACCAACCATTCCATAGGTGAACCCACAAGTTTAGTTAACCCTCACTACCCCATCCCTTGCACAAGGCTAGTGGTCTCAAGTTTCCAAGTTGCCAGGGCCCACAAAGAAGCTACTCTAGCACTTTTAGCCATTTTTAAAATTTATTTCTACACTATTATTGGTGTTTTATTATATGAAAAAGGGGTATTTTTCCCCTTCACAAATAAGTCTACTTCTGTTTATGCAACTTCTATAATATAGATTTATCTTGTTTCTTTTCCTTTCTGTTCTTTCTTTCTTGATCCATGTATAAACAGAAGTAGAATCTATAAGGTTTTTTTGAGAATTATTTTTTCCTTTCATTTAGTTTGCTTCTTTCTCATATTTATATTTCCTATGTTTTATTCTTTTACTTCCTCCATAATTATCCTAAATAAATGTGAATATCATAGCACACTGTTTATAATTTGGGCATTCCCTGCTTTAGAATCATTATGGGTGTATTAATGGGCTTTGTAAAGATTTATTCATTTTGCTTCCTGTGTTTGTACTTGTGTGGATGTGTGCGCCATGGCATATGTGTGGCGGTCTGAGGGACACATTTTTAGAAGTTGATTCTCTCCTTCCATCTTGATTTTGAGCCAGGTTCCGTCACAGCCCTCTCAACACAAGCTTCTAGCTATTTCCAGATTTAAACGTGGGTTTTCATTGATAATATTTATTTGTGTTTGCATACAACCACATGCATGTTATATATTCATATAGGGCGTAGAGATGAAAGGCAAACATGAAAGGGGAGAGAGGGAATTAAGAGGATCTAGGAGGAGAGCAGAAGGGAAAAGGAGGGAGTAATATAACATAAATGACCTGAATGCAGAGGAAAGGATACACTGTAAGGAATACAGTGAGCCAAAGAGGAGAAAGAGCAATGTACAATGATATACGTGTATGAAAATGTTACAATGAAACTATTGCTTTACACCATACTAAATATTCTAGAATAAATACAGACTATCATCTTTGTAAAAATAATAAACCCCTGGGCACACAAATTAAGTTTTAAATATCCCTTTAAGGTATGCTTTAAATAGATTTCTGAGGGTTATATTTTCCTCCTTGCTTATAATAAGGACCAAGGCCATTAACTGAACTTCCTAAATTTTAATTTTTTTCCCAATTAAGAACTAATTGGAGGTACAGAGACCCTCATAAGAGCTGAAGTATTTAAAGCATCAATTTATATTAATTTGAGCTTGAGCTCCAGCAGATTGTCAGAAATCTTATCTGATTTGCTGAATGGTCATGGCATCATCCAAATGAACTTAGTTTAAATAAAAGAAAATTTCTGATGGTAACCATAACTACAAGTTTCCCTAGAAGAAATTAAATCAGCATGGTATCTACATGTGAGTCAAGATCATAGCATGAGTTATAAAGGAGGTACATTTCCATATGGAAATTATCAGAATTTGAAAGAGTCCAAAAGATCTTGGAAAACACATCTTATAATCTGGCCAAAGTTATCATCAACTTGAGGCCCAAAGAAATCCCTCCTCCCCAGCTCTGGCCAATGTGATGTTTTGAACATATCTCAGGAACACAAAGGCACTATTGAAAACTTCTTTATAAGATTTTGAAAAGGTGAACTGATGTAAAATTTGTTCAAAGGACACTGGTAGGGCATGACATTTGAAACTGTCATTTTCAGATGCAACTAGAATGCCAATTTACCGACCTCTACTTGACTCTTGCCTTTTGAACTTCATCTTGCAACCTGAGGGTCAGCAAGGGACAGCCAGGAGGCCAGGAGGCAAGCCCTCATCTGTTTGTGTGAACAATTACACACAACTTTAGTCATCGTTTGCATATTGTCTACCCTCACTGTCTTTCCACAGGATGTGGTCGACCAGTTGCTATAAAACCAATCAAGCGCATAAATCTTCACTATCTCCCTTCCTTTCGCATAAAAAATCTTCAAATCTTGTTTACAAAAAAAAAATTTTTATCTTAATAGACAACCAAGAATCAGAGAGGATGGAATTTAGAAAATTGAAGCCTTGGGAAGATTATCACAGAGGGAAATGTGTGTAGATCTGACCATGAGACCAAGAAGTCTCATAGTGAGGGGTATGTGCACCACCTGAAAATTCAGTTTAAAACCTCCAGAAGTCATGGGTAGTGTCGACCCAAGGATGAAGAGAACAAAAGCATTTCAGATGTGCACATATGACAGAATTTGTGTCCGTGTCAATATTAGGGAGAAGATTAGCATGTCCTAGTGGAGGTTCAGCTAATTCTCACCATCCTTAGATCATCATGGACACCGTAGTGTTGGTCCAGCAAAGAAAAAGGCAAAGCACTAGGAACATAAGGATTTTCAAAATAGTCAGGAAGTTTACATACAGCATTTTGAGTGCTACCATAAGTCATAAAAGGCCTTCACAGGGATTTCTATTTATTTTGCAAACGAAGAGGCTAATGGAAGAATAGCATTTCTACTTTTAAACAGTGTTTTCCCTTGGTTATTGCCATGAAATCATTGACCTTTATTTTAAATTGTGACACAGAGTTTGAGCTTAAATTGTCTGCCATACTATCTTTTTTGTTACTGTTACAGCTTGTTTATTCTGTGAGTCCTAGTATATTTGGTTGCCTGTAGGTTTGTTTTAGTTGTTAATTTTCTCTCACAGTCTTGGTTGGTAGTTTACACTGTCTTCAAATTTGAAGCCCTCCTGTTGAGGTTTAATAAGGATCAGGATAAACAGATAGGCCGAATAGATGTTTATTCAGAGAGAAATAACTTACAACTTAGACAGATGAACACCAGCAAGTTCCACCGGATGCTCTCCTCTCCACTTCCCGCCAGCAAGAGAGCGTTCCCTAGCTCCTCTTCAGGGCGTGGTCAGTGCCAATAAAGGAGACAAAGTGAATATCCCACTATACCCTCCTGCCTCACCTGACAGAATGTTGAGATTACAGCTGTAAATAGTCATGTCTGGCTCCTAAGCATAGTTTCCTTTTAAAGGCTCAGTGTAGAAACATGCACTGTGTGAATACACATGCTTTCAAGTTTGTGTGGAAAGTCCAGTTGGTTAAATTTACTCAGCCTCTTTTATTTTGTGAGATTCTTGTTCTGCTGCCCGTCCCTGACAGGAGTTATGAATTAAGTCACTAACTCTCATGGCCCTTCCAAAATTTTGCCTTCCTTTCCCATGCCTATCAGATGTGGATTTATTCCCCTACCTTCTGATTCTAATTATGGAAGAATGCTGATAATCTTATAAGTCTATCAGGTCCATGTAAGCATTTAAAAGAAAATAATCTCTGTTTTCCCAGCTGGTTAATCATATAAACAGCATCACATATATTACTGTGAAGGTATTTTGCAATAGTAAGAAAATTCCTGGATCAAATAACCTTAGGATAATAGGGATCATCGTGCATGTGGGACTGAGTAGAACAGACCTGCGTTTCAAAACTGGCAGAGTAGAAGAGGATGTTGGGAGCACATGGAGCACCAGGGAAGTCTGCTCATCAATCACAACAGAGTGGGTCATACACAAGAAGGAACAGCCCCAATGCAGTGGCAAGGTCTTCAGTTGACAGCCAATCAAAAATCAAGGACTATATTCATTTCTTCAGTGAAGGAAACTCTGTTCTCTATCTGAAGGGTATTGGCTCACTCTTTACCAGATTTCAGGTTAGAATCCAGATCGGCCAACATATAAGTGTCCTTGGCTTCACCTAAGCCGGTGTCCCAGTGGAGCCCAAACATAACATCTAGATTTGGAATAATCGGATATCTATTCTTGCAAGAATGAGTCTTGGCAAGATTCCTTTGCTGTATTCTTTGTGCCCAGATTTGTGCTTGATCCCTAAGCATTTCAGAGACAAAATCAATGAACCTAAATTATGTACTTCGCATTGCATGAGGTGGTTTAATTCTACACACTTACTCTAAGTATTTAAGAGTAAATCCACTTGAAGAAAAAAGTTTGAGGGCTAAGTTTTTGGCTGAATCAATGTATCTAAAAATGTTGCACAATCTCTTTTCAATTTTTCTTGAATGCTTGAGTGGAATCAGCCATACACTTCCAACTGTATCAATCTGTTTTAAAACAATGAATTGATTATCAGATGCTGAATAGTTAACTTGCTACATAGTGCACATTTTGTGACACCAATTAATTTGCAATGGAGGCAGGGACCCTCTCTCTAAGCTAATTAGTCATGGTCAAGTATTATCATTTTGAATAGGAGAACAAGAGACTTGTAGAGATATCTACTACAGTATTCTTGAATGATTCTTCTTATTTGCTAGTAATTCTTTCCATAAAAATAATTCTACCCACATGGGTCTCACACCAATCAGTATGAAATAATAGTATTCATTTTAAACATCTCCAGAATTTTATTTCCTGCACATTCTTTCCAAACACTGCAGGATGTTTCTATCTAGTTTATACTTGAAAGTAGGTGAGCTTCAGAGGTATTAAGTAGTTCCAGGTCAGGAGAAATGAATTGGCGAACCTACAATTCTAGTGTAACTGCAAATGTCATTTTTCTGTTTTGCCACATTTTTGTCACAGATGGGCATGAAGGTTAAGTGTATCCCTGATTATTATGAATTCATGTAGTATATGATATTTTCAGTGTCTGATAACAAACAACACTTTTACATGAGATAGGCTGTTCAGAGAATTAAATTTGCAAAGCCAAGTGAAAGAGAGTTAATGTTAATTTACGAAACCAAACCAAACATCAATAGTTACATAAAAACATAAGACATTTAAGTGATTAACAGCGGCATCATTGTCCCTTTCCTTTTTCGGTCTCTTGCCGTCCTGTCAGTATCCACTTCCTGAGACTGTTATGTGGTGTTGAGCCATAAACAAATCGCAGAAGGGTTTTTTTTTTTTTTTTGTTTTTGTTTTTGTTTTTGTTTTGTTGCTTTCTACCTAATCTGGAGGGTATTTGGTGGAGAATGTGAGTGAGAAATTGATGGAGAGAGGAGGCTGGAAGATGAGAAGCTGTTAGCCTTAGGAAGGACAGACTAAAGAGAGAAGGAATAAAAGCTCGGGAATATTCCCTCCTGAAAGAAACAAAAGAAGTTGTTGAAAATGGATGAAGACTAGTTTTGTTTGCTTGCCTGGGGAGTTGACACAGGCTCTGTTGCATACCAGAGTGTCTTGGGGGGTGGGGGGGAGGGGCTGAAGGCATGGCAAGAGAGATGGAAAAGGATCATGCTTGTGCTTGCAGTGACCTGTAGGCCACGTCGAGAACACTGGAATTTATGTGGTGTGACCGAAGGGAGTCCAGAGGTAGGCTTTTTATGTGTTCATTCACTCATTCAACAATGCTCACCCAAGTCCCGCTTTGCGTCCTGTGTGCCAGACCCTGGCTTATGTGGGTGAGAAGCCGTGGACCTTAATGAATTCATCACTTTCAAGGGCCTTTTCCTCATGGAGCTTATTACCAGGATTGATGGTTTTGAAAGGTCATTCTGCAGTAACATAAATAAAATTTGTAGCAAAGAGACTGGACGGGGGACTGGAGTAGGAAGCAAACAGGAACGATTGCCTGACTTGGGATCTAACAGGATGTCAATGGTGATAAAGACGGAGCTATGCTGGGTGTTGGAGGCATTTTGACCCAACTTCTCTTTGCAAAGCTCCAAAGAGGGCTCACACTATATTATCAGCACTCCATCTCCAACGCTTTCCTAGCAACTTAGCTTCAGCTGTAAATCATCACTTTGCTAGTAACATTGAATCAGGGTCTCATGTCTCCCAGTCTGGCCATGATTGACAAGCCCAGTATGATGGCGACCTCCTGAGTGAGGGCATCACTGGTATGTACAATCAAACCCAGTTCTACGTGTTGCTGAGGTTGCTGGGACTCAGCTGTTAAGAAAACTTACTGCTTTTGCGGGGAACAAGGGTTCCTTCAGCCACACAGGAGCTTTCACCTACGTGTAATGCCAGTTCCAGGGGATTCACACATGCTTATCAGGCATGGACTTGCTCATGCACAAACGTGCAGGCAAACACTAATATGTATGAAGTAAAGATAAAGTAAGTTTGTTTTTTAAGAATGGAATATATGTGGTTGTGAGGAGGAAGCCAAGACCTTTATGCATGCTAGATCAGCTCCTGCCCACTGAGCTCTAACCCCAGCCTGCTTGCAAGCATTCTTGATTATAGGGAACTACCTGAACCTACTTAGCTAGTATTTGTTGTTGAGTTCCGGTGAATTCCAGCCATTTTCCTGGTATTTTCACTTTATATAAACAGTCTTCTCTGTGCAACAAATATTTTTCCTTTAAGGACTTTTTTTTTTTTTTTCTACACAGGCACAATCAGTTAAATATGAGGCTTTTGGCAGTGAGTTGTTATTCAATCTTTGTGTCCCGGAAGTATTGGCTAGTCTACTGCCGATAATATGCTGGCTTCTGTCTCAGTCCTATGTGACGACCCACTATCCTTACCTTCTTAGCATTTGTTTTTATAGCATGGAATTTGGTTTTGTTCAACTTATATAGGTAGATATCATTTCTCCTTTGTATGTTAAGGATAAATATTTAAGTAATAGCTTGAATTATCTTCTCTTTGAAAGAAAAAAAAAGTAGATGAATTTACTCATTATTTAATTTTCTCAAGTTTTAATTTCATGAGTAAAATTGTTTTTTATCAGTCTTTTCATGTAGTCCTAGGAAGCAATTTGTGAAGTTTAAGAACACAAACTTTACCTACAGTTAAGACTAGATATATCCCAGGCTGATGAAAAGCACATCTGCCCACCCACAATTGCTCTCTCTCAGAAAGCTTTTCCTTCCAATGTTCTTTTATGTCTTGTGCTTCTGCAGGAGATTCTGACCCCATCCATAGAGGTGGCTTCTTTGGAGGCACTGATGTCACTACCAGTGTAAGGAGCAAAGTTTTACCTCCCGCCGCTGGTCTTGTCCCGCCGCCGCGCCAGCCCCAAATAACACAGAGACTCTGTATATGATATTATGCTGTTGGCCAGTTACTTGTTTCTTATCGGCTAGCTCTGTTTTAAGTATTAACCCATTTCTATGTATTTCCACGTGGTCTTACTGAGAGCAGAGGAACAGCGGTTCTGTTCTCTCTCTACTCTCCATCTTGACTCCTCCTTACTACTTCCTATTTCCTCCTTGTCTCCTAGTTCTGCCTATCTTGCTTTCCTATTGGCCAACAGTGCTTTATTCATTAACCAGTATGAGAAACATATACAGAATGACATCTCCCATCAGACCAGCATGACACAATGTGTTGCGAGCTCTAACATTCATTCGTCAGCAGCAACTTGTAATCACCTTACTGGCGCTGAAATGCACTGTCATGGGTTCCTTGAAGTTAATCCTGTACTGGTCCTCCTGCCCTTGTCCAGGGATGACGGGATGGTAACAATGGGGATTTTTGGAGAGCACTGCTTCATAAGTACAGAAGCAATAGTTGCTCTGTGTCTGTCTTATGGATTATTACGGGAGGTTGGTTGTTTATTTCCAGTTCAGCTGCTACTCTTTCATTATAGACTGCAGGGAGGCATGCTGGAGCCTATTTCTTAGACTGATCTTTTGTAGATTTCTTCCCTGGACCCCTAGATTGGTCATCTTCTGCAAAAAAATCATTACCTTCTCCTTTCTCAGAGCTCAACTTAGTCTGTGCTTTTAAAGTGAGACCCAGAGTGAAGTGGTCCATTCTCCCCCGGCTTCCTTTCACTGCAGTCTTGACGAGTTTGCTTGAATTCTTGGTGTGAGGGATGTAGCTTCACCCAAACTTATTGAATTCTCACCAGCCCCATCAGAAGCCTTTTTCTAGCTTTGTCCAGGATGAGAGTACTCAAATTCAAGAGGCACCTGAGCACACACTGATATCCTGGACGCTAGGACCCTTCTCCATAGGTTGGGGCCCAGCTTGAACAGTTCATGTTAGTTTTTGCTCGTTTCAAACCATCACCTACCTTAGGGGCACTTTCAAAAATCTCAGGATCCTCAACACATGACTCCAGATCCCACATGCTCCCATCCTTGCAAAAAAATTGTTTCCCTATTAGTTTTGAAAAGTTTTATTGCTCATCAAAATACATGCTTTTGAAGTTAGAATTTTGATTATCAGAAAAGTAAATACATTAAAAATATATTGACATTAACAACAGCATATTGTTTTCTAAACAATGTATCCTTTTACTAGATTAAAAATACTTATCATTATTTTTTAAATTATGTCACGTTATATGGGATTTTAGATATCTTTCCATTTATGTGATTTTGCACCCACACTTTACCCTCATGGCCCTGTACTCCTTTCTTACACTATACCCTTTTGTCATCCATACCCTCTTCTACTTTGTTTTGTTGATCTCCCTCCTCCCTTTAAACCTCTTTCCCCTCTCAGCCTAATGATTATTCCCAAGCAGATAGGTATCTAGCAGGAGCCACAGGTGGGAGAGAAAATACAGTATTCATCTTCCTGATTAATATACTGTCATAAGTATTTTTATACATTGGTACTATGATTTGCTAATATATGTTAATATAATGATTGTTCCATTCATTTTTTTCCAGCAAATTCCATGATTTTACTTTTTATTATGGCTAAATGGCTGAATAAAATTTCATTGTGTATGTGTATGATACACACACACATACACACACACACACACACACACACACACACATTTCATTTTCCATTCCTCTGCTGTTGGATATTGCTTTCATTTCCTTGCTATTATGAGGATTGCAGCAATAAGCATGGGTACTCAGCTATGTCTGGTGTAAGATACAGAGTCCTTATATGAGCAAGCTTGGCATATTTATCCACATGCTCTTTAGCCAAAAATAGAGGCCATTTATTCTTGCCCAGTATTTTAGCATTTTACCCAAGAAATGATCAGTAGAGACTTGAAAGTTTCTTACTTTGGGCTCTGGTCTCTCACAGAAGCAGATCTCATTGTGAAGCCCTAGGCCGTTTTCAGCTTGTTTACTGGCTGTATAATAGCTTGTTCATGCCAGATGGAAGATGTGACCATGTATGTGTCTAATTTCTTTCTTCTGCAAACTTCATTTGTTTTAGTTTGCCTGTCTATTCTTTCTCAAGTATTAGACTTTCAAACTTCAGTTGTGCTGCACTGTGAATTATGGAGGATGAGTTTGACAGCTTGCAGAAAACCACACAGAATTATTTCTTCAAATTGTCACAGTCTGTTAATTATTTTGAAATTGTGTGATGACTTGAAATATATGACATGGGCATTTAATTCATCTTATATTTCCCAGGGTACTCTCATTTCTCATCTGATGAATATTTCCTTTAGAAAAAAATATACTGAATTTATTTGATGAATCTACTTTTTTTTCTGTCTTGCTTTTCTTTGTGATCTTAGCAATGCATTTAATGCTACAAATGGGAAATTTTTAATGAAAATATTTAAAGCATCCACTATGCCACTTTCATTTAATAACATATGCACTATACAATAATGTTCATAGCTTCAGCATGCCAACAATTAACCAATAGGAACCTTAAATAAAAATACCTTGGATTACTAATTAAAACGATTTTAAACATTTTAAATTATTCTCATTTTATAAGATTCCAAAATCTTTATGGTAATTTTCACATTACCTTTACCACTTTGAGAGAAATAATTCAAAGCTTTGTATTAGAAAATGCATGGTTGCATTGGAGACACTGAAAGATGAAGACTAAACAAAGATTTTCTTCAGAAGGTTCCCTCACCCATTCCTCTGGTATTATTTTCATGATAAAAATCTCTCCTGTTGAAATATAATTCAGCCAGGGTTTCATTACAATCTTCAAGGAGGTATCTCATGAATAAAACCTATAATTTATGCTCACAACCACATGTCAAAGTCAAATATTTTCTACTACTTAGAGGATCTGTACGTGTTAATTGCCCATATTGAAATGTATTATCTTCCCACTCAAAAAATCATTTCTGCTTTTAATATAATATCAGGTCAGTGACTATCCTTCCCATAAGTTAATTTTACATTTTTGCCTATCAATTCTTGAAGGCATTCTTGTGACCCTGCGGGAGCAGGACTACCACAGAACTGACTGATAAACAAGGTAAGAAGTTAATTTCACCCTTCTGTCTGAAAACTGACAGGAAGAAACTAGGTTTAATTAATTATTCCAAGATCCAGGCGACTGACTCAGCTCTGTGCTGATGACTTCTGAGCGTAGAGAGTGCTATTACATTAATGAAGTTCATGCAAGGTGGGTTACTCCTCCATGAACAGTAAAACCATGTTTTCTAGTGTGTTCCAAGACTGTTCGTCATGGATAGATTTCCTGCTGTCTCTCGGGGAATAGCCTGTGAAGAATGCCTTAGTAGACTCCATGTCACAGATTTTCATCCATGATAGGTACAGGTGTGAACATGCGTGCCTTTACACATCATTAGGTGATGAAATGTGCTTTGTAAAGTTTTCTGACACCACTTTTAAATATTAACACAACATGTACATATTTGGTGTGAAAAGTGAACACAAATCATTGGACATTGCACATCACATGTAATGGTAACAACAAGGATAGCTCCCTTTGACATTCTAGGGAGGTGGCTTTGCCACATGTAAAGCAGGGTGTTTAGTCACAGTGAATAATTCCTTCAATGCATAAAGAAACCACAGTAAGTTGTCCTGATGTCAATTTCTACAAAAACAAATGGTGCTTAAAATATTCTGATCACTATATTGCTTCTTACAGTTTTATCTATACACCTTGGAAATCCTGAAGCTATCTAATCTAATAATGGGTGGTATATTTGTTACTTTATTTTAAAAAATGGGAATAATCAGAAGAGAGTATTAAATTCCCTTTTGGAAATGGTATTTACTTCTCTACTCAAATTGGTTATCAGTCAACCCATGCAAATGTTAACTTTGCTTTTTTCCCATCCTGTACTGCATTGATTGGTATGGTAAAACACTCAGGAACTGATCCAGCATAAGAAACAAGTGTTATCATGCAGCATATATTACTGGAGGGATATGTATTGCTTATCATCTGAGTGACTGGAGTTACTATGGTTTGAGTGTGAAATACTAGGCTCATGTGTCAATATCTGTAAGTGTGTTGGTATCTCCAGTCACACCTATCTTTTGTCCCCCTTCAGTCCTATGTTGGGGTAAACTGTAGGAAGTGTGAAGATACCTTGAAGAGAAAGAAGTAAGATATTTGAATACTGGAATTATACTAAATTGATAGGAGAGGCTGACTCATTCATTGTGGTGTTAAACATATTGAAATAATAATTTTTTGTTTTGTTTTGTTTTTCGAGACAGGGTTTATCTGTATTGATTTGGAGCCTGTCCTAGAACTCGCTCTGTAGACCAGGCTAGTTTTGAACTCACAGAGATCCTCCTGCCTTTGCCTTCCAAATGCTGGGATTAAAGGCGTGGACCACCAATGCCCAGCTTGAAACAATGATTTTTTAAAATGATACAAACATTGACATTTTGATAGTTATGTGAAAGGCATGAAAAATTCATATTATTCTGCTTAATAGTCTCCCTTCCCTTACATATTTACCACAGGCTACCCAGTTAATTATGGCTTCGTGTGTGTGTGTGTGTGTGTGTGTGTGTGTGTGTGTGTGTGTGTGTGTGTGAGATCCCTTAATATATTGCATATACTAAGCTTTACCCTATCACACAGGACACTCCTTGTTTCCTGTCTTGCACTTACTGGCTTGCCTGAGAGCCAGTACTTTTGCTTCCTTTAGATTTGCTCAAATGCAACAGTAGATAGGGCTCCTCTAACCACAGGGTGTAAAACCACATCACTATCTACTACTGAATTCTGCTTAACTCATTGATTTTTCACACAGCAGTTAAATAAACATCTATCTATCTACTTCTCATTACATCTTTTTTTTTCTCCTTGCATTTTTATATCTCTAGTCTAGAATACAATTTTAGTAGAGCATGAAAGATTTCTGTTTGTTCACTTTTCTATCTCTTACCCATAGAGGGTCATTTTAGTTCATAAATACATATTACAAGACTAAACATAACTGTTTAGCTTTGTCTAACTTCCAGATAAACTTTCTTTGCAAACGACCTTGAAATTATGCAGCTTAAAATCAGATGTACCTGCTTTTAACAGGTCATGATGATGTTAAAGACATATTTAAATATTTAGAGACTTTCTAGGAAAAGAAACTAAATTATCAGGACACCATTCAACAATTGAAGGGTTGAGGAAATCGTAAAAAGTAGAAGAATAGATATTTTTTCCTTTGTTAAATATTTATTTTTATTAAATCATTGAGAATTTCATACAATGTAATTTGATCTTATTCCCCTGCTCTTCCCCATCCACCTCCCAGATTTAAACCCTGTTTTTTACCCACTTACCTTAATTCAAACCAAACCAAACCAACCAACCAACCAAACAAACAAACAAACCCCCTCAAAACCCATTGAGTTCAATTTGTTCGGCTCTTGTGTGTAGCTCTAGTCATTAGAGCATAGTTGACTTGCCATGACCACATTTTTAAAGAAATTGACTTCCTTTCCATAGCCCTTGCTTGTCAATAGCTCCTCCTTTATGGCTAGGACTTCATGCCAACCCCCCCCTTTCCATGCCAGGATTTTGTCCTGCTTGAACCTGTAGCAGTCTTGTTATTTTTTCTGTGAGTTCTATGTAGCTGTCCTGTTGTGTACAGGAAACACTGTTGACATAGTTGTCATCCACTTCCTCTGTCTTTTACAATCTTCCATGATGATCCCTGGGCCTCAGGAGGAGGGAGTGTGGGATACAGGTCCCGTTCACTGCTGAGAACTCCGTGGTCTCTTCAGTTCTGAGCAATGATCAGATGCAGATCTATGTATTAATGCCATCTACTGTGAACAACTAAAGGCTTCTCCGATGAGAGTTATCAGATGCACTATCTGTGGGTATGGTAAGTCATTAGAAGCTGGTGCAGTAGTATGTCCACTTAGAAGAATAAGAGTAGTTGGTTCTTTCCTAGGTCCTATGACCTGTCTAGCCACAGACTATTGGCCTTGATAACCTGTCAGGTACAGGTTTCATCCTGTGGAGCAGGCCTTAAATAATAAAAATGAAAAAGTGTTTGGTTATTCCCATGGTATTTGTGCTACTTTTACCCAGTAGGCATGTATTTCCAGACCCATTGTTATTAACTTCCCAGGGTTCCTAGCTGGGTGTGAGTGGTGGTCACATTTCTATTCTAATAGCATGCATAACAGCTTCCAGTGGTAAGAAAGCTAGCCAGTTAAGATGCAGCTTTCAAGTATTATTACCTTGCTTTCTCCACTCAGGCGCATTATTTCTTCATTCTACATTAAAATCTGGAGGCTAAGCAAGAGCAATGGCAATAATTGTTCTTTTGATACAGCTAATGCCTATAGAACACCAACACGAGACTCAGCGCCCACGTGGAGTTTATTGAGGGAAGGGAGAGAAAGGGGGGTAGCTGGTGGCCACCCGGAAGGAGGGAGAAGAGGAAGAGAGAGAGAGAGAGAGAAGGCCAGAGAGAAAGAGCAAGAGAGAGGGAGCGAGCTTAGCTTGCTTTAAAAGGGGGGGGGGGGTTTGTGCATGCGTAACTGAGTCCTCTGGCAGCCAGGTAAAGCTTGAACAGCCAGGTAAAGCCTGACATAGTGATGACATGACCATGAGTGTCCCACCCATCGTTAGGGGCAGGATCAGCAGATTTCCAATAATAATGACAGATATTTTAGAAGTCTATGGGACACAATGCTAGCAGTTCCAAATACAGGCAACCCAATCCTGTCACAAGCCTTTTTATGTGTTAGCCTCCAGTGTCTAATGGGCAATCTCACCACATTGTAGGTAACTACTATTAAACCCTTCATGTATGTATGAGTATATATTTTAGAAAGTTTCTGCTGTAATAAGTTAAAGAGGATGAGTGAATTTTAAAATGAGAGGAAGGAACATGTCTGACACCCTAGGGCCACACATCTTCTTAGTGGAAGGACAAGATGAACTACATCACTGTACGTGTTACTACAACAGTAGGATTTATGGTCTTAACCTCCGAAGAAAGCATGTGCAGGGCACAAATGAGCTGAAAAAAAAATGGTAATGCTGGCATGGCTATGCCTAAATACTAAATACTAGTATTTAATTTTCTTTGTTAAATAATAGGAAAAAAAATATCTTTTAAGGGAATACATTGTAAATAGCCAAGCTTTTGTGCCCGCCTTCTTAACCTAAAGAGCCCTCTTGACTTTTGTCAGAAATAATAGCATCATAATCAGGGACTCTCAAGCACAGGGGTATGATTATAAACAGCTTTCCACTGATTTACAGCATTCTCTACTCAGAATAGCTGTTTGTTTCTTAAAGTACTCTTCCATTCAATAGTCTGTGGGCTATTCCTATTGAAGACCTATAATGCACATTAATTTAAATAATTGAATAATGCTTAGTGATTAATAAAAATTTTAAAGCAAAAAGCTTTATCATTAGTAAGCTTTCAAAATCAACTTCTAAAGTCTGTCAGAAGTGCAGCATGTGGGGACCTGTGTTGAGTCAAGGAACCGGCTTCATCAAGGCCAAATATGTAAAGGATGAGGAATGTGGTCCTGGCTTGTCTCCAACTCCAATCTTCCATCTCCCACGCACTAACTATGTATGTGCTTAACTTCCAGTGTCTGAACCTCTCTTTGACTGAAATGGGGGCAATCACTCACACTAAAACAGTGAGGGTTTTTTTTTTTTCAGAATTAATTTGAGTGAACATCTGATGATGAATTGTCACCATGGACAAAGCTCGTGTAATACATTTTTTATAGGTAGATTTACTTCCATATAACTTGGCACTTCAATTTATACTATGAGGAATTAGATGTTCCTATTAACACATATTATTTTACATATTTATTCGATATATAGTGTTTTGTAAATATGCATTTATATTACATGCCTGTTAAATCAGGGTCATTTGCATTTCTTGTTCTTGACATATTTTCTATGCTTGATGCTTCCATCTTCTAGTCTTCTTAAAATATGTGATAGATTATTGCTCATTTATTTTGATCATTTAGTAGTCAGGTTATTGTAAAAAATACTTGTATAACTATAACTCTATTAACGTAATTTACTTACATAAGCACCAGTAACATTAAAGGTCTTTAGTGTGGGAGCCTGGAGGTTTGCATTTCTGTTTCTGATTGACGAAACCCTCTGCCCTTCTTTAGATTCTCATTAACACAATTCCTTAAAGGTTGCTGTAGTCTGGTTGCTGATGCTCTGCAAAGGCCTTTGGGGGTGAAGGCTTGGCTATACCGTTGTCCTGTTGGAAAGTGATGTGGCCTATGAAAGCAAAGGCCTAACTCCAAGTCCCCACTATGGAGGTGGATCTGGGAAAGACAGTGGGAAACCCCGGTATTGTGACACTATTGAAACATTTCCTCTTAGTAGAGAGGGGAAAGACGAGGAAGATGGATGAATCTCATGAAACTTACAAGGCTTAGGAAACACCTAATATCACAGGATTCCCAAGGCCCTGCCACAAGGTTATAAAAGTAGAAACACATACTAAAGGGGAGGAGTCTCTCATCATAGAGCTGACAGCTGAGAGCTCTCTGGGGATGCAGTTTTCATGAGTTGTCACCCATGCTCCTGTATTGCAACCTTTCACCACGCTTCCCCGAGAAATCCCAGGGGACATATTGTTTCACCAGATTAGGTTTGGGTGGGACCTCTTCTTTGGCCACCCCTGGCCGGGTGTCCCCGAGGCGATTAAGAAGGCAGAATGAGCAGGGCATGTGTAGTAAACCAATAAGCAGCAGGCACCATGTCTCTGCTTCATTTCTAATTCTGTGTTCCTGTCTTAGGTTCCAGCCCTGCCTTCCCTCAGTGATGGCTGACCTTTGTGCTAGAAGATGAAATAAACCCTTTAGCCCTGTTACTTTCAGTCATGGTGTTAGACATATGTTCTCACCAGAGTTTCTGTCAATGCTCTAATACTCATGTTTCATGAACATGGGAAAAAAATTGACATGAATTAAATAGTATTGTCTGTCTTCTTTTCTGTATGAGCTATTTTGTATTCACAATTCTCTTTCATTCTTTTCCTTTCAGAAGTGGTCTTGTCACTATGGCAGCACAGCCTGGCCTAAACCTCCTGAGACATGGGATCACAGGCATGTGCTGCTATGTCTAGCCCTTTCTTTCCTACAACATGCACAAATATACATGTCTCATGTTAAGTGTTATGCATAGAAATTCTAAGTTGTCTACACAATGACGGTGAAGAACGGGTTAGCGCTAGTATGATTTTTGGCTTGGATTTTGTCAATTTTGACATTTCAAAAGAAGGAACACAAAGAGTTTGAGAGGCAGAAGATCATGAAGTTTGCTGTGAGATTGTGCCTCCTAGTACTCTCAGAAGCTGCACCCATAAAGTGTCACATGGCATGGTTTGGAGGGAGAAAAAGGAAGGGGGAAATGGTGTAATTGGATTATACTCTCAAAACACATTTAAAATATTTAAATACATTTAAATAACATAAGAAGTACATTTCAGTACTTTTCTGGGAAAAGATCTGAGCCAGATCATTCACCATTAAAGTTATTTCTGCAATCCTAATGTGGGTGCCTCTGTGTGTGTGCACATGTGTACGAATGTGTGTCTATTTGTGCATGCATGTCTGTATGTGTGTATCTCTTACAGCTCCAAGAAATTTATGATATTTTTTTCTTTCTTATTTGTTAAGGATTTACTGTTTTCAAGTATTATCTAAGGTAATATTATCCATTTGTTTAGACTTATGTTTTTCTTATAGAGATTCTTGTCATTAAATGTCTCCTCCATCAAACATTCATTGCATAATGTCTGAGACCATATCAACTTACAAAATGTTAAAAATTTTCTGATTACGGTGATAATGAGAAGGCCATATCTTTGACTTTTTTTTCTTGCTATTCCAGACTCTCCCATCTTTCCAAGCTATATCTTGGATTTTCATAAGTTGTCACAAGAATACAGCCATTTTTTAAAAGGGGAAACAACAGTCTTAGGATAATGCTTTCTTATTACACATAGCTAATGGCTCCAGCATTAAGTTGTAGATTCAAGACTTCCTGGAACAAAGGTGAAGTTTATCTTCACTGGATTGATAGTTTAGCGTCATTTTTTTTTTTTTTATTTTATAGATCAGAACTGGTTTAGTAAAATTTTCTCACTTATATCAAAGGAAAATGTGAAACACATATCCACTGATTATTTAGAATGACCTTGGGGTTTTGAGGATTGAGCTCCCAGTGACATCTATTTCCAGTTATGTGTTTAAGCTTCATGAATGATGCATCGCTGAAGGGTTCTTTGCTAAATCATTTCCTTGCAAATACGGCTACTTAATTAGTTCACTTAATATTTGTCTTAGGCATCATTCTGAACCACCCACTTAACCATAAGTGCCATAGATCTGAGAGTTTAAATGTAAATATAATACTTCAGAGAATTCAAGATCTCCTCCATTCACTCTTTATATAAATGTAGTGGGAGAAATGCCTAACATTTTGTGTTGGTGTGTCAAACTCAGTGATTACGAAGTCACACATGAAGATTCTTACTAAAATTAGCCCATAATGAATCTTTGTTTAGGCATTACTTCTAGCCAATTGGTGTCACAAGACAGTTAGAACAATGGATATGCACAAGCACATTATTTCCTAGTGGCCTGCTAAGCCATGATCAAAACAGGCATCTGCCAGCCCGCATTACAGTTGACAGCAATCAAATGGGCTCCTACACACATCTGAATGCCCTGCCAAGCAGCTCAATTCTTGAGAGATTATGAGGGCAAAATGTGGCGCTAAAATAAGAATCAGAGGTTATAAACCCATATTTATAGAAGACTCTCAGTCAAAATATCTTAAGTGTGGGGCAAGAGAGATGACTGCTGGTTGAGATGATTCAGCTGCTCTGTCAAAGGGCCCAGTCTTGATTCCCAGCATCCACGCGGCAGCTCATAACTCTCTGTCACTGGGGGATCTGATGTCCCCTTCTGGAGTCTGCAGATGCTGCATGAATGTGATGTGCAGACAGTGTGGGCAAAACTCAAATACACATAACATAAAATGAAAAAAAACAAAATCATAAGTTGTAAGTGTTTAGCTTTCATGAACTATATGCTTTTCAAGTCTTAAAATTGGTGTTACATTTCAAGAAAGGATGAGTTCGCCTTCAATTTGGCCTTAAGAAGGAGTGCATTATTGCAACATCTGAGGAGAAAGAGAGCTGATCACCCTGTTGATTAGCTGTACCACAGATGGAAGGGACCAGCAACCTCCAGAGTCTGTTATACGTGGTTTCGTATTTGGATCTTTGAACTTGCAATAAGACGGTGTCAAAGGATATCAAGTAATTTCATTAACTAATCATGTTTTTTATTTGGAAAAAGGTTCTTAAGAAAACTGAATCACTATCTAGAATGGCACACATGTTCTGTTGCTTTTTATAATTGCAGTTTCCTTAACTGTAGTTGAGAATTTCCAGAGGTATACCAGGTTAGTAATCAAGCTCTCAAGAAATGTATTCTTATTTTCTAATACCGGATAGTATATTATTCATCAGCCATGAAAAGAAAACGTATTACTCCATCTGAAAACACTTCTTTTTATATTGTTTAGATAAATTGTACGTTAGCAACGAGCTGCAATTTCAAGAGTCATGATTTATCCATTTAATATAAACGAAAAAGATATAGCATATTTATTGTGGATTGTGAATACCTCCCAAGTGTTTCAATGTCCTTGGACCACACTATATGCCTAGGTAAAACTTCAAAACCCATTTTTGAATCAGTTTCATTTCATCACAGTAGGCTACTAATGGGAAATAAAAAAGGAAAAATATTTTCACACATGGTTGGCAAACCAAATCTGCTGAGGTTTTCTATAAGTCTAGCTTGCTGTTGTCTGCTATTTAATTAACCAGTGCACAAATAAAATGTCCTCAGTTTAATTTTCATTCCGTAGCTCAATACTGTAAACTATTCACAGCATAATTAAAAGTCCTGAATTCTCTCAGGAATGATATTACCAGTAAGCAACCAACCTATGAAATGGAGAAGCCTGACTGTTACCCTGCTAAATTGTGTGTGCTAATAAAGCCTCACAAGTGTTTTTTGCTTAATCTGACTGAGCCAAGGAAACCCCAGCTGGCATCCAAGTTACCTGCTTTTAAAACTCTCCAAGCATCCGAGCCCTGAGAAAGGGTCATTAAATTTAATATAGGAATTGCACTGTATTTCATTGAGTCTTTGCCTCCATGAGAGGACTTACCCACAGATAATACATACTTACAGTAACATCACAATATAGTTCAGTCCAATTTTTCGCTTAGAGAAGCAGCTAGGATTAAAAGAAATATAAGACAGATTTTCAAAGATAAAGGCATGAACAAAAATGCTCAATCTGTACATGATGGCTATAAAAAGTCTATTCCCTGCCTGTCTTGATGGCTGCTATTTAAGGAATGGGTGGTTTGAATATACAATTATAATAACTGGAGTTGTTTGTCTAGCCTTGTACTCAGATTGACTGGTGCATGGAGGATGCATTCGCCAAGCATTTAACCAGACACAGGGAACCTGAACGTACAAATAATGACAAATCCCTTCTTATTTGTACAGTTAATCTATATGCCCATTATATCCATCCTAAAAGTCAAATGTTTTCAGAAACCTAGCCCAGTCCTAGTGACTTTTATATTTTAAAGCAATGCACTAGAATGTTTTACAGTAGTAATCAAAACAAGGTCATAAAAATGATGCCCCTTCATCTCCGGGATCCCAGGACAGGGTCATTCATTGATGAATAGGAAGTAAGAAAGTCTGGAACTGTAACTTTATCTTTGGAATGGTTGGGCATTTCTTTTGTTGTCACATCCAACCTAATCTTGCATTTGAAAATTGTCACTTGAATACCCCAAATTCATTCAATTCTAGGGTGGACGATACCTGCAGAGTGATGGTGATAGGGACTGTGAAAGATGGAAGGATCAGAATTGTGCTGTGTTGCATAGAGGTGTTTTCAGAAAATGATAGAAGACAGTGATGCTGCATTTCAGTGCTGACTTATGTGCTATATATTCAAAGATTGCACATTACAGCACAAATAGGGTAGATATTTGGGTTTGCATAAAGGACCCTAATCATCAAGTCGCTGTAGAATTCCTTTGGAGCACTTTCTGGTAACTCCCCCAATGGTGATGATTTACACTTCTGGGTAAACATCCTCATATTTTTATTCTTATGCTGATCTGATTTCTACTTAGCTTAATGGCTTATACTCTGAAGCTAGGCTCCTTCCAAGAGGTAGGTGTGAGCCAATGTTTTCTGCTCCAGGATACATTCAGAGTGAGGCTCAATATATATATGTGTAGCGAGACTCGTTTTCAGTTGTCGATGTCCTGATTGTTTCAATATGGCACAACACTTACAGGAATTGGGTTATGGGAGAGTCCTTACTTCTTCTCTGGCCTATACTTTGCATGAAGTTGAGATTCCCTTGCAGAATTTTACTTTCCTGGGTCTACTTACTATTTATAAAAAAATACAATAGTATTGAATTTTATATCAGTACATTTTTTTTCTCACTAGTCAACATTATGACATTCATTGTGGAGTTGGCATAAGATTATACTTCATTCCTTTTTACTACTAAGAAGTACATGAGATTATGTTGACTGTGTAAGTCAACTGACGGAGAACGTCTAGGTGGGCTTGTAGACTTGCTGATATGAACAAGGCTGATATATGGAGAGATATGTTCATATACATGTGTAAATGCATGTATGGAGAGATATATTCATATACATGTGTAGGTGCATATATGGGAAGGTGTGTTCATAAGCATGCATGGTACATATATGGAGATGTGTGATCATATGCTTGCGTATGTGCATATGACTTTTTAATCGACCTCAGTACATGTCTAAAGTGGGATTGCTATATCTTGTGACACTATGGTGTGTTTGCTGCCAAATGCATTTCTGAAGTGGTTGCACAGCTCAGCCTAAGAGTGTGTGAGAGTCCTGCTTTTCTACTGGTACACTAGCAACTGCTGTGTTTTATTTCAGTCACCTTGTCCAGAGCATCCTTTCATGTGAAATGTGCCTTCTCTATTTTTTGATGAAATGTCTCTATAGATATATTTTCAAGAATAAAATGGCAATTGGCTTCTTGTCATAAATTCTAAACTGTCTTGAAATATTCCAGGGCAACAAGGTCCTTTATCAATAAAAGATAGGCAGTTTTGTAATTCTAGACTGTGGCTTATCTTCTAATTCCCTTTATGAGTTCCGTTTAAGAGAAAAATATTTTAACAATGACAGGGCGTTGTTTATCATATTATTTTTGAATGTTTAAAATACTTTAAAAAATATCCACCAATGTCACCCAGCTGCAGTGCCAACAAGCTACAATGCGGACCAGCCCAACCAGCTGTCCCCACTGTTACCAACCACTTTTTAATTAAATATGGTCAGACCTTTCCTGATGCTTTGACTCTTTGTTTTGACCTTTGCATTCATAAGTGAAAGTGGTGGCTGAGCTTGAGTCTCGTTGTGCTGTAGTTGTTTTCAGTTTACACCGGCTTCAAATGAGGACTGGTGTGACAGAGGTGGCTCACCTCAGTCCTATACCACACTCAATGCCTGGCAATTTCATTCCTTTTGTTCCTGTCTATAGTGTAGGTTTCCTATTCCTACTCCCCAATTGTAGGTTCTCTATTCCCATTCTCCAATTGTATTGCTACTTTTGCATGGTATCTGTCAGGCGGATGGTGAAGATCAGGAATGCATCTTCCTGGATGAGGAGCAACACGCTGACTCTCAGCTCCCAGATGTGGCACTGGCTTGGCTCTCTCTCTCTGGGTTCTCATTATTGCCCCTACTGCACTTGCTCTTTCTCCAGGAGAAACACGTTTCTCTGTAGACACTAAACTACATTTTCTCCTGAGCACTCTGGACAAAGGAAATCTCTTTGTCCAGAATAATTATTTTTCCTTTCTCTCATTTGGCACCTAATATAGTTGTTCCCAAAGTTCTCCAGTCTTCCCTGTGGGAACATGGAAGAATTTATGACCAGAAAAATAAATGCCTTTAAGTGGTTGCAAAACCAGTGAAATCTGTGATTCAAAATCCTTTGCAACTACATAGATTCTCACTATTCCTTTATGATGCATCACACACGCACGCACACACACGTGCACACACACACACATACTTTATTGTATATTCTTACTAGTGTGTGTCTAGAAGTAACTTTCATTCTATGTCTTCCTCCAACTGGGAAGCATTTATTCTCACAGACTTAGTTATTTTGCTTGCCTGAAAACTAATTAATCGGATAGAACCAAGGAAGTTTGTTATTTTGTAGTTCAGCATTTTCTGTGATATAGGCATGGAGCAAATGCTATTTCTGGCTTCCTTCTTCTACAAAATGAAGCTGGAAGAATACCAAGGCTTTTTTCTTTCTTCCTTATTATACTTAAACTCAGAGTTCATAATTCTATAGGATACTCTATGGAGTAGTTTATGAGCATAGTCAGTGATGTTGGCACATCCTTGTAAATCTTAAAATTAATTTGTTCATTAACACATGACAAACATCAATTATACTTAAGACAAAGACAACAGCACCTAAAATTTCAACCTAATATTTATTTATTAGGCAAGAACCAAATTAAAAACTTTCAAAGTATTTTCAATCTATTCACAACTTTCTGTTACTTTAGACCCAGAGACCAACCCCTTGCCATCAACTTGCTTGCTGAAAAAAAAAATCTGACATTTTTAAATTTGATGTGTTCAGGGTTTTGCTTTGTGCCCCACAGAGTACTAAGTAGGAATTCTCTGAGGTGTCCTGAGAAAAGTGATGCCAGGGATGTGTTAGCAATGGGTTCTCAGTGCTTCTGTGAGTACAAGATACATGAGCTCCAATAGGAATGCTCCCTGACCTCTTTTTGAGACTGGGGCTTCCCCTCCCCCAACACTAACCCTGCCCCCTGAAACCTGTGAAACCATGTTTAAAGAAAGTCTACACAATTGACTGACCTGAAGTTCCTGAGAGGGGAAAATATCCTTGAGGACTGGGATGTGTTTACACAGCCCCTACATCTCTACATCAGAGAAAGGCGAGCTTCTTCCGTCTGCCACAGATGGAAACGAGTAGAAAGTACTGTGCTACGGAGGAGTGCGCTTTGGACACTGGGTAGGGAAGGTCAAAGGCCAACAGAAGCAGTATTGGCAGGGAGCAAGCATTCTACTAGACCCCCAAGCAAGGGCAGCCTTTCCAATTCCTTGATTTCAGCCACAGGAAACTCATCTTACACTTCTAGGCTTCACCATCTGAAAGGGAGAATAAATTGCACCGTTGTGACAAAGAAGCTATAAGAAATAATACTCTACAAATTGTATGTAGTTGTCACATTGAGACCTGTTATAAGGTTACCGACTTTTAATGAGCAGAATTAAATTAACAGTTGTTAATAATCTAGGTGGAAAACGGTGACTTTGCTTAATGCAGTTTTAAGTTTTGTGGCTGTGTTAAATGGATTCTAACTGGACACAGGAGAATCCATTGGGAATTTTGCACAAAGTTGTATGTCTCAAGATGTGCGCTTTGATGTCTGCTGAGACCTCATTCCCCTTAGTGTGGTCCAGACTCTACGCTTCACCGAGATGCGGTTTCCCCAACAGCAGAGTTCGCGCTCCCTCCGTGCTTTCATCCTTCATGTTATTGCTTGATGAAACTGACATTTATTTCTGCCGGAATTACTCATCTTCATTAGCTACTACACATATCACAATCCTGACTTTTTTTTTTTCTTTCTGTCACTATATACTTAGTGCCAATGGAAATATCATATCTTCTCTTACTTATCCAAAACTTTGGTCTTTCCCTGTCAGGTTGAATGTCTGTATCATTCCCTGGGGGCATAACATAATGCCATGTCTTCAATTATTAGTTTTATACTCACAAAAATCACCGCTCAAGTCTTACATTTTTCTTTCTGATTTTGTGCCCTGAGGTGCCATAATGGTCTTGATTCTTCACTTTTCCTGAGTCAGACAACAGAAGACAAGCTTTCTGCTTTCAATTCCGTGTCTGCTTAAATAAAACACCCCGACAACCTACATATTTATAAATGGGAATGCTCACCTTTATCCATTCAGTATGACACAATATACTGAAATAATTAATATTGTACCTAGATGAAACATTAAAATATATCAGAGTAATTTATAAAATTCTAACATATCCGTTTTCCAACTTCCAATGGATGCAATAGATTAAAAATGATAAGATTCATGCTAGACTCACTGTGAATGATGTTTAGGACTTCTAGTAGATTCAGTCCGTAGAATCTACTTCATCACTATAGATTACTAAATTGGAAATGTAGATTCGTGGAATAGCTCATGGCTGGAAATGTTTTGTGGTCAGCCTGGAAAATAAGTCAGAAAGGTTGGACCATACAATTGATGGGTCTGGCACATAACACTGGGAGATAAGTCACGGCAGGAGGCAAAACAGATACACCTTGTGTGGGACACAGTACACACCGTTAATCCTGTGCAGTTGTGTTTCCTTGCTCTTGCACAGGAATTTGAAATAAACTATTGTCCATGATGTCGTAAACGCACAGAACTGAGCCTTGGCTGCTTTTACTTCTCCATTCTGTGTGACCTTTCCATTTTTAAATGCAAGCATTCATGTGAGAGAAAGTCTTTGATGCCAGCTGACAGACTGACAGCAAAAATGTATTTACAAATGCAGATTTATAATACACTGAGCATTAATGTATACAGACTAATTTGGGACTGACAAATATCAAACATGAACTCTTCCAACTGAAATGTAACACTATTAGTTGCATGAATAGCTACTAATGTAGGCATATGTTTCTTCAATACACAAACATGTATCAGTGCAACTGAGTTATTTTGTTTTCAGTTATTTTATTATTATAAAAATTATATTTCATAAAATATAGTTTCATCATATTCTTTCCCTTTCCTCAACTCTCCTCAAGTCCTCCCTAATTCCCTATACACTGACATGTTCTCTCTCTCTCAAAAAAAAAACCAAATTATAAAAGTCAAAACAAACTAGCAGACGGAAAATTAATAAAATGAAAACAGCCCCCCCAACAAAAACAAAAATTATTCACATAAATACCTTAAAATGAAAAAAATGCAGGTTAGCAAAGTTAAATGTTTTACAGCAATAGATTAATAAGTTCATGAGTTAACTTAGTGAATTAAATCCATGAATTTATTTAAGTAGTAAACTAAATTAAAAAAAAATGGAGTCTTTCAAATTTTCAAATTTAGGGTTTTTTTTTTCATTAATTACCATTGCATTATATCTTAGTTATTTTTCTATTGTGGTAAAAATACACCACGAACAAGCATTCAATTGGAGACTTGCTTAAAGTTTGGGAGGGTGAGCTCATGATCACCCTGGTGAGATATGGCAGTTGTCAGGCATGGAGCTGGAACAATAGCTAATTGCTTACATCTGATCCATAGCAGCAAGCAGATAGGGCAAGAATGGATCTGACATGGTTTTTGTGAAACCTCAAAGCCTACCTCCAGCAACACACTTCCTCCAACAAAGCCATATCTCCTAATCCTTCCCTAAACAGTCCCATCACCTAAGAACCAAACGTTCAAATATATGATCCTATGGGAGTCACTCATTCAAACTACATGCATGTAAATATTCCTTAATATATAAGTTAGACATATTCCGCTGGATATTGTTACTTTTATTTATGTTTTGGGGTTAAGAAACAAAACAACGACAAACACATGGAGTCCATTCTGTGTTGAGCAGCTATTCATGGTCACAGGGCTCATTCTGGGATATGACACCAGGGAACTTGGATTTTCCCCTGATCAGTAGGTATCAAATGGAAATAACTTCTTGGTTAGGTGCAGAGAAGTGAAAAGTTTTAAACACTTGAGTTTCATTTCCCTCCCGTTGTGTGGATGCATTTTTTTTTTTGTCGGCTCTGTTATTTTATATATATATATATATATATATATATATATATATATATATATATATAGTCTCTTTTTATTTTATTTGTCTCTTTTTATTTTAGAGCAGCACAATGTAATCCAAGCTGGACTGTAATTCATAGCAATTCTCCTGTTCCAGCCTCCTGAGTGTTAAGATTACAAGCATGAACTATCATGGCTGTCTTTTACTGTTTTCTACACAGGAAAAGTTTTAAGTATATTTCACATCATATAATCCCTTCACCATTTCTTACCTTAAAATGGTAAACATTTATATACAGCCTAATGGTTAGTTTGTGAGTTATTTCTTTCTTTTTTTTTTCATGACTGTAACTCCTATGACTTTATTCATTATTTTTATTTATTTATTTTACATGTTGATGCCAGTTCCTTCTCCCTCCCTCCCTCTTACCCTCCTGCCCCCTCACATGCACCCTGACCACCTTCCCCTCCCACCCCTCCACCCCAATTCCACATGTAGGGCAATGCCATCCAGGTGGGGTCTTAGATCTGTCAAGTCATTTGAAGTAGGGACTAGGACTCCTCTCCTGTCTCTAGGTTAAGGCAGTATCCCTCCCTCCATGGGGGATGTGTCCGCAAGGTTCTTTTGTGCACCAGGAATACATCCTGGTTCCACTGTCTGAGGTCCCTTAGACTGCTCAGTCCTTTTAGCTGAGACCCATATTCAGGGGGCCTGAGTCAGTCCCATGCTGGATTCCCAGCTATCAGTCTGGGGGCCTGTTAGCTCCTCTTTGTTCAGGTTAGCTGTCTCTATGTGTTTCTGTGACCTGGTCTTGTCCTCTCCCTCTGCATCTGGATTCTAGTTCGACTCAGTGTTTAGGTATGGGTGTTTGCTTCTGTTTCCAACAGGTACTAGGTGAGGGCTCCATGATGGTGGATAAGTTAGTTGTTGATCTCACTATCCAGGAAGGGCATTTATGGTAGCCTTTCCAGGGTTGCTCAAATTGTTAATTGGCCGCAGTCTTGTAGGTCACTAGACCTTTCTTTAGGTTCAGTTTTCTCTTCAAACCAATAATGGCTCCTTTTTTATGTTCTCTCTCTCTCTCTCTCTCTCTCTCTCTCTCTCTCTCTCTCTCTCTCTCTCTCTCTCTCTCCTGTCTTCTATTCCTACCCTGACTCAATCTTCCTAGTCGCACGTGCTTTATTTATGTATGAGAAAGACTATCAACCTTTACTAGACAAACATGCTGCTCCAAATTTAAAAAGAAAATCTTTTACTTTTTCTCCTAAAAAACTCATTATTTTTTCTGGATTGAACAACAATAAAGACAGCAAAAGTACATTGCATTTTCAAGATGTCATTGACCTATATGACATATGAAACATCGACTCCATTTTGATGCAAATGGTAACATCAAACAAAGGTAATTTGGAAGTGTTTGTTCATAGAAAGCTTTTCCTAACAGCTGAATGAGTTTTTGCTGACATGTAATAACCACACACAAAGACAAATAAATATACATCAGGAAACTTACATAATAAGGCTTATATCAGAACAACATGTGCCAGTAACACATTTCACTATTTTAAGCAATACAATTTTTTAAACATTCTGGAGGTATATATACCAAAATCTAATACTTAACTCCTCAGAATGAGACAATGATTTATGTTTTTCTTCTTCTTTTCTTTAACCCTTTCTCCTACCCTTCTTGCCTGTGCTATTTGTACAAGTGGGTCACGGATATCTTGTATACATTTTAAAAATAAATATCGGTGGCACTGAATAAGGTAAACTCTGCTTTTGGAATTTCAAAGACCGTTTTAAACACCCTTAACTATTCTAAAGGAACTCAGACTTGCCCTTTGTGAAATTCCCCAACATTGGCTCAGTACATAAACTCCGGGTTTCTACAGCTTCCCCGAATCAATGTGATTTCTGTCTTTGCTGAGTTCAAACAATGAGATGAAGAAGGAATACATTCAGAGAAATGTCCCAGATACGCCTCTGAGAGCAGCTGTAACACTCACTCGTCATCAACATTCAGTAAATCAGCCCAAGTCTGGTAGCATCTGTGGGAGGGATTCTGTTCTATGAAATTAGGTCACTGAAATTTCAAGTTGAACCTGATTATTGTAGCCAGTGTGGCACAGTAGTAGTTCAAATTCATGTAAATGGGTAGGCGGGGCTCAGCCTTGGCCTAATTGTGTTTTCAATGTGCTCACAGATGCAGTAAATCTTATCACAATCTCCAGTGCCCATTGAGGGTTATTAGCTGGGAAGAACTTCCCTTTCTGGAGAGAACCTGAAAAGGCAGAACATCATAAAATAACGACCGAAACACAAAAGAGCACGGGATGGATAGCAATGGCTCCTCTCACTTGTGAACTCAATGGGGCAGCATGTTCAGCCCTCCTTGACTGGTCTCTCTGACGCAATACACATTAGCATATTGGTGGGTGTAAAGGAAGGTCAAAGGACAAAATCATATGCTTATGACTTCTAAACTGTGAGCGGTTCCTCCAGCTTTGAAATGCATCGGTGGTCTAAACTGAACACGCAGAGCTATTTAGGTATGAGCTTCGTTGCATGAGAAAGTTGAAATTTAGAAAAGGGGATGATGCAAGATATGCAGGGCCTGGGTGCTCGCTGCTGGAAGGGAACAAAGATGCCTTGGGGGCTGCAAGTAGAGAAATGGAGGAGTAGATGGGAATTTAGCAGGGTGCCTGAACATAGGGGTTTTTTTGAAACATTTATGGCCTAATTCTTTCACCATAGTCAAAATAAGCAAAATAAAATAATGAAACTCCAGAAATCTAACACTCTATTTGCCGGTAGAGTTGAAATGTAAGTTTGTTCATATTGACAAAATGCTGCCAAAATAAATATCTACCAAATATAGCTCATAGATTCTTTAAAGAAAAGAATTAGTATTTTTTTCAAATAGGCATCATAAATATGCAGAGAGTTTATTATTTTTGTAGTCACAAAGTCATAATCCTAAGAAGAATTGTGTAAATATGAATAATGGAGAAGCAATGATGTTTACATGCAAGCTGTGGAGAAACAATGTATATTCTTAGGTTTGCCTGCTAATGTATTATACATCACTTCTGATCATTATATTATAAAACAAAGTTCTAAATAGACTTGAAGACAAGCCATGTATGCTGACACCCCACATACTTAAAAATCTGTCTTTATGCCTAGACACCTGCATGGAAGAGCTCCACAAAATTGTGCTCTCCGTTCAACATTTATTTAGTTTCTGTAAGTTCCAGAATTTCTTGCATATGGTATTTTATTTTCCATGTGGCAAACTGAAAGGGTTCTGAATGTGGTAAATTAGTAGACATTTGTGAGTTCGAAGGTTCTATCAACACTTTAATCACAATGTATGTAGTGCTTTGGAACCATGGCCACACTTCCTAGTCTTTATGGTTCCTCATCAGCTACCTGGACAAGACTGGTGGGCTGTCTCCTGCTTGCTGACTTGGGCAATAGTCCTGTCAGTGGCTGCCTCCACGTTCACAGTTGAAACTGCAGATAATGGGCCTGTTACCACGCCACAGAAAAGCTTGGCTCCTAGCCGAGCCTGCCTTGATTTGATATATCCAGTGAAAGAGACTGTCGTTTCTTAGAGATGATTTCACATCCACAGCCACTGAAGCACTGATCAAAGGTAGTATGGGCAGTGAAGTAGCCTTAAGTGTTGACAGATAAGATAGTGTGACACAGACACTCGTATACATGGGGGGGGGAAGGGAGAGAGACAGAGAGACAGAGAGACAGAGAGACAGAGAGAGACAGAAAGACACACACACAGAGACAGAGACAGAGAGAGACTGTGAACACTTCAGCTGAAGAAGAGACCTTTGGCATTTATGATGACATGGATGTACCTTGCGGTCATTGCAGTACATGGAAGGAGCCAGTCTCAGCAGCGCGGACATTCTAGCACTCACACCACTGTCCACTTCTTAGCTTCATTTGTAACAGATGAGAGTCATCTGAGAGGAAAGTCTCCACTGAGGAACTGCCTAGACCAGATTGACCTGTGAGCATGTTTGTGGTGAATTGTGTTGATCTGTAATTAATTTAGGAAGGGTCAGCCCACTGTGGATGTTAGCAGCCTTAGTTCTAGCCCACTGTGAGTGTTACCATCCTTAGGTCCAGTCCACTGTGTATGTTAGCATCCTTAGGTCCAGCCAACTGTGGATGTTAACATCCTTAGTTCCAGCCTACTGTGGGTATTAGCATCCTTAGGACCAGCCAACTATGAGTGTTAGCATCCTTAGGTCCAGCCAACTGTGGGTGTTAACATCCTTAGTTCCAGCCTACTGTGGGTATTAGCATCCTTAGGACCAGCCAACTATGAGTGTTAGCATCCTTAGGTCCAGCCTACTGTGGGTGTTAGCATCCTTAGGTCAAGCCTACTGTGGCATTAGCATCTGTAGGTACAGCCCACTGTGAATGTCAGCATCCTTAGGGCCCACCCACTGTGAGTGTTAGTACCCTTAGACAGGTGACAGTGCTGTTTAAGAAAGCTAAGCCTGAGTCAGTGAACAAGCCAGTAAGCAGCATTCCTCTGTGGTTTCTGCCTTAGGTTCCTGTCTCATTTCCTGCCATGAATTCTCATCAGTGACTGACTGGAAACAATAAGTATAAGCTGAAATAAACTTTATCCCCCTAAAAGGCTTTTAGTGACAATGTGAAAGTATAACATTCAGTTAGATATGAGAGACAAAATAATTGAACTTCCAGCCAGCAAAATGACTGAGCAGGTAAAGGTGCTAGCAGGCAAGCCAGTACTTAGTTCCATCCCCAGGCTTACATGGAGGTCATGTTGTTCTCTGATCGCCATATATGGGCCATGCCACATCCCTTCCCCAACACACAGAGAGAGTCAGGCTTATACACGCATGCACACATGCATAGATACAATGCAATATTTAGGAGTTGTGCTCATGATAGCAATGAGGAGAGAAGTACAGATAATGGGAACTGGTGAAAATGAAGAATTATAATTAAAAGTTTACAAAAGATGGATTATGCAGGATGAACATGACTGGAGCCCTCCTGTAGAGCAGGGCGATTAGAATTAATAGTACTATGTTGTGCACTTGATATTTGCTAAATGATGGAACATACGTGTGTTCTTGGCATAAATATATTGTAACTGTGTGTTGTAATGGATAGGATAATGATCCTGATTATGCTAATCACTTTATAATGAATGAGTATTAAAATACCTTTATAACGAATGTGTATACTAATACCTTAATTAGCTGTAATATTTATCAAACTTCTATTATTCTATTTTAATATAGGATATTAGATTATATTATAAAAGGATATTCTATTCTATTATATTTATATATATAATTCTTCTATTATAAAAAGGATAACTAATATGCATTGAGCCCCTCTCACAATATAACAATCAAAGTCTCCTCACACAAGAAAGTGTATCACAAATGCCTTCATTCTTCTTTCTACAAGTTTCCTAATTTATGTGAAATGTAGACTATTACTTTGTTCACAGAGACCAATTTAATACTTAATATGTACACTTAATGGTTTCTTATTTGAAATGATTTTTAGACAGGGGAATATTTGCAAAATCAGTCTAGGGTATTAATTCATCTACTTGACTTATTTCAATGTAAGCATTTTAGTTTATCATAACTGCAAATGTAATCTTGTTGCATTTTATTAGTTAAACTACAAACCTTAGCAAATTGTCATTCATTTCCCACTCACACCCTGTTCCTGAACCCAATCTGGGAATACATTTGCCTTCTATTTCTCTTTAGTTCCTCCCATCTGTCCCATTATCTCCATTTTCCCAGTCTTGAAGGACAGAGACCTTCTTGAGAAACATTGGTCAGTCATTTCCTTTATTTTGGATTTGTGCTATTTTCTCATGCTTAGAAGGAGGCTGTATGTCTACGCAAAAAGCAACTCTGACCAATAGGCACAGAATTAAAGAGACAAGCGGGAGTTTTTCCTACGTGTCTGCCTTTCTTACATTGAGTATAGTTTGCAATCTTTTTCTGCAACCTGCTTTTCAAAATTAACAGTTTCATTCTTTGTCGGGTCTGCCATAACCAAATGCCACAAACTGGTGGCCTCAAAAAGCTGAAAAAAGCCCTTTCTCAGTGTCCCGACTGCAGCTGTCTCAAGGCAGAGGGCTGTATATTTCTTCTGGGCCGCCTTCTGTCCTTGTCTTGGAAAAACACGTTTTCACCCTGCCTTCCCTGCCAAGCATCTATGTCTACAGCTCCTCTTCTTGTAAAGGTTATTTTAATGATTTTACGTATTTCTGTTGTATGCTTATGGGTGTTTTGCCTGCATGGATGTGTGTGTACCACATGCATGCTGTGCCTGCTGCAGGGCAGAGAGGCATTGAATCCCCAGGATCTGGAGCTACAGATGATTGGAACTGCCCTGTGGGTGCTAGGAATTAAACCACCGACCTCTGCAGAGCAGTCAGTGCTCATAACATTTGAGCCATCTTTCTACCACCTAGCTCTCTTTTGGATAAGAGCTGGAATCTTATTGCATTAGCTCCACCCCCATTACAACTTGATTTTAGCTGAATGCTTTTTGTTATTTGAAACAAGCTTGTTTTACATGTCAATCCCAGTCCCTGCACCCTCCTTTCCTCCCCTGTCCCCTGTCTCCTCAACCCCAATCCTATCCCCTTTCTGCTCCCCAAGGAGGGTGAGGCCTTCCATGGGTGATCTTCAAAGTCTGTCATATCATTTGGAGTAGGGCCTAGGCCTTCCCCCATGTGTCTAGGCTGAGGGAGTGTCCCTCTATGTGGAATGGGCTCCCAAAGTCTATTTGTATACTAGGGATTAATACTGATGCACTGCCTGAGTCCCCATAGACTGCCCAGTCCTTCTAACATCCATGTTCAGGAGGTCTGAGTCCGTAGCAAGACACATATGTGTGTGAATATCATACACAGAGACTCGTAAAAATCCATTTTACATTACCTTTTTAAAATTTGTTATGCTGAGTTTTTAACCATGGGCGTTTTACTGCCACATACACAGAAAAATTTGTCATATCATGTTTAAGTTTTGGGTAGAAAAAACCTTTTCTCACCCCACTGTTAAAGAATTATCTCATTTTTGTCTGGTATTGTCATTTTTTAACCTTTAAATACCTAATTTAGGGTTATTATTATATAACATGTGAAATTAGGGACCTAATTGTATCTATTTCTATATAGTTGCCTACCACAAATCAAAATATTTAGCTTTGCCCCAATGACTTGAAACACCACTGGTATCAGAAATTAATCTCTTTATCTTTTAGCATATTTCTCTTTTTTTTTTTTTTTTTTTTTTGGTGAACTTACTGTTTCACTTGTTAATTAACATACCATTGAACTACATGTTGTCTTTATTATAGTGATTTTATATGTTCCTCTATAACTATAGGGATTAGTTTCCTCAGAGTTTATATCCTTTACAAAAAAACATTTAGCATTATTTGCTTATATCAGTGTGTCCAATTCTATGTGTTAAGGCTTTTTAGTGATAATTCTGTACAAAATAGAAGAATTCTCTTCCCTTGGGTTACATGTTCTTTGGGCCTTCAGTTTTAAAAAGTCAATATATTACTGATTCTTTGAGAAATCCCTGTAATTGTAATTTGATTATATATTTCCTTCCTCCAACCAGCTTTGGCCATCATCTGCCTCTCTTTGACATACCATCATTGTAGGGATTACATTTGTCAGGAGCATTTCCTTAAATTCTGACATGACAGGATGTTTCAGTTTCATCTTGCATAGGGGCTGCTGTTCTCTCGAGATTCTTTGCTGTCTGGGTAATGGAAAGCAGGATCTAGATACTGCATTAACTCATGGATGTAAGATGTCAATCTTTCTGGACACTGTGTGTCTATATGAAGCTACACAGGAGTTAGTAGACCTTCAGTTTTCATCATGGATAGATAGTCATGTGATTTTCTTCTGCTTTTTGGTAAACAGACTTTTACTGTGAGATACTGTGCTCACTGGGAAGGTATGGGGTATGTTTAGTTTTCATGTACTGGGACCTAGCAGTTACCAGAGTCTTCCTATGCTCTGTTTTTGTTTGTTTTGTTTTGTTTTTGTTTGTTTGTTTCATAACTCTTGACTGGTTTTTGCATTCTTTTGATAGGAAGGAGAGAGAGAGGTAGTTAGACAGAAGATAGATTAGGGATAGATAGATAGATAGATAGACAGACAGACAGGTGATAGGTAGGTAGGTAAATGGATGGTATATAGATTGTTCTGTAGATAGATTAATGTAAGATAGAATCTTTCAGGTACCATATCTATATTCCAATGCTCTTGGGCTAGACATTTTCTTGGTGTTGTCATTAGAGCCACAAGAAGACTTTTCACAGATTATCACCACTCGATGTAGTTTACTTAACTTAAAATCTACAGATATACAAGGATCCTTACAAAGCATGGCCTAGAGAAGTTTCTGCCTTCTTGCTTATCTTTCCACTTTCCAATAATTCACTAGAATTACTATGGAAAGCATTTCCATCCATTTACAGGACCATCAGCTTCAGGTAGAAGTGTATCATGGCCATGCCCTTGGGGTGTGTTTGTCTCTTGATTTAGTTTTGAACCTCTGTTTGGTTGTCCCATGTCATTTCCACCTGACACATCAAAACATAGTAATTTCTCAGTTACCAGTATGTCTTAAAACTCTTTAAATTGATTTTATTAGCACACAAAGTGATGGGACTCATTATGACATTTTTATGCAAGGTATATTTCGCTCATTGTCCCTCACTCATATTCAGTACCCACAGTGCTTTGTGTCTCTCATTCAATACCACTTCTTTATCTCTTTAATTTAGATGCATCACCTCTCCTCTTGCGTGCATTACTCTCTACAATCTTCGTAGCATTGGGCTATTTTCCTCAGAATAGATTATCAATACCCAACTCTATTGTGTGAGTTCTTGATAGTGAAATGTATGTTTGACTAATAAACATAACAGCTCTAGGGTGAAATGTACTTATTTGTGTTACTTAGTGGGTTGATTATCACCCCTAGGACCTTGAACTGGCAGCTTAAGGTTTCAGTAATGCTTGCAATGATTGCCTCATCCCAGCACTGTAGGAAGGCCTTCCATTTGAACATTTTTTCCTCTGTCTTGGCTGCCCACACCTTTTGGTCCTTGGTGAGATGAATCTGGTTGTGTTTCACATTATCTTCATTATATTTTTCCATCATCATAAAATTGGATTCAGTCTCAAAGGGCAGCAGCATTCTCCCTTTCTTTAGACTATTCATATATTATTTTTTTTCTGGCACATAAGACAAGTTTAATAGACTAATTAAAATATTTTGGAATAGGAGGAAAAGCCGCTTTAAGGAAGAAAAACTAATTTAGATGCATAATACCTGTGCTTTAGCTCAAGACCATTTCACCTTACCTCACAGCACAGATTCTCCCATGGGTAGATATGTGCTGAATACCCATGAAGACAGTCACCATTTTGCTTTTAATTTACTATGGTTTTTTCTTCATCTTCTCTTGAGATCTCTCTTGAGAATGGCTATTAGTTTCAGCCTGCCTTGACTGGAAGTAAATGTGTGTGTGTATTTGTGTGTGTGTGTGTGTGTGTGTGTGTGTGTTTGTTAATGTGAATAAATAACAAACTCAAAAAATGTGAAACAGAAAGATTATTATTCATGTCAGGGGAACTGATAGGAGGTGGTAGTGTCTGAAGTCAATGTGGAGTTCAGCTAGCAAGCAGGAAATGAGAAAAAGAAAAAGGGCACACACAGGACTAAGCCTGTACACAGGTCCTTGGATGTTAAGCTTAAGGTTCTCCATGGGGATTGAGTATCAGCATTTTCTTGAAAGTGGCCATCCAAGGGAACCCAACTTTCACAGTGCTGATGTAGATCAGGAGACTCTGTGAGGGTTAGCACCTTCAGAAGTAATGGAATGAGGAACAAAGGACTCGGCAGATGGCTCACCGAGCAAGTGTGAGGACTGGTACTTGGGCCCCTATGTAAGTAACAGGGTATGGCTGTGCATCCCTGAAAGATCAGTGTGCTGGGGATGAAGGTAGAAGGATCACTAGGATTTGCTGGCCACCAGCCTGACTCCACTTTCCATGAGATATGTTATCACAAAGAAATACAGGAAGCAATGTCAGTCCCTCAATGGCATCTTTTGGTTCTTCATATGGGTACCAGCACACACACACATGCACACAAACATACTCATGCAAACACATGCACACACACACACACACGAGAACACCTACATATACATGCATTCACATTTGCATGGACACACACACACACACACACACACACAGAGAGAGAGAGAGAGACGGGAAAGACATGGCTATACTGGAATCTATGCTAGCAGGAGGGATGTTCAAGTTGATTCTTATGTGCAGAAAACAGTGGTATTTGAAGAAACTTATGCAATGGCTGAGGGTAGAGCCCTTGGCAACAGTTATAGTCCAGGAGCTTAAAACAGTTACGCCACTTTACACTTTCTACTTCATTTCCTGTATCAAACAATAAATAGGGATGCAACTAGTTTAATTATAGTTGATTTCCACAGTAGTACTACAAGTGTATTTATATGGCTACTGCTATTTATTAAGTATCCATTTGTATTTGCCTAAAGATATATTACTTGAAATATATATAATATATATATATATATATATACATATATATGTATATATATCCCACAAAAAATGAAATAAAATATAAGTGAAAACACAAAAGAGGATGACAGAAAGAAAAAAAATATCTGGTTATGGAAGATGCAGTGTGACACAGTTATCCATCATCTATTTATATCATCTATCATCTATTTATCTATATCTAAGTAGTTCTCATGCTTTGGTTCGAGGTTTATAATTAGCAGTACATTTCCACAGGAATCTTAATCAAGAGTGTTTCTGCTTTCACTCAGTGTACTTTAAGGTCGATTTTTTTTTTTTTATACAGACTGCTTTTCTGCCTTTGTGTATGTATGTCTAAGACATGTTGAAACGTTTCTCTTGATATAAAAGAGTAAAAACAATGAATACAATGACAATATATATCAGTATCACATTCCTATTTTCTTCAGTTATATCTTATACATGCTATTAATTTTTGTGAGGAAATAAAACTCTGACTTTCCTTCGAATATTAAATATTGTAAAGAATGTAGTCTCATTTGTTGCATTTTCTCTTTATATTACAGTTATATTAGCCAGTTTTATGTCAACTTGACATGAGCTAGAGTTATAAGAGAGTAACCCCATTGATGAAGTATTTACCAAAATAAGATGAGGCCGTATGCAAGCCTGTAGAGCATTTTCTTAATTAGTAATCACTAATTAAGTGATTAATGAGGAAGGCCCCAGCCCATTGTGGGTGGTGCCATCCATGGGCTGGGAGTTCTGGGTTCTATAAGCAGACAGGCTGGACAAACCACAAGGAGCAAGCCAGTAATCAGAACTCCTCCATGGCCTCTGCATCACCTCCTGCCTCCAGGTTCCTGCTCTGTTTGAGTTCCTGTCCTGGCTTCTTTTGATGATGAACAGTGCAGTGAAAGTATTTGCCAAACTAAATCTTTCCTCCCCAACTTTCTTTGGTCATGGTGTGTCATCTCAGCAGCAGAAACCCTAACCATGATGACAGTTATCTGTTAATCTTCAATGAGAAACCTATAATGTCCACTCACGGTGAAGATTTATGCTATAGAAAATAATCCATGTCTCTGATCATTCACACCATATGTGGTCTTTCAAATTCCCAGCGGGAAACCAAGGAGGAAACAGCATAGGCAGGTTTCCTGTTTGAGATGCATTAAGGAAACTGAGTTAATCTGTGAATTTCCTGAGATAAACTGAGAGCAAGTACTGACCACTGTTTAGCGGTGATCATAATGATCAGGCCTGATGACTAAGTACAGCGAAGGAGCTAAGCCTCAAAGCCCACATAGCCAGTCAGGGAGGGGGTGTACCTATCACTATGTAATTCAGCATATGTTTTCATAAATTAAAAATTCAATTAGCTTTCTCTCTTTGTGCTATTGATTTTCCCAATGTGGCTGATGCATCCATAATTTTCCTTTTCAAGTAAATCTGGCAATATTTTAACACTGGTTTAGAAAATTTTCTTCTGCAGACTTTATTGGCATGCACAGTATTGGTTAGAATCTAATCTCATATTATTATTTGCTTGGAAAAATAAACACGATAATCTAATAGAGGGTTCTGGTTTCACATTGGTTGATAGTCATTACTCTAACGAGATCCAGCCAAATACAGCCTGAGTATATTATCTAGTGTAAAGTTCATTTTATTTATGAAAAATTCAAAATATAATTACTTCTACAGAATTTTTTGTTATACAAAAGTCTTGGCTGTGTTATTCTTTAGCTTTCTACATATCATTTAAAAAGTTGGAATATGGTATTTACTGTTAATTCTTCCCTTACCTAAAATACTTTCAAATTGACCTTGCTACATTTGGTGTGATTTTATGGAATTATAGAGATTTCCAAAGTTGTTCATCTCTTTAATGCTAAAACTTTATATAGACAAAATATATGCGATTAATACAGAATGTGAGGGGGGATACAGAGACAGAAATGAAACAAGGCCACCCATTACCCTACCTCACAGGACACTTTCAGCAATAATGCTAAGATTTAAATGAATTAAAGTCTACTTGGATTTAGACCCATAGATGTAGTATCAAAGGAATTCCACTTTATAATCTCGAAAACAAATTTGCCAAACATTGTTTCCAATTGCCTTAACAGCAGTGCAGACTCATTGGGTTTTCATAAGGCACCTGTGTAGGTATGGTTTAGGTTTTAGCTTTAAAAAATAATTTAATGTTATGTCTACACATGTAAAATATTGATTTACCTGCCTCATTTTCAGTGAGCTAATCTATAGGTAATTGTAGGATAGACAGCAATCCAATCATAAAAGAGAAGAGAAAGAGGTAACTATGGGTCTTGTCCTTTCCTTGAAAAGCCGTTGTTAATGCTTTAGTTTTAACATTTCTCTCTGCTGTCCATGAGACAATGAATTGTATGTTTTATTTTACTTTTATATTTATTTATTTATTTATTTGCTTTGGTTTTTCAAGACAGGGTTCCTCTATGAAGTCCAAGCTTTCCTGGATTCCCTTTGTAGACCAGGCTGGCCTTGAACTTATAGAGATCCACTTGCTTCTGCTTCCTGAGTACTGGGATTAAAGGTGTTCACCACCATCACCTGCTCGATTTCATACTTTAAATAAAAGTGTTACTATGTGATGTGGTGTGTGTGTGTGTGTGTGTGTGTGTGTGTGTGTGTGTGTGTGTACAATGAAAAACAACAAATATCAGGCCACAAACTTGATAATGTAAGCAGCTGGTGGCAAGGGTTGGAGGGAGGAAAGTGAAGGAGGTAAATGATAAAATTATAGTTTACTAGTTTAAAACTAAGGAAAAGTACTGCATGGTACAAATAAGTATACATTTTAGGTGAATCCACTAGAGCCCATTTCACAAATGGGTATCAAGGATTTAGTAGAAAATACTCATGAATACACAATGAGGGAGATAGACACCATTGTCTTCCATTCTGCCTGGGGGTAAAAGGAACCATGGAGAGAGAGAGAAAGAGGGAAAGAGAGAGAGAGACAGAGACAGAGAGACAGAGACAGAGAGAGATGTGGGGAGAAAGGGAGGAACAGGGAGGGAGGGGAGGAGGGAGCAACTGCCCCTCCTTTCCTTTAAAGGGGTCCTGTCAGTAGACAAGAAGCTCTGCCTCTACAGAGTCAGATAGATCAGGGTCATGGAGAGGCAAATACCCACTACAATTGGTATCTTGAGAAGATGATGGGTAATAGACAAGCGGGAAAGTCAAACTCAAAGCCTTGGCAACCAAATTGATGTATTGTTGATCTGTGCCCTTCTGTCATCACCATGGGAACTTTTAAAGGAGATCTGGATTCCTTAAGATGCCTCATCCAAGAGGATCTTTATTGAACCTTCTGAAAATAAGTCATTTCTGGAACCACTCTGAAATCCCAGATGGGAATAAGCTTTTTAAGTAAGCTCCATGTGATTAAAAAGACATGGCAGTTCTTCATGAATTCTGACACCTGTCAGTTCTATTACCCTAGAACACTATGACATCTAGAAAGGATAGAGATACACTAGTTTGTAGCCAGGTGAGCTTGCATTTTGTACTCAGCTAGAGTATTGGAGAAGATCTCCATCACAGCCCATTTTATAACAGTTGGTTGTAAGTTAGACTCTCGTTCATATTTAAATATTTGATGGCTAAAGAGAAGACCATGCTCTTGCCATAAAGAGCCTTTCTGTCTCTTCACTTTACTTATATGAGTAAGTAAAAATTGTAGCCATTACCTTCTACTGTAAGGGAATATCTTCAGATAATACTTGAAGTGTTCATGTTAAAAATTTGTTGATATTAAGTGATTTCTTAACAATGATAATATTTTCATATTTTATTATATATATGATATATATTCAGCTTAGAGAGATTATGATTATGCATAGGGTCAGTTCGACTAAGCACAAATATAAAAATAAAGAAAGGAGACTCATGAGGAATTAGAAGTCTTGGGCCTTTTCATTTGTACACTACTACATAAGTCAAGTAGAACAAATACCTTCCCAGGATATGGCTGGGAATATCAAGTTCCTCTTATGAAGTTGGTGCACTTACATTGTGAAATGCAGCAGAAGCCTGATCAGTAGATGCTGCTTACATTCTGAAGCTGATTCCATGCTGCCAACGCTTAACCTAACAGTCATAGCTGAGGGCGAAATGTGTCTAAGGATCATCAATATGGAACGTGTTTCCTCATGCATATTTCCCCTAGCTTATTGCATGAATATCAAATATGCTTGATGATGTGAACAGAAGCAGGAAGGGAAAGTGGTTGTAACTTAACAAGTTCAAAAATTTTAAAGGCAGTAGGAGGCAACATGGTACCCAAAGGTATGATGAACACAGTTTCCTGAAGGAGAATGATTCTGTCGTTCCCAGGAGTGTGTTCTTCACACCTTCTTACTTCAATTATCTCAGTAGGAGCCTGATAAATGACATCATTGGTTCTCAAGTCTGGCTGTAAATTAAATCTTCCTTGAGAGCTTAAAAGATTCCTTCCTCCAGTATGAAGTCAGAGACTGAAAATGCATAGCTGGGTAGCGATGGTTAGTATTTATCAAATTTCCCGGGCAATTCTCTGTGTACTAGACATTTGTAGAACTGAACTGGACATTCGGGTAAGAATATACTTCCCTTAACTCTCTGTGTTTTATAGCAAGGCTCTATGCTGGTTTTCCCCACCCTGTCTTCCCTTTGCACCAATATCCACTTTACAAAATGAACAGTAAAACGTAACAAGGTGTAAGCTTCTCATTTCAGAATATATATATATACATATATATATATATATATTCACATTTGACTATATTCCCCAGTAAACTTGATGAAGAAAAGCTGTTTCATATGCTAGAAGACAATACACAGCTGCAATACTGTTATAGTACCCTTCTCTCTCTTTGAATCACAGCTCTTTCAGGCCAAGTGTTCCTATGGAAAAGTGTTTAGGAAATCCACAGGAAGATTAATTGGTGTGACTCTGTATACTTGCTGAGTCATCTATTAAGACCTCATTAGAATTTGTTATACATGGGTTCCGTAGTTACTACACAACATGGCGATGCAGAAGACCTGAGTTTGGTTCCCAGAGCTTAGTTTGGGTGCTTATTCACTGCCTATACCCTCGCATAGGCACCTGCACTCATGTGAACATACCCCAGCCACACACATAATTAAAACTAATGTAAAATATTGTTTAATTTAAAACTAATATAATGAGAGTTTGTTTTAAAAGAAAAATATGTAATTACCAATTAGCTGTTAGTATGAGGCTTAAAGTCATTTCCCTTTTGCTAGTGTTGAAGATACTATTGATATCAATATGTGTTCAGTTGTTCTCTTAATTGGCTGTGGAGTAGAGAATGGACTCTGGTGGTGTTAGCGACTAGCATTGAGTTCACCCCCTGTATAAGTGCATTGCTGGTCACGGATGGATTTCTTGGCCTTACAAAACGTGTTTGAGTTCATTTACTTCCCATCTTCTTTGTGGTTTATTTCCCTTCTCTGCCTTTCATATTAATTATTTTTATGATTTCATTCCCTCTCCTTTGTTTGCCTTTTAGCTATGACTCTGTTACTTTGATGCTGCTTTAGGGTTCATTTTTTTGCATATGTTAACCTATCATAAACTTGCCTTGGATGTTATATGATGGCACTTCATGTATATTGGGTCCTTTTTCAGATTTATGGCAAAGAATAATTCCATTTCCTGTTATTCACCTTGACCAGGAACCAAAACCTTGCCCAGTTACTACAAACCTAGACTATCTTTATATTTTATATAAATAAATAAAACATAACTAGTTAAAAAATACCTAGCACTTTGGAATTGTACACAACACACAGACAGAAGGAAAAGAATCCAAGAGAAGGCATAAAAAACAGACTCAATTGTTCACATGCTCAGGAGTCCCATAGACAACACTAAACTAGAAGCTGTAATATACATACACAAAGGAACTGGTACAGATGCTTCAGTCTCTGTGTGATAATCATCTTGTGTGTGATAATCATGTTGATTTAGAGGACACCGTTTGCTTGGTGTCTTTCATCCTCCACTCCTCTTATACCCTTTCGTCCTCGGTTTCCCCATGGTTTCCTGAACACTGTGGGGAGGGTCTTGGTGGAAACATTCTCCTTGTGGACGAGGATTCCAGGTCTCATTCTCTGCGCTATGCCTGTCTACTGGTCTCTGGATTTGTTCCTATCTGCTCTGGAAGGAAGCTTCCTTGATGAAACCTGAGCAAAGCATTGGTGTATGAGTATTGCCTATGTCTTTGGGAGTCATTTTATGGCTACATGAATCTTATTTGTTTATTTAGAACAGCAGTATTTTGTTTTGCCTTAGGTCCCTGGACTATCTAGCCTCTGGATCTTGGTCTTCCAACAGTGCTGGCTATGAGTTCCATCTCATAGAGTGGGCCTTAAGTCAAGTTAGATATTGGTTGGTTACTACCACAAGCTTTGTATTACCATTGCCCTAACATTGTGTAAGAAGGACCCCATTGTAGCTCAAAAGTTTATGACTGGAGTGGTATTTATGTTTCTCTTTTGATAGCATGCACAGTACTCTCCTGTACCAAAGGTACTATAATATAGGGAAGATCTTTACAATAATTTTATATACATTTTCAGCCATAATATGCAGGATTTTTCATATGTTATGGCATATTCTTTCTATAATCCCAGAGACTAGATTGTAACAGCAATAAATTATTTCTAAATAAATGCAAGGTCAAAGTTACAGTGTAATCTATATTAATTGTTCCAAATGAACATTCTATAAAATATGGATATAGACAAAAATTGAAAAGTTAATGATTTACAAGGAAAGAAAATATAAATACTTAATGAACTTAAGAAGTGTGTCTTGAAACTGTGTCAGTGCCATAGGAGTCAGAAATTAGTGGAAGGGAAGATACTTGTTGGAGATGGGAAATCATTTAAGATTATCTGCTGATATAGAGTGAAACATAAAGAAAATGAACATGAAGGCAAAAGAGAAGGAGATAGCTGGATAAGTATAAAGGATGCAAATGGGTTCTTGTGTCATTGCAACAATATTTTCTCAAGGTAACAAATGGTTTTTAAAAGGGTATCACGTTTAATAATATTTCTGGATTATTTTTGTTGTAAAATAAGTCATGAGCATCCTCAAGTTCAATGACTTTGTGTTCACAGGAAAAATAGTTCAATTACAATGGTTTTGAAAATAACTCCATATTCATAAGGAGGAGAGAGGGCCCTGATATTCCTAATAGGTAAATAAGAATGCCGAAGCATGAACAGAGAAGTAGGTGTTTGTCAAATATGTTTAGAGAGGAGAAAGTGCCCCCTCTGTGTCATGTGCATGAATTATATTTGAATGTTATGGAAAGATGTCTCCTGGGCATTTCTGCAAGTTTGCAAATCCTGATCTGCTCCCAGCCTGGTTTTACAGAGCATCATTGATGAACTGTCATACCCAGCTCTGAACGGCTCCAGAAGAAAGGGAGATGCAAGCATTCCTTCAGTAACTGCCATAGGGAAGGAAAATCTCAGCCTGCATGTATAAATGAGAGAGAGTGCAGAAAGGCAGCCATGTTAACTATAGTACATGCTATTGTATGACCCATTTAATTACTCTGATGTCGAGGAAGAAACAATGATTCATTAGGAAGCCAACACTGGTTCATCACATGGTCCAGGCATACAACTCTTGGGCATTTAACTTAAAATCTCTATAATCTACTACATGGATATTTGTTCATCACTGTTCTTCACTGCTCAATTCACCGCAGCTAGGAAACAGGTGGGCATATTACCACCACAGAATCGTGTCCGAATGTTAAGAAGTCTTCTGAAATCTGAAGCTAAGTGAATGGAGTTGGATCATTCTGAGTGGGGCAGCCCAAAACCCAGATAGGCAAACACTGTACATTATCTCTCAATTGTAGATGCTAGTTTTGCATCTTTGGATATGTGTCTTTCATTTGGAATATGTGGACAGGTCAGGGAGTTAGTAAAGGGCATGGGGACTCTGAGGGAGGAGAGGATGAATATGGTGGCATAAATGGGGCAAGGGGAATAGTGGAAGGGGAGGTTGAAAGGGATGAGGATGGGAGGGAGAGGTAGAGATGAGATGATGAGCCCTAAAAACCCTCCGAAGAAGTTTCCCAAAATAGAAACATATACATGAGTAAAATGTTTAACTTGCTTTACCCTATCAGATAACGCAGATTAACAAATGAAGAGGCCGGTGACAGGTATAATTTGATTTTATTTGGGTATTGTCTCATAAGTTCCCATATACACTCAAATGTCACAGGCCATTGCCCTTGCTCTTTGCTCCTGAACTTTTTGATGATAACCATATTGTCAAAAATAACATGTTTGAGTCATAGAACACTGAGAAATCAATGAGGTATGACACGAAAGCTTCATCTCTACTAGCTAGCTTTTATAACGTTAGCAGGTACTATATATAGTATCAGAGAAGAAAAACAATCTTATTTCCCCCTTTTTTTAAAAAAAAAAATTTAAATTTGAAACAAGCTTGTTTTACATGTCAATCCCAGTTCCCTCTCCCTCCCCTCCTCCCCTGCCCTTCCCCCAACCCCTTATCTCATCCTTTTTCTGCTCCCCAGGGAGAATGAGACTAATCCCTCTATGTGGAATGGGCTCCCAAAGTCAATTCATATACTAGGGATAAATACTGATCCATTACCAGAGGCCCCATAGACTTCCCGGTCCTCCTAACTAACACCCACGGTCAGGGGTCTGGGTCAGTCCTATGCTGGTTTCCCAGCTATCAGTCTGGGGTCAGCAGTTCAGGTCAGCAGTTTCCCTGGCTTTCTCCAGCCTGGTGTTGACCCCTTTGCCCATCACTCCTCCCTCTCTGCAACTGGATTCCAGGAGTTTGCCTCAGTGGAAAAACAATCTTATCCAACCATAAGCCTGCTGTAGTAGTAGTGGTAGGAATGCTGTGTGACTAACCAGCCACTCTATGATTTTGTTTAATGCTTGTTCCCTAAGACTAAGCCCATACCTGGCGTTAGTACAAGGGCCAAGAACCTGTGGCTAGACAGGTCGTACAGGCCTTAGAGGAGAACTTACTGCTATCACTCTCCTGCTAGACAAACACAATGTGAAACTGACTCTATGGACTTACTATTACAGCTGTAGAGGAGTGCATCTCAAATCCATCAGACATACTTCCTTTTGCAGTAGATGGGGATTGACATAGATATCCACAACTGGTAAGGGTCCAGAGAGTAAAACAATGCTGAGCCTTAAATGGAACCCATACATCACACTCCCTACTTCTCCACGACTCAGGGAACGTCACCAAGGAGGGGGCAGAATGAGTATAAAAGCCAGCATTTTCTGCACACAACAGGGCGGTTCTACGTATGAACACAAAGTAGTTGTGGCAGCATGTACAACGTTGGCACCAGCGTTAGCCAGATGTGAATCTAACCAAGAATCGGAGAGCAGACACAGAGTCACACCCCTAGCTGAGGAGATACTGAAAACTGAGAGCTTCCTGGGGAAGGATAGTTTTCTTTTAGGGTGTGGCCCTTGGTAGGTAGAACATGCTTTCATACAAGGCCACATACCCAAGGGCATGTAGCCAGAATGAATTGGACTAGCGGGGTTTAAAAAAATGTGGGCATAACATTGAGTGGCAATGGAAAGGAGGAGTTGTAAACATTAGATATAGTAAAAATACAATGTATACATTTCTCAAAGACTTAGTAATAAAAATATATAATAAGAGGTATCTAAATGCTCACATGGTCCTTTAATCACTGCAGTGTTCAAACATTCTTATTTAATTATGTCATGAAGTAAAAGAACAAAATATAGTTCAATTTAAGATATACAGCATGGACCAGATTCCAAGATGGCATAAAGGCAGTTAGAGGATCTCAGGACTAACTTCCAGGATTGACGGCTGAGCTTCAGTGGTTTCTGTAATAGCTGTGATTGAATATATGCTAGAATGTTTAATCAGAGGGACTTGAGAGAGCATGTTTTACTGCTGACATTTCTGTGAGGTTACCTTCCCAATCTCCCTGCAATCTGCTCAGATGGCGTCCTCTCCTGAGTGTAGAGGTGCTGTATAAAAGATGATCCTGACAATAGTAATTAGATCTTTTTATTGATAAGAAGCTTTTAATCTGTGTGTTTCCTTGAACCTTACTCCCTCCCTCTCCCTGTACAAAAAAAAAAAAAAGGCATTTTCTCTAGCCCTAAACTTGATTTTTTAAAAAAAATGTTCTGTGGTTGTTACAAAGTCAATTGAAGGATACAGGTCAATTTTCCTTAGCATCATTTTTCTTTTGCTTATTTGAAGTGCATGTGGCCTGTAGTTCTAGATTCACTGGGAGCAAACACAATAAAATTTGCTGACAGTGAAGGAATATAGGACCCAATTCAAAAGAAGAGATCATGATTTAATGAAAATGTGCTCATTGGGAAGATTTAAATTATTGGAATTAACATTTTCCTAGGAATATTATCTTCATATGACTCCCTACTGTTCTTATAGTGGAGGATTTTTATTTTATATAAATAACTGATGGGTTAGTCATTTTTAAAATGGAGAAACCCACACAATATTTATTTTTTATAATAACTGGATATTTTCCATCTACCAGCCTATAGTAATTACTTCATCCAAACATAAAAATTTTAAAATACTCAATTTTCATTAGATAATATGTAACAGACACAAAGGCTGCATTTAAGTTCATCATCTAGTTCTAAGTGTGTACTTACCATCATACAATTGTAAATTCATCCTTTTCCTCTATGAGCTTAAAAGATGCAGGCGTTTTCAGGAACATGGCAATGCCTACATGCTTCTCCATGGAATTTCCTTTATATAACTCCAACAAGAATCATGAATTCTACCTTGTGTTTACATTTGTTAGCTTTGTGTAGTTTTATCATATGCATGTGACTCTTTGAACATGAAATATGTTTAAAGGACATAAATATTGTCACATAATGTAACTCCTACTTTTATTTCCATTGAATTTTAAGATTTGTTCATCTACAGAATTAGCCTCACCTGTTTTTCTTTATTTCATATACTCTATTTAGGCAAATAGAGTATAATATTATAATATTAGTTGAGAAGAGAACTATTTGACCTCTGTGATGATTTGAATAAGATTGATACCCCAAATATCTGCATATATACTTGAATACTTAGTCATCACGGAGTGGTACTATTTGAGAAGGATTAGGAGTGTGGCCATAGTACACTCAGTGTCTTTCTGTCTGCCTACGGATCAGGGTGAGGTTCTCAAATATGGTTCTGGGTTCTTCCTGCATGATGATAACAGACTAAAACTCTGAAAAATACAAGCAAGTCCCAAATAAATTATTCCTTTATAAAAGTTGCCATGGTCGTGGTGTCTCTTCACAGCAATATGGCAGTGACTAAGATGACTTCTATATTAGAGCTTAAAGGATGATAGCCTAGAAGGGTGTGCCCAAAGCACATCTCTGGGTGATGACAGGCCAGTAGGGCTGGGAGCCATTCCTCTGTCCACCCAAACTGATGTTACATAATAGAAATTCAGGTTTCCACAGAGGAAAACCACTTCTGAGATAAGTTCCTTTTGACACTGTAGAATCTCCCGAGGAAAGATAAGGCATTTCAGGGTCTGTATGCATTCAGTAGTCTCACAAAATGCTTGCATTCTAACCCCCCAAATCTACAAAAAGAAAAAAACAAAACAAAACAAAAATGACCATGATAAATGACAATAGAGATCGAAAGTGCAAATTAAAGTCATAGTCAACAAAACCTAAAATCAAGCTACTATCAGACATCCTTTGAGTGATCCTATTATATTTTTAGGATGCTTGGACTGGGGAAGATAGAAATGTCTGTGTGTGTGTGTCTGTCTCTCTGTCTGTGCCTGCATGAAGTAATAGATTTCTAGTGTGGTATAAGACAATATAGCTGTGAAAATATACATTTATACATTTTCAAATCTGCCACACATGGAAACTTTAAATATTTTAATTACGCATTTTTTGGATATAATTATTTCATTAGCATAGTTCAAACTGTAAAGGGTATTTTGTAAAATGAACAGTGAAAATTTAAGTGTACATACCTGAATTTTTTCCATTGGTTGTGATCTATATGATCATTTTCTATGTATATTTTATGTTAATATAACTAATATGTTCTCTAACATCCCGTCCCTTTTCCTAAAATTGATACAATTCTGTACATCTGGTTATATCACTTCATAATTTTCTTGAGCACTATATTTTAGGAATAGGTATTTGGCAGTTTACTTATACTTTTTAATACTTTTTCAGTCAACTACACAGAAATAGATTAAAAGGCTTAAAATTTATAACAACTTAGATTAATATATTGCTTTTTAAAAAGATTGTTGTCTGTAATATACAATACATTTTTAATTTTCAAATTCTGGGGAATATAATATAATTACATCCTTTTTCCCTTCAACTCACATATACCCCTACTTGTTCTCTTCCAAATCCATGGCTTAGGTATATGCATATATTATGCTTATGTATATGCATAGTTAAGAATATATCTACATATATGTATATTTGGGAATAGATATGTACAAATATATGTAAATTCAGGGATGCGTGTGCGCGCACGCACACACACACACACACACACATTCTTAAATATAGTCTGCTCAGTCTGTTCAATGTTACTTGTATGTATATTTTCAGGACTGACTCTTCGGTATTGGATAACCAGTCAGTATGATCTATGGGCTTCTGAGAGTTTGAGAAATACTAATTTAAAATAGCTGAGTATATAGGAGAGAAATTGCTTTGAATTTTCTTTAAGTTATAGAAAATGTATTCTATTAGAAATTGATAGAACAGGAATATTAATTTTGTTCTCTTAAACTTTATTTTATTTAGCCTTTGAGAATTTCAGACCTGTTTTAAGATTTTTGAAAAATTTGGTCATACAAATCATAAATTCTTGCTTCGAGACAGGCCTTGAGCCCACAGCAGTTCCTTCCTGAAGAGGTAGATATTAATCATTAATCTTTCACAGTGAGGGAAAAAGTTGGTAGGATGACTCAGAGTTGTGTCTGTCTAGATGAGTAAGACTGAGGAAATTGTCTTCCCATGGGTATTCAGAGCATCAGCTTCCCTCCCCTTTGCCTGGGATGTTCAGGGGCAATGTTGTGTGAGCAATGTGTTCCAACTGACGTGAAGTAATAAGGAGTTTAAGTCCCAAACAGCCCCATTTAATTGGAGAACAAAGCAAGTCTACTTTTATTGCCTAAATACATGTCAAGAGATTTGAAATCCAACACAGAAATTCTAAGAACTTAGCTAGAAAGCTAGGACCTTTTGTGCTTGCTACCACAGCCATTTTTAAAAGCTCTTTCTTTTCATTTCCATTGAAGAAGCAGGAAAGGAATTGAACAGAGATTTATGCCATTCAGGGTCACAGTTGATTACCAATGGAGATTGCAAGAATGCAATTTTTATGACTTTATGTAAAAGTAAGCTATATTTCAGGATGTGGTGGAGATTGGCTAGACAGACAGATTTAATTTCCAAAAAAGTATGGTATCATGCAGAAAACATTTATATAAATTAAGAAAGTCAGATCCTTAAATTCTTCCATTTAAATAATTCACATGACCTGGTACTAGTTGCATACATTTATGAATATATATCCACCATGTAGGCATTTCTTGTGATATATTTCAAATTCACACTACTTATGACTAATACCCAAAATTATAAAAAATTCATAAAATATTGAAATCTCAGGTAGCTAAGAATCTGCTATTTGATATATTTTTTTTCAAATTTCTACATGTCCAGTGTGATATGTACTAAATATTTACTAAACACTTACAGATAATGCCTATACAGTAGTGTTGGTAAATATGGACATATCCTTCTATATTCCACAAAAATAATGCCTGCCCAAAATAATTTTCTGTTAACACTAAGAGTCTGGACATGATAAATACAACCAGGAAAATAATTAAACAATAATGAATATATGTTCTATTTTATGTGCCCTCAAATCATATGAAAGATTTCAAAGATATATTTATCTACTCATTTAGTAGAAATTTTGAGTGATAACTATCCACTTAATAAAAGTTTTTAATACTTAGTAGGTACTAGACACAGACCTCAATATTTCAAATGAAGTGTATATACAAGAACTCCATTATGCATTCTATGAAAATTTTTTCCCTATATATTTGGACATATTCATTTCTGCCTCTGTTTTAAATATTCTTTGATATGTAGGCCAGTTAGCAAACTGTTGTCAATCCTACTGCACAATGGTTAGATATACAGAATTCCTAGTTTTAAAGATGTTTATGAGTTCCTTTAGTTCAATAATATTTTGAAGTCACATCTAGCAAACACACACTGCCTTTTGACAAGATTTGAAACAGCCTTTTGCAAAATTTGAATTTTCACATGTCCAAAATTTCCCCCACAGTAAACTATATCATTTCATGAATATGATACTCATGTTATTAAATCAGCATATATTTATTTAATCAGAAAATAAGAAACTGTAAATATTTCATTGCAAAGCTTCATAAGCTAGAGCTGGACCTGCAGAGAAGTGGGCATGCAGATATTCATCTCTGTCATATGTCAGGAATCCTCAGATGTAAAGACACTAGGCCTGGTAAAGGTACTTTGATGATACTATCAGCTTCGAAGAGTGGCTTTATCTACCGTTTCCTGCACCTTTAGTCTATTTGCTTGTTCCGTAATATGAGAAAATGGGGGCTTTGTCTGGAAACAGAAACTAAAAGACCTAGCAGAAGGCAGGTGGAAGAAAAGAGGAAAGCAGTGCACATGCCATCTGTGTTGGACACTTTCAAAATTGAGTCTTATCTTTAGGGTATGTGCGGCCTTGGGACATGCCACTTGCTTATGAGCAGTTGTCAATGCTTTGATGTGGAGTTTAAGAGGCTGGGTATGTCCTAATTGTCACATTTCTTCCCCCGAACTGTTGGAGTTCTGTTAGAAAGAAAGAAAAAGTCACAGTGTCGAACAGGTGGTGGTCATCGTCAAGTATCTAATAGACATAGATTAATTTCATGTATGTATGAGTGTATGCATGTATGTGTTTACGTTTATGTGTGATAGTGGTGTTTGTAATATGCATGCTCTATGTATCTGCCTTCTAATGCATGTTTGATATATTGTGATCACCTCTATCTACAGTTCATCAATGGCAAGTAATGGTTAGACCTAAAGAAGTGTTTAAATGTGTTAATTTGAATTAATTTAAGAGTTGAATAATTTTATTAAAATCTAGAATGCCAAAAAATTGATAATTGCTATTTAAATATTACCAAATAATGTCGAAGACTGAAATTAGAATTGTTTTTCTCTTTGTTTTCTTTTTTCGCCATTCTTTTTTATTTTTTTAATTTCATTTTACATTCCAACCCCAGTTCTCTCTCCCATACCTCCTCCCACCCTCCATTGCCTCCTCCTATCCACCTCTTCCCAGCCCATGCCCAGTCCACTCCTCCCCGTGAGGAGTCAACATAGTCTGGCAAAATAGGTTGAGGCATGCATTAAGGCTGAGCTTGGCATCCCACCATAGGGAGCGTGTTCCAACAAGCCAGCTCATGTACCAGGTTTGTGTCCATGCCCTACTGGGCCTACAGGGGCCTCTCAGCTAGTTCAGGCTTCACAACGGTCTCCCATATATGGAGGGGGTAGTTCATTCCTCTGGAGTCTCCACAGTTGTAGGTCTAGAGTTCATGAGTTTCCAGAGCTTGGTTCCGCTGTCTCTGTAGATTTCTCCATTATGATCTTGACCTCCCTTGCTCATATGTTTCCCTCCTTCCTGTCTTTAACTGGATTCCTGGAGCTCAGCCTGGTTCTTAGTTGCCAATCTCTGCATCTGGTTCCATCAATTACTAGAGAAGGCTCTATGATGACAATTAAACTTCACTCCTTATATTTCAAATATGTGTTGTGGAAGTGGAATAAAATACAAACTAAAGAAGTGTAACATCTTAAATTTTTTTTGGTGTGGCACTTTCCTTCATGTTTTAGATTTTGGTTACATTTTATTATTTCTGTCTCTGTGTCAGAGATATAACCTGCATCTGTGTGCAGCTTAGGTGAAGGCATCAGATTTACCGAGCTGCGTTTACAGATGGTTGTGAGGAGAAAACATACTTTTAACAAATTAACTATGCTCCCCTCAAAGAAAAAAAAATAAAACACAATTATTTAGGCACAAAAATCAAGTCTGGAGACTCAGTGCAATGAGACCACAATAACATCAGCTATGTTCACAAATCGAAGAATATTTCTTGTGAAAGTATAGCGTAGAGCAAAGACTTCCAAAAATATCCCCCATCTATCAGAACATATGGGTATCCATAGGCCACCTGTGCTTTTAAAATTTTTGGAGAAACCATTGCTATAAATGATCATCATGGAAAGACTATCATGTAAAAGAGCAATTTTGCTTATTTTCATCAAATTACTGAGAACAATCCAGAGTATATTATTTTCTGGAAAAATATCACACATGTACATGGTGTAGCCAGATCCATGAGAAGGTCTAGCCTTCACTAGGTGGTTACAGACCAACATGGGTAAATGTGCTAACAACAGACTGATAGATTGAAATTCCATGGTCACATTGACCATTTGGAACATTTTACAAGTAGAAGTTGCTGAGGACTCCAGCATTTAGCCCCACAATGGAGAGTAATGGAAAGCATCTGAAGAGCAATCAAACCCAAGGGGAGATGCAATCATTCTTTCTCCTCATTCATTTCAGACAAGGCAGCAAGCCTGAACTCCCTGCAAATGGGAGGAAATGTCCCCATAATGCAGAACGTTAAACCCCACGTCTTGGTGATGAACAAGGTGATGAACAAAGCAACAGTGGCGTGAAAAGAAAGGCTGAGACAGTAAAATCCCCTCTGGGGATTAATCTAGTGGAAAATAATTTAAAAACGAAGGCTGTACATTTGTAGATTTGAAAGCCCTTCAAGAAGATGTTGCTGTTGATTTAGAGAAAAATCTGATGATATTTTGAAAAACATTGGGGAAATTATTTGTAGAAAATAAAATATGTTTGTGAAATGAAATATATTTGTCGAACATAACTGCAACATTTACAAAGCATAACTATTTAACAAATAAAGCTGTGACAAAAAATCTCATAAGTAAAAGGAGATAATAATTATTTAAAAGTGACACAGCAAAAGAAAAAGGAAGGCAGAAGAAAGAAAGAGAAAAAGGAAGAAAGAAACTATACAGCTGAAATCAACACTGATGAGGCAGAATTCAAATATAAGAGTGCCTGTCTCCTGATATCAGTGTTCCCTAGTTCCCTGCGGTTCTTTATGCAGGGTTGATAGCTCTTAGTCTGTCCCTTTTCCATGTTATTATGTCCATTCTTCTTGTTTTTGTTTAGGTTGGGTTTACTGTCTCATGCCAGTGGGAATTTACAAGTGAAGTCATACTCAGAAAAACAAAACAAAACAAAACAAAAAAAAAATCCAGAAAACAATTGGTTATCCACTACCAAATATTTAGCACTTATAACATGCATACAGGTTGCACTTATGTATTTAGGAATATATACATGTATGCATGTAACAATAGTTCATGAAAAAAAAAGAGGCCGTGAATTAAAAAAAATAAAAACAAAAAACATAAGGAGTGGGTATATGGAGGGAGGAGAGGGAAGGCGGAGTGATGTAACTAACGTATAATTTCACAGGTGTAAGACACACAATAATGGAAAAGGAGTTCCAGTCCTGAAAAGATGTTTCAGGCCAGATTCCGTACTCATTTGTGGTCGGCTCAGCTTTGTCCTTTAGAAAAGCTACAGTCAGTCTAAGGAGAGCTCCCAAAGGTGACTCTCATCAGGAATGCAACTCTTGGAGGAACAGCCCATTAGCAGGGGTCTCAGCTGGTCTCAATGAACAGAGGAGGCACCCAGACTTTGGGTTCCCTGACCTCCTAGCTAGCGAAAGGCCACTCAAGTAGACTCATTCATATCTTGGTGAAACTGGTTATCTCCCTGGAAGAGGTGATACAGGTGAAGACCAGCTACGGAACAATTTGACAAAATCACACTTTAGCAACTAGCAACGACAAAACTCTCCCGGGTTATGAGGGAAAGAGGGCAGCTTCAAGCAAAGCATCAAGGAAACACCTGTACTTATCTACAGCAGATCCGGGAGGAGTACACTGGTTGTTTTTTTGCTACTGCTTAATACTGTTCTGGAAATTCTAGTGATAGCCATTAAAAGGGATGTTTTACTAGTTGTATGGAGCAAACAAATTTGTACTTATAGACAAATAACTGATTACATGAAAGTACTAAGGAGTAGATACAAAACCCAGCATGACTTAGAGATAGTATCAGGACCAAAATGTGTATTATAAAACTCAATGCATTGATGGCATTGGGTTTCCCTAATGCTGTTATAGTTTTAATGTATTTCCTATTAAAACCAAGGCACATTTTAATTTTTGTAAATATACACAGAGTTATATGGGAAAGCAGAGTCCCCTAATTGCTAAAATGGCTACTGTGATGAAGACTGCGTTAAGAAAAATAACTCTGGTGTGTGTGTGTGTGTGTGTGTGTGTGTGTGTGTGTGTGTGTGAGTCTGAGTGTGAATGTATATGACAATGTGTGAGTGTGTATGGGAATATGTGAGAGTGAATTTGAGAGTGCATGTCTGTGTGGGTATGTGTGAGTGTATGAGGGTGAATGTGAGTGTGTATGAGTGTTAGTATGTGCATGTGTTAGTCTGAGTGAGCTTGTGTTTCGTTGAGTGTGTGCTTGTGTGTGTTAATCTAAGTTGGTGAACATGAGTCTGAGTGGGTGTGTATGTGAGTGTGAATGCATGCCTATGTGGAAGGGTACTTGTGTACAGATGTGAGTATATGAGTGAGAGTGTGTATGTGAGTGTGAAATGTGTATGAGTATCTGTGAGTGTGATAAGGCAGCATATTATTTCTTGGTGGAGGGATTGTCAAATGGACCAGTGGAAAACAGAAAGAAAAACTTGACTGACATGATGTCCACAATCATAGTTTTAAACAAAGGCAGCAGACAATTCAGTTGTAGGAAAACCATCTTTCAATATATTATCTGCAACTGGATATCCACCGTCAAGAAAATGAACTTTGACTTATGTGCCAAACTTAATACAAATATCAACCAAAATGGAACGTAAGTTCAATTACAATCTATAAAACTATATTTTAAAATATAGCAAATCTGTTATCCATGGCCAGGGAAAGAGTTCTCAGTTTGGGATTAAAAACATTCTATGGAATAGTAATGGTGTTTAAAATCACATTATCCGAGTGCACTTAAGTGAACATCGTTGATCAGAGTGACATGTGAAGAGCATGAACAGAGACGGTGTAAGCTGAGCAAACCTATTAATGAGGAAAGTCTCTGTTACAGGGCTAGGATTAGGTGCATAGTTCAGAATTCAGAATTCATGAACTGTGACATGTAGCCATCTCAGGGAGAAGATGGTGTACATCCTTGCAGCCCTGTGAAAATACGAGCCGCAAACACCAAGGCACGTTGCATATCTCTTAGCAAGGCAAAGGAGAGATAAGTTCAAGTGAAGGCGTGGTTGATGAAAGATCCTCCCATTGCTAACAAGAGATTAAAAGGGTATATCTGCTCCTTAAACAAGATATAATCTTCCACATGACCCAGCTCTTGCATCATTGAACAACTTCCCCAGAAAAGCAAGCAAACCATATTCACTCACCTACTTTCATCTACTGCATCCTTAATATTTTTAATTTGTTTTTGTGTGCGGTATTTACTTTTACAGCCAAAGCTGGTCCTGACCTTCAGTCTTTGTTTGTTTTTGTGTGTGTGCATGTTTTTTTGTTTTTTTTTTTTTTTTTTTTTTTTTTTTTTTGACATAGAGTTTCTCTATCTAGCCCCAATTGTCCTCTTGTAGACCAAGCTGGTCTTGAACTCATAGAGATCCATCTGCCCACCTCTGCCTCCCAAGTGCTGGGATTAAAGGCACATGCCCAATCACCTGGCTGGCCTTGAAATTCTAATCCTTCTCCCTCCAAGTTGAAAGAACTTGTGTCACAGCCAAGCACCACCACAACCAGCTTCCACTAACAGCTGCTTTAGTTAACTATGATGTTTTCATTCCTGGAAACGACCAGGAGGTCTACATGGTTATTTTCTTAGAACCTGGTTCTTGGGTTTTTTTTTTTTTTTTTTTTTTTTTTTTTTTTTTTGGAATTACTGGGACTTGCCAAGGCACATAGATTCCGTGTGGTTGTTTGTCTAAATGACAGTGTGTTGGTCATTTTAATAGATTCAGAGAAATCTGTGATCATCATGTAACAGTCATGTAAGGAAGAAAAAAAAAGAATATTATGGATGATGCACTATGAGCATTTAAAACAGGAAATAAAACAGCTGTCAGAAGAGGAAAGAGAAAACACTAAGCTGATGAGCAGTCTCTCAGGCTTGAGGGCCAGGTCTGGATGACAAATGGTATACAGTCCAATCATCCCTTCATGGCTACAGCTGCAGCTTTGCTGTAACGGACAAGACAAAAGCCTTATCAAGGGAAAACAGTCACTAACAAAGGTGCCTTCCGGGGAGAAAATTTACACCGTGAACACAAGCATGCTCAAGCTAGAGATTAAAACGTTTAAAAAAAGGCAAAAACAAAAAAACAAAAACAAGACCATCAAGGTTCTCACAGAAAGCTAGCATCGTATGGGTTTTCTGAAATGGCTGATAGGTCATTAAAAACAGTAGCACCTGTGGAACACAGTGTCTGGTTTCCTGTTAACCAGGCTGTGTGGCTGTCAGCCTCACCAGGGCATTTTACAGTGTGCAAGCATTGCCAGAGAAAACCACCGAGTGAGCTGGTCTGGCTTCTCCTTCCACGTCAAGCTGACTTGAGGAAAAGCACTGGTGTTTCCATCTGGCTCCATCCTAATGCGCATGACTGCTCCTTGCAGGGTTAATCAACCACAGCCAGAATGAAAATCAATACAGCCCTGAAACGTAGCTCTGGATACCAAAAACAAGTGTGAAAGAAGACAGAGCAGGCTGTGTCATTCTCATGGTTTGGAGAATTGCTCCAGGATTGTAGAGGGTAACTGTTCTCCCCCACCCCACACACATACACCCGTGCTCTGTAAACTGCGATGGATATGAATTTTATATGACATATTCAATGCTGGATGATGTATTCCCAGAACAATATTATTAAAGGCTGTGTCTCTGTCCTCTCTCTACTGTTATTTATGACTGCTGCTTTGTGGCAAGCACAACACAAAACACAAATAAATTACAGGGCTCTGTGTATGCGCTTTCCCCCCACAGTGCAGAATACAAAAGTATCCACTTTGGGATTGGCTCAGGAAAGGAGTGTGTGCTTGTAAAACAACATTTCTTTCACAGGGATGTGTGCCAGGATGAAACAAACCGTGCCATAAAAACCTGTGGCGCAAAGTAATCAACTGATTTATCTGATGAGCTATAATTGGAGGAATGACAAATGGCAAATACCCCGGTTCACTACAGTCAAGAAAAGACCGATGGTTCAGCCTTTCCCTCTGTCACATTGCACCACACACCTTCACACATGTGTACACACACACACACATACACACATGAATGTGTGCCCACACCTGCTCAATATCTAATAAAAGGGTGCTCCCTGGGATTACAGCATGGGTTTTCATATTTCACTGCAGTCATTGTCCAAACAGTTTTGGTCACTCACGCTGCAGTAATTTTTTACAAAGATCAAGATGTAATTTTTTTTCAGTAATTATCCTGACTTGATCACTTGTACTTCAAAAAGTAGCCGGGAATAATATATGAAGTGGCCTGAGTCCTGCTTTAAAATTAATTGAATTCTAAATAAAGATGTTTACAGACAAAATGTTGCTTGATAACACTTTTTTTTTTTTTTTTTTGGTAACCTTAAAAGCCAAGACCAGAAAACCAGAAAATAGAACTCCACATTCGAGTTAGTTCTTCAGTGTGCTCAGTGAACTCTCCTGCATCTTCCCTGAAGCAAGGACTCCTATGGCCTAGCGCACAATCAGAGCTCCTGCCATGTTGTCTAGGTTTTGTTGACTACCTTAGATGCACAGACAATCTATGAAATCCTATGTTGTTATTCACAGTGTTTTATAGGGCGGAAACTTAGGGTGACAAAGCCAATAGGAAAATTTAGCATCACGTACGTGCTGCCTACCCAAATTAGCCCAAGTCTCCCCAGGTGTGGCATGTTTGTTACCCCTTAACTGATACCCTGCCTCACAACTAAATGACATCTCGACGTTTTGTCACTAACTTTTGTCCACGCTTCACACATTGCTCTTCTTTACCAAGACCTCCCCACGGAACGGAGTAGGCATATCAAGACCTCACCACCAAGTAGGCATACCAAGACCTCCCCACGGAACGGAGTAGGCATATTAAGACCTCACCACGAAGTAGGCATACCAAGACCTCACCACGGAACGGAGTAGGCATATACCCACAGAACGGCTAAGCCTTCTTCAGCCCCAGGACCCCCATGCTGTCTGCTTTTCCCTTATTTCTCAAGCGAAGTTGTTACTATTGACTTGGTTCTGTTGCAATGAGACCAAGCTTGGTTCATTTTGTCTTTCTTTTCTCTTTGAATCCATGTGGTCGATTCATAACCTCTTGGGTGTTGGAGGGGATCTTAGGAAGGTTGGATTTGCACACTGCTGCACACAACCGTCTGTTGGAAGACAGCGTTCCTCCTCTGTCATATGAGAGCCCAGCAAGTCAACCTGGCCAAGAGTCATCACAATACTCTATTCCTAAGAATCTGGTTCCTTTTCTTCCTTCCTTCCTTTGTTCCTTCCTTCCTCCATCCCTCCCTTTCTTCCTTCCCCCCTCTCTCTCTTTTCTGTTTTGAAATAAATTTTTATTTAAGTTAAAAACAATCTTATTTTACATACCAATTCCAGTTCCCTTTCCCTCCTGTCCTCCCATACTCCCCACCAAGCCCCCAATCCCACTCTCCCAACCACTCACCAGGAAGGGTGAGGCCTCTCATGAGGTATCATCAAAGTCTGACACATCATTTGGGGCAGGACCTAAGCCCTCCCCTTTGTATCTAGGCAGAGAGAGTCTCTCATATATGGGGGAGCAATACTGGTTCCACTGACATAGGTTTAAAGAGAAATCTGGCCCTTAGGGAGATGTTCAGGGATCCATAAGGATAACATCAAATAACAATCTAAGCAATAGTGCAGAGGCTACCTTAAATGACCTTCCCTGATAATGAGATTGATGACTACCCAATATTGGCATATAGGCATCCCAGAGCCTTCATCCAGTAGCTGATGGAAACAGAAGCAGACACCCACAGCTAAACACTGAGCTGAACTCCTGGAATCCAGTTGCAGAGAGGGAGGAGTGATGAGCGAAGGGGTCAAGACCAGGCTGGGGAAACCCACAGAACAGCTGACCTGAACAAAGGGGAGCTCACAACCCCAGTCTGACAGCTGCAGAACCAGCATAGGATGAACCTGGCCCTCTGAACTTGGGTGTGAGTTGGGAGGCCTGGGCAGTCTATGGGAATCTGCTTGTTTTTTTTTTTTTTTTTTTTTTTTTGTGCTCAGAAATAGACATAGAACTCCACCTCAATGCCCTTGCTCTTGAAGAAGGAGTTAGAAATAAGATTCCGGGGGCCTGTAGGAACTCCTGGGCACATGGTACTGATGTCTTTGTAGCTGATGTCGCTATTAGACCCCGTGAGACTGTACTGAACTCAGTGCTCAATGGAAGCATGGAACAATTGGCAGTTGGAATTTTCTAAGTTAAAAAGTTCATAATGAAAAAAAAGTGGTTAATTTCAATCACACCCTTCATCCCCATTATTTCCTGCCTACTGCTAAAGCAGATAATTGCTTAGCAAGTATTCATAGAAAGTCTCTGAAAGGAGCCAAGGGCAAATACAAGTCTTTAATAATGAATAATAAGCTGCAAACTGTGTAAAATGATGTCAGAAATCTTTGCTGTGCTTTGTAAGGATCCTCAAGTTCCTCCGGAATAGAAGCACAAAAGATGACTTCTAATCCCTGCAATTGAGATACTTTAACAACCAAATCCTGCTTTTTAGATCATTGGGTTTGCTATTTTAGAAGTCTCGTTTACCTTCTTTGAGTTGATTTCTTAAAAAAAAAAAAAAAAGAAGATACACAGTATTCATAAACACTTATGAAGTGTTCATAAACATTTCCTCATCTTCAGGGGTTGCTGAAGGAACTCTTCCATTCCTAGATATTCCTGTAACGCTCAGGGACAGGATGGGCTCCACCCCTGCCCCTTCCATGGCTGACTGGTGGATTGTGGGTAGGCACAGGTGACTTTTGCAGGCCCTCATGGAGGCTTATGACTCCAAATTGCTTAATGCTTCCTTTTGGTTCATCATTTCCATGTTACTTGGGTTTGCTCACTCATACTATGAATAGCAAGATCTATATGTAATATACCTAGATCATATTGAAAAAGAGAAGTAATTGGTTTTGATACACCAGTCCTTATACAGCATTGAGAATAGTATTTTTCTTCTTTAAAAAATTTTTATTTTACATATCGATCCCAGTTCCCACTCCCTCGCTCCCTCTTTCCCTCTCTCCCACCCTCTCATGCCCCCCTCCCCACTCCACATGTAGGCTAATGCCTTCTAGGCGGGGTCATCTAAGTCTGTCAAGTCATTTGAAGTAGGGGCTAGGACTTCTCTCCTCCTCTAGGCTAAGGGGGTATCCCTCCATGGGGGATGTGCTCCCAAAGTCCTTTTGTGCACCAGGGATACATCCTGGCTCCACTGTCCGAGGTCTCATAGACTGGGGGAATACTATTTTTCTACTCACGGCATCTATACCCTCAGTTGTTACATTTTAGACTAATAGAATTTGTGCTTATTGGGTATGTATGCTAGAGTTAATTCAGACATAATGTATACATATTAGTTTTTCAAGACAGTGTTTCTCTGCGGTCCTGGAACTCACTGTAGACCAGCCCATTCTCAAACTCACAAACTTGCATAGCTCTGCTTCCCAGTACTGCGATTAAAGGCCACAACCCATATATTAAAATTGTCAAATATATATATATATATATATATATATATATATATATATATTGTACCCTGGCAATTATATACGTACTATATATAGTATGTATGTATATAATTATATATAATGTACCCTGGCAATAAACACAATGGTAGTATTACTGTCATGGTGTTTTCTTTATTTTGACCAGATCACATATAAATTTTTAATGTTCACTGAGTAATTTCTCTTCAATGTGTTGACAGGAGAAATGTTTGTTTTGAGGTTTAGATCAGTATTTATCATTCCAAATGTGGTCCTAATTTCACTGGATTATTTTTCCCCAGTTTAGTGGAAAAAGCCTTCATTTCAACCTTGTACCAATTTGGAAGCAGTTGTTTCTATGTAAATCTACTTTTGTAATGTTACCATTAAAATGTAAGTTAATTTTTAGTATACATAAACACAACAATTGTACCTGTTTACAGTTTTTGTATTTACAAAAGATCATATTTATCAAGACATGTGAATAACAACATTCTCAATTGTAAACCCCTCAGCTAAGGTCTTCAGTTTTATTTGTATATTTTCATTTTGAACCACTTTGGTTTTTATGTAAAATATAACTTATAAGAGGGTTTTAGATTTACATTAGTAGACATACACAGGTCAAAAGCAATTTTAAATGAATATTACTAGTGTTCAGTTTTTAATGGTTGAAATAATAAACAAAGAAAAAAGCAGAGCAACAACAACAAAACAACAGCAACAACAGACAAAACAAAGAATGAAAAAACACAACACACACACATACATACACATACATATAGACTTGCACACATAGAGGACCCACAAAACCACAAAATTGGAGACAATAACAAGCAAAAGACCAGTAAGACAAAAATTCCCAAACAAAGCAATGTAAGACAACACACATACAGAAACAAAACAAAACAAAACAAACAAACACAAAAAACCTACAAGAACACCATTGATTTGTTTTGTATTGGCAATCTGCTACTCTTAAGCATGGTTTATACACCTAGTGCAATTCTGCTGGGAAAAGCAGTTATATGCTTGTTTTTGTTTTTATAAGTGGGTACTGACTGGAGATAGCCTCTTGGTTAGGGATTGGAGTCTGTGTCCATGTGACTGTGTCTGGTTTGCACCTGAGTACATCCTGTGCTTGCTGCTTCAATCCCTGTGAGCTCTTTTCTGTGTCAGTCCCGCTGTGTCTGGGGAACACTGGTTCCTTGGCGTTGTCCATCTTCTCTGGCTATTCAGCATAACTTCCCTGAGCCCGGACGGGAAGGGTTTGCTGAAGGCATTCCACTTAGGAATGAGTAGTCCAAGGCCTCTCTTTGCACATTGTCAAGTTGTAGGTCTTTGTGAGTGGAAATTTCTCTGATGATGGCCAAATGAGGCACCTATCTTTTGCGTGTAGAAGAATGGTATTAGAGTCGTTTTATAACTCTTCTCTTTTAGAAGTATTTCGTTTTCCCCTGGATCTAGGACCTATATAGTCTCAGATTCTTGGCTAACTGAGCATTGTCAGCCATGAGTCCCATCTCATGGTGTGGTCCTTAAATCTAATCAGAGAGTGGTTGGTAACTTCTGCGATACTTATGTCACTATTATACTAGCATATGTTGCACATGGGTCATTCCCATAGAGCACAGGAATTATAGATGGTTTGGTGGCTGTCCTCCTCTGGTAACATGTAGAGACCCTTTCTATACCATTAACACTTGTCAGTCAGGCACTTGTTGACTTCTCTGTGTTCAGTGAAATATCCAAGTGATTTGTCAGCAGTAGGGCTGTATCATCAATTTGTGAGGAGCAACAGATACCCTTTGTAATTGCCTGAATTGTTTGGAGGTTTCCATGGGGCCTCCTAATAGTTCAATTAGATGTAGCCTATTCCCGACTCTGGAAGTTTCACTTGATGGTGAAAAATGTCTAGTTCATCTATTTTCTTCCCCTGTATTTGGTGATTCCATTTGGATTTATTTTATACATTCACTCTCTTAGAAGCTTATATAGGAGTATGCTTCCATATGACCCGTCAAATAGCCCTTAGTATTTGTTTCCCCTTCCTATAGCTCCTCTCCGTATTTCCTCTTCCTCTCACGTGCTTGTTTATCCTGTCATTTTATTCCCTGCCCCCAGTCTCTCCAGAGCTATACATCCTATTTCCTTTCCTTTGGAAGATCCTTCCTTCACCCCCACCCCTCACTACGTATCTTACGTGTTTATAAGGACTTAGTATGCACACTGAAGGCTTAGAAGCCAACATCCACATATAAGAGAGCATTGGAAAAATGGCTCAGTCATTAAGAACACTGTTGTTCTTGCTGAAGATCAAGGATCAAACCAATTCTTGCTGCCAAAGTGTGTGTTGAAAGTCAAGTTGCATCAAATGTCAAAATCACATTCTGCTTCTCAACTGCTTCACTTTATCTAAGTGCATCAGAGTGTGAGCCTGAGCTCTGACCACTCAGAGTGAGGCACAGGACACCTTTGCATTAGGAATAGAGAAACAGTACACCCCATGCTATGAGAGCTTGGCTGATTTAGTATTGTCATGTAACTGTCTGCTGAAGTAAAGCTCTGTGTTTTGGAGAAATACTGTGGTCATTGTGTTTTGCTCCCCAGACCTAATTATTATAGGAGAGGGCCCAACATGGGGCCCTTGCTAAATGACTGTTGGTCCTGGGACTGCTTTCCACCATGGGAGGTACTCCTTGCTTCCGTGGTGATGCAGTCCTAGATATGGAGATATGCAGCCCTGGGAACTAAGAGAAAATCCAAGCCAAAATAAACCAGCAACGAAAAGATCAGAACAGACAGAATCTAGGGGACAGTGAGAACTCTCTGGTAAATCACCTGTCTTATTGATCAGAGAACCTGGAAAATCTTCAGAGATTGGATTCTAATCAGTACACATCTTATAAGAAAGGAAGCTAAGATATGCCTCAGGTTGGGAGTGACACAATATGAAAGTTATAGTTGTATGGTAGTCTACACCATGGCTAAACAGATGGTGACGAATGTTTAACTTGCCAGTGTTAAAACAGGAATAGATAATGATAAAACAAACACCACGGAAGTGATGGGGGATGTCCTTATGTATATATGATTCTATTATTGATTGATGCATAAAACACCAATAGCCATTAGAGGCAGGAAGATAGGAGGAGCTAGGAGATGAGGAGAATTCTGGGAAAAGGAGGCAGAGGGAAACTTTGAGGAGATGCCATGGAGGGACCTGGTGGATAGGATGCACCAGGCATTCTATGTTGAGATAAGGCTATGAAGAAATACATAGGTCAGTAGTTATGGGTTAATCATTCAGACAGGGCTAGCCAATAAGAGGCCCTAGCCATTGGTCAGCAGTTTAATCATTAATCTAACATCTCTATGTGTTCATTTGGGGCTGAGGCAGCAGCAGGATCTGGCAGGACAAGAAAACACCAGCAACATGGAAGGTTAAGAGACACCATGATTAACAGAGACCAAAGAATGGGAGACATTTCACTGCCACTATTCTACAAGAGTCCCCTTAAGCATTAGAGATCTATGGGGATGATCACTCCCCTTTGCTATCTCCAAAACAGGAAAATAGAATAAATGAGACAAACTCCTGAGAAATATATGTAAAATGAAAAAAAAGGTCACTTTTAAAATAATAAACCATGAAAAAGAAATACATAGCTATATTTATTTAAAACAAAGTGACTGGGGACAAAATATAACCCTATGCTTTTGCTTAGGATTCAAATAGCTCTATGAAGGAATGTGAGCATGTCCCTTATTAAATGTTTAGTCTCCACAGACCTTCCCACAATGGATACAAAGCAGCATTTTCCCTCTCAAAATTATATGCTAGGTTCCTCTTCCACTTTGCTTTTAGGTTACAAGACCTTATCACCCAGAAACCAGTCAAATTCCCAGCCCACCCTTTCTTGCCTGGGGAACAAATTATCACTAATCTTAGAAGGACCCTTTCTGGTCCTGTTGATCCCTGAAGGTCTACAGAAAGGCGTTAGAAGCTTTACACCCAAATAGAGAAGGTTGCTGGAAAGTGTTCTCGGAGAATAGAGACTTGTTGTGGGAACTCAGTCCATTTGACCAATAGTATTTGGGTGATGCTCTAGGTACCTGACCAGATAAGAAGTAAGGACAGAAGTCGAGTGTGTTCTCTTGGACATGGAAGGCTTCCTGATGCTCTAGCTCTGTGACTCTGGTATGGAGTTTCCCCATCCTTCCCTGTGCCTGTTCTCAGTTCTTATCTGGCCACATACCCATGCAGGCCATGTCCACAGTGCTAGTCACACCAATACCAAGTTCCCACAACAGGGACCATCTTCTACAAGGGTACCTTTTGAAATTAATATCCAGAAATAACTGTTTTTGAATCAGTTTATTATTTGGAAAGACAATGGGAATCTTGGGAACCCATATAATAAAAACACCAATGAAAATTAAAAGAAAGAAAAAGCAGAGAGAATTTTCTTGAATGGACAAATTGGTATTCAGAGTTTCCCCACGTTGGGTCAATTAATGAAACTTTGAGATGAATTCTAGAAAGAACACAATGATATCTCATCAAGTAAAGGACATAGTGTCGGTGGCTTCTCTTTAATTTTATTGTTTCTAAGTGTGCTCCTTGTGATTTTGCTTACGTTATTGTGAAACAACAACAGAATCACCTCCAATTTAAAGAATATCTCTAGTCCAAAATTCCCAAGGAACAACTGTTTAACCAATCCAGCCTTAAATCTCCCCATTTCTTGATTCAGATCCTTGGTTAGCTCCATTTGTGAAGGCTCATGTATATGGGGTAGATGATATTATACAGGAATCAGAGCCTCTTCAAGTAAGGTAGAAATACTGTTCAGGAAGTTCTTTCATATGCTTTTTCTATTAGCTTAGTGATTCGTATAAATGAAACTCATCAAACCCTTAATATAAAATTTGATGCATGCCAAGTTTCACATTGTGGGAACTTGACACAAATATTAGAAATAGAAACTGTGTATGGAGAGTGGAATATTTGGGTGGAATGGATTGAAATTGTAGGACATGTGCACAAGACTGATTGTTATGCTTGACCGGCAGGACATCCCCAGGCTGAAGTCACACTTGTTTCTCTCAGATGGGACACAAACCCCCAAAAGCAAGTTGCATGTTGGCCTGGCTGCAAGATCCCATGATACAGGAGGAATAAGAATTGTCAGACTCTGTCCCTCCTGTTCCTGCTGCAAAGGCTCATGGGAACATCCTGCTTATTATCAGGGATTATGGATGAATCCCTGAGTCTCACATGACAGGGAGATGTATTCTCTTGCCCAGTGGGCAGTTTTGGAGCTTGTATCCACCCTTAAGGCCTCAGGCAAGGGAGGGACAGATAGAAATTACTCTGTACTTGGTGTCTCTTAGGGTGACTGTACCATCTAGTTTTATGTCACCTTGACATGAACTGGAGTTGTTGGAGAAGATGGACTCCAATTAAGGAAATGCCTCCATAAGCTCTAACTATAAGGCATTTTCTTAGTTAGTGATCAATAAGGCCCAGCCCATTGTGGGTGGTTACATCCCTTAGTTGATGGTTCTAGGATCTGTAAGAAGAAAGCTGAACAACCCAAACTTAGCTAAAGTAATCTGAATTTGTTTGCTTTCTTATATAAGCATTTTTTTCTATTCTTTACAACCAAAGCCCTTGGAATCAGCTAGTAGAACTCTAGGCAATCACAGTTGTCTACTTAGCTACAGTTTTGTCTTCACGATCCTCTTATTGAATCCAATGTAGTTCAAAAATATTAAACAGAAAATTATACAAATGACAATTCTTAAATATTATATTAAGTAATAGTCCGTTTTTCATGCCATTGCATCTCTATCTCTTTTACTGTCATACCAGAGATTTTCATCAACATTTCATTTAGCACATGCTTTGTGACTGTTAATTTTGGTTGACAATTTGGCACCACCTGGGAAGAGGGAAACTAAAACGAAGAGTGGAATCTGTCATGTCTGCATGGTATTTTCTTGATTGCTAACTGATAAAGAATGGCCCACTGCTTTAGATGGTGCCATCCACAGGCATGTGGGCCTGTGCTGTATAGAAAAGCTCAATGAGCAAGTGAGAGGGAGTAGGCAACTAAGTAGCTTGCCTCCGTGGTTTCTGTCTCTGCCTCTGCCTGAGTTTCTGCTCTGACTTCCCTAAGCGTCAAACTTCACTGAACAGGCCAAAGAAACCCGTTTATTCTCCAAGATGCTTTTGACCAGAGTGTTTTATCACAACCAGAATGTGAACTAGAATAGACAAGTTTTTTTTTTAAATTACTTATTAATTACTTTCTAGTGGTCTTGATCACTAGATTGTTACGTCACAGTATTTCACTTCAATTACTTTAAGTAATAATGGCCCTCAATTACCAAAGTGGTGATGCTAAAAATCTTTAGTAGAGTATTATGACAATTATTCTATTACAGTATTGGTACTACTAATAACTAGTACTAGTCCTCTGTGGATAAATGGGGTGACTATGAACCCTTGTGACGTGAACATAAACCTCAAGTAATGATAGCAAGAGAACATAAAGTATACAGTAGAAATTACAACCCAGCATCTTGACTCATTTGGGTTTTTGTGAGGGCTTGCCTAAGAAAGTGATTTAGGACTGAACTTCAATGGTTTGTGAAATTCTAAACCCTTGTTTTACTGACCATGATTCTGAAGACATGACTTGTCTAGTACCAGTTTTCAGAGAGATGGGAGATGCTTCAGTGACCCATCTTCAAATGAGATCAGTGACTCTGCAGTCACCACCTGTGAGATAACTAATGCACACTTGCACTCATTAGGCACGAAATCAAATGCTCCCTATAGGCCTACACAAGATTCTTGGTCAACAGAACCGCTCTAATTGGTTGGAGACATCTGTGTTCATTTACTATGTTAAAAATCAGATGTTGTCCAGTATTGCGGTATATAAGGATCAGGATAAACAAATAGGCCAAAATAGATGTTTATTCAGGGAGAAATAACTTACAACCTAGACAGATGAACACCAGGAAATTCAACCCGATCCTCTCCTGTCCGAGGCACGCCAGAAAGAGAGCGCCTTCCTGGCCCCCTCCGACCTCCTTCCTCAGGTCACCTCCGCCCATCGCTCCACCCCCCAATGGGCGTGGTCAGTGCTACAGAAGGACTACCTCACTACAATTCCCCTTTTAGTCTAAAGAAAAGATTTAGGCTTAATACAAAACTATATACAAAACAGTGAATAACAAGTGTGCTCTAAGAAAAGGAAAATCGAGAACAAAATGACCTACATATCTAGTCCTAGGGTGAGGGCATAGTCCAGTTCATCATTCCCAATGGAGGCCACAGAGAATTGGATCTGGCTTCTAATGATGGCTTCTGGTTCTCAGAAAAAGCCTTAGTAATAGAAGCAAGAGTATGACGAAACACTACTCTGATATCGCAAGACTTCTTTGAAGTGCATTTGATATTTTAGAAAAGACACCTAATAAACTATCTTATCATCACTAATGCTGAGTGATTTCTGTGTGATATGCACAGGTTCCAAAAATCACAAAATACATTTCATATTCTTGCTTTTGTTGTATTACTTTAAAAGTTTACACAAAAATTGCTTATTTTTCCCCAATCCATACATATCTGAAATGTCTCATTCAACCTGACTGTGTTGTTTTTTTTTTAATTGTTCTGTTTGATTTTGGTGTGTGTGTGTGTGTGTGTGTGTGTGTGTGTGTGTGTGTGTGTGTGTGTGTGTTTGGGAAGTTATCAGTCCTTGACTGTTTTTCTTTCTTATAAATATAAGCAGCTTTGAAAGTTGACCCCATTCTTTCTGTCATAACTACCATATTTTATGACATTAATATTTCTATTCAAAGTCAAATTACATGCTGTTATCCCCTATAATTGACTATCTCCACTGTTCTTAACTGCTTCCCATTTCCAGACAGAGCCAACAGAATTTCCATTGATAGAATGATAGCTGTGTCAATTGCGGATGGTGATGACTTACATGTAATCTGAAATCTACAGTCCACAAAAGGTATTTAAAGAATTAGATGTCAGTAAACATAAAAATTATTTTCTCTGCTTATGAAAATGTTGCTGGATATAAAGTGTTGCCAGAGATTGGAAATTCTAAAATAAATCATCCGATGCTGACAAGACCTTAACAGACACTCCAGTAAAGAAGATGAAGGAATGGAAATAAATCTACACATCATTTTTTGTCATTAGAAAAAAATGAGTTGAAATTACATCTGTATGTAAGGATGTGACCCACATTGAAGAAGCAAGAAGAGCAGACTGTGGCATTTGTAACAGGAACCTGATGTCGCTGTAGAAAATGCAAGGATCTAACACATGACATTGGTAGTTGTGTTTATCTGACATAGTTGGAAAGGATGCTAAATAGTGTGATCTTCATTGAGAAAAATTACATACATAGCAATGTTTGGGGAAGAGGGAAATCAATACAGTTAAGATTTCTCTAGTACCCAGTTGAGTCCAGAGGCAAGTAAGTACATTTCTCTACATGTGCATATAATGTGTGACAGTTTACACACAGTCCTCACTAGTTTTAGTTTGTGTCAATTTGACACAAGCAAGAAACATCATAGAGGAGAGGTCACAATTGAGAAAATGGTTCTGTTTTCATCACGCTGTAGACAGGCCTGTAGGGTATTTTCTTAGTAAGTCAAGGAGGCATCATTCCTGGGCTGATGGTCCTGGGTTATGTAAGAAAGCAGGCTGAGCAAGCCATGGGAAGCAAAGTAGTAAGCCGAATCCATGGCTTTCCCATCCGCTCCCGCCTCTGTGTTCCTGTCCTGTTTGAGTTCCTGTCCTGATTTCCTTCAATGATGAACAGTGATATGGAAGTGTAAGCCAAATAAACCCCTTCCTCACTAAGTTGCTTTGGTTATGTTGTTTTATCACTACAACAGGCATATTTTTTTGTGCCAGAATTATAGGGTATTGCTGTGATAGACTTAAACATGTGTTTTTTTGTTTTTTTCTTTTTTTTTTTGGAGAGTTGTGGAAGAATGTTGAACTTTGGGTAGCAAAACCCAGTGAGTGTTCAAAGCTTGATGAGATATTCTGTGGGAACTTGGAAGTTAAGGATGTTGACAAAGTGCAGACATTGCAGGCCTGAAGTGTGAAGTTTCTCAGGGAAGGAAAAAAAACTCTCCTGGGACTTTTTTGTGAAGCATCTGTGGCACTGGTTATTTGGAACTGAAGAATCTGCTGTGATTAAGAAGATACCAGGATCACTAATGTGAAACCTTTGCTTCTCAGGGAGAAATCAATGCAGGTCACCTGTGGCTGAGGAGGCTGCTGTGGTTAACAAGAGAGCAGAAGCACTAAAGGCTTTGCTTTGCTGGGGGTAATTGATGCCATTTGGCTGGAGCTGAGAATTAGGGACTAAGAGGAGACCATTATCACTGAGATGAAGTCTTCCTGGGAAGTGTTTCCTCAGGACTATCAGGCTGAGTTCCAGACACAGCCAACGTTGCAGCCTATGCTGGCAGATGTACTTGGTAGAAAAGTCACCCAGGTGGTAGTGGTTTAAAGGAGTGACGGGGTCATCAGAGAGCAGCTCAGGCTTGGCTCTGTGTAGCAGGGACTGGGTCCTTGAAGAGATCCCAGAAGAGGCTATTGATGAAATTGCAACCAGTTGGCAGCAAGGGACCACAGCATTTGGAGATACCAGTACCATGGGGATGACCACCAAGAGCAGCAGCCATGGAGTAGAGACAGCTGGAACCTAGAAGCCAAGCTCTGCCCTCTGCAGGACACACAGCTTCACTACCTGATAAGAACAGTATTTATGACAGAGTACAGTGGAGTAGATGTTAGCCACAGGCAGAGGCCCCTTTTGTGTATCTGATTTCCCATGGAAATCACAATGCTCTCTTTCTAACTCATTCTGCCTTCTCATATTTCTCATTTAAAAACAATCCAATGTGAAGCAAACAAACAAACAAATGTGGTTCTTTTTATTGATTTGTGGTCTTGTCCTGGAGCATCAAGCATCCAGGTATCCTATGAGAGAATGACATACATAAGGATACAGGGAAAGAGACTAGAAATTCTCTAGGAAGTCTCAGAAATGTGGTATTTTGGTCCTTATTGCAACAGTTCTGATGTGTCCTATGTTTTAGAAGAATTTCTACGGTAGGTTACGAAGCCCTCGGAGTATGTCCTCAGAAGTGAAATGGATGGTGGTTCTTCCTTTATGCGCAGCCTCCATGCTATCTCCCACAGGGGCTGTTTTGTGTGGACCCCCACTGGCATTGGATAAGCCTTCTTGTTTCCCCATATCATCTCCAGCATTTGATGTCAGGTTTTTTTTTTTTTTCTTTTCTTTTGTTTTTGTTTGTTTGTTTTGTGATAGTGCTTCTAACTTGTATGAGGTATATTTTAGAGTAGTTTTATTGGTGCTTTCATAGTGTCTAACATTTTGTAAAGAATCTATTTGCCAAGACCCAACCCATCTGTGCTTGGTGTTGGCCTGTCGAGTTTCCACCAATAGATGAATAGGTAACGGAAGTGTGGTTAGTACACCCAATGGAATTTTATTCAGCTGTGAAGAAAAGTGAAATTATGAAATTTGAAGGAAAATGAATGGATCTGAAAAGTATATCACTAATTGAGGTGACCCCCAAATCAGAATGGAAAAAAAAAAGCCAGTATCATCTCTCTAAAATTCAAATCTTAGCTTATGATATGTACATGCTTATAGTTTTACGAATGTAGATGAAGTCTTTAAAAAAGTTAACTACAAGGGAGACCAAGAGTGGATAATAAGAGGTGCTAAATAAGGGGTGGGCAAAAAGGCTCAAGTGACAACACAGATTGGGGCCAGGGGTGGAGTGGGGGGATGGTTTGGAAGGAATGTAGGAGAAGCTTCTAGAACAAACTTTATTATCTTAGCAACATTTCTTTTGTAGGTTTATGTGATGATTTCTAGGTGTGCATATCTGCTTGCCTGTATGAGAAGACTGGAGTGAGCAGAGAGAAACTGTATAAGAAAGAAACATAGACATTCCTCGAAAGTGAGGCTATTTCAAGGGTACTGGGGCCAGGGAGGATAATGTACAATTTAAACGAAAATAGAGACATTTCAAATGTAAAACTCTAGCTTTTACTCTGAAGAATAATGAAAAGAACGACATAGGAAAAAAGTAATTCATCAATATTTAGCAAGCACATGTGTGTTCTGTGATGCATCTGCTTGAATTTCATTTCTTCCTACTCTATTTTGTTGGGAAACAATTTTCCTGTTTACTGTAGTCAGACATTTGAGCTTTGTTCATCTTGCCCTTACAGTCCCAAAATTTAGCTCCTGCAAGGAGTGAATTATGTACATCAACGGGTTGAGCTTCTAGCAAAACATGAGGAAAAAGCAATTGGTATTTCAATTTATTAAGTTATTGCAAGCAAATTTCTGAGTGTGGTACATCTCTGCCGAGAAAATTAGGGTTCAAAAGTGGAATGTTCCTACTATCACATATTCACACTTAGTTTAATTTTCTTTGAGAAAGGGAACCTGGTGGTACAGTGAGGCTGTAATAGCATTGGGTGGTTGATAAACAAAAATGTGGCTTTTGTTTTGTTTTCATTTATTCAGCATCCGCCCTTTCAAAGTTGTTTTAAACTTACCTTTTAGTCTCTCCGGTGATGTTTTTTTACTCTTTCATTCCAAATAGTGCATATATAGCTTACATATTTTCAGTACAGAAATATAACCTATAAGACTAAATTTTCATGTGTGTGGAAAAGGACTTGAGTTGGCGAGGTATCATACACACAAACGACCAGTCAAGGGTGCGCGTGCTAAAAAAAAGAAGGTGGAGATTTTCCAGGCACTTACTAAATCCAGAGCTAATTTATTCTCCAAGAGTGTGGCCACAGACACACAAACATAAATGCAGGTGGATAAACATTGACACACATGTGCATACAGTTTTATTCCAAAGAAAAAAATAAAATGTAGACAAATAGGCCCTAGGTGATAAATACAGGTAAATGAGAAATCTGCATTTTGAGAAATCGTTATTTGTTCTCAAATGGGGCAATATAAATGAATTTGTAACTTTCTTGGAAGAAAGCAGTTTGCCCTGGGAAAGACCTCATCCGGAACAGAGAAGAAAGTTTTAAATATCCCAAGGAAAGCAGCCTGGACTTGCCTAGGAGTGGACTCTGAGAGGGAAAGAAAGGAAGAGGGCAGGTATGGAGAGCAGAATCACCCTGATGATTTTTGGGGGAGATTATGTACCTTTTAGCTGAGTTTAGGAACTGACTATTGAGTGATGGTTTTGTTCTTACTCTTTTGGCTCATTAGCCTTCCCCTCTCCCGCCAGCTCCCAAGTAAGCACACGCACAGACACACAGAAGCTTACCTTAGTTGTTAGTGCCTGGCCTTAGGTTGGCTTATTTTAGCCAGATTTCCTTCCTTCCTTCCTTCCTTCCTTCCTTCCTTCCTTCCTTCCTTCCTTCCTTCCTCCCTTCTTTTCTTCCCTTCTTCCTTCCTTCCTTCTTTTCTTCCCTTCTTCCTTCCTTTTCCTCTCTTTCTTTCAATATTCAAGAGATCCTTCTGTCTCTGCCTCCCAGGTAATGGAATTAAAGGCGTGTGCCACCAACACCAGAATCATTTCTTTTTCTTTTTCTTTATTTATTTTTGCCATATTTTTATGTTTTGATTTCATTTTACATTTCAACCGCAGTTCTCCTTCCCACCTCTTTTCCCAACCCCCTCTCCTCCTCCCACCCTCCTTCACCTCCTCCCTAGACCACCCCAGTCCACTCCTTCGCACTGGTAAGGGCTCCCTCAAGCCAGCCTTTCTTAAGTTAGCCCAGCTACCCTTTCCCTCTGGGCTTTTAGCTTTCTTATTTCTGTAAATCGCACTTTCCCTGGCTGGATAACCCCTCTTACTGTCCTTGCTTCTCTCTTCCTACTTTCTATTTACCCTCTCTGCCTGCCGGCCCTGCCTATCCTTGCTCCTGCCTTGGTATTGACCGTTCAGCTCTTCGCTAGGGCACCATCAGGTGCCTTAGACAGCTTCACGGCGTTAAACAAATGCAGCATAAACAAAAGTCACACACCTTAAAATAATACTCCCCAACAGCTGACATTTCCATAAACTATGCCCTTGTTATTATTAATTAAGCTTTCAAGCTCATCTAGAAATATATTGCCGTAATGTTTTCATTATACTATCAAGGAACGTAACATAGCATTTAACTCTGAGGATTAATTATCTAAAGTAACATTACGTGAGACTTATAAAACATTTACTTTACATTAAATATTGTCTCTGTTGGGAGTATCTATGCATGTTTATAAGTGCCAACACTATTCTTTTAATGGGAAGGATGAAGCATACCACATGCTGGGCTCTTAACCCGAGTCTCCAGAGCAGAGTGTGGACTGAAGTTTCCCATGGCCGTCATGATGACCATAGAAGTGGCTTCATACAGAGATACATGTGGACAATGTCTCTGCCTCTAGGGCTGCCTTCATAAAAAAAGAGACTATCTTAAACTGGAAAATCGATACAACAAACATTCTGAAAGCAATGTTTTAGGTGGCCTGGGGGGTAGGGATGTCCTTCAGAGAGGGGCCATGCAATCCTTGTAGCAAGTGTTTAAATATGGATTAAAAGATCACTAAAAATATAATTATGTGACTTTCCCCTTCCATTTCCCGCAGCCTCTCCCACTCCCCTCCTTCTAACTGCTTCCGTACATCCCTCTACTTTCACACTGGTCGCCTACTTCTAATTATTGTTTTATAATATGCATGTGCAAATAGACAAATACACCTTGTTGAGCCCATCTTTGTTGTTACTACATGTATGGTTTTAGGGTTGATGACTGTGTGTGATAGTTATCCAAGGGATCATCTCTGGGAGAGGCCAATTCTCCCTCTATCCACAGTCACTAGTTGCCTTTAGCTCTTTGTCTCAGGTTGGGACCATGAGATATTTTTCCCTTTCCATGCTAGCGTTCTCTATTGATATTGTCATTCTTCATGTTTTGTTTTTGTAGCCATTTCTAAGAGAGGCAGTATTAAACCAGAGTTCCTGGTGTTCTGTGTCTTACAGCCTTTCTCTTCCTACTCTTCCATGATGGTACCCTAGCTGTGAATATAGGAGCTGCATTGATCTTTGCGTCGTGCCTGATTTTGATATTCTGTAATATTCTATTTGCTGTAAAGAGAGGGCTTCTTTGAAAGGGTTGAAAGAACAAGATTTAAGGGGACTGGAGAGATGGCTCAGAAATTAAGAACACTGCACTTCCAGAGGTCCTGAGTTCAATTCCAAGCAACCACACTGTGGTTCAAAGCCATCTATAATGAGATCTGATGCCTTCTTCTGGCATGCAGGGAAACATGCAGACAGAACACTGTACATAATAATAAAAATAAGTCTAAAAATAGAATAAGGTTTAAAAATATAGTTGAGGGGTTTCCTGGTCTTGCACAGTGGTGGCAGTATATTTTCTTCTAAGATCCCTGATCTCACATGCCCTAGTAGTTGGCTGGGGTTATAGAGTTAGGCATGATTCTCCAACCCCACTGAGTGGACCTCAAGGTCACTTGGACAACTGTTGGTACCTACAAAGATGTGATTGCTACCTTTAGGTATTTCGTGTCATGTTGATCATCGTTGAGGTTCATAGGTGTCACAGCTGGATAGGGCATTCCTTATTTCTTTCAATATTCCAGTATAGTAGAATCTAGACTGCATGGAGGAAGTTTTCAGGTTAGATCCAGCTGAATAATCTGAGTCTTATGTCCCAAGAATGTGGTGTATGCATGTTATGGGTGATATATGTATAAATATATATATATATATATTTATACATACATACACACACACACACACACATACACACACACACACACACACACACACATATATATATGGTTGTGGTTGGGAGGGGTGAATGCATGGTATGTATGCATGGTGTATATATATGATTGTGTGTGCACACACACGTGTAATTATTTCTATGTGTGTCTGATTTGTTTATGTTTGATCAAACTGGCTGAATATGTGGTGCTAATTTATCTATGGGCACCTTTAAATGATTTTATTATTAAAAATGAATGGTTTTGGAAAAACAATAAAATAAAAACTAGACTGGGCTTGTTAGCAACACAAAGCATTATTAACAAGGGATACTAAAAGCCCCAGAGAACAAGGAAATATCTAGTTTTTCCTAGAAAAACAAAATCTAAGAGCAATTCATGAAGTGCTGACTATTGTTTTGCTGATATCAGAGGGAAAGTGTATTAACTGGTAAATGTGTAAAGTGTCTGTATTGGGAGCCAATTTAAATTTCTTTTAAGCCTGTCTCAGGTGTGTTATTCGAAGTTACAAAGGCCATCTTTAATGGTTTCTCAGTAGAGGAGAGTGATAGAGAATATGCCTTTCTGTTGAGATTCTAAACTTAAAAATGTTAAAGAAGAAAATTTCAGTACAAAGGGGAAATCCTTGGTGAGCCAGAGTCATGCATTCTGGTCATAAAGTAACAATCTTTAACCTCTGTAGAGAAAACAGCAAACATCAGGTGGACTGTGGTATTTTATCTGCTGAAGCCAATGACACATGGAGAAGCCCAGTAAAGAAAGTAGAAAAATACATTTGCAAAAGTTTGAATGATTTATTTATTATGTTTTTAATTCTTAAGTGTGTGTGTGTGTGTGTGTGTGAGAGAGAGAGAGAGAGAGAGAGAAAGAGAGAGAGAGAGAGAGAGAGAGAGAGAGAGAGAGAGAGAGAGAGAGAGAGAAAGTTCATGCACTGGCAATAGATCCCCTTGGAGCTTGAGTTGTAGACAGTCAAGAGCTATCCAGCATGGGTGCTGGGCTCTGAACTCTGATCCTTTCAAAGAACTGCAAGCACTCAACACATGAGCTATCTCTCTAGCCCTACTTATTACCATTTTTCTTCTAATCCGATAAATTCTGTCATAGATGTTGCTTCATTCCCATAAAAATCTTGGACGAATGTTAAATTTGACAGGAAATGTACAGGTTATTTGAAATGAAATTCGTGTCTAAAAGAGATCCCAAATAGTTTATTTGCTGTGATGAAAATCAATCAGTTTAGCCAGCGACCATCCTCGGAAGCCTTTCTGTCAGTCATACCCAGGAGACATCACCTTTGATAAATTTTAGCTGAAGGGACATACTAAAAGCTGATCTTATTTAAAGGCCAGAAGCAGATTAAAGGTCTTGGGATTAAACCTATTTAAAAAAGTCAAGGAAGTCTACACATGCAAGTCAGAGAGCAGACACAATCACAAGCAAGCATGCACACTTCCAGGGTGATTCTCTTTGGTTTTACATGGAGCTTTCAGGGCCCCAGAGTTGAGGGTCTTCTGTGTCACATGTGCTCACATCCAGCTTCTAGCTGAATGCAGAACTGCGGCTTGTGTCAAACCTCACAGTGTCCCCAGTGCTTGAGGGCATATGAGGACAGTGTTTCCGAATCTACAGATGCCTGTTGAGGACATTCTTCAAACTTGAAGCCTGGTGATTTAGGTTGATTTTATTACACTTAAGTGAACAGTCCATCAAAGAGCAAATGGAAGGTGGATGCTTCCACACAGGGGACTAATTAAGATGTCACAGTGCCACCCAAGTGTCCCCTAGTCATTTTCTCTGGTAGATTTATCATCTGGAAAAAGCACACATGCTTAGGTATTCCCTGTGGACCAAATTCTTTTCCATGATGTAACCAAGGCTTCTGTGAGTGATAGATGGGCAAACTTCAATGAAGGCAATGCTCATTACATTATGGAGCCTGGAGTCTTTTCTTGTTTGTGCTTCAAACTGTGTAGTTAGGTCACACCTGCAGAATGAGAATGAAATAGAGGATTCGGGTGATGTCATTGAACTAGAACTTAGAATGGTGTCATCCTCGACCTTGTTTACAGTGTGACTAATGACTGTGGTGTTGTGATAGCAGTTCTGTTTAGATAGACTATTAAAGACTAGTCTGCTACTTCACTAACCCAGAGAGGTTCACATGTTTGCATATTCATATAGTAGACAATATTGTACTGATCCAGAGTGCTTTATCTGATAATAGTGTGCTGGTTTGGATGAGGATGGTGCCTGCAGGCTTCCATATATGAATACTTTTTTTCTCCAGTTGGTGGAAACATTTGGAAAGAATTAGGATGTAAGAGCTTGTTGAATGAGGTGTGCCTGTGGGAGTGGTCTGTGAGGTTTCCAAAGGCCATACCATTCGAACACCTTCTTTGTTTGCCTTATGGTTTTGTCTCAAGCTACACCCTGTCTTAGCTCCAGAATCGTTCCTGCTGTCATGCTGCCCACCATGATAATCTTGAACACTAAGTATCTGATGTCATAAGCATCGCATTGTACATTGTCCTTTATAAGTTGTGTTGCTCATGGTGATTTATCCCAGCAATAGAAAAATAACTAAGATAAGCACTGAGTTTGGAAGAAGGAAAAATAATCACCGAATCAGTGAGCTGGAAAGATCCTGTCTCAAGGAATCAGGAAGAGACAGAGCAGGACATCCAGCATTGATCTCTGGCCTACAGATAGACATGTGGGTATCACAGAGAGGTGTGTGTGTGTGTGTGTGTGTGTTCAACTTGGTTCAAGACAGAAATATTTTCCTCATGATCCTTGACATCTTCTTTGATGTTTTGATTCTTAAATAATTTTTTAACTTGTCCTCAGGAATTGAAAAATAGGATGAGTGACCACCATCTATATTCCTGTGACTTAACAGAGGTCTCAGCTTCATGGTTCTCTTAATTTTCCACAGTAAAATCAAGTGAAGCTATACAGACTACACAGATTGTCCTCAAACATTTATGAACACACACACACACACCTGATGGGAGATGCCATTATGCTTATGTGTTTCTCATACTGGTTAATGAATAAAGCACTGTTGGCCAATAGGAAAGGAAGATAGGAGGGACTAGGAGATGAGGAGGAAAGAGGAAGTAGGAAGGAGGAGTCAACATGGAGAGACCGGGGAGACCAGACACCTGCCACACTCCCCAGTAGGTGAAACCACATGGAAATACATAGAAATGGGTTAATAATTAAGACAGAGCTAGCCAATAAGAAACAAGTAACTGGCCAACAGCATAATATCAAATATAGAGTCTTTGTGCGTTATTTGGGGCCTGTGTGGCGGCGGGACAAGACTGGCGGCCGGAGGAAAAACCTTACTCCTTATACACACCCCAAAGTAAAAGAGGTCAGAAGCCATGGTGTTACTTAGGAGAGGTTGAAGGGAGGTGAACGAAAGAGGTAAATAATCTAATTATATTTTTAGTTCATAATCTTTTTACCAATATTCATAAATACGTAGTTTGTCTCCTAGCTTGTGGCTACAGAGTCTCTTTTTGTCTATCATCTGAAGCAATGGTTCTCAATCTTTATCTTGTGACCCCTTTGGGGGTCAAATGGCCCTGTCATAGGAGTCACCTAAGACAATTAGGAAACAGATATTCACAATAAAATTCATGTCAGTGGCAAAATTACAGTTATGAAGTAGCAATGGAAGTCATTTTATATTGGGGGTCTCCACAGTTTGAGGAACTGTATTCAAGTGTCACAGTACTAGGAAGGTTTGAGGAACTGTATTAAAAGTGTCCAGTATTTGAAAGGTTTAGAACCACTGAGCTAGAGTTAGAATAGAATCCAGGAAGTTTATGAAGGTAGGAGGGAAAAAAATTACCTCAATTTTTACCAAGGTGTGGTATCATCCAGAGAAACAGTAATGGAAGTGTTCATGTGCCCCATAGAACGAAACCGAAGACGAATACCAGGCCCTCACATCAGACTTCAGCCATGCAGTTCTCCTGGACAATTGGGGAAAGCCTTCCTGGGTTATTGGGTGATGCTGTCTAGGCTATCCAGGCACTGATTAGCTCATGCAGATAGACAGCACACAAATGTCTATGTGGAACGTGAAGAAATAGTCATTTTTTTTTATCCCTTTAGACTGGTAAGTTTGTTTTACTCTATGGTGAAAGCATAGTGGGATGAAGTACATTTGGTTTGGATTGATGTTGGTACTGATTTTCACTTCTTTTTTTTTTTTTTTTATGCTTTTGGTGGTGCTGAAATTTTGATTTATTTTATTTAAAATGGGAGAAACCAAAGTGAGATTAAATGCTAAAGAGTAGAAATAAGTCTAAGGACACGGTCTATGCTCCAGAAAATAAAAGTGATGTTTATAACATAGAAATGTACATAAGTAGATGTTAAAGAAGGGAGTTGGAAGTTGGATAATTTAGTGTACTAAAAAGAAAGTAGACCCCCCCCACCAAATGCAAAAGGAATCTTTTTTTTTTTTTTTTTTTTTGGTTGCTTGCTTGTTTGTTTGCTTTGAAAGAGATAGAAATAAGTTGGGAGGAGTTGGTGAATGGGTAAAACATGATCGAATATACTGTATGAGAAATATTTTAATAAAATAATAAAAAGGGAAGGCTTGTTCTCGAAGGGTTTGATGGATGAATGCTGAGATCGTCTACGGAAGCATTCCGTTTTCACGTGACACACAGAGCATGCTCATCTCTGCAATTGTCCCTGGCTTCTAAGAAAAGGGGAGTTAAATATTGTATGGAAATGAGAGCTGAATGGGGGAACTGAATTTTAATGATGTTTTCCCTTGGAAACGTGTAATGATTCTGTAGTCTCTATTTCAATTGCAGTTTTGTGATCCTTATTACACAGAAAAAAATCCAATGTGCTTGTCATGAATGACATATAGAGAAGAGTCGTCTCTCCGATGCAAATCTCAGAGGACCCCAGGAGGCCCCTGAGATTTGTGAGCAATAGCTGCTATCACACATGTAGAAGCCTTCTCAATGCCCTGGTCCTTCAGTGCCCAGTGTCAGACTCCAGGCTCACAGTCTACTACCTTTTCACTCTTGTTAACAAGCATTAATCCTTATTCACACAGGGAACATGTTTTTATTTTGCAACCATGCCAAAGTTGTAGAGCTTTAGACATTTCTCTCCAACATGCTTTTGGTGTGAACTGGTGGCATCACTGATTATGAAAAATAGCAACAGACTATGATGCCTTTGAAGCCAGGGATTTAAAGCATAAGCTGTATTTTAATAAATAAAAAAGTGAATATTTGCAGAGCCTCATTACATTATATATACATAATCACTTAATAAGTCATATAAGCATAATCACACCTTCCCTACATTTGACTTATTTTTTATTACACATGAGTATGGAATGTTGAGGCATAGAGGGATAGAGAGAATAAGTAAGTTGTCTTAAGCCCACACAACAACAGATGTCAAAGTCAGGCGGCAAACACAGGGAGCTCCATCTTACTCTCTTTAATCATGAGCCTGACTCATATTCATTAGGTTCAGTGCTATCTTCATCACATGGATTTAGCCCACCCAAAATAGTCACCACAAAAAGTTGCCAGTGCCATTTGACAAACATCATATTATGTCAAACACATTAGTCACACTAAACTTAATTGAATGTTATCTCCCTGGCAGGCTGAAATGCTCAAGCCAACCCCAGATGAGTTAAATACATAGATATGCTGAATGGACATGATAACATACACAGATGACTTAAAAACATAGCATACTGTCAAAAGGCAGAAAACTACAGACATGTAGTTTCAGGGATTCCTTTGTAGAGTTGTTCTGACCCTTATAAGTATATTGTCCTAGGGTCAATTACTAATTGATACAATATTAGGAAAATGTTATGTAAATATGTAAATGTGTATAATATGGAAGAACATCATGGTGCTAAAACTGAAGAAAAATAATAAATTTGTTTAATAACACTTCCTGAAATCGAAAACAGTTTTTAAAGACATTTAAAGATACAAATGGGAAAAGCTCAAGCATTTCATGTATTTAAACACGAACATTTCTAAAGGCAATTAAGGCCTAGGAAATCCTAATCTGCAGCGTGAATTCTAATTACTCGGAACAATAAAACCCCTGACTAGGGGTGAATGCTGAAACATTGGAGAAGCAAAGCAGCCAGCCACTGGTTCTTACCTTTACCTGCTCCTTAGAATGGGAGGTCCTGTGTCTAGGAATCCTCAGACTGAGTGCGCTGAACTCCTGTCTCCTCCCTCCTTATATTCCTCTCTCTGCCCAGCCATAGCCCTTCCTGGCTCCACTTTCCTAGTGCCGGGATTCAAGGCGTGTGACTACCAAGTACTGGGATTAAGGTGTGAGACAATAACACCTGACTCTGTTTTTCTTTTAAACTGGATCAATCTCTTGCAGCCCAGGGTAGCCTTGAACTCACCTGCCTCTGCCTCTGCCTCCAGAGTGCTGGGATTAAAGGTGTGTGCCACCACTGCCTGGTCTGTATGGCTAATTAGAGGCTTAGCTTTGTACTCTGATCTTCAGGCAAGTCTTATTTTTTAAAATGCAAATATATATATATACATATATAAATATCACCATAGTAATCTCCCAACTTTTAAATGGGAAGTAATTCAGTGTACTTATGCAATAGTTACTGAATAGGAAAAATATGATAACTCACTGTTTTGAAACACACAAGATTTCTAATTGCCGCTCAGATTAAATTCATATATTATCTAAAAGTCAGAATTTTATGGAGCTCAAATTAATCTCAGCTAGATTAAAGTAAATGTTTAAAGTAACTGTAACTGTGTCTATTAATTAATGATGAAGGGAAATGACTTGTATTTGTGAAATCAAAAAAGAGGAAAGAGGAAAGAGAACAATCTAGGTTGGCTGACTGTTAATCTTCTTCTGTTTGTCAAACTCGGGAACAAGGTTTAAACTTCCGTTCTGAGTAGCCAGTGTAGAGAAATGGAAAGGTGGATGAGCAGTAAACACATTACACAAAGTTACTTAGCATGTAGCAATTGCAGAAGTCTTCGGATCCAACTCTATGGTATAAAATCAACATGGAACCTGCTTTTTATCTGGAAACTGGTTGATTAATAATGTTTCTGTTAATACCCTGCCTGAACTCAATAGTATATCAAGTCATTAATTCCAGTGTCCCCATGAAAATAATGATAGAATGAGTCCATTACACTTAATTTTTATGCCAGTTCGCTTGCTCTTATTGTCATAGTTCATTATAGCAGTGGGTCGGGATCATTTCCGGGAGAGTTATGAGCAGCAATGAAGAATGGATGAATAACTGTGAAAGCACCCTGCTTCTCATAAGTGTCTTCCTCCCTCCCTCCCTCCCTCCCTCCCTCTCTCCCTCCCTCCCTCCCTCCCTCCTTCCTTCTTTCCTTCCTTCCTTTTCTGGAGAGAGTGCCACGACCATATCGAGTATATTCTCTCTGATGTCACCCTTTCCTTTGATTAGAACATTCTCTAGAGTGGCGAAGTACTTCATAAGCAGCTGTATTTGCAACAGTAATAAAATATGATGAGGAAATAGAACAAGCTTTTTAATCTTTTTTACATTGTTTCTATGCTTTCTGAATCTGAATTAGAAACACATATACTATTCTTTACTCTATCTGACCAAAATATCTTTATTTATAACTTTGAGGAGATAGTAAAGCAAAACTTTGAAATGTAGAACATGCCCACTCTGCCTTTACTATAGAAGGGTTTATAGTGAGCAGCCCTTTTAATATCATATGAGTAATTGCTTCTTCCTCCCATCTCTTCCCTTCATCCCACAATGAAATATGAATGCTTTTCAAGAAATTGCACAGTGGACATGAAAGGATTCGGCATAAACTGGAACCCATTTTATCACTCCTTTCTGAGCTGTTTCTATCAGTTTTGATACTCTGTTCCGTGTCAACACTTTGCCATTCCCCCAATGTTCTTTGTAAGTCAGTGAACTTCAAAGTGTCAATCCACCTGCTAATGGTCCTACTTCCAAAGCCTGTTCTTAATAGCTGGTGCTAATGTAACTTTCATGTAATAACCACTGATCATCACCATGAAGATATTTTGAGATATACACCAAAATAGTGCATCCAATTCATTCTGTTTATTCATTGTATTAAGTGACAGTCTGCTTTTCATGTAGAAGTAGTCAACGGATTTTATTCGTTTTAAATAATCAATCTTACTTCATCATGAAAAAACTGTCATATTTGAGGTGTTCCTAAAGTACTAGAGGAAAATATGATGATGTTTGATTTTGATATTGGTCTTAAGAGATGAAGAGAAAATTGTTTAAAAAAAAAAAAAAAACAAAACCAAAAAACAGCTCACACAATCTGGAGAATGGGGAGAGGTAGAAGAGCATCAGAGGAGCTCATGACTGCACAGACAGGAAGTAGAAATGCCTCACCATTTTGCAATGAAAATGTTTAAATGAATAACAACTAGGCATGAACATTTATCAGAAGTTGGACCATATTATACGATTACAAAAAACGCCAACCCCATGACATCTCAATTGCTTAATGAGGGATTGAGAGAAAAGAAAAAATAAGATCTCTTTTTCATGCCTGATGACACATGGTATCACCACGACAAGTAGTGGACACATGGGACATGTTAAAATCAGAATTTGAAATCAGGGAGTAAGCTTCAGGAACAATACTGACCCATCAAGAAAGCATAATTTTATGTAATTAATCTAATCTAAATGGCACATGTATTGATGCCAAAATACATATCTGGGGAATGTAAAGATCTAGTAAGCATAAATAGACTTGCTCAGGCATTAGACAATCAAATTCAAGTATTTTGTTGGCAAAATATTATAATTAGAAGTCATATTTGTACAGCCAGTCAATTTTAAATGATGCTATGTGTTAGTATTATGAAAAATTTACACCAAGTACTTTAAAATTTAGAGATTATAAATAAACAGTGTCAAATAGTGTTAAGATAGGTTGAGGTGCGATATATATATGTGTACATATATACATATACATACATTTTATATATGTATATATATTATACATACATATATATAAAACACACATACATGCACATGTATATATGTATAAACATATAGACACACAGACATATATATGTAACATATGTTACATATGTGTCTGTGTATGTGTTGGAAAATTAAGTAACAGTAATTCAAACTAGAGATAAAGAATGTGGGACTGGGACTCTGTCTGGGTAGTTAGGGTGCTGCTTACTCCTGTAGAACACACAAGTTCAGTTCCCACCAGGCACACGCTTTCCTGGGTAACTAACAACTGCCTGAAACTATGGCTGTAGGGGATCCTGTACCTTCTTCGGGGTCCAAGGATGCCTGCACTCACATGCGAACAAAGCTACATACATGCATATATGCATGCCTTCCTAAAACAAAGTTTTAAAACTAGAAAAGGTGACTACTAAAGAGCCCCTGTGAAACAATGTTTATTGTTGAACACTAAAGCTCAAGAGATGTCCTCAACAGCAGCCTTTATTCAGGATACTAAGTATGTAATATCTGGTGTAAATACAGTTTTAGGAGAGGTGTTAGGAAGACCTCAAGACTTCCATTATTTGTTCTTGGCTTCCTCTAGAATTCTTTGGATAAATTTCACTTCTCTTCTAAGTCCTAGGGAGACCCAGAGTCAACAACACACTTCAAATATGGCATGACACCAAACAAGTGTGCAGCAGAAAACAAACAAACAAACACACACACACAAACAAAACTGTGGTGATAAAATAACTCTCAAGTCCAGAACTACTTGTGTATAAATCAGTTATACATGTGGGCACTGTTCCACATTCCTGTTGTTGTATATGTGTTTGGAGATATTATCTGTTTCATAAAACAACAACAACAACAACAACAACAACAACAACAAAAACCAAACCAAAACAAAACAAAACAAAAAAAAAACTATAAAACCAAAAACTCGATCGTGTCAATGTCTAGTGCCTGTCAGGGAGTGTAACAAGTGTGAAGCACTGAACGTATTAACTCTTTTACTATACCTTCTGTTATTATAAAAGCAGTTTATAAAGACAAAATCAATGGAATGTAATTATAAAATACCAATGTTTTCAGTGTATTTAAGGCGGTGGTTTTCAAATGTATTTATTTGTGTGTGTGTGTGTGTGTGTACTCTACTGATGGGAGATGTCATTCTGTATATGTTTCTCATACTGGTTAATAATAAAGCACTGTTGGCCAATAGGAAAGGAAGATAGGAGGGACTAGGAGACAAGGAGGAAATAGGAAGTAGGAAGGAGGAGTCAAGATGGAGAGTCTGGAGAAAGCAATATGCCGCCGGCTCCCCGGTAAGAGAAATACATAGATCAGCAGAAATGGGTTAATAATTAAGATAGAGCTAGCCAATAAGAAACTAGTAACTGGCCAACAGGATTATATCAAATACAGAGTCTCTGTGTGTTATTTGGGGCTGGTGCGGCGGCAGGACAAGACCGGGCGGCGGCAGGCAGAAAAACCGTACTTGTTACACTCTACCACTTGTGTATAGGGGCCTGTGGAGGCCCAAAAGATGCTATCAGAGCTCCTTGGAGCTGGGATTGCAGGAAGTTGTTAATCACCTGACAGTCGAGCCATCTCTCCAGTCCCTAGGATGGTGCTTTAAGACAGTTTTAAAAGGAGAACTCAACGTGAACAATAGTATGATTGTAAAACGAGTACTTCCGGTCAATATTGATCAGATACACACACTCATACGCACACATACATACCATTTTTACATGCATACAAACAGATACATTAAGCATTTTGTTTATTAGATACCAATAAATTGATTAAGAAACTAAGGTATGAATTCTCACAAAGCCCTCATTTCATGGTTTTACAATTTTCTTATGCACAGTAGACTTATGACCTTTGTTTTCACTGTGGCCCAACCCATTTTGGTGTGTCATGTAATTTATTGAGCACACTATGTTCCACTGTTGCACATTGTTAAAATTTAGGGTAATGATACGATTATATTTCTGTCTTTTAAGTTTTCTGTTTTTAGAGTTTGAATTATGTATATGGTTTTGTGCCTGAGAGGTAGTATGAACACATTTATATGGATGCCCCCAGAGGACGGGGGAGGGGGTGTTGAATCTTCTGCATTTGGAGTTACAGGCCATTCTGAGAGGCCCTGTGGGTGCTGTGGATTGAGTCAAGTCTGGTGGGAGAGCAGCAAATGCTCTACCTGGCTGAGCCGTCATCTTTCCAGCCCCATATTTCATTTTTAAAGTCAATTTCAATAGTTCTTTGGATCCCAGAACAAGTGCTTCGAATTATTGTTCCACTGAAAAGTGGGAGCCATTCTCCCCAGCAGGGTACAATTTAAATCATATAAGCAGGCCTTGTGTGAATGTTATTTCCTGAAACAAAAAAGACATGATGTCAAGTAATCAACCTCTGTCGGCACTTTCTTTATGGCATTTAAACTAACCTGAAGGAATTATATTGATACCCTTAGAACTTCTCATCCAAAGTAAACTTGATACCTGAGGCTAGCCACTAACATTTTGTAGTGAGGCCCACTAACCAAATATAGTTCCACTCTTTGAAATAAAACATATGTTCATAATTTATAATTAGAAATCTTTTGAAACATTTGTTAGGCCTCTTAGGTCTTATCGTCCTACAGTATATTTTATAATTAGTAGAATCACCTCCCAAAGTTTGAGAAGCATATTTGGAGTGAGGTTTCCACTTCTGAGAGTCTAATGACACCAGAATTTCCAAGAAACTATGCAAATCTTCTTTAATCTCCATATCAAATTACAGTTTTTTTTTTAAACTTTCAAACAATATAGAGGGTTATCTGTGGAAACAAAAATGATAGAATCTCATTCTTTATAGATGGTTCCTGTACTCTCAACAAATGTCCTATGGTAAACAGCGTCATCTTGAATTTCGTCACGTTTGGAAAAACTGAGTACACAGCTTCTTGTCTGTTGTGCCCACTGGGGCTCAGGAGCCTACATTTGCAGGCCAAGGGCAGATGTTTATTGATTTACAATGAATAATGCATAGAAAGGGCCCTACGCTTGAATTTCCACACTGGAACCTCCTTCCAGTTGAATAGCATATGAGCTATAGACTGGCTGCCCGTTGAGACTTTCCTATTTGTAGACTACCTTCAAATAGATCCTCACCATCAAGAACAAAGAGTATTTTGGTCCTAGTACTGCAATCCACTCTTTTGGGTTTTGTTTGTGCATGAATAACAACTTTTTTTTTTTTTTTTTTTTTTTTTGGCTTTTGGATGGATGAAGTGGTGGAAGTCTCTTTCATGGTTTATTTCCTTTATCTTGACTAGGATAATATTGCAGCTGTAAACCAACTAGACTCCAGGCTAATTATCATGAAACATTAAATCCTATAAATCCTATACCCGTTATTTATCTTAGAATGAAAAACACATAGGAGTAAGTATTGCTTGATGTATTTAATGAAATAGCAAAAAACATGGTTTCAAGTTTTTCTCAACATGAAGATGATGTTAATGTTATATATTTCCATTAATACCATGCTAAAAATCACACGTACTTAATACATTTCTTTAATGAAAGAAAATTGAAAAAATAAAGAGAAACATTAGAAGTAGGTGCTAATTCAGTTGTTTCTGACAAATACAATGTACATTTGGATGAAAACTTGTATAATGCCTTCAGAAGCTTTTGTTGAAATGTATTGAAAGAGAAGGTAATGTTTTGCCTTAGGTTTGTATGTTTTATTATTTTCCAAGTTACTAATTTTATTATGAAGTGAAAACATTTAAAATAAAAAGTGCTAGTAACATAAATGAAAAACACTAATTTTTGCGAAGATGAAAGCAGGTATCCTGTACTTCTCATTTGCCCTTTTACCTAAAACCCGTGGAATAAGTATGAATGTTTGCCATTTTACAGGTCAGGGGATGGGAACAGAGATACATAGAGATTATGTGTTGTACAGCAGGACTTGAAGCTTATGTGGCCAGTTGCTAAAAAGCATGGTGTTACCCACAAGTATTTTGCTGCTGAATATTGCAATTTGAATTTTCCCACTCAGCCTTTCACAATGATAGAATGAAAACAGAAACAATAAAACAGGGAAGTTTTTACCCAGCCAGGCTTAAAAGCCACAAGGTAATGGAACTTGTAGTTCCCCTCAATATTTAGGAAATTCAAGAATTCCTAAATATCAGTGCTAATTAAGTCTGCCCTTATGTGTCATTAGCTTTTGCATTCCTTGTACATGAGTGGTTCACTCCTTTTGATATTTAGAGGGGTCTAAATATTAATGATCCATAATTAGTATGAAGAGAACTTAGTGAATCTCAGAAAACTAAATCGTTGATCATTAAAAAGTTTCAGTGAGCTGTCATTTCATGCAAGGCATTCATACCACGCAATGTAGTCATAAAAAATTAGTGATCTTTTGACAGAAAAGACACATATTGGAAATAATTTATTATTCTAAAAGCTGGTCTTTAATTGAGGAAGTTTGAGAAATAAATTAGATAGTAATTCTTCATACCACAGTGTAAATGTACTTCAGAATATTATAGTGTATATGATGGATATGTATAATAAACCAAACAAGTTGAAATTTTCTCTCTCTGTGTGTATATATATATATATATATATATATATATATATATATTATTTCTCAGTTAAAATTTAGTTCAGTCAAAAGGAAAATATTTAAATAATTTAAACATTACAATATAAATCCTATCTTAATAAATATATCACTATTGTGATATATATATGAGTTTATATATATGTATGTGTTGTGTATATATATATATATGTGTGTGTGTGTGTAGCACATTTAGACTTAAGACACATTTTGGTTTAAATAAAAAACCATCTTTGGGGGCTCAATATTTACATTTTATTTTTCCTTGTTACTTTTTTTTTTTTAACCACCAAGACAGAGTCCTTCTGACCTGGAAATCTGTAACATTTCCCTTGTCAGCTGTTTTCAAAAACTTTAAAGTAAATGATGCCGTATTAATAAGTTTGCTGAGGGTGAACTTCATTTAGACCCAATCCCCCCTCCATAGCTACCAATTTTTTCATTGGGTTATTTGTATGCTCTCTCTACTAAAGCTTGATCTTGGGGCTTATAAGGCATCCCAGTAACGTGTTGAATTTTTCCATGGAAATGAAATCATTTAGAGTCAGTGAAGGTTCCACACAATATACAAATCCCTCTTTTGATATGGATTTAAATAGCTACAGTTCTTTCTTTGCATTTGAATATAGCCTTCAGAGCTACGGAGTGCGGCCTCTCCTTCAACACTGTGGGGTGTAAGACTTTAGGGCTGTGGCAAGAGACTCTGCGAAGATGCTGGCAGACACACTTGTTCAAAAATACTGAAGAAGTCCAGGACCAGCTCAGCAGAGGATGAGGATGTTCCTTTCCACTGTAGCATATCTCCATTCAATGGTACACCTGAGGTTTGATTTCTCTCAGCCTGAAGTATACATTGACCATAACTCATACATGCTTAGATTAGCTGCTTGTAATCCTCTGGCATGTTTAAATTCATGCTTATGGATTCTAATAATTGCATTCCTCATGGAGACCAACATCTGTCAGCTCTACAGGCAGTCTGCAACTGCTGGATGGGTTAAAGGGTGTGTGAATATCATGCTAAAGACCTCTGTGGGGTAGGATTTAAATACACTGGAAAAGTAGATACCGGGGGTTGCTAATTAGGCAAGCAGTCATCGTGACTGGCACAAAGCCCTAACATAGAATGTACATGTGGTGGTGCTGGGATTCTTCACTTTCTAAGCTATAGTGCTCAAGCACTGAATTCAAGGAAGTGTGAAATAAGGTGGTAACAAGAAACCTTTAGATGGATCCCCTTCACGTCCCTTACTGGGACTTCCTCTTTTGTGGCACACCAACAATTCTGTCTGTGTCATGTTCATTTCCACCCTGCCCCTTCCTTTTGTCACTATCCTTGTTTCTATCTGCTGCTAGAAAAGCTGGGGGTGGGGGCTTTAATGCCTTTCTTCCTGCAAGGCAGGCACCTAATAAGAATAGTGCACCAAATTAAGCCGTGGCATCCAGACACAAATTAAGATCACACAATTATAATTCAATACAAAATCAAACACAGCTAGATATTTAGAAATATATTATTAAAGCTAAGGATGGTGCTCTGAAATACTTCATTATTTTTCCTGGGGTTTTCTTACACTGCAAAACAATACTACTAAGATCAATGTGGGTACGCTGTATTTTTCCCATTCATTTTTGAAATATGTGAGCATTTTGCATGTCGACTTAGATAAATGACGTTTTTTGAAAGATGTTCAAACAATCTGGCTTTCTTAGCATCTGATTGCTTTATTATTGAACATCAATGCCTTTCTTCCAACAATTTGGCAATGCCATTAATTGTGACTGTAAATCTGTGGTAGATCCTTGTAGAATTGTAATTGATGCCCAATGGCATCTAGCTACTGCCTAAATTGTTTATCAATAAAATTAATTCTGCTTTTGAAGAAGATTCCCTAAATCTGGATTGCATAAAAATATTTGTAGATAATTTGTGCATATTGACTTCATGTGCACTGGTGTTTTAAAGATAAACAATATTATATCATAAAGCTTTTCATTTTAATAAAATAAAACATTTCTTGTCTCATCTGATTTTTATAGGCTGAGTAATTCCTCATATTTCATAAAAATGAAAAGACATAACTTAGCTGCCTACATGTGTGGAAGCTCACTTTATGCACAGCTAAGGCCTGCTTCTTCATGGGGAGCTCCAACACATTCATTTAAAACTAGACACTGGCATAACATGGGATTTTAGAACTCCATCCCATTCTGGTGTGAGTCTGGAACAGGGATCAAAATGGGAACAGCAAGATTCTTGTAACACATTAACTGCTCAGTAACTGCAGCAGTAACTTCAAGTTTCAAATAAATAACCACAGAAATTCTGTAAGGTCAGATCAGTGGCTTCTGGGTAATTGCTCAATCAATTTCACATTTAAATTTTTCTGTCAGTATTCAGTATTCTTTTTATCTTTCTCGTCAACCTGCTTCATTTCTTCTTCTTCCAATATAATATCCTTAAAAAAACATCTATCATGTCAGCAATGGTAACTAAGTTACCTTAGACAGAGAGTGATATTTTTCTGTTTCACTATTGTAATATAATGGTGTGTTGGGAAGCTATCAGCGGTCTGGGCCTACTCTTTGCTAACCTGCGGTGTAATAAAGGTTTGGTGTAATAAAATGTTAAATATACTAGTTACCGAGTCAGTTATTTTACTGCAAACTGATTATCATGCTGCAGATAGTGACTTTAGTAGTCAAATGGGGCCGAGGATCAGACCTCGGAGAATTCTGCATGAAAATCACTAAAAATATGAATACTAGGGAAACAGCGTGAAAGTCCTTCAGAGCCAAAATACCATATTGTTTAAAATATAAATTTTCAATGATCAAAAGTACAAAATACAGGTGGATTGAAAAGAAGAGTACAGGTAAGCACCCCTCAGGAACCCTAGATATTGTTATTATTTTAAAAAATTGTAACTATTGTGATGGGCATTAGATGAGTTCCTGAAAAATAAAAAATGCCATTAAAGCAAGTCAATAAATTACTCACACAATTCGGAATTTAGGTAATATCTTTGATAACATTGTTTTAGGAGTTTGAATCATGTCCACCACCTTGAAATGCATTACTTTCTTCCACCACTTTTCCTTATTGTCTGTTTGTCTCTGCCATCTCTTTTCTAAATATATTAAACATTAAATCTTTCTTTTATGTCATAGTGTGAAATGATTATTAAATTACCATGTAATTTCCATATTAGTCAAGATTGTATGATTTTTATGTGAAACAAATACAGTTTGAGCATAATGAAAGATGAGATTTTTATATGGAAGCTATGAAACCACATAATGGACATCCATTAATCTTTTATATGGAGAATTAAAACCTACCTGATTTGGGGTACCTTTATAATACTCTCTCTTCTAGTGTTCTTGCAGTAAGAGTAAACAGGTGTGAGAGGCATGCATCTAAGCCTTGAGGATACAGAGTAAAATACTCTTGAGACTGCAAGGTATTTATGTTTTCAGAATAGAACTAAAACACTAAGCTTGTGTAGTTTGCCCACTGCAGTGTTATCTAATATAATCTGTGCCCAGACAGAAATACTGCAGTAGTTAACAGGAAAAATATCTATTTCAGACTCTGTGAACATTTTTTTCCTCAGGTTTTCTTTCCATCCTGATTCCACAGGTCAGTGCTCTCCATCACGCCATTAACTCTATTATCATCTATTAGGGATTGATTGTGTTACCAATATCACTTGAAGGGAAGCTGTGATAATGGATCTCTGTTTTCTAAGTATTCTAACATTAAAATGTACATTTACTATCTCTTCATTAGCTAGCTAGCTATCTCTAGTACTTGCTATCTTTTAGTTAACTAGCTAGCTATCCCCCTACACTTGACAAGCCATAACAGGCATGCCCAAACATCAAAGCAATTGCTTTTGTGTTTCCTGTAAGTTCAAGCTCCGGGGAAAGGATAACTGAACAATTATGGTAGTGTGAAGGCAGAGAGGAACTTTACCGTAGGCCAAGTTAAAGACCAGTTTGCCCTGTGCATTAAAACAAGTTCAGATTGCTCTGCCAGAGCCTGCCATTAGCAGTTGAGCTGTTACATTATGCATGACATTTGACTATTCATAGGGAGGAAAATATGCTCTTTTTCCATTAGTGGTTTCCTATGAGTTTAGGTCTACAAATTACTGGAGATGCTTAGGCTGATGTGTTGCCTCTTTGCATATCTATTATGCTCATGCCACATTCATTATTAATATGAATGCCATGTGAAGCACTAAAGAGCAGTAAGATTTCTATCAACTCCAGTTTCGTTCATTAAAATGCTTTTGAAACTATGACGTTGTGTTTACATGGTAGTCTATGAATGATTGGGGGAAAAAAAAGGTCTTGCAATTTGTTTTACATCACAGTTGGCGCAAAGCAGTGTATGGTAGGACCCAAGTATAACTTAAAAGTCATGGAGTTATTTATGAATTTGGATGTGGTGGCATTTAATTGACTGTTAATTCTAGATTGTAACCAACAGTATATACCCTGTAGGAAAAAGAAAGGAGTACACAAATGCTCACTAAAATGTATTCATCATATATGTATTAATATTTGAAATTAAAATAATTCAATCAATTCCCCATGTATCTCTCCCCACTGATATCTCTTCCAAATTATGAGCTTGTTTTCCTTAGTATTGTCAAACAGCCGCCCCACAACACACACACACACACACACACACACACACACACACACACACACACGCACACACATACACACACACACATACACACACACACACACACACACACATTCATGCATGTACATATTTCTCCTTCTCTCAACATCTTACTTGCCTTCATCTAGAATTGAGACTCGTGGAGATTTTCGTCTTCCACATTCACATTTCTTGGTGTTCTCCCCATTCAGATCATACTTAGAAGCATTGCTGAGTCTTCATGAATGTGGCTTCTCTGACCTTCCTAGAAGATACAATCTCACAGCACGTTTCAAGGTCCTCTGGCTTTTGCACTTTTTCTACCTGTCTTCTGCAATAATCCCTGAGCTTTAGGTACAGGAATTGTGTTGTAGGTATTTCTATTGGGAATGTGGACCACAGTTCTGCATTTTAATTGATTGTAGTTTTATGTAATGATACCCATCTATAGCAAAGAGAAGTTTCCTTGATAAGGCATAAGGACTATGCTTATCTGTAGGCATTAGTACAAATATTTAGGATGTGGTATTGTAGGTTCCCCAAGAAACCACAATGTCACTAGCCTCAAGTTGTTAACTAGGGTTCCTTTACAAGGCCTGATTTCCCCCTTGTTGAACAGGACTTAAGTCCAATTAGGGAGACGTTGGTTATTGGCAAGGTGCATATGCCACTATTGTCTATAACCCCCTTAGGGTTACAGAGCCATGCTGGTCACTGTGGTGGTTCATAGGTGTCATAGCTGTGTAGAGCTATTGGTTGCTTCTTTGGAACATGGACTTCCAATAAACTCAATCATATTATGTTTCAAGAAGCAAGCATGTTTGAAAAATCTGTCATTAAATGTGGAAAATAATATGTTACTGATAAAAGATGTGAGAATATTTTCTATTTATGGTTTTAGGAAATAAGTGCAAAGAATCAGCAACATAAATCACACTTCTTTCTTCATTGAATTTGGATCTTTAAGTGGTATAGAACCTGACCAAAACAAACACAATTATGAGTAAAGGAAAATAAAACTTTCTTTGAGCTAAGGCCTTGTTTGTGTTGTTATCTGTATGAATAAAGATAAAGGTATTAATGATGGAAACTAAGAAATAAATTTAGCAAGATTAAGGGACACAATGTCAGTACCTGAGTAAAATGCATTTATTTACATCAGCAGCAAGCTTTAAAAATGAAATAAGAGAACATGTAATGATTATAAAATCACAACATTTGGGGTAGGCTACTAGTTTCAACAACATCTTTCCCCCACAAAATATAAATTCCTGAATGATGAACATAAGTTGTTATGAGCAGTTTTTCTACCAGCCTAGTCCCACAGCTACATCAGCTCCAAATAACACACCGAGATGCTGTATTAGATATAAAGCTGTTGGCCTGTTACCAGCATTTCTTATTGGCTAGCTCTGTCTTAAATATTAACCCATTTCTATTAATCTAAGTGTTTCCACGTGGTTTTATCTTACCAGAGAGAGGGTCTGGACCTTCTTCCTTCAAATCCCTGCATCTTGACTCTCCTACTACATCTTCCAGAATTCTCTTGTCTTCTAGTCCTGCCTATCTTGCATTCCTATTTGCCAGTAGTGCTTTATTCATTCACCAATAATGGAAACATATTTACAGAATGACATATCCTATCAATAAATAGATGCCAGACAGAAGACAGAAGAAACCATATAGAGTGTAGGAACTAACACATAATTAGCAAACTGGAATACAGAAAATAGAGACAATAAATAACTAATAACAGATGGTTCATTAATAGAATCAAGAGGACTTTAGTTCTAGAAACTGTAGTAGCATGTACTTAAAGGAGAGAGAAGACACATGAGCCCCAAACTCCAGGGGTAACAAATACAGTGTGGAACATTTTACATGAAGTAGTGGTACCAGTGAATGAGGCACTGGCATTTTTATTTTAAGTGTAAATTTTCAAATCAATCAATGGGGAAATGATGCTGTGCACATAATTTATAGATATTTAAACTAGAGCTTTAAGCAAACTTGGTTAGCATTCACTGACAAAAAAGCATCACAATTTCCATTCTTTACTTCATTTAAAATTATTTGAATTTTAAATGTTTTTTGTTTGTTTTGTTTTGTTTCTGGGATAGTGGTTTACTATTTTGCCTGAGCTACTCGGTTTCTTCACTAACTAGGATGCAAGCACATCATATATAGCTTTCATTTCTTTTCATGAAGACAGAGAATACTCCTCTGTGTGTGTGTGTGTGTGTGTGTGTGCGTGTGTGTGTGTGCGTGAGAGAGAGAGAGAGAGAGAGAGAGTGCCCTTGCATGTACACATTCTACACAGTGATTTTTCTTCAAATATTTTGTTTGTTTTCAATTTGATTACTAATCTTTACAAAAAGTAGCAATGATTGTACATGCAATCATTTAAAATACCTACTTTCATAACATAAACTGCTTGATTTTGGAGTATTAAATTAACATTTGTGGTTTTGGGTCAAGAAAAGAGCATGTTAAAACTCGCCTTGCTTTATTATATATTTATTTCATGCATTTGTTAGATGTAGAGAATTATAAGGAGCATCAAAATTGTAAGTCAGGGACGGATATCTGGTTGGAATATCTGTAGCATATCTGACGGTGTCCCACTTTCTAAGAAGTAGCTGTGAGATACAGGGTTGTCACAACTGAAAATGACAGGGGCTTGTGTTGCTGGGAAAGCCTTTCACTTTGACAAAATATCTGCCACAAAGCATCCAAAACTCTTTCACATTCAGCACCTGCAATTGTCACTCTGATTTTGGTCCATGCAAGAACTACGGAAAAGCAAACACCGTGGAACAAAGACATCACTCTTTCATAAGCAAACGCAAGGGAGTAAGCTTCAATTAGTCCATGCAAAATAGAAGGATAGAAAGCGTGAGAGAAATTGTGCAGGAATTCCCAAGGACTCAATTTAGCTGATAATTTTAATGTACTTCCCAGTAGACCTATTTAATCAGGAATAATGAAAATTAATGGCCACTGGACAGCACTTCACTGAAATTTAGGGAGGTTCACACAGTGTCACATGGACTCAGCTCTAGCAGAATGATGAGCCACAGCCGAGCAGGTTCAGACATGGAGCCCCCTTGCTGATTAGCCACGTGAGGTCTGCCACTACAAAGCATGGTCCCTTGGTATCCCTTATGTCATGGCTGGAAGGAAGCTGTCTATTAATCACTCTACTTTGCAATCTGTGATGGTTCATCAGTGCAGAAACTCTTTGATTTTTATCACAATGTATAAAAACCATACAAAATGAGCGGGTGAATGGTTATTGCAATGTTTGGATATTCTAAGCAAGTTTCCACAGATGAATGTTTCATTAACATAATTGAATTTGTGCCATACATCATTTTGGAAATTTCCAGTATAGTTTATTCCAGCAGAAAAAAAAAATCATTCTATTGTTTCTTCTGTTGTTATTTTGTAAATTTTCTCTTCTGGAGATTGTATCATTTTAAATATATGGCATCATGCACTACCATTTTAGCCACATGCCACCTGTTAATTCTTTTTCTTGCATTCCCAGCCTCCACTAGAAGCCATTATCTATTTCCTGTCACTGTTCATCAGTTACATTTTTATAGTATTATTTAATGGAGTCATAATGCAAGTGCACTTTTCTGTCTGGCATTCTCATTTTGTATTATTATCTGACTTCAAAACATGCTTTATTTGTTGATATTTCATCTCTCTTAATTGTCACATATTGTTGGGGTCCATATTTATGTTTCATGTACACACCACTGTTAGTTTATCTATTTACCCACTTTGCTTTACATGTTGAATAGTTTTCAGCTGAACAGCCATGAGCATTCACATTCCTTTTGCAGACAAACACTCTTATCTTCCAAGTGGAAAATCTTCAAGATAGGACACCTGTGTCATGAGAGAGATGTAACAGGCTTCAGTAAATGATGGTGACGTTTTACTTTGCTATCACTGTAGGAGTCTGGGAATTTCTGTGCCCAAATGTTAATACCAAACACAGATATTTGTATTTTGTTTTAAACCCATAGCTTTTCTATTGCAGATATGGTGTTAAAAGATCGCTGGACTATGGTTTCAATTTATGTTTTTCTGATGGCTTCCGATATGTGGGAGGCAGTTGTAAAGCTTGGTCTATCAGAGGGGGCCCTGGCAATAGAACCACGATACAAACTTGGTACATGAGATAGCTCGTTGGAGCCGTTTCCTTATGGTCGGATGCCATGCTAAGTCTGAATGCATGGGAGAGGGGCCTGGCCCTGCCCCAACCTATTGTATCAGCCCTTCACTGCTGGTATTACAAGAGCAGAAACCTGGGTAAGACTATACTTTCTTTTAGCAGCATTTTTTCTTACTCAATCCATATTATGCTTTCCAGTACCCTTGCTCTAACAGCAAGGCTTAAAAGGAGATTGCAGAACTTCACCTGCTCTTTTAGAAAGAAGAAAGGTTTCCCTGTTCTATCCACACTGTTGTATGTACAAAATAAATATAATTAAAACAGAGATAGCAATCTTGCACTAAGACACATCCAGTTAAATGTAAACATTGAATAAATAGAATAACCAATGGAAGACATAACTGGCTAGCAGTTTTCCAAGTTTAAAAAAAAAAAGGAGAATTATTTTAAACTTTAATTCTTCTCTTATACATCCCGACCACAAGTTTACCCTTCCTCCGCTGTTCCCAATCCCTTCCACAACCTCCTCCCACCAGATTCTCCCCCAGATCTACTCCTCCCACATTTCCCTTCAAAATAAAAAAGCAGGCCTCCCAGGGATATCCACCGAACATGGCTTACCAAGATATAATAAGTAACATAGGTCACAGAGCATCATCATATCACCGGTGGACTAGGCAATCCAGTAGGCACGTGTAGGCAGAACAGTCAGAGACAACCCTTCGTCCCACTGTTGGGAGTCCTACAAGGACACCAAGCTATACGCCATGAGCGATATGCAGAGGACCTAGGTTAGGCCTGTATATGCTCCATGATTATCGCTTCAGTCTCGGTGCCCCCCCCCCCCCCCGTGAGCCCTGCCTAGTTGATTCTGATTCTCCCAGTGTCCTCCACTCTTCTCCCTCTTCCCCTTGGTTCCCCTTGGCTCCGCCTAGTGTTTGACTGTGGCTCTCTGCAACCGCTCCCATCAGTTGCTGGGTGATTCGCCTCTGATGACAACTGGACCAGAGACTGATGTTATGAGCTAGTAGAACATCTAGAATACAAATGCACTAAAATGTATTTGTAGGAAAATTAGAAAATTCTGCTTATTCCCTATTAAAATATATGTTTTCAAAAGCTTGAAGACGTGACTGAAAATAGTTATATACAGATTATAATTTTTTTCCCATAGATTTTCCATCTTTATGTCAAAGGGTGTATTTTAGTCTACATTTGAAGTCTGTTCTCTAATTCCTTTCCTGGTGCAGCATTTCAAGTTGTTGAATTGATTCTGGCAAAGCATAACAGGGTGGGTTGTAGTATAACCATCTTTATTATCTAAACCCTGGGCAAAAAGAAGGCTGGGTGTCATGTGCTTCTCACAACCTGAGCACAATCTTAAAAATCCTTGGTTTAAATTCACAGTCTTCAGTATCATTTAACTTAGAGTCTTCAGTGTTTTATCAACTTAAACGAGGCTTTAAAATTATCTTAAATCTAAGACATGACCTTGAAGGGAATCTGGTTGTGCTCGATTCTGTTACAGTGACTTGTTGCGGATCCTCCTCGAATAGAATCACTGCCACTGATGTAAAAGTCACCTGACCACAAAGGACTGGCTCAGATAACACACAGAGTCTGCTAAGCACAGTGCACCCTGCTAAATGCCCAGCATCCCCAAAGGTAAACAGGAACACATTCTCCTCTTCTTTCAGGAAACAAACATTTTAAATCTCTAATCTTGGAGATACTAAACTGTTCAACCTTCAAATGAAACACTATCCAACAGACTTTGAGGCAATTTTATCAGGATATTGGGTTTCATTTTAGTAACATTGGGAACTCAATGGCATTGTATGTAAAGGCCAGGGAAGGAGGCACAATCATCTGAAAGGTTTTATCCTGGATAAGTGAACTGATTTTTTATCTTAATTGGGCTTCATCCTTTATTGCACAGGTATTTAAGTGGGTGAATCCCACAGACAATAAACTCGCGTCTTTTTCCCCATTTTATAGGCTAAGTTTCTTTTCTAGACATCTATCTGTTTGTGCTAGATTTGATGAACCCCCTGAAAATATTGAGCTGCCTCTCTCCCAGAAGATAAACATTAATTACACAGACTTTGAGGTGAGCAACAGCTTGACATTGAAACTGTTTGCGGCTGGGAAGTTTTTGCTTAACTATTTTCAGACGAACCAGCACTTTCCTTCCCAGACACGATACCAGTAAAAGCTATCTAGCTATTTAACTGTATAAAAGGAACTTAAATTTGTAGCAATTCTCTATCCAATCCTTTGAGAAAGCGTAATGGTATTATGATATGTCAATACTCCAGTGGTACCCATGCCATTAAGGAATTCTGGAGGGATGACTGGAAGTTAGGATGTGCCTGCGGCTCTTCTCGAGAAACCAGATTTAGTTCTTAGCATCCATGTCAGGCTGTACTCAAACACCCATAAGTCCAGTACCAGGAGTTCTGACACCCTCTTCTGGCCTCTGCACACGTACATTCATACTCACACAGAGACACATATATACACATAATTAAAAGTGAAATGAATCTTTAAAGAATCAGCTATGAATCAGCCCACTTGGCAGAAACAATAAACAAGGTCTTCACAAGCAGTATATATAAAACTCATAAGGCTCATTTCTTTGAAGAATATAAAGAGAGATTTGCCTGTAAGACGTATTTCTCAAGTGCTGACCGGAAGTAAGATTAATTAAATTATCTACATAACCAATAGTGCTAGCATCCCTACCTTTTACAGATAGTAAAGCAGAAATATCCAGTTAGCTAGATATTTTAGTGTCTCTGAGTAGTTTTTGCATCTGGGGGAGCTAACTGGGCATTAGTAAACATCTCCTGTCAACATCCCTGCCCTTCACTGTGCTTTCAGTGAGAGTAAACTCAGTTTAATGGATGTGCTTGACAGGGCAATCCATTATAAGTGCCTTAAAAGCAGACATAAGTAAAACAGCCCAAACCACATCCACTGTTAATAATAGATGTTTATTCATCATTGGCAACTATTGATTATAGGCTTAAAAGGAAGTTCTTTGTGCATTGATTTGGGGGCCTTTGCCTTTGCTATATAGATAATTGCAAGCAACGTAAGCTTAATGGAGGTGTATTACCACTCTTAAAAAATGAAGACATCATTCACGATCCAAGGTGCCATAATGTGAAGCCATGTCAGTCGTGGATAGAAACAGCTTGCGTTTGGAGAGATATTGTGAACAAACACCTTGGAGATTTCTTAAGGACAATTGACTGCTACTATTTTTGCATTCTTAGAATTCAGAGCTGTTCTATTCTAAAGGATTAAGCATATGTGTCCTGCTTTTGTCTGAGTTGAAGTGGACTTCTATCCATCATTAGTACTATTCATTTTTCTTGTGACTACAATTTTTTTTCTTCTTCTTCTGTGATGTAAGAGGCCAGTAGTGCATTAATGGAAATCTGGGGCTTAGGTATGGTGGTGTTCACATTTCTGTGGCCTGATACAAGAAGTCATACAAGTAAAGGACAGATGAAGTAAGGGAAGACCTCGGACAAACTTCTGTGATGCACGTAAACCTAGGCTGGGGAACAATTTAACAGTTATTTCTATGCAGTGATTTTAGGAGCTATTCATTAACTCGTGGCTCTTGATTTCCTATTAACCCTCTTGTTTCCTGCAAGAACAGCGAGAGAGGGACAAACTACTGCTGGGGGAGGGAAAATATTGTGGATAGTGGTGGCAACGTACATGTAAAGGCAAATCATATTGTGAGAAAGTGAAAAGCACTTGCAGGTTGATTCGTCTATGACATTTTTAGACCTGAATCCAGAAGACAGCATGGATTATCACAAATGCAGAGTTAACCAGTTAGAACTGGTGTATGCACAGTATGGATTATCACAAATGCAGAGTAACCAGTTAGAACCGGTGTATGCAGAGTTAACCAGTTAGAACCGGTGTATGCACAGTATGGATTATCACAAATGCAGAGTTAACCAGTTAGAACTGGTGTAAGCAGAGTTAACCAGTTAGAACTGGTGTATGCACAGTATGGATTATCACAAATGCAGATTTAACCAGTTAGAACTGGTGTATGCACAGTATGGATTATCACAAATGCAGTTAACCAGTTAGAACTGGTGTATGCAGAGTTAACCAGTTAGAACCGGTGTTAAAGCCAGTAAAGGGAGTGGCTCTAGCTCATACTAACAAGGTCCTCGGTACTTCTGAATACCAAGCTATCAAGATTAAAACCTTGGTAGGGATATGAGATCTAATATTTAGAAGTTATTTTTACTATCAGTAACTGATTTGTTGGACATGTGAACACCAGTAAGGGCTCGGTGTGGCAACTCAGACTTTCATCCAAGACTTAGGCGTGTATAAGAGGGCATCATGGGTTTAAGGCCAGTCTGATCTACAAAAGGAAATTCAGTCTCAGAGATGTAGGAACACTTTTGGAAGTAACAAAGGCCGATAAAATGCGTATGCTCTTCTATTTACTCACCCATATCTTCATTTCTACAGGTATAGAGAATATGTGTACCGTTTTAAAAGTGATAGATACGTTTTCATAACGTATGCCACCCAGAATTTGTATCTGTGTATGCACGTGTCTTGTTTACTCTTCCATTGCTGTGATAAAATACCATGAACAAGGTAACTTACAAAAATAACTATTTGGGCTTACACTTTTAAAGGCATAAGAGTCCATCATGGTGCAGCTCTGTGGCAGCAACTAGCATGCATGTTGGCTGCAGTAGCTGAAGCTCGTACCTTGATATAAGTAGGAGGCGAAGTGAGAGCATTGGGACTACCAAGACTCATTTGACACCTCATTGCCAGCCTTTAGTAACACATCTTTGTCAACAAGGCCACGCCTCCTAGTCCTTCCCAAAGACTTTCACCAACTGGGGACCAATTATTCAATCATATGAGCCTTTCTCATTCCAACTGCAACAACAGGCACATGCTAAGATAGCCATTATAAACAATATATATGCACATATATACCATAGCAAAATCTGTATCACTTTTGTAAGATGTGTTATTTTGTAAGTTAATGAAAGTTAAAATGTTCCTTGTTCATAGTCTTCCTCTCATTGTTAAACTTTACCTATCATTCGTGACTTTTTTTAATTGAAATCTAAGGCATCAGTTAAATATTTAATTTACTGGTTGTACAATGAGTTTCAACCACGGCGAGGGCGCCCTTTTAACCCGTAAGCTCTGGACTACAAGGTCAATGGGGGATGTAGAGTTGCTGCCCATCTGTGTGGAAATCAAGCAGTTATACATGGTGGATAAATCTAATAGCATGTACTACATTTGAGTTACTGTCACTGAAGGGAAACTCTCACTTTTGAGAAGGCAGGAAGATATTGCATTTCTGTCTGCATCACTTTAGATGGAATACTGTTAAATATTTACATGAAGCCTATTCTCAGTTGCAATTCTTTTCCCATACACTTTTTCTATTAGTACAAGAATACATACATCCAATTCTCTAGCATAAATTATGATGTACTTACATGAACTGTAATTATCAGTTTTATGACAAGAACAGGCCAATATTTATGCCTTCTAAATGTTCACAGAGTTTAAATTACATTAAACATATTTTATTACATTCACAAATGGAAATGTAGAGATCTGGTACACTCTGTTATTTAGTGCCAGCAAGGAGAATATAAATTATCAAATCTTTCTGACTGTTCAATTGAGTCAAAATACCCAGTCCAAAATTGTTGAAAGAATACATTAACAATGATTTTTAAGACAGGTTTAACACTAAGATTGTAAATTAATGGTTGCATTTAATACATCACAATTCATTCATAGCCAGCACTGCTATTATCTGTCACTAGTATCTGTTACTCTTTCTCTTTATTATTAGACATTTTTAATTTCAAAATTAGTAGGAGTAAAATAACCACAAACTGTACTAAGACAGAGTGGTTGAAAACAGTATAATTCATCATCTCAATTTTTTTCTTTGTGGATTAGGAGTATGGGTTTATCTATCTAAGTTTCATAGCCACAAGGTCTCTTGCCATGTTGACCAGTTAACCTCTTTTGCTACCATGAGGCAGGAGTCTCAGCATATGTGTGATAGCTAGTTGTGGAATGATGTCTGTCTTGAAGAGCCTTGATTTGGGGTCTCCAACAACTGAACTCATCAGGGCACAACCTAGATCCATGCTGGACTGACACAGAAAACATATATCAAAGGGAAACTAAATGAAGATATCTGAGCCCTGCATGGCCAGAATTCTGTCCCAAAGCAAAAAGCCAACGCACAGCACACACTCTTCTCAGACTGCAGCAAAGGATCTTTCTCGTGACATCTTAGGTACAGACATCTGGGGCATGCTTTAAGGAAAATTAGCTTTGCTCACACAAGACAGAGGAGGACACATGAAGCCCAGAAAACACACAGCCATCCCTAAGGCACAGAGGAAGCTCAGCCAAAGATATGGAGGGTTGTGTGGAATCCCAGCAAAGGGATGTGTCAAGTCTATGGGTCTTCGCTGGGTGGATGAGCTTGGTTTGGGAGAGAGCATTCAAGAAGCTGCATTTCCCTTTCTGTGTCATGAGGCGGCACACTGCTGAAAGCTTAACAATGGTAAGGGCAGATGCTTGCTGTCCATTCCTGTCTTTCCTCCCATTCCTCATATTAACCTCTTCATATGGTGGTCTCATGACATATGGTTACTTTCTAGAATAACTAAGATCTGAGAGAACAATATTGGGGATATTCCTAAAAGAGTTTATATCTTTTCCTAATTGATCAACGTAGCCTTCAATTGATTTCTTTATTGTTTACCCATAAATAGATCAAGCCCATTAGCTAAGGCAGAATTATACAGTAGAAGGGAGATTTGGTGTTCCATGTGGAACCTGACACACTAGTCAATGTCATCTCCTCCATTGATGGATTCATATAAGCCACCAAAGTGTTACCCACTGATATTAGTAGCTTGAAAACTGTGGCAAAAATAAATCAGGTACAGATAAAGATGAAGATTTTCAAGCACAACTTCTCGGTTATCTTGTTCAATGAACAGGAAATAAGTCATCATCTCAAGGCTTTTCTCTACTTTGTTCCACTGTTTAGGCTCTTGATTCTATATACCAGTCTTCTATTAAAGTTATCTAACACTTGCAGCTGACCTGGTTTCTCAGAACTCTAGTGGAATTCTGGCCTCCTAATGTGTTTCACATGCTGCATTTTCTCTGTCATCTTCAATAGCGGTGCTCATTTAATTATTTAAGAATTTTTGGTACTCTGAATCATGTATATGGTGTAATTAAGTCACAGTTACACCGTATTCCTTGCCAAATCCTCCTGGAGTTCCTTCCACACATAACCTCCTTCCAAAATTCATGCTCTTTGAAAATAGATTTTTAAAAAAAGATTTTCCTCAGTGCTGTCCATATGCACATGGACATGAAGTCATCCACTGGAGCTTGGGAAACTTATGAGGAGTCACATTTCTAAGGAGACCTAACTCTGTCTCCATAGCAACCATGAATCACCAATAGCTGCTCAGCTGGGTATCCCTCCACCACACACACTGGAGTTGTGACTGGCTTAATCTTGTGTAGATAACATAGGTACTGAGAGTTCATGGTTGTAATTGCCCTATCAAAAAGATACTTTTATAGCAGTTCTCCTGGACTGTGGCTCCTCAAATATTTCTGCTCCCATTATGTAAAGTTCCCAAAACCTAAGAGAAGGGAGTTTGTTATAGATGATCCATTTAGGACTTAGCGATCTGTGGAGTTCTTACACTCTGTGCTTTACCAGTGGTGAGTTTAGGTGTTAACCACCACCCACAATGAAAAGCAACTTCTCTGCTGAGGGCTAATAGCTGCACTAATGTGTGAATATATGAGAGAGAGATAGAGGGGCTGGATTGGGACTATGTTCATCGAGCAAAATAGAGGTAGTACGTTATTTTCTAGTTCCTATGATCTGCACACCCGTAGGCTCTTTGCTCTGTTTATATTACCAAGAATGAATTCTAGTCTGTGGAGTAGACTTTAAAGCCCATTAGAAATCTATTGGTTACCCCCACCCCCAACACTCCGAGTCAGTATTAGCTTGAGATACGTGTTTCCTTTCTTTGGCTTCAGCTAAGAAAACTAAACGGAATGTATTGATGTTTCCCTAGTTTATCATAGGACAGAGGATATCTGTCCTAGAGTCCCCTTAGAGGATGTTTTGAGTAACTCGATAGTACTCACAGGCACTATGCTAATAAAGACAAAAATTACCCAAGGTGGAAGCTACACTCTCTACAGTCTAATCTTGGAAGTCATAATTCATCACTTTTACTGCATTCATTCACTAGAAATTAGTCTTTAAGGCCATTCATACACAAGGCGGGAGGTGTGCAAGGGGTAGTTTATGAGCTGAGAGGCTGCCTGCATTAAATATCATATGCAGAGCTTAATAAAAGCCTGTGTCAAAGCAAAGATAGTGTTTAAGCATATTTAAGAATACTAGTTAGCCTTGGCTAAACACAATAACATGTTCCAAGTTTTAAAATAATATGGTTTAGTACATCTACTCATTTATATGAAAATTTTATAGTTTTTAGTTAACTTTTTACTGAAGAATATTTTTTCAATTGAATTAAAAAATGCTGTTATTCTTTGGGCATGTAGTCGTTGAAGTTAAAAGAATTTACTAGTATGAATATTTCAAGAATAATTTAGGTTAGCATGTTAACATTAATAATATAATTTATTTTCTAAACTGGGCACTATGAGAATGGAATTATTAATATTTAATGGTAATGGATTATAACCATATTAATGTTATGATTTATCAATACCTAATGAAATGATTATGTTATCACCATGTCTAAACCTTCATATTAGAGAAATTCTTTTTCTTTTGTACATTATTCAAATATTAACATAATTCTGTTATTTCATTTTAATAAACAGGCTTGCTCAACATTTTTTTTACAGTAAGGCAGGTTACAAACCCATTTCAATCCTGTATTAGTTGTAAAAACTTTTGTGCTTCTAGGGTTTCTAATATGTTAACTGTTTAGAATTCAAAATAAGAAACCAAAGCTGTCATGCCTAGAAATATCTACTAGATAACATTTGTGTATTTGCTTTGGAAGAATATTGTCCTTCTATTATATATACAGAAATTCTTTTCAAAATTGCACTTACTGGATGATATTTGTAATTGCAACCAATTTCAAAATCACCCATCACTATTTCAATAAGATTAAAAATTAAAATAGTGATCACCTCTTGGCCAAATGTGGAAATATCAAAACATTCTATGAGAAGAATCACTTTCTATATTTTGGGGATGGCATTTATATACTGATTGTGTCCATTGAGTGTTTGGAAATTGGACACATCTTATAGAGCTCTCATGCCATTATTAGATATTTTAGAACTGTTTTATAATAAGTTAAATAACTCCTGAAAGATACGTTTTAATCTGTCATCATGGGAGAAATATCATGTAGAAACCATTTAAGGTAAGATCCACTGTTACTCTCTGTCTCTCTCTCTCTGTCTCTCTCTCTCTGTCTCTCTCTCTCTCTCTCTCACACACACACACACGTTCATTATGTTACATGTGCAAAGTATATATAATGACTGATTTAATGTTTTTTATTTGAGACCTTGGGGCCTAACTCCAAGATAACTTATTAAATTATTCAAGTGTTCCAATATCCTAAAAGATAAAAAATTTCTTCAGTTTGCTACAAGAAAGGAGATTAAATTTATGAGCAAATCACATGTTCTGCTGCTTTGAAATATATGCAAATGTTATGTAGTAAAAGTGTGCTATCCCATTAGAAATCTGTCTTTCAGAAGTCAAGAAGGAAAGGTCAGTGAACATTATGCTTTAATTCAACTTTTTATTAGAAATAATAATGATTCCTCATGCTTTGGCATGAGGTCTTACAGACCTCAAATTCTTATTGTCAAAACATCAATAAAAATAAACAAACAAAATGAGCTAACACATAAAAAATATAACTATGCAGAATGGTTTTATCTTTGGAGGTTTGGGAGTTTAGGGCAGTTAGTACCTGATATAACTTCCCTTCATTCCTTCTATCTTAAATCAAGCAAGACTAAGGCAGAGGAATGTTCTACATCATACTTTACACAAGCCAAAAAAACCAGAATTTTGTTCTCTCTTATTTTTTGATAAGAATAAAATTTAATGATATAACTCCCTATAAAAGATCATGGGCTTGGATTTCATCTGGAAATTACAGAATGTTGCTAAGAATTTTATGCCATGGTTTTTATTAAAAAATAGTCTGATGGGCATTGTGACATTAAACTGTCATTCCTGAGATGCTAGCCTTAACCTCCTTGCAGCAGAAGTGCAGTGTGATTTACTATTAACTGTTAGCACTGTAGATTGGCTGTTGAATTAGAATTGATGTCATCCTGTTTTAATGGATTTCAAGTGCTTTCTATGGTTGGCAGTAAATGTATTAGATCGCTTGATTTTTCTACCAGGTTCACGGGTATTTATACCATCTTACATGCCGGGAAAACCAGAACTTATGTAGATGACATAGCCTTGTTGTTGTTATAGGGCTGTGAGTGGAAACTCAGCTATGCCAGCAATATTGCTTTGAGCCATTATGTTTCACAGTTCTGTCCTTCCTAGAAAATGATACCTGTCATTCAGCAGATATGTCTTCTGCTGTGACAGATTCTGCTCACAAATTTTGTAAAAGAAGAAAGATAAAGATGCCAAGCATTTCCTAAATAATTTTAAAAAATTACGCCTCCGTTGTTAATGCAAATAATTGCTTTTTTTTTTTTTTTTTTTGCTTTACAACTATGTTGGTTTTCATTGGCAGATGAACTGAACATGTTTACAGAGTCCAATACGCCTCTTACGTATATAAATAATGTGTGCGTAATGCTTAGATCTGGGTTATTGACATGACACAGAGGCCTGGGTCATGGTGCACCAAAGACACCAAAATTGCTCATTTATTTATTACATCCTGTGGTCTTATAGCAGGTGATTTTTCAAATGTTTGTGTTCCCAATTGTTTCATTTCTTTCCATTAGCTTTTGCTATTTGTAGTAAATTTGCTCAGTCTTGTCCATGTTCATCTATGTTATTCATGAATCATTTCATAGTTATGACTGTGTCCTTCAGTATTCTGTTTTAGAAGGGGTCTTTCCAGTGAAATTTTGCAGAAGGGACCTGGGCACACCTGAATTTCTTACTTTTTTATGAATAAATATATATTGTCTCCAAATTTACACTTCTGTTATTAGTTCAACTTTAGCCCATTTACCCATGTCAAAGCTTTATTGCAATTTCAGAATATTGCATGGCCAATTCCGTAATTCCAATGCCAACATTTTTATCAAATACCAGCATCACTTAGAATAAAATTAGAAGCCCTACAAATCCTCAAATTTTAATAAATTTCTAGAAAAGTAGTGGTGGCACGTGCCTTTAATCCCAGCACTTGGATGGAGGCAGACAAGTGAATCTCTCTAGTTTGAGGCCAGCCTGGTCTACAGAGAGAGTTCCAGGACAGCCAGGGCTGCACAGAGAAGTCCTTTCTCAAAAATCAAACAATCAAACAAAAAGGATTTCTTTATTCTGGAGTTCTTAGACAGTTTTGTTAATGTGTTATGTCTTAAAAATTTTAACAATGCTAATGTGTTCAGATACAAATTAGAACAATATTGAATATGTTGGTTTAAACAGTTGAAGGGAGAAGAAATTTACACTGCCAACGCAAGAAATGGGGATCCAAGAATGCTGTTCATTCTGTGCATATGCAATTACTCACTTCAATTAGTAGCTTTGGTATTTAAAACACTTTGATGGAATATTTTGTAAATTAATTAGTAAGGGGAAATAAACTGTGTAAAAAGAAATATGTCAAAAAGTAGAAACACTAATAGAACCCCAGGAAGTTATTAGAATTTCTCTCTTATGTGTTTCTTTTCATGATAAGATAGCTATTTTTTCAAACCTAAATGACATTTCTTGTAACATCTTTTAGTAAAAGAGATAGAAATATTTTGAATATATAAAATACTCAGTAGACAAGTTATCCACATCGACCGACACTCATTCTTTGCATGTCATTAGAATTTCATCAAAACTTATACATGTAGAACCATATAAAGAATTATGGTGTCCATTTGCTCTGTGCATCTCCAGCTATATATATATATATATATATACGTATATATATATACGTATATATATATATATATATTATTGTTCTGTTCTGCTTTTCTTATTATCAATGGTCATAGGTTACATAAAGAAATTTTTATACAAGTATATAATGAAGTTTGAACATTCATCACCGTTCCCATCCTACTTTTCTGCAATTCACCCTCCTCTTGTTAGTCCCCTTTATTCCCATACATATGTCTGCCTTTACTTTCATGCTATTTGTACAGGTAAGATTTGATAGATCCCTATAAAAAGGAACCACATATGGTAGAAGATTTATATGATAATCATCTTTCTGAGATGACATAATTCACTTAACATGATTGTATGTTTGCTACTCATCACATCCGTTTCCTGCTGATCACAGCATGACTTTCTTCTTCCTTTTCCTGCTGATGACAGCATGCCTTTCTTCTTAGATTTACAACATTTCAGTGTTTATGTATACTCCACTTTCTTTATCTGTTCTTTTAGTGACAGACACTGAGGTGAGACCCATGATTTCCGGATGGTAGTCAACTAATTAGTAAGAAGCTGACCCAAACTCTGCTTCTTAACCAGTCTGTCTGGATGTCTGTTTCCAAAGTCAGTGGCTTGCCCTTGATGGTCTTAAATAGGTATAAGTGGAAAGACATAGACACCTGAAGATATAGTGAGAAAATGAAAGAGGGGTTATGCAGGGGCTAGGCATTGGCTTTCAGAAAGCCCAGTAGGGGGTGTAATAGAAAACACACACATACACACACACACACACACACACACACACACACACACACACAAACACACACTTTGAAAGTGGAAATATATATATATATATATATATATATATATATATATGTATATAATTACTTTATAGCCAGATAGCAAGCAACTCTATAAGATTTGAGGTTATGAAAAGCTAATTTTGAGAATAAATGCATCAAAGAATTCTTGAGGGAAATACATAGAAATGCTATTTGAGTTTAGTCTCCAAGGAAAAGCACAAGCATGGGCCTTCAGGCAGAATCCCAACTATTTTCAAGATTAACAGAGGCATAATGCCTTTTCCTTTTGTAGCAAATTGTTGTGTGTGAAAATCCTAGTTTCTAAATATGGGTCTACTTTACCTAAAGATACAACATATTTTTGTGGTTAATATATTAAGTTATTGTGCTAGCATAAGAAATCTGTATTTCACTATAAATTATTCATCTGTCTTTTCAAGGCAATCAATACATGTGCGAAGTTATAGCGTACAATATCAGCAATCTAGAGTGGGCAAGTCAATTCATACTTGGTCAAAAAGATGTGGCCAGCCAGGCGTTGGTGGCGCATGCCTTTAATCCCATCACTCAAGAGGCAGAGGCAGGTGGATCTCTGTGAGTTCAAGACCAGCCTGGTCTAAAAGAGCTAGCTCTAGGATAGCTCCAAAGCCACAGAGAAACTCTGTCTCAAAAAAACCTAAATAAATAAATAAAAAAGAAAGATGTGGCAAAGTTTGGATAGTCTTTATGATAAACCGAACTATATAAAAGTATGGCTTTTATTCTAATTATTAGTAATTTAAAAAGAAGATAAAATGTGTTCTTTTATTTCCTACAAGATTATGTTAGAAGTCTGCCTACTAGCACAGTTCTCCAGAGGATGGTCATGGACTCTTTAGGAACAGAAATTCCAAAAAAAAAGACTCCATTCTATTTGGAGACTTGGTCATAGTGGTTTATCAGAGGAATAATCAATGACCAAAATATTCTCAGTCTTCATCTTAATAATGGTCTCAAGGTTAATTTGGAAAGGAAAAAAAAAAAAAAGAAAAAAAATAAAAATCATTGGATGGCTAAACCTTTGCACAAATTATATATTACAATGCTTCCCTTCATCATTACAAAACTCACACTTGTATCTGTTATATACTATTTGTGGCTGCCTTTTCTTTGTCCCACTGTGATCCTGAATCCCCTGTGTGGACTGTGTAATAAAAAATAATGTTTAAAAAAACTGTGTGAAATTGATTTTCCATATCTTCAAGGGAAGAAAACTAGGTCTTAGTATATAAAAATGTTGTATGTTGGGTGAAATATTTCTGAAATATTTCCTTAAATGCTACAGGACAGTACTTCATAATACATACAATTATTCCAGGTAAACTGAATATATATCATTTAAGATTAGACTTCTTGTGAGTTTTTGTTCTTGAAAATCAGTAGTTTTATAACTCAATTGTTCCTAATTCAATTTGTGAATTTCAACACTTTGTTAGAAATTCTAATTAAAACAAAAATGAAATTTACCCAACAAAATGTAAGCTCCTAATGAGCGACTAACAGTGAAAGCAGATAAAGGGTAATGAGGAACTTTTGCGTCATTCTTTTTAATCAAATATGATATTGTTTTGCACAAATCAATATTTTACCCAGCTAGACTTTCAAGTCTGATGATAAATCATTGCCTATATCTGGATATACGGGACTAAAATTTGAAAGATTTGACTTTAAAATGGTGTTTATATTCATGTTATAGTTTGCCAAGAGACTCAGGTTTTATTGCTTAATTGCATCATACCTCAGCGCATTTTGCATGTTGATTAGTTTTATGCAATTGTGTGTATCATTTAATTAGACATCCATGGATTGACTATACTCTATACACAGTAGCCCCATACAGGACAATGACTATAATTGCTGTGTATTGTTACTGAAGATTAACTTGCTGTCTGATCAGACTGCCTTTGTATTTCAGCATTTTACCAGTTAGAGTGATTTTCGGTGACTTTCGGCACTAAGATTTATGTCTCTAATTTCAACTGCTCATATCCATTTTATTTTTATCAATTCCAACTCATTACTCCCTACCAAATTTGCTTAAAAGCCTCAGTATTATAATAAAGTCTAAGAAATGAAGGCACTGATAACCCCTGTCTCAGCCCCTGAATAGGTGCATATACTTACACATTTACATAATAATGGTATATAATGTGTCATTATCAGCAAGTAGTAGTTGACTGTATATAATTTATCATGATAAATAGGGTCATGTAGAAATGTGACTATTATGAATTTAATTAAGGGTTAATTATACTGTATGGAACTTCATGCCGAATCTGATTATGAAGCATAGCATATGCTTATGTAAATATATGTAATAGTGAATGATTGATTACATTATATAAGATTACATGCTTCTCAATTTATTTTCTACTTAACTTAAATAAAACTATATTTATATATTATATGCCCTCTGATAATAATACGTATTGCAAATAGAAATATATCTATTTCAAAATATAGCCTCATATTCCTGCCCTTTTGATCGTGTGAGCCTTGATCGAAACTTTGCTGAGAATATGCGATTAAGACATTGAGCAGAACCCATAGCAGTCTGCTGGGAAGGGAATAAGCCATGCAGTTTACATGAAAATGAATATATGCAGAATTCTCATCTTATTTGGAGAGAAAATACATATTTATATAGAAGAATACCTCAAAAATGTTTATTCTTCTGCCAGAGAAAACAGTAAAGGGACACCAGATACTCACAGTGAAGCTGTGAGACCCACTCGCAATGTCAACACAAGTCCTCTGAGCACACTTTCTAGATATTTCCATTGGGTTAGCTAGATTTTTTTAAGAGTACATCATTGTGGGAGTTATTTGTGTTGACTTGTGACTTGGTACTGACATGTTAATGTTAATTAAGAGCCCTTCACATTAACCACGAAGTGGGCTTCTCCTTCTCATCTTCCAATCTGATCACGTATGTGAAGCCAGTGATGAATCTACTCTCATTTGAATGTTCCCTTTTGTTCCGGCAATTGACTGTTCATCCGTCCTTTTGAATGTTTTGAGATATCATATGCATGTCTAACACTACCCCTAAAACGATCTTAGTCACATCAGTAAGAATAAATCTCACCAGAGATATTCTATAGTCTCATTAGAGTGCAAAATCAAGTAGTATTTAGAAAACTCCATTCTGTTTTAGGTAGCTCTTTTCCATCAATATTTAATGGTGTACTGTTCTTAATGCTACTGTTAAGCTAAAAGAAAACTCATTGTGGAAGTTCTGTTTTTGGAAATAAACGTCCGTGAAGACTGTCTCTGTCCCATGTGCCTCTCCTTGTGAAAATGTGTGCTGCCTCCTCCAAAATCAAATGATTTTGTTATGCATATCTGGCCTTACTCAACCCAGAAGTTAAAAAAAAAATAATCACAAATGGCAGTCTTTGCAACTGTCAGAAAAATTTTCATTGTGCTCATGAGGATCTTTGCTAACTGGATTGAATCCTTGTCTAGCTGTAATCTTTGCCAGCAAAGTTAAGGGGAGATATGCTTGACCACACCTGGCTTTTGTTCTGGGAGGGTGGAGCCCACTGTTAGTAAGAACCATTTAAAGAACAATACATGTGCGTAATTGACTACTTATTTTTGTGAATAAAACTCTTCTAATCAAGAATTGTTGTTGAACTAAGCTTTCAGGGATGTCTGGGATAACTACCTGTTTTTGCACTACTGGTAGATTAATGGTAGCACAAAGTGTTTTAGTCATTAGACCAAAATATTACAGTTGATAGTGAGCCATTTAAAAGGAACACAGATATTTAATTCCTTAATAATAATAAGTATCAGAAAGTTATAGTAATGTTCAGATTTTTTTTTTTTTTTTTGGCAGTGAAATACATCCACAGTCCAAGAAAATAGAGAGGACATCTGCAAAGCATGTAATCTATTTGTAAGATAATTTTTACTTGTGTGCAGATATCATATTTACTCATTAAGCACAGAGATGCTTAAAGATACCAGTGATCTTTCCTCAGTATGAAACGTCCAAACCACATTATCAGGATTTATTTATTAATTTATTTTTGGCATCTATATAGGTCATTTTCAGGCAAATAAAAGTGAAAAGAGACCTGTCACAAAAATTATTTTTCAATATTACCTCAAAGAGTACTCTGTTCTGTCATTAACAGGGAGATGGTAAAGAGGTTTCAATGGAGTATAGTACAGTACACAGAAAAACAAATTTAAAGCCTAAGCTAACATGGATCTGAGCCCTGCATGCCTCCACAGAGTAGAGGCCCTTCTAAGACCTGTTCATATTCCAGTTCAGAGTGGGCAAAAGTTGGCTTGTGTTTTACATTTCATCATTGTTATGTGGGAGGGAAAAAGAGGGACCGGCCAGGAATAAATTGTTTTGCTAGTTAGCTAGTTAGGTTTATTTGGCATGTCATTGTTCCTTTGTGTGAAAAAGCATTTTCTCCTACTTAGGGCCCCCCTTTTCCCTTAGAGACCAGGTGAAGAGCCATGCGTCATTTTTACTCTGGTCTGCAAAGCTTTAAGTCCTGTAGGTAGGCATAAGATAATTCAGCTGGGTAATTCACAACCTTCAACACTGTTGAGAACCCTAGAAAACCACAAGACTGAAGCATTATATATAAACTTGTAAATAGAGTCCTTAATTGGTCTAAGTAATAAAAAACCTGGAGTCAGATATGGAGGAAAATGCTGAGAGACCAGAGAGAAGAAGGAGCGAGCTACGGCACAGTTTACCTCCTTAGAGTCTCAGCAGACCAGAGTGAACTCCTGTTCCTCCCTGCTTGTATCCTGTTTCTGCTGGGGTATCTCACTTCCTGTCTGTCTGTACAGACCTCCAGACCTCTATGGTCAGCTGGTGGCAAGCTCCATTCTCTGAGCTTCAGACAGGCTTTATTTGTACAAGCAAGATATCACCACATAAACTCTGCATTGTTTTACCTTGAGGACACTCAGTCCTGATTGGCCATGCTCCCTCCACGTGCTCTCCAACTGGGGCAGCATGTGTGGACTCAAGAAGGAAGTGTATCTTTGCCTTCTCCACATACTCTTCTTGTACCCATCACATACTTTGACCCAAACAAACCCACTAGCGTCAGTATGTTTATTTCTAGTGTCGACTTCAGTTATAAAACACTGAATCAAACCAAGACCTTAGTAAAATCTCCAGGTAAGGCTTGAAAGAGGCATAGTTTCCCTAGTAGGGTTTGAGCAAAATGCAACAGTTAAATAGTTATTTAAGCATATTTGTTAATACTGGATTCTTTTTAGGGGGTAAATTTATATACATACCTTGAATTTTGATAGATAGAGGTTTATGATTTAAGTCAATCAGGTTAAAAACCATAATCAGTAACACAACGTGTATGTGGTGAATTTAGGAATAATTTATTATACAAATGAGCTGGATGATACAATTAAGAAAGAAATATAAAACTGATAAAGCCTTTCAATATGATGATGAGTGTTTTAAAAGAAAGATTCTTTATGTTCATGTAGTCTATGTTCTTTTAAATACAGTGAATGTAAAAAAAAATAAAATGAATGCATTTCTTGATTCCTAAAAGTTATGTATAATTTTATTTATGAGGTTGACATTTTATGGTGAAAGAGGAAAGTATCGACTGTGATTGACAAGAATGTGCTTCCTTTTAGACTCCTGGGATAATGCAAGAGATATTTTACTACATACTTTAATGGGGATATGTCTGGCTTTATTTTACCTCACCTATTTTACAACCCTATATACATTAGGATGGTGTTCTATACAGAACATAATAAATGCATATAATTTATTACCAAAATTTGCACTAATAATATTTAATTCTTAGTTCAAGTATTTAGATGAATCTGGACAAGTTACAGGCAAAGCTATTGAGCCTCACAGCTAGGATGAGCACAGTGGTTAGTTTCTATATTGTAATGGCTTTCAACTATAATTAAGAATGACTCAGAAGGCAGAGAAGCATGTACCAGTATTTTACATTCACAAGATGCATTAGGAGATCACAGGATATCCTAGTAAATCCAGGATGATGTTACTGAAGATGAAGTCAGTATTTCATATCACTCAGGGCCCTGGGATTCACAATCCTTTTCCATTGTTGTCTCCACACTGTATGATAATGGTTGTGGCTTAAGGAAACACAGTCATGTTCTCTTACAGTCGTCTCAGGCTCAGGCTAAGTTCGAGGAGTTAGAATATTGGGTTCCAGTCTGACAGCCTTGGGGAGGAATTTTCTTTACTCTTTTAAAAGGGTTGTTGGTGGGATGCTTCTGTAGTTGTCAAGCAGTGTTGTTTGTTTGGTGTTTTGTTATATGAAGTTCGCTGATAGTTTTTAGAAATAGCCACATTTCTGGGCCTGTGGCCTTCACCTTGAGGTATTTAATATTTATTAATGAGTAAATTAATAAATTAGTATTCCATATAAGATAGCAAAGCTCTGAGTTTAAGGGATTAATTAATAATGTGATTTATTGGGACTTCTATTCAAAAGATAACAATATAAAAGTAAAATTCACTTTATAAGGTTGAAATCTTAGTTGTATCATTTAGGAATGGATAGTTTATCTACCTAGGAAACAATTTTTTTGAATCCTACAGGAATATTATGAAGGCTTATGTCATTTTATTTACATCCATTCTTAACTATTGAAGAGAAATATTTAGAGTTTATCCTCATGCAGACAGGAACCATGTCTATTATGGACAACAGTTGTCTTGGTTATTCTAAGAATGATAAAGTGAATACCATGTTATTTAACTGGACTTAACTATTTCAAAGGGATTTTTGTGGTAGGTTTTGATGGCTGGTTTCTGATTCTGAGAGTTCCTGAACTCATTCCCTGAAGAAGTGAACGACCATGTCTTGTGATTTTGAGTGTTCTGTTCAGGTAGCATTGGATCTTCACAATGCATTTTGTTAAAAAAAAAAAAAAAAAAAAAAAAAAAAAAAAAGGCGCTCCTTTACTTTCTGCTGGTTCAAGTAATTTATTTAAATTTATGCTTCCTGGCATACTTTCAGTTGTGCTGCACACAATGATGAGCATAAAAAAATTTTTACAAATATGCATTTTTAAATGCCATGATTTCTATAATAAATGGCCATTTATACTTATTATTTGGTTTAAAAATATATTGAAAGTAAATGATCTGTTTTATCTGTTTTACTTGCATTCAGTTAAAGAGTAAATTAATACAGACATGCCTATAATTCTCTGTCTTTATGTACTGAATGAGAAAATATTTTGTACTGTAAATGTGCAGATGCATGAAATTTGGAGACAGACTTTAGAACCATTAACCACGAATGTTATCCAAACAGCAAAATAGGTGAAATATCATTAACTAGTTTATTTGCATTTTAATATACATACATTGGCCTTTGGTATTATGGTATAGTCATTCAGCCATGCCAACTGAGCAGGTATGAAACTAAAATAATTCCCCCAAACTTATTTCATACTTGAAGTGGTAGCATGGATGCAGAAAAAAAAAAATCTTTGAATATAAGATAGGTTAAAAACAAAGGTGTATTTGTCAGGAGAGCATTTTGGGATAACAGAAAAGCATAACAGTTCTACAACATTGTACCAGAAACTTAGACCCCAAATAAGTCACTGTTTATACCCCTTTTACCTGCTCATTCTTTTCCTCCTACAGGGTTGAGGGCTTTGTCTTGTCTTGTTGTATCTTGTATGTCAGTGGGTTTGGTGTCTCTTGGTGGCCTACTCATTTCTGAAGGGAAATGCAGGAGGAGTGCATCTGGGCGGAGACGAGAAGGGGGAGAGGGGAGACGAGAAGCATAAAGGGACGGGAAACTGTGGTCATGGTGTACTATATGAGAGAAGATTCTATTTTCCCATTAAAAAATATGTATGAGCCACTGCTACGAGACACCAATTAATGCGTCATCCTGAAGCAGCAGAATTTATATTCTTTTTAAAGTTTTTTTTTCTCTAAAATGTTTATATAACATATCCCGAACTTATTATTTACCCTCTCTCAGCTCTTCGCAGATCCTTCCATCCTATCTGTCTGTACAACTTCAGGGTTTTTTTTTCCTCTCATAATCAAACAAACAAGCAAGCAAATCATCACCAACCTCCCCAGACAAACAAACAAACAATAAAACAGTAACAACAACAAAAGACAAAAAAAAAAAAAATGAAGATAAAAACGAACTAAAAAAAAAATAAAGTCAGTAAAATAAAAAACACAAAAATAGTGGTTACAAAAACCAACAAATAAAAAACATAGTTCATTTGGTCAACTACTTCTAGGCATAAGGCTTGTCCTGCCCTGTAGTGTGGTTGTTATACCCAGAGACATCCCCGGAGAAAACAGTTTCCTAATAGATTGTTGGTTAGAGGTCAGTCTTCATGTCCTCTTTTCCTTCTCATTGCTCTGACTGGCTACTCCAATCATATTTCTGCCACTTTTCTATCAGTGTATCCTGCAGGCAGGTGGCAGGTGTAGGCTGAGGGCTTTGTGGTGATTACCTTTCTTTTTTGATAGCATGATGGACACCTGCAGCCCATAACTGCTAGTCGGTAGGGGTAAAGCTTCTAGTCAGCCTTCAGCTCAACTTCTTCTTGATCTATGAAATTAGAAAGCATTGTCTTCAGCCACAGGTCCTCCCAATAAGTTCTAGAGAGCAACCAACATCTCTGGGAATATTCTGTGATGTTAGGGGTTGGGGTTTATAAGACTCTTTGACCAGTGACTCAATGAGATACTCAATGTTGTCAATGGAGGTTTGAATTTGTGGGCATAAGATGTCTATTTGGATCATTCTCTTCCCAATCATATGGTGAGTGCATACATTTTAGGAAACTTCTACAGTAGTAGGTTTTCATATCGTTTTTGAAAGGACTTTAATAATAGTTTTCCCTCCTCAAAATCTCTCCTCTCTCCTTAACTCCCATCCACATCTCTGTTTAACATCTAAATTGTCTCTCATCCATTAGTGCTTCATCTTTTGCAAATTTCTATTTAATTCTGTATCATATTTTTGGTTGGTTATTTGTTTTCTTGATGTTTAGTTATTTTTAGTTCTTTATATATTCTAGATACTAACCTTCTTTCAAGTATATAATTAGTAACAATTTTTTTCCATTCTGCATCCTGCTGCTTTGTCTGAATGATGGTGTCTTTTGACATATAGATTTTCAGGTTAATGAAGTCTCATGTATTTATTATTTTTCTTATTACTGATGCTATCAGTGTCTTTGCTCAGAAAATATTTTCCTGTGCTAATGAGTTAGCAAGACTACTCCCTACTTTCTCTGCTATCATAGAGGTCTTTGACCCACATATAATCGAGTTTTGTGCAGTGTGATACATATCAATCTATTTCCATTCTTCTAATTATAGTCATCAATTTTTTGAACAGTACTAGTTTTCGAAGATGCTGTTTTTCCTCCTGTGTGTATATTACACACACACACACACACACACACACACACACACACACACACACACACACTTATACAACAGGTGTTCAAAATTGTTTGGGATTGTCTTAGTCTTCCATGATTCTGTTTTTATAGAAAATACCATTCTGCGTCAATTACTATACCTCTGAAGTACAACTTGAGGCCAGGGATACAAATACTGCTAATAGTTATTTTATTTTCATGATTGTTTTAGATATCATGTTTTTGTTATTTCTTCCTCTCTCTCTCTCTCTCTCTCCCTCTCTGTCTCTCTCTATCCCTCGCTTCCCCCTCCATCCATCCCTCCTCTCTCCCTCCCCTCCCTCTCTTCCTCCCTCACTCCCTCCATCCCTCCCCCCCCCCCTCTCTCTCATTCTCTCTGTGTTTCCAGGTAAAGTTCAAATTTTTTCCCTTTAATTTCTGAGATGAATTGTGTTAGAATTTAGATGGAAATTGTGTTGAGTCTATAAATTGCTTTTGGTAGGATGACCATTTTCACAATATTAAATCTACTGATCCACGGGCATGAGGGTCATTTCAACTTTTGATAGCTACTTCAATTTCTTCCTTCAGTGCCTTGAAGTTTTTATTATAGAACTCTTACTTTCTTGGTTCACGTTATCCCAAAATATTTTGTGAACTTATTGTTAAAAGTATTGTTTCCTTGATTTCTTTCGCAGTGTGTTTGCCATTTGTGGGTAGGAAGGCTATTGATAGTTGTGTTTTAATTTTGTATCCTGCTAATTTGCTGAAGATGTTCATTAGCTGTGGATGTTTCCCTATGGAGACTTTAACGTATAAAATTATTTCATCTGAAAATACTTTGATTTCTTCTTTTCTTTTTTGACTCTTGTTTTCTGTCAGTTACCTTATTTGTCTAGCTAAGACTTCAAATGCTTTATTAAATAGGTACGGAGAGAGCAACACATTTAACTATTCCTTTTATTAATGGGATACTTTGAGTTTCTCTTTATTTATAATGAGGATGGATGTGGCTTGTTTTGGGTTGCTTTTATTATGTTGAGGTTTGTTCCTCATAATTTTAGTCTCTCCAGGACGTTAAATAAGGGTGGGGGGTGTTTAATTTTGTCAAAGGCCTTTTCTGCATCTAGTGCAATGTTTGTGTGTTTTTTGTCTTTCAGTCTGTGAATGATGTTGATTAAGAAAGTTGACATTATGTTAGGATTAGGTAAGAACAAAATTAGAACTAGAAATAAATATGAAGTATCAATAGAGAAAAATCTTAGCCAGAGACCAAAACATTTTAGGTGGTATTACATTTTTAGGTGGTATTACATTTTAGGTGGTATTACATTTTAGGTGGTATTACATTTTAGGTGGTATTAAGAGGAGGATGAAAACGGTGTGGAAAGGGGAAGAGGAGAAAGGAATAATAAGAGAAAGAGAAGGAGGAAGATATCCAGACTGAAAAAGAGATCTGAGGGATGGTGCTGCTAATCCACCAATGTTTCCCATTGAGGAAACAACTTAGGGTTTGTTTGTTTATTTGATCTCATTATTGGGTTAATAATCTGTTCATTAAATATAAATTCACAGAAAGGCTTTTCAAAGATAATGTTCAATTGGACAAATGAGTTTCCACATCTACTAAAGTGTTCATGTGGTGATAGTCCTCCTTTAATTCATGAATGTTACAAATTATATTTGTGCATTTCCTTTTATAATGTCTTATTTTCTTGACACATTATACATGTGCAACACGTGTAATTTATTTGATCGTATTTATCTCCCACTCCTTCCCTTTCACTCCTCCCAAACACATACACATCCATATGTGCCTCGCACCTCCCAGTTTCTGTTTCCTAATTTTTCACTGGTGCCCTACTACATTCTATCAGTGTCATCAAAATGGGTGTGGGTCTGGAACAATCTATGGAAGTGTTGGAGGCCTACATGTAACTGTACCCTCTATCAACTGCTCATGGCCCATAAGAAGAGAGTGGGCCACAGAAAGCGCCTTCCTCATCTATGAGGCCACTTTGGCTAGATTGATCTTTGCAAGTCTTGAGCAGGGTATCTATAGGCAGTGTGAGTTGATGAATGCAATAGCTACACCATGTCCAGTAGTCAGAACTTTCACATAAGTCCTTACCGACCTCAGGTTAGTACAGATTTTCCACATCCCACTTCCAGGATGCTCTATAAGCCTTGGGGAGGAAGTGTGAAGTAAACATCCTATTTAGGCATAGTCACTGTACTACCATTTTTTTTTTTTTTTTGACTGCTTGTGAGTTTCCTTATTAACCACCAACCACTGTAAAAAAGAAGCTCTTCTGGAAAGGCTTGAGAGCTACACTAATCCATGGGGATAGTGTTGATGATTTTTCTTCTCCAGACTGACTTTATACGCCTTCCATCACTATGAAAGCTAGCTAGTAGAGCATAATCTTCTGTGTTAGCAACAACTTGATTTCTCCATAGCATTGACTCAAGTGTGTGGTGTTTCCAGCAATAAGATTTGACCTAGTGCAGTAAATCACAGTTCAAAAATACCTATTTAATGAAATTAATCTGTGTTCAAGTCCAAGAAAAAACTAAGGGAACATGACTGTATGAGATAAACATTAATATATGAGATGCCAACTTTAGGTTAGATTTTATCCAAGGAATTATTGACATACAGATGAATGAATATATTAGAATTACAATACTCAGATAAATTTGAATCAAAATAGAGACAATAGAAGCAGACTTTTTCCCATAAAGCTTTCTTCCACAGTGTAAACAATCACTGTTTATGTTTCATATGCAAAATTCAGATACTTTAGTAAACACAGGATTAGCTCTAGCAACCAAGACAAGGTTCCCAAATTTATATCTTGGAGAATTGGAAAAGAATACAAACAGGCATCACAAAGTTGAGTGTCAAGACAAGAACTGTTAAGGCAAATTTATTTCCCTTTCCATGTATTACACGCCCTGCTACTAAACAGCAAATCTTTGTCACTCATTTACATATGGGCAGCACTGTTGATTCAACCAACACCCTGTTAATTCTGTAAATTCGTTTCTGCTTGTAAACACTTCCTAAGTGTCCTACCTAAGTAAATATATGTAAGCCTTTAAACAGGGTTATTTTCAAGACAACATCAAAATAATGTAAGGCAAGAAGTGTTATGTCTATCAGAGGGTAAACACCAATATTTCATTCTACTGAAGGGTCATGAGAAAGTGAAGGTGTTGCTTCATAGTCTACAGTACTGAGCATGGGGTAGTCTACACATGGCCCCTTAAAGAGGTGCCGGTCCTTGCTCCTCTTGTCTGCCATTTGTATTTGCTGCTGTAAAACTTGCACTTTCCTAACAGTGGATGATTATTTGCATTTTGCCATTAAAGTGTCAGTTTAAAATTAGAGCACTGTGCAAAGATACAGCACAGAAATATTAATGCATCCATATTTATTACCAGTAAGAGAAAGGGGTAGCCATGAAAGCATTGTCCCCATGCCTGAGTCCTGGGCATAAGAAGCCAGTCCTTTGTAAAGGGACTAACGTCACTCCCAAATTTGATTTTATTTATGAATGTAGAAAGTCACCAACCACGTAATCATTTACAAACTTCATATTGGAGCATGAAATTTCTTCCCAAATGGTCTTTTCTGTTCTGCAATTATATGGAAAATGAGTTTGGAGTTTTAAATATGGTCCATAAAATCATGAGGAATTTCCCTCTCTCTCTCTCTCTCTTTCTCTCTTTCTGTTTCTGTCTGTCTCTCTGTCTGTGCCTGTCTTTGTGTGTGTGTGTGTGTGTGTGTGTGTGTGTGTGTGTGTGTGTGTGTATGTATGTAATTTGTGTGATACAGGTGTGAGTTCAGTGAAGACTCAAACCATGCTTTGTACTATGGCCCCAAACTAGCACAATGTGTTACTTGTATCAGTAAAATAACTGAATGTGTTTGGCTACGTGATTAGATTATGCTTGCCTACGTGATTATGATTGCCTACAGAGAGTGGGGCTGTGTGTGGACTCTCAGCTCAAGCTCAAATAACTTGAGTATTTATTATCAATTATTCCATTTCATTGTCTAGAGAAATATTCAGGTAAAAATAATGTCTATTACAAGTGTATTTTATCTAAGCCATAGCTTCAAAATATATCCTATTTAACTTTTAAAAAGAGTATTCTGCCTGCATACGTGTCTATTCACCAAGCTCATGCCTAACGCTTGCAGAGGCCAGAAGAGCTCATTAAATACCCTTAAAACTGGTTTTGCAAATGGGTGTGAGCCATCATTTATGTGCTTGGATCTGAATCTGGGTGCCCTGGAAAAGCAGCCAGTGCTCTTGACCACTAAGCCCCTTTATCTGAATTTTTAATTTGGGTGAGATAGACCTCTTGTGTATTTATTTTACTGCAGTTTCTTCACACCTATCTCATAGAAAATAGTAGCTGACACAGGATTGATGTATGGTGCATTCTCTAAGAGGCAACATAGTATATAAAGAGTGCAGTATTTGGTAAGAAACAGTATCCTCTAAGCAGACAGGAGATGCTTCTTCCATGGAGACAGTAGCTCCAGAAGATCACAAAGCCAGTTAGTATCAGCAATGTGATTAGAACTTGCCCTGGGGTCTGTTCATATATTTAGCCACCACTTACTATATTTTTAGGTCCATGCTTTAACTGCCAGTCCTTGTTCAGACACCAGAGACTGATGAGAGGAAGAATGTTTAGAGAAATGGAGTCCCATCATGATCTTAAACTACCAAATCAATTGTTGGTTTCCTTAGCTGTACTGGGAGATTTCTGTTATGCTCATGAAAGACCACCCTGTTTCCGCCAAGGTCCAAAACTGAAGCCCCTGTGTGAAATGGGACAAGAAAAAAAAAATCTATGCCCTGTTTCTCTTGGTGGCCTTGCCACCCAGGAGACTTGGAAAGCACTGTTCCTCCCAGGGTACAAAAGGGCAATGAAGAGATGATGAGATGTGCCTGGAAGAATTCAGTAAGGAATATCCTTCCCTTTGAGAGGCTAGAAACACCATCAGTTTGTTTCCCAAGAAGTAAAAAGAAGAACCACAAGGAAAGCCATTGTATCCAGCTTTCTGTTTTAAAAGTTTCTTTCTTGTGCCAATTGTGGAAGAGTCAGCTAGCTGTCAAGTAAGATTTTGGTCTAAGAAACTTTCCAGCTCCCCATCTGATCACATTATCAGGATGCAAGCTTTCCCTAGAAAGCAGAAATGACTGGAGATATGCATTTGTGTTTACTAATGAATAAACCCTTCCCAAATGGCCATGAAAAATCAAGGGAAAAACCACAACAGCGGAGAGACCCATCTACAATGGGCAACAATCAAGTCATCTAACAGAAATGTATTGTAACACTAAAACCAAAAATTATCTATGGGAAGTACCATAATCGAATCATTTTTGATCAATAAATTGATGAGAAATTGATACATGGTTTTTGTTTTGCTTGAACTTTTTGATGGATTAGTTCTTTCCATGTTTGTTTGTTTTTAATTACTTTTAACCAGCTTTAAAGTCAATGTTTTCTCTTTAACGCTGCCTGTTCATTTAAAATATCATGATGATTATCTTGGGAGGGGTCTGATTCCCGGAGCTGCTCTGAGACATCTTGCAAAGCGGTGTCTTCACTTCCTCAAAGTGGCTTTCCTACGAAAATTCGCCTTTCATGGAAACAACAATTGGAACGATTAATTAGTTTCAATTTTAATTAAATGATGATCTCATTTAGCTCCGATTAAATTACAACAACTAGATAAATCCAGAGAGCAGCGTTTAACTAATTTAATTAGGTTTGGTATTGCTTTTCCCGAGCTGTCACTGGATGACTACGGATTGGTGCCAATGCATTTCCTAAACAGGATTCTCTGAACTTGACTTGGATTGACGTCAGAAGGCCAGGCAAAACAGAGGCAACCTGTATCTTACACCCTTTTCCTTTCTTTTCCTTTTTTTCTCCAATTTAGAACTTTTAGAAAGATGCATAGCAAATAAGTGGATATGTTTCCCTATTTAAATGCAATTTAAAATCTCAACAGAAGGGTTTATATTCTCGCAAGGAATACATTTGTAAGTTCTTTTCTGTTATCAAGGTTTAATTTCCCTGTGGAAAACCCAGGTCCTCTATCTGGGTTATTGTGTTTTAAAAATTGATCTTCAGCATTGTGTTTCTTCTCTCTCCTCTTTTTAATTTTTTTTTTTTCTTGTGGTCTCCTGTACCTGAGAGGATGAAATCCCAGGAGTTACATAAACCATGACAAACTTTCAAAAACCTGTATTTCTCAGTGGATCTGAGCACAAGATGCAGTCACAAAAACAGCATTAAATGGAACATGACTGATGGGCACTGCTCCTGTCAACAAGCTTTGTAAGAAACAACTGGGACCAGACTTCAAACAAAAATTTATTCTAGATAGGATGAGCAAGTAGAAGTCAGCTTTATTCCAAGAATATTGTAATAAGTGAAAATAAAATCTATTTTCCTTCTTTAAACAAAATCTCATGTGTGGCCTGGAACTTATTACAGAGCAGAGGGAGACTTTGAACCTAGGATCTTTCTGTCCTCACATCCCCAGTGATTGTGATTAGAATCTTGCTCCTCCAGCTGCATTCTCTGCTACTAAAGGACCCAGTGACGAGAGAGAGAGAGAGAGAGAGAGAGAGAGAGAGAGAGAGAGAGAAAGAGAGATAAGCATTGTTCCAATAAAGCTACATCCTCAGAGAGTTTTATAAAATTACTCATTATTTAATGAGGTTATATTTTTTTTTAAAGTTTGGAATTTATCGTTAATTGATGTTTAATACAAAACAAATACGCTATTTGTTTAAAAAACTTTTATTTTATATTATTTATTGTTTCCATGTGTGTATTTGTCATGGGTGTGTATGTGGGAAACAATTTGGATTATTTAGTTCTTGTATGCCACCATGTTAATGTATTGATATATTCTGATCAGATACCTTATATCTGAATATGACACTTACATTTATATATGTTAACTTATCCTATTTGAAAATGTTATATGACATTTCAAATGTTAATCAAACAGACACGAAAGTAGAACTCAGATTGTCAAGGAAGAGGAAGGCGCCTGGTAGATTAAGAAAAAAAGAGGTGTGAGTAAATACCATGTGCTAAATATGGGTCATACTACATTATATCCAGGAATGAAGCGTTATCACAAAGCTTATCACTTTAGGCATTTAGCATACTTTGTTAATAGTATGGCGACATGAGTGTAAAAAGTTAATTTGAAGAGCTGTGGTTTGTTTGAGTCCCCCATTGTGTGCATTGAATAACCAACACTGGAGTGCTGTGTGAGAGTTAAATCTTACCAGTGCTTCAGAAGCAACCAGGTCATTGTCACAGTCACAAGGCAATAAGCCTCAGTTGGGATTAAAGGACCAGTGGGTGGGAGGCTGAAATCATGGCTTGGCTGGAAAGAATGCTTGCTGCTCTTGCTGGTAACCTGGCTTCCACTCCCAGTACCATATGATGGCTTACAGCTATCTGGAACTTCAGTGTCAGGAGATCAGAACTTCTCTTCTGACCCTCAAGAGCATTCACACACTCTGCACAAATTCACACTCATGGGCAAAATACCCATACAAAGAGAACACACACTGACCAGGGCTGACTAGATGTCTGCCTTTCCACGGATGTGAGATCCACTGAAAAAGATGTCTGTGCTGGATCGTGGAGAACTCGCACTTACAAAACACAGATGGTGTTGTATTCGTTTCCAGGTACTTTGAAGCAAGTTTTTTTTTTAATTAATTAATGTTTTAGTCTGTGTTTGTTGGTTTCATCTGGCTCCAACCTTTAAGTGAATTTAATTCATTCATATGAGCAACACTAATGGCATGTCCTAGCCTAGTTGAACAAAAGTGTATTTCTCTCCCTCCCTTTTTCTCTTTTATTTCCCTGTCCTTTTCCTCTGTCCTTGTTTACCTCTCAGAATGCATTTATAATTTCACATTAGAGCAAATTGCTCACTTCAGGGGTGGAATTCTGGTTTCCAAGGTAGGCAAAAATCAGGACAATGTTTTCTATTCATATCTTTAGAACATTTTTTTAAATTAAATATTTTTTGTATGAAAACATAAAATTCTTTAGTCTTTTGAAATTAAAAGGCAAGTGCACGGGTTTTACTTAAATATAATGACACAATTTTCCCAGCTAGAGAGATGCCTCGAATGTGAAGAGCTCTGACTGCTTTTCAAGTGATCCCAGCTGCCATTCTTATCATCCACGGGGCAGCTCACAATCATCTGCAATTCCAGTTCCAGGGAATCTGACGCCCTGTTCTGGGCTCTGTGGCCACTGTGTAGAAGAGAAAAACACACCCAATCCCATAAAATGAAATTCATATAACCTCAAAAAATTAATTCCACCACTCTTCTCTCTCCCACTTCTAAGCCCTATCACTCCCCCTCTACGCCCTCTCAAATTCTTGGCTTTGTTTCCTTAAGTTATTATTACCTCTATAAATAAAAGCATAAACATACAAACACAACCTTTGGAGTCTATTTGGCATTGTTTAATATGTCCATGATTTCAGGGCTTACAGTTTAGTGTTGGCTATCCAATCACAGGCCTCATTCCTGCAGAAGAGAAATTCGATCTCAGCTGGCATTGGTTAGGTCCAGTTCCCTTTCTAAGGCAGTGCCCCATGAGAATAGAGCCTTCTTCCTGCCTATTGTGGTTGTCATTGTTTAAGTTCTGTTTACACAGCCATGTTGTTGAGTCACAATGGGTGACTTCGATTTTTATGTTATACAGGAATTATCTACCATCAGAGTTGTCTTTTGCAGAGTTATTAGCGCCTAGGTTCTCATAATTATTTTTACTTACAACCATATTTTGAAGGCAATTTTTTTTAAGTCATTAGGGTAGCTTTTGGACAGACCATCATAACTTCTCAGGTAACACATGAAAATCTGATCCCAACACAGATGAGCATTACCAGAACAGTTAGTTATCATCATAAAAATTAATGTTTTTGTCAGATCCACAGTAACATACATGTTTTAATATGCAATTATAATTTTATGAGATTTGAAGTCCAGAATCAATCAGCATTTTTATACTTGTGTTTTTGCCTTCATGTTTCATATCGTAAGTGTGTTATTGAAGATGTTCCTCATTGTACAATATGTAATCATAATCCTGAAGAGGCTGCCACTTAAGTAGAAGCAAAGAGAGGGCCATCACCAATACCAAAGTTAAAGAACAATGTTAAATTAGTACAATATTTACAGAAATGCCCCTGGAAATGACATGAAGGGTATTTATTGTTTTAACTAGCAAGTTGGCTTAGACTACATCTTGTGGTTCTTCTCAGCGTAATTGAAGTGTGATTTAGTGGACGATAATAGAGTATTCCCACCCCCCCAAAAAAAACCCACACATAACTGAGAAACAGAAACAAACTTGAGAAGTACATGGCTTAATTGACATCCTGAAGACATTGAGCGGCTGGCGGCTGCCCTTCATTATTCTGTTCATCCTCACCAGGGGAGGAGTGCGGAAGTACTCTCAACTACAAAGCCTTTACTCTCCCCTCTCTCTGTTTCCGCCACCATTGTGGTTTCCCTGCTATGAACTCAGAACAGGTGAAAAATGGTCCGCTCCCGAAACACAGAGCAATCCTTCGGAGAAGTGAGATTTTTGCAGAGTGTGTGTTGAATTACATTTCCAATTAAAAAGCACTGAAGAGCCTTCTGAACTGAGATCTCTGCCACCGTGGACTGCAAATCCCCAAATTAACTGCAGATGAGTTGGGTTTTTTTTTTCCCTCTCTCTTATATGTGCTGATATTCAAATTAACATCATTCAGATTGGCACATGGGTATTCATAGGAACAGATGAGAAATCAGCGAAAAGGCCGCTGCTCTCATTTAATAAGTATGCAAACTCGCTTGAGAAATCACTCAAAAGGAATTTCTGAGTACCTACAGACGTAGATAGAGCATCAGCCATTGTTTGAATGGGCAGTGTGGCAATTCAAGCTTAAAAATTGTTACCAAAATCTATTGCCTTATAATAACTCCGTAATTTGGGGCTTTTTCAGTTAACTAGTAAGAAAAGCATGAATATTTAACTCATGTCCCGAAAGACTCATGGAAAACATGAATTTGCTAACAAAAATTGAGTTATTTAGATAATAGAGTGAGAGAATCAAGACTTTAGGTCGATGGTGGTATGTGTATGTAGCATTCCTTAGGACCTGTATTTGATCCCACCAGGGAACACAGCAAATAGAGTGTTTACCTCTGAAAGCAATCAGAGTAAGGCCTTCAAATGGAGCATTATATAATACAAATGGAGCCATTTTACAAAGCAAGCAAAGGAAATGAGTGCAAAAATGGTGCTTGTCATTTATTCGTCTTTTAATGAAAAATCACATTATTGTAATGTGCTCACAAATAAAAACAGCCAGATTAAGGCAATCGATGAAACGTTTTCCCAGTTCCAAACTCTGTAAATCTCCATGAACTTCCTTTCAGTTAGAATGGCCATTCTGAAGTATGCAGCTGCACTTAGGACTTTGTAGTGTTAGGTTCAATTAGATTCTTACTTATTCACCATAAAAAAAGGGGGGCAACAATAACCATGTAGAGTAGAAACTTGAAAAACATAGCTATTTGTCTTTTGTAACTCATGTCTGAAACTGCCCTACCTTATCATCACCCGATATCACCCTTTTCTTGGTCTCATTTGTGGATGTTATTTTCTACCCACATTTATGCCTGCTTTGAAATATTAGTGTATACATTAACGCTTGACCACGAAGATGGTGGAGATAGTGCTTTCTTTTTGAATTTTGAGTTTGTGTCGCTTCACTGAATATTATACTTTCTAAGTCCATCCATTTTCTGTCAAATTTCATTATTCTTTATGGCTGAATGTTGTTGCATTCTGTATACATGCACCACATTTCTTTTCTTACTCCATTGACGTGTATCTAAGTGGGTTCCGTTTCCTAATTATCACGAACAGAGAAACAGGAAGCACAGATGTGCATGGGTTCTCTGAGAATTTGCCCAGAATTGGAATAGCTGGGTCATAGTGTATTTCTATTTTTAAATCAACAAGGAACCTCTAAACTGGCTCCCACAAGGCTATTTTTGTTTGTCTTCCCACAAGCAGTGAATGAGGGTTCTTATTTCCACACATCCTCTCCGGCCTTCGTTGTTTCATTTCTTAGTGAATGCTGTGGTTGTTTGAATGGAAATGGTCTCCTAAACTCACATGTTTGGAGACATGGTCTCCAATTGGTGGAACTCTTTGGGAATGATGCAGAGGTGTGGCCTGATTGGAGGAGTTGTGTGAATGGGGGTAGGCTTTGTGGTTTGAAAAGACTTACCCAACTCCAATGAGTTTTTAATCTATCTTCATCGTGCTTATAGGTCAAGATGTGAGCTCTTGGCTATTGCTGCCACTGAGGCTTTGCATGGGCATCGTAAAGCCTATCTGAAACTATAAACCCATGAAAATGATTTCTTTTATGTTTCCTTCTTTGGTTATGGTGTTTTGTCACAGCAATAGAAAAGTAACTTTGACAACAATTTGTGCCAGGGATTGGGTTATTTCTGTGACAGACATAGTCGTGTGTGTGTGTGTGTGTGTGTGTGTGTGTGTAGGAGAATGTGGAAGACTTTGGAAGTTTGGACTTTGAAATCAGTTGAACACAGCAACCACAGCCTAGGGCATAATGCTGGAATCTTGGAAGACAATGGTGCTGAAACTTATTAGACTGTTGAGGCCTACCTCAAGAGTATTCAGTTTCAGACAGGATCAATTTTAACACCTCTGGTAGAGACTAATATTGTGATATGGCAGCAAAGGATGTGGTAACTTTCAGCCCTTGTCCTAAAAATTTGTCTGAGATCAAGTTGAAAAGCAATTATTCTGCGAAAATCACCATCTGTAGACTCACAGAATGCCTTAGATGTCTTCTTGGTTTCCCATACAACATTGCTTTTGACAAAGAAGCTTGCTTCACAGTCAAAAATGTGTGATGGTGGTTTCACACACTTGGGATTCATTTGCTTTACCATGTTCCCCATCTTCTTGAAGCAGCTGGCCTGGTAGAACAGGGAATTGACCTTTTGAAAAGGCAATGATAACACCAGTTAGATGGTAGTAGCCTGGAGGGTTAAGTTTTCTCACATAAATAATATCCTGATTTCAACATCTTCTCTCTGTACTCTTTCCAATTCCTCCACACCTCCTGTCCCATTCGGATCCATGCCCTTTCTGTCACTCATTAGAAGACAAACAGGCTTTTAATGGAAAATAGGATAATAAGATAATATAATGAGATTAATCAAAAACTGTACTTGAGGACTGGACAAAACAACAGAAGGAAGAGCCCAAGAGACGGAACAAAAAACAGAGGCTCACTTAGAAAGCCCACAAAACACTGAATTAGAAGTCATAGTATATACACAAATGACTGGTAGGTTAAAAAAGAGCCTTAATGTGGCATTGTGAGATAAGAAACCTCCAAAGAAGCCATTGAGTTTGTTATTTGTTTTCTGTTGGCCATTTCCTGCTAGTCATACAGTCTACCTTTAAGAGTAGTTTGTTTCCCCAGTGAGACCCGTTTGGAGGAAAGTAGTTATCAACTGAAGATTTATTGTGAGTTGTGGATGAGAAATGTGTCCACTTCAACTCTTGGGCTCCATCTGATTCATACATGTGCAGGCCCCATACCTGTTTGCCTCATTTTTGCGAATTAAGCAGGACATAGGGAGATGCCATAGCGTATTAAGTTGGCCAGGGGATGACTTGCAATGGCTGATCGTGTTTGTCAACTTGAGTACATCTGGAATCAATTAAAACCCAAGCAGTGAGGAAAACTGTGAGGGTATTTGTTGATTGAAACATTTAAAGTGGGAAGACTCACCTAAGTCTTGGCCAAACTTTCTGATGGCAGCCCACATAAATTAACATGAAATAAGTTGTTTATTTTGCCTTTTCCCTCCTCACTCTTATCAGCAAGTCCATCTATCTTTCTGCTAAGGATTCCTTTGCTAGTATTAGAATCTATTATTTTGGGTTTCCAACATAGACCACATAGACCACATCTAATTTTGTGGACTGAACATCTACTGGATTCTTGGCTTCTCTCTTGGAAAACAGCCATTATTGGAATAGTCAGACCACAGCCTGTAAGGCACTCACATAAATCCCCTTTATAATTTATGAACAAAATTGGAAAAATCTGAATGACAAATATTTCCCCTTTTATATATTTGATTCATTAGTGCTGTCTACAAAATTCATTCATTTAGGTTTCGTGAGCAAGCTGCCTTGAACGTTGTAAATTAAAACATTTCTTTAAAATAATGAGAAGTTTAATATATAAATAAGCAAAGCCTTTTTTAAATGAAGAATGTTTTGTAGTTTGGAAAATTACTATGAGAAATTGTGCTGTTCTCAGTATATAAAAGTTCTTAACAAATTCCAAAATATATAAAATAAAATAGGACTGTAGAGAGGGTTCAGCAGCCCAGAGTGGTCTTGTTCTTGCAGAGGATATGAGTTTAATTTCCAGCACCCATGTGGCAGCTAACAACCTCTGTACTTCCACAAAGCTCTCTTTCTACCCCAATTGAAACCAGGTATGAAAGCGATACACAGGCAGACGTGCAGGAAAAACTTACACACATAAAATAAAGAACAAGCCTAAAAATATAATAAAATAATACAGCCAACATATCATTTTAAAAAATAAGACTATTAAAATATAGAATCCTGAGCCTCGTGGCTCTGATCTCCATCTACCTTCCCTCCATTCTTGATCATCACTGTTTCTTACTTTGATCTGCTTTTCATTTCTTTCAGCAGTCGGATCATCAGAGTTTTCATTTTTATTTTTGTTCCTCCAAAAATAAAAAAGGAAGCTGGGAAGTGGCTTGGGCAGCTTTCCCACAGATTACCTAGTACTGATTATAGGCAGTCTGTTCTTAATACGTTTGCATTTAAACACTTAAAAGTTGAAAATAATGGAGAAAGGACTTCAGTGGGAATATGCAGAGTATTTCTAACATCTTGCCTCTTTTTTTTTTCTGACTTTTTCCTATCAAAAACAAACCCTCTTTCTAAACTCAGATAACAATTTTACCTTAGCAATACAAGCAATGTCTAAGCGATGCTTGCAGTGGTTGAATAGTGTGTGATAGACGATGGATCGTGGAAATCCTTAATTATGCCTGGAATTGACATACTGACATTTACCTCTACTGAGAATAATACCAGGACATGATTCTTTCTGGGAAAGAGAGCTTTAACAATTGGGAGCAGCTGGCTTGGCAGACTGTTATTGTTTGTCCCTGTTTGGTTTTATTGAGCACTTGAGCCTGTATTGGGCAAGTTATTTGGTCTACAAATGATTTTTCCCGTACCCCTTAAAGGTCGGAATGACAGCTGTCAGTTTGCAATGCTCTCCTGGAAGAATTTATTCAATGATCAAAACTTAAGCATTTTTAAGCACTGCTCATTATGGTTACATGATTTGTAAGAATTCATTTTTATGAGCATTAGAGTCCATTTTTGACTTCTCCAACTTGTGAAGACATACAATGCTCACAAAAATAAAATATCTTGGATGTCCCTTTCATAAAGTTGTGAGAATATGTTGTTTTGTAAGTTTGAAGTATCATATTAACATATGCCACTTTATTATACATTATATATGCATATTTATGATGTGCATTGTCCCCAGATACTACATAAGTAAGTAAATAAATAAAATTAAACTTCACGTCTAATAGATGTTTGATTTTGTCACATGTTGACCCTACAATAACATCAGCATCTTTCTTCTTCTATAGGAAAATGATTAATGTGATTGTGTATAATAAATTTAGATAAATCATAAGTGAAACAGAAGATGATTAAATAATAGTATATGTTAAGTAAACAGTCTAGCAATTTTCCATTTAGCATTAGCACAGTTACGTCTACTAAAGATAACTACTAACTGAGAGTGGTCGCTGTAAATTATTTTCTCGACTAGACTTTGGATGCAGGTGCATTTAACTTATTTCCTAGTACCTTTTACCTAGGTAATATTTTAGTTTTATCCCACATTCAAATATACAGTAATACTTGTAATGTTTAATTATCTTAGAAACGTTCGGTGCTCTAATTGAAGTTCATGACTTTCAACAGTTGACTCCAACTTAAAGAAGACATCTAAATAAAAACATTGCCTATGGGAAGAAGTTGCCTCACCAACTCTGCCTGGTTGCTCCATTAAACTTTGTAGACCAAAGCATAGAACTTCTTTACTTAAATGATGCTTATTTGATAATTAAAAATATTAGAAATTCTCAAGTAGCTCATGTATTTATCTCATATTGGATTTATCTCAACATGATTATGGAATTTGAATGTCTGTTGAATAAAGGAAATATGAGTTTATTGTGTTCATTTCTGAACAATATAAATATGATTTCATGCTCTGGTTTACCTTTACCTTGTACAATGCATAGCTTTCCCCGTTTAATGATACTATCATGTTTTTAAATGATTTTTTAAATTTTCATATGAATCAATACACTCTTATTTTCATGTGTGGAAGTAAAATGCTACTTTTATCTCAATGAATCAGTCAGATGCTAATTACATCTCTATACTTTGAACTCTGTGAGTTAAACTGATGAATCTATGAATTTGAGTATTCAGATACAATGATTGGCTGGTGGTGAGACAGCTCGGAGGGTTAGAGATGTCTTGGTCTTGTAGAGAGGACTTGTGTTTGGTTCTTAGTACCCAACTGTGGCTCACAAACATATGTCATTCCAATTCCAGGGGATTGGAACCCTTCAAGTGGTCTCAGGATGCACTGAGTTCATAGATATGCATGTACGCAAAATGGCCATGTATATAAAATAAAGTAAATTTAAAACTATCAAGATAGAACAATAGACAGATATTTAAAACACATTTAAAGTATGTTTGCACTTACTCTAAAATTACCAGAAATGAGTCTTTTTCAACACACACACACACACACACACACACACACACACAGTTTTCACTGAAGTAGCACATATGCTATATTCTTAAAAAGTTTAGCATATTTGAATTAATTCTTGATTTTTATTTCATTTATATGAATTTTTTTACAGGTTTATATTTATATTCTGAAAGTTCATTGCTTTTGAGCTTCAATTGAATCTGTCAACCTGATAAGTAACGTTAAATATTTATAACCCAATAGGATTGAAAATACCTGAAAGGGATGTTCTTATTTAGTAGACAAATATGTCTTTAAAACACATCCTCAGAATTCAAACATTATGTAAATCTGGCAAATATTTGTTCACAAGAAACCAAAATCATTCTAAACAAGTTTTGGAGAATAATATTCTGATGTTCTTGTGTTCTGCTGCACATAGAAAAGACCAGAATTTGGGAAGGAGTATGGTACATAAGGCAACAAATCTGTGAGGTTAGCTGAGCTCTTGGGGAAGAGGGGGTATGGATTTTATGGAGACATTCTACTTGGGGTGAATGTCCTAATGTCAGTCTCTCTCCTCTCTCCTCTCTCCTCTCTCCTCTCTCTCTCTCTCTCTCTCTCTCTCTCTCTCTCTCTCTCTCTCTCTCTCTCTCTCTCTCTCTCTCTCTCTCCCTGACACTGAGTTTCTATATTTGGCCTCATCTGCTGCATGAGAAAGCTTCTCTGATGATGGCTGAGCAAGGCACTGTTCCATGAGTATAACAGGATATAATTAGGAGTCATTTTATCACCTTAAGGTTTTTTTTTCTTTTTCATTTTAACATCTATTAATTCTTGGTGGATTTCACATCGTGTATTCCAACCCCACTAACCTCTCCATCCCTTCATGTTCTCCCTTTGCCCTTGCCAACCTCTCTACCCAAAACAAAACCAAGAGCCCATTTATCTTCACTTGCAAGCGTTCACTGCCATGAGTCATTGGTGTCACTCACGGCCTCTGGCTTCTGCTATACTATTAATAATGGGCTCTTACTGGATATTTTGTGGTTGTCCTGTGTCATGGAGATCCTGTAGCTTTGTATCTATAGATTCATCCCCTTCACCTGCTCCAACAGTTCATAGATGAGGTGACTGTTGGGTTGGGCCAACTGACAGCTCTGGTTCTGGGCCTGGGAGGTAGCTAGGTTGGTGAGCTTGCCAGGTTTCACTCATAGTCACTACAAGTGTGAGCTCTCTAGCACAGCCTCAGCTAGCAAACCCTTGCAGCCTACAGCAAGCATCGAAGTCAGTTTTTCTCTTAGGCCCTCGAATCTTAGTCCTCCTCACTCATATCACCAGGGACGGCTCTACTGCTTTGCCCAGGCAAGGTGCAGGACCCTCTCTTCTGAGTGCTGTAAGGTGCATATGAATTGACATCAGCTTTTTTGTTCTCCTGCCCTCTGGGCTGACTCACCTGCTCATCCATCATTTTCCCTAGGTTGCTGGGCTATCTAGCCTCAAGTTCTTGGTCTATGAAGCAGTGTTGATTATGGATTCCATCTCATTGATTGGGTCTTAAGTAAAACCAGTTATTAGTTTGTTGCTACCACAAGCTTGATACCACCATTGCACTAGCATATCTTACAAAAAGGATACCATTGCAGGTTAAATGGAGTGTGGCTGGGTTTGTGTTTATGTTTCTCTTTTGACAGTATGCAGAGTATCTTCCTACATCAATGACACTAGAGCATGGGGCAATGGGTCTGTGTAGGCACCAGCTCAACATCTCCATTAAACGCTAGGATCACAACCAAAAAGATAAGCAGAAAACTTGTTTTTTGAGACAGGGTTTCCCTGTGTAGCTTTGGAGCCTGTCCTGAAACTAGCTCTTCTAGACCAGGCTGGACTCTAACTCACTTGGGAGCTTCTGCTTCCCGAATCCTCGGATTAAAGCCCTGTGCCATCACCACCCAGCAAAAAAACTTTTAAACAACATTTTTAAAGATTTACTTTTATTTATGTGTGTGTTTATATGTGAGTCTATGCCATAAGTACTCAGGTGCTCGCACAGGACAGGACACAGCTTTCCATCCTATGAAGCTTGAGATACAGGTGGTCATGAGCTGCTTTGTGTATCCTGGGACTTGAACTCTGAATGAGAAGAAAGTTTTCCTAATGGTTGGATCATTGCTTCAGCCCTAAACTGCTTTATAAATGACTAATATGGAATTATGTTTCTAAGAGTCATATGTGTTCACTAGCATGGATTATGCTTATACAGGCTTTACTGTTTGATAACATTGCCAGAATTAACCATAAATGATCCAAAATTATGCCATTAACTTCTATGTCAGGTTGTGCATCTTTCAGATTTACATAAAAATCTATAGGTCTTTTTGTACTCCAGAGTTTCTATTATTCACTCTTTAAGATTAGTCTCTTAGAGGCATCCACTGAGGTGGTTATGAGAGTATTTTAGTACAGAATCAATTTCTTTCATTGATTTTTATTTAAAGCAATAAACACTAATATAGCATAAGAGTAGGGTAAAACCAGTTTCAGTTAATGTCAGGACTTTAGATACTTACTGACTGTAGCAAATAATCCAATCTTGACAAAATACAAATGCCAAATCACAAATATTCCCTGATAAATATTGACTCATGTTAATATCGTTAAATCCCACATGTATGCATAAAGTATAGTTGGTTTGCTACATATTAATTAGGTTGTAATTCATGAGTATAAGAAATCCCAGGTTGGAAGCCATTGAACATCATTTAAAGATAAGGACTTTCGTTAAGTGTCGTTGGCCTGCATTTTAAAGAAGAAAATTAACAACTTGTCACTTGACTCTGTACTTGAGAGAAGGCTCTAAATTGCCATCGAAGGAACAGTGAAACACATTCAGGGGGGTTAGAGTTCAATGCTATTCACTCCAGTGAGAGAAGACTTCACTAATTAAGCAGTCACAGTCATGCTAAGTGCTATAGAAGAAAACAAAGCCAGGCTTCTTGTCAGTGTGGAGAGTAGCAGTCATCCCCTTGTAGGACTTTCCCAGCTAAGATAGCTTCTGCAAACAAATAAGAAGCATGTATGAAAGCTACAGCATTAAAAAAATGCATAAAAGCCACAGCATAGTTCCCCTGTTTTGCTTTCTGGACCATTTTTTTTTAAATCAGTTAGTTATTCTTCCAGGACAGAGAAGCCAAATCCATATAGGAACCAATCACTTGTTCTGACACAGGGTTTATTAGATTCTGATATTGGACTGTACAAAGAGATTGACCTTCAAAGCTGGCTTTTCCTTCCTTCATAGCAAAAGCCTGCCATTGGTGACATCTAAACCCAAAGTCACTGGAATCACAGCTCTTATGAGAGTGGACTTTCTGTCCGCCTCACTCCTCAGACAGCTTCCTCAACCTCTCAGGAGCGGTTTACCATGTTGGATTATTTAGTACTTCAATAGTCTGCTATAAAAGACATTGTATATTCTTGAACAAGGTGACATGTATTGTTTTCCAGTAACCATCAAAGAAAAGGAAATGGAGGTTATGACTAAGTGGCAAGTAAGTTCTTTAATGGTTTCAAAGGAACAAAAGTACAGAGGAAGGTTTTGAGTCATAACACTGTACACTTCGATTTTGCTCATTTCTCTGTACATTTTTTTTTATTGCTTTTTCTAAAGGGGGTAAAAAATACTTGCAGATTGTTATCTCTGGATAATAGCATTCCTGACAGGACTTGGAAGACCATTTGATGTTAGTAATTGGTAGCTAAACCATAAATCCTATGAAGTTTCTCACCGCCCTGTGAAGAACACTACTTCCGATGCAAACTATGACAGAAAATTTCCATGTGCAGATTTGAGAAAAATCACTTCCCAGTTTTGTTTTTCTTTCTTGGGAAGTCAGTCTTTAAAGGCAGATATTATCCTTGGTATTCCTCAATTAACCATAACCAGTCTTCTAAACTATTCCTTTTACCCACCTAGCGTTCAACTCATCTACTTGAGCTCAGAGAACAACCCAGGTAAAAGTCGCCTGGGAGTATTACACATGGAGTCAACACTGAGCAGATGTGAAGTTCTGGCTCACACAGAAACGTGCTCTCGAATGTGGCATTCACCTTCACTAGTGATGCCCTTTCTTAAATGCTACCTGGAGTGTTTACTGTTCTCCATAATTCAGCCGATGGGATAGAACAGAAAAATGTCAGGAAGAGCTTTACAGAAACGTTTCCTTATGTGTCTGTGTGGGTTTTGTCTTGGCATTTAATTGGTCGATTCTGTAGTATTTAAAATCTTTCGGTGATTTTTTTTTTAACCTTTTTACTTGTGTTCCATAACTTTTCTGTTACCAAACTGCATGCATTCTTCTCTCGTTTCACCTTTTTACACACTGAGTGATGAAACATTGGTAATGGCCGCTCGGTGTATTCAATTCCAAGGTGGAGTCATCATACAATTTAAAAATAGATAAAAGTCTTCCCTATCTGGGATGTTAACATCACCGCTAGATAAATAATGCAGTCTTCTGATCCTTGTTGAGAACGGATCAATAAAATTTTCAAAATCCCAATGGATAAAGTAAAACCTTAGCCCTCCTCTTCCAGTAATGACTAAGCCGAGAGGTTCTGCTCAGTATTCTTTTAGGCACCTGAACTTGTCGCAGTATTTGTAAATCATTCTAGAATAGAAGTGCCTTGTCTGCAATGAGGTAATGTGGATCCTCCACAGAGTGTCTGAGCAGGGCACTGAAAGGAAGAAGAGGTTGGGAGAAAAAGAAAGAGCATACATTAGCCTTCTGCTTTAGGTAAACATGAAAGTGGAACCCATAGATATGTTAATCGATTTAAGCAGCGATGTAGAGACATCCACATCACACTCCATCAAGCACCCAAAGACAGAAATGCTTTATTTTGCTTCTAGTTTATGACCAAAATTATTATAATTATATACTATCCACATGTCCTCATCTCCATTCTCTATTGCAAATATATGAAGGTACTCAGGGAAAGCTGAAATTTAGTTGCTACAAACTTAAAATGAATCCTGGTGAGACTTTGAAGATCCCCTCACCCTCTCCTGGGAGCAGAAATGGGATGGGGGTGGGGGTTGGGGGGGTACAGGGGAAGAGGGGAGGGTGAGGGAACTGGGATTGACATTAAAAACAAGCTTGTTTCTACTTTAAATAAAATATATTATCATAAAATTGAATCTTCTGAATGAGGTGTATATGTATATTTACCTTATAATTGGGCAAGTAGGATTTTTATAACAGAATAGAGACATAAATACGATGGATAAAGACTACTCTCTAAACAACTCTAAAATTATTGCCATGTTATGAACTCTCTCATGATAAATGATCAGTATATTCTCATGCTATGCTACCTGTTATGCATAATCCAAGAATTCCACCATATGGTAAATAAACTGTATCCTAGTAGCTAATGCCAATGGGCTGTCACTATGACTAAACTTCTGTATAATAATCTCTTTATATTTTTCATTGATAGTTAAAAATTTTTAAAGTTTTATTTTCATCTCACATACTAAGCACAGTTCCCCCTCCCTCCCCTCCTCCCACTCCCCAGGCTTCCTCCCACCCAAGCCCCCATCCACTTGCTCAGCATCAATACGGGGTGGGAGTGGCTTGATTCTTCTTCATTTATTAACATTATACTTTTAGAGCCAGGAAGACTCTGCCACAAGTTTCTTGCTAATATTTTTGCTTGTCCTTTAGTGTATGCTTCAAGAATGTACACTAATTTTAATACTTCATTAACTAAAGCATTAGTAGCTCTAAATGTTATAAAACCAATGCATAACAGGCAGAATAGAAGCCTCCATCTTCACCTATCCATGACTATCATGGACTCCTTCTCTGAATGGAGAATCAACCTCCCCACCATACATTTCCTTTGTCATGATGTTTCTTCATATAGCAATACATTAGTCACCAAGACAACATCCAGTTATCTTTTGCTTGAATTTTTGAAAATTAATTTCTGTGTTCTAGCATTCAGTACTGTATTACTTAGGTACTTATGAACACTATAATAAAACCTTAAGCAGTATTTCCTGATCATAGATCCTATGAGAGGAATATATGTAAATATGGGGGACATATTTCTACATTCAGCCATTTAATTCAATTTAGATTATGATGCTTTGATAAGATAAAAAATATGATAATGAAAGACTTAGAATCCACATGAAGTAATTATACAGCCTCATTGCTTTCCATCCCTAGTACATTCCACTGGAAACTTCTGTGGTTTCAGACACGAAGGGCAGCCAACCTGAACTTAGCTGGCATCATCCTCAGAAGAGGTGGGCCATAAGTACAAATGACCAAAAGACTTTTGCAGGTCATAATCCATCTAACTGTCACTTCAAAGTCTCTTGTGTTAAACTGGATTTTCAAAGGTACTAATTTCTTCTGAAACTCAAATTACATTCATCCATGGAAGCTATGTAAACTTGTTTTCCATAGGTATCAGAGCGCAGCCTGCAGCATAGAGGTTCCAGATGATTTGTATATTTATTTAGCACATAATATAGTTTTCTCCATTGCTCTGTAGGGTTCCTAATATTATTAGAACTTTGCTCGATGGAGAAAAACAGCTCTTTTGACTCATTTGCTTAATTAACTTATCTGTATACGTTCCTACATGGGTTTATGTAGACATTAGCATGCAGGTGCCTGTGGAGGGCAGAGGGTGTAGGATCCCTGAGAGTTTGAGTTAAAGAATGCAATGAACAGAGCTCAGAGCTGGGTGCTGGGAACTGAACACAGCAGTGAGAACTGTTAACCAATGAGACATCTCTAAAGCTGTCGACATAGTTCCTTTCCTTAAGAAAGTTTTATATTTTCAACTTTCAATCAGTATACGTATGCAAGCATATCCCATTTTCAACGGGCTTTGTTAATTCTGTATTGGAATTACTTACATAATCTTATGCATAAATCCATTTGATTTTGAGTATGCTTGTAGCCGTCTTCTCTCAATATTTGGCAACCCACATGCCAGAGCCTGTGAGCTCATCAGTGAAACTAGTTTTTGAGATTCTCTTAGTTATCTAAATTTCTTCAGCCTTTCACCTCTATTTAAGGAAGAAACCCAAAAGTTGTGTTGTTGCTTGGGAGCACTTAGAAGTGATTTTTACAGTAACCAGCTCTTTGCTAGTGTGTGTGATTGAGCCAAAACCTACACCCACTCTCTTGTTCTCTTGCCCAAGAACCAGTCGTGAGTCTCAGTACAGATAGACAAAGACCACAAACAGAAGTTTCTATGTTGATGGCTGAGAGCTGCACTCATATCAGGGTGCAAATGTTAATGTAAAGTTTAGGGGAAAATTTGATTCTATTCACATGATGCAATTTGTAAAACTAACTCATTCTATTGGAAACTGTCTGGCATGGCAGTAAAGGCTGTTTGTCCTTTTGTTAAATTTTGTTGAAAGATTCATTCCCTTGTGAGTCAAATCTGAGAGATGGTTTTTGCCTATTGTTTATCGTTTATAGTTCCCATCTCCAGTCTATTGTTTAGTCTGAAAAAAATCTTTTATTTTGCAACATTAAAATATATTGTGGCATTTCCCTTTTTCCCTTTTCTACCTCCAAACTTTTCTTTATTGTCTCTCTCCTCCTTCATGTCTCTCAAATTCATGGCCTCTATGTCTTTAATTTTTGTTATATATACTTCTGATTTTTTCATTGATGGATTGTATGCAGCTTAAAAATTATGATGGACAAAATCTTTTCAAGTGGTAAAATATTTAACTATAGATTTACAACTTTTATCAGAGGAATTATAAATATAAATGTAAAATTTTAAATGTGCATTTAAACTGAATTGGTTGAATAAATAATTGTAGTATTCAAGAGAAGCATTTGTAACTGACTGAATTTGACATTGTTTATGGTTTAATGAAATCACTGCAACTCAATGCTCAATTGCTTTTGTGTAAATATTTCGAACGATTTGTCTTTATTCTCTATAGCAGTGGTTCTCAACCATCCTAAGGCTGTTACCCTTTAATACAGTCCTTCATCTTGTGCTGACCCCAACCATAACATTATTTCATTGCTATGTCATAACTGTAATTTTGCTACTGTTAGGAATCATAATGTAAATACCAGAATAGAGTATAGCTGATATGTGCCCCCCCAAATGCAGTTTGAGAACCAGTGCTCTACAGTATATTTGTATATACTTACATTCTGTGTTGTCCATTTTTAAATGGTAAGTGTAATTTAAAATGAGTTTAGCCTAGGGGTTAGAAACACATTAATTAAATTGTCACCAATTAGCACATGGGTAACGCTGTGATGATATCTAGACAATAATGTTTTAAATTGCTCAGTGTTTACATTCTGTCATCACATATTAATTGTCATATGATATCAAAAACACACTTGAATTCAAATTTATATTTAATGAAAATGTATTTTATGTTATTTTTAAAATATCAGTGTACTGAGCTGAAAGTGTCTAGGACATTTGCTAGGTGGTAAAATTTAAAAATCAAGAGATTGTTTTAGTATTAATCAATCTATTATGATCACTTAGAAACAGTGTCATATAGTCCTTTTAGATATTCCCAGAGCATAGTAAAACAAGAGAAATAAAATAACTGCAAAACCACAAAGGCCCTGCACTTCTAGCACAGTAAATTATGAGGCTCTGAATTCTTTGATTATATGGTATGATGGGGAACCTCCTTCTATATATAGGTTCCTCTTATTAGTTATTGAATAAAACATTGTTTGGCCAATAGAGGCAGGAAGATAGGCGGGACTAGGAGACGAGGAGAATTCTGGGAAATGTAGGCATACAGAGACTGAAGTAGAGACACCATGTAGTGGAGGAAGGAGTAGCAGGTCTGGTAAGCCAAGACCACATGGAAATACATAGATTAATAGAAATGGGTTAATAATTAAGACAGAGATAGCCAACAAGAAGCCCTAGCTATTGGCCAACAGTTTATTAATTAATATAGCATCTCTGTGTGTTTATTGGGGCTGAAAGTGGAAATGGGAGGACCTGGCAGGACAAGAAAAATCTAGCAAAAGTAGCAAGTGGTCAAGTAACAGGCCTAACATGAACATGTATAGATGGAGTTACTGACACTCTTCTGATCCGAGGTAACGGAAATGGTCTCAGTTAGCCATCTGACAGACATGTTTTTCTTCACACATGACTCACCTAGGAACAAAAGGCAACTGCATATGATAACTGCATACCTCATTAGCTCTAAGCATGCTATGGCCGTATGTAACCCTTTCTTCTCCTCCTGCTATGTGTGTCTCATTCAAGTTTATATTCTTGAAAATCTCCACTTGAACATTTCAGATGTGATTTAGCTGTGGTCACATTTAATTTCAAGGCTATGCACAAATTTATTGTCCACATCTTTATCCATGTTGGGATTGACTCCCTTTTTCCCACACACTCAGGTTGGTCCAACTTTGCCTCATGCCTGGCCAGTCTACATGTGACCTGTGTGAAGTAGATCTCTGACGATCCCTGGAGAACCTTCTCTATCCTGTTGTGCTCTTATCTTTAACATTAAAAAAATGTTAATAACTAGACACCTACTTAAAAACAAAAAATAAGAGTTTGTAAATGTTGACATCATGTTGTCTTCACTTCTCATGTGTTAAAGGCTGGACTTGGAAATTTGGAGGAGAATATGTTTGCTTGTTTATTTCTTCCATCCAGAATCTTGTACTGTTTCCTGCCACTGCCTTCTGAGTGCCTTTGCTGATGTAAAACAGCTTCTCTTTCAATAGAACTGACATTCCCCGGCACATGACAAAACATGTTCTGTTGATACCTTTAGGACTTTCAAATTGTGGTTTCAAAATTTTGAGCATAACTTGCTAGCTGTGGCCACATTGTGTTTTCTTAGAGCTCCTTGTGCATGCGGATTATTGTTTTTCCCCGAATGGGGCAAGTTTTTGAACATTTTCAAATGTTTTCTATTCTTTCTCTTTAGTCTCCTGGGACATTCGTTATACACATTTTAACAGCTTGCATTTCCACTAAGTTTTATGGAGCTTCATGTATATATTAATCTTTTAATGTTTTCTTTGATATCAAGTAATTTATGGCTAGTTAAAATTATCGTATATCAAACAGTGTGAGATTGCTGCAGGCACAAAAACAGGTCAACTGAATAAAATTGAGAATGCATAAATAGATTGGATCTGTGTACATGACAAACATTCCACTTCTGATCGATGGAGAAAGGCTAGATTATCCAATAAATGTTTTTGCAAAAATAAATTTGCAAAACATAATTTAAATGGAAGCCTACCTTAAAATCAATGACAGGTATATTACAAATTAAAATACAATATATTGCTCTAATTATACTAAATCATGTCACAGAAAAATAGATTTATGATAGTGGAGCATGGGGTTAGGACTTTCACAAGACCATACAAAGGAAAAAAAAATCATCATGGAGAAGTAAATAACCTTATTTTCCATCTGTCAAAATCATCCGTGCATCAAAAGATGTGATATGAAACTATTACAGGTAGATAGGCATGTTTGAATGATGTAATCCACCATTACCTTACCAGTTGAAATTTTTCTACAATTCAACAGTAAAACAATGAATATACTATAAAATGGAAAACATACTCTGTGTATTCCATTTCTTATTTGCATCAATCACTCAAATGGCTCACTGTCCGTGTGTGTGTGTGTGTGTGTGTGTGTGTGTGTGTGTGTGTGTGTGTGTGTTTCATGCTTTCATGCTGAGGGAAGATATATACAGAACCCATTTATTTTGTCACTGGGAAATCTGCTGCCTACCAGTCACCAATACAGAGAATGAATCTGAGCCCAGGTAGAAAGGTTTAATTGCTTTCTTTGTGTTTTTGGATCCACCAAGTGCCTAAGTTATTTATTTATTTTTTCTGTTTGTTTCTAAGTGTGTAATGCCGTTGATTTTTTTTTTAAATTTTCCTCTGAAATGGTTTGTTAGATTTCTAGTACAGCTAAAGAAATCAGAATAAATATTCAGTTACACTCCTCAGCCCTAGGTTTCCATTTGTTTACATTGCAGTCCCTCTGATGTGTCATTTATAAACTTACTAATATTGAGCTTTACCTTGTGCCATTTCTGTGCTTCAGGCTGAGGAGAGTGGATCGCACCTTCTTTAAGTGCACAGCCCCAACCCCACTCACATCACACACTGTAAACACTGCAGAAAACTTCATCAAAAGAAACTGGATTGAAAACGAATAAAGAATCATGACTGACATTCCCTTTAGTCAAAGGGAACCGAATTATTCCAGGGCCAACACACTTTATTTTAATTTTCCCAATGGCATAATAGGAATTAAGAAGCCCCATGGTGTTAAACACATTAAAATGTTTAATGGAGAGCCTGACATTTGCAAGAAATGTAGATTACTCAAGTTGAGAGATGTGCCAATGAGTTTCCTCCTTTCTACATCAAAATGTCTCAGTGAATGTAGGTAAAAGATCATTTAGCTTTTACATTCCTAACCAGTATAAGGAGCATATTGATCGATAGTTTTAACATTGCCATCTAAAGGTATATTTTCTCACAAAACATCTCGCAAGTACACCAACTTTGTTCCTAACATGTTTTGTATCTATGTTACCATTAGTCTTGACTCTGTCAGCTCTTGGATATAATGTTTCTTGTTCACAAATAAATCTATTTATCATTTTGTTAATTCATATGTCTGTGCTTCTGATTTTAATTTTGAACATACTTAAAGAAAATGACTCAATGAGTAAAATCCATCTTCCATTCTCAAGTGAAATTTATTTTATTCCCTTGAAAGGCAGATATTTGACATAAAACTCTATCTAATAAAAGAAAGGAAATAAGTAGTTGCAGGTTGATGATTACTGTAATCTAAATATTAAAAAGTACATCTTAAATTTTAGATTGATTTCTTAGGAAGTCTTATTTATCTCCCCTCAGTTTTCTAGGACTGTGGGTGAAACCTAAATTAACTTCAAAGAGAAAACCAAGGACCATTTATGTACTTAAAATTTAGTTTGCAACCTAAATAAAATAATATTCCTAAGAATTCTTGTAGTTTTAACATAAGATATTGTTTTTATATGGGGCTAATTTCTGTGTCCAATAGGCTTGAAGGAAAGCCTCGTCATTTTATACCAAATTAATGTATTAATATCAACAATTAATTTCTCTTCGATGAGCTGTTTCCAAAGTCTGAAAATCAGATAGTATACTTCCAAGCACACTTTTATTTAGAAATGCACTCATTTAAAATTTATGGGAGTGCAGAATAGAGGAGGAGACATTTTGAGGAAGAATTAGCATTGAAGACATTTTATAAGAGTCATATGTAAGCCTATTAGTAGAAGCCTTTTTCTATACATATATATGTTTAAAGTTAAAACTGAGTTATCCTTTCATGCCATGACAGTATGTCTATTAGACCACTGGTTAGTAAATAAAATCCCCAGTGCTAGAAATGCATTACTTCCCATAGACTGTCAGATATTACAAGACAAAGCCAATGTTACTGGTTACTCCACAGAACTTGGCATCAAGATCTCATTTCTAAAGACATGACACATGTGAGTCATAGAACATGGAATAGTACCAAGTTGAAAGCTTCATACCGAAGCGCTGTCTTCCATAGTGCTGGAAGATATGCATGTTACCAGAATAGAAGAAACTGAGCTTTCCTTAGGAACTCTGTGAGGTACATACAACAGGGCTTTGTCTAATGGTGGAATAGTGGCAGGGGCATTATGGGAGAAGGGCATAATGTTTAGATTGAAATTAAGGGAAGTTCACTAAATGAAATGCATACCTTGCACTGTTTCCAGCCTAAAACCTGAGTCTAGAAAGATCACAGGCCCTCAGGGAGAACCTGCAATTAGACTTCTAAATAGGCATGGTATCAAACTGAATCCCGATGACTTATTATTCCCATAGATGAAGGCATCTGCCAGTCCTCATTGGAAAAGCATTTAGTAGATGGTCGTTAACACTGAGACCCACAGCTACCCACAGTGCAGAGAACAGGCAACTTCAGATTGCTGGACCCTAAATGACATTACACACACACACACACACACACACACACACACACACACACACACACACACATATATATAGTCAGACCCTCTCCCAAGGTTCACACTTTATTGCAAAAGGTCTAGAAAGATTGTAGCTTCCAGAGGAGTTTGCTTACAAAGAAACAGCATCTTCCAGACACAGAGGGCACGGTATATGTGATCTCAAAGTGGATATGGCAGTATATACAAGGCTTGTGTAAGTCCAAACCAGATGAAGATAGGCCTGAAATCCCAACCCTACCTGATGAGCTATGAGCTATTAGCTCATCAGGTATCTGCCAGGATAGGGAGATGAGATGCAGTTTTCTTTAAGAATGTAGCCATAATAAGTAGATCATGGTTCTGTGAAGGCCACACAGCCAAGCATGTACAAACTGCAAATATTTGACTTTATGGGTTTCTGGTGTGTGTATGGGGGAGGGCAAGTTGTTTTAGGAAAAACTTTGGGGAGTGTTGCATGAAAATAAAAACTCCAGAGACTAATACTGGTGTTCAGGCTTCAAGCTGAAGATCAGAGAAACAAAGCAGCCAAGCCAGTAGGTTTTACCTCAACCCAGCTGAAATGGTAATCCTGGCCCCATGAATTCTCAGAGGCAAAAAGCTCTCTGTTCCTGTCACCTCATTTTATTCCTTTCTCCGTCCAATGGTATCAATCCTGTCCCCACCTCCCTATTGCTAGATTAAAGGCATAGGATCCCAGGTACTGAGATCACCTTTGTGTGAGCTATTTCTTTTAGGATCAATTTCCTATAGTCAGTGTGGCCTTGAAGTAACATAGATCCATCTACCTTTTAATCCTGAGTCCTGGGATTAAAGGTGTGTACCTCTACCACCTAGAGTCTATGGCTAACTAGTATGGTTGCTTTGATATTTTGATCTCCAGTGGCTTTAATAAATCATAAACACTATATCACCACAGGAATGAATATAATTAAAACACTGTATGGAAGTCTCAAAGAGCTAATAAAACTAAAAATAAGTGGATCTCATGCATTGCTATAGCATAACCTACTTTCATAATTAAGCACTATATAAGTACATTTCTTATTTTTAAAATTTTATCTATATACTCAACAAAATTAAAATGTTTCCCAATACCCAAATTGTACTATTTTCTTTATACCTCCTCTTCTGCTAATGCAATATAAGCATAAGGGGAAGAAAAGCTTTTTGTCATTTTTTTTTCAGGGGGTGTAGTTTGCTTTTCTACTTTTGACATTGAAATACTTACTTCTTGGTTTTCTATGTAAAGTTCAGCTAGAATGTTGTTAGTGTACATGAAAACAGTCCAATCACATTCAGCGAGGATCAATTTTATACCTTCCATGTAAATGAACAAAGAGAAGCAACCCTTCCTTTATGGACACACTTCTCTTTAAACCCTGTACCTTAGGAAAGGTTTTGTTCTGAATTGTTAAAAAGCAAGTTAAAGATATCTAAGATGGTGACTTTCTGTTTAATTAGAATGTTTTAGCCAAAAAGCATTAGTACAAACTAGAGACAATTAAATTCGTTATTAAAGGTAGTCTCCGATATGGAAATGAATGAGTTAAAATTCCGGAACTGTGCAGGTTTTAGTAGATTGAGCATTCACTTACATTATCCTAACTGAAATGCAGATGCATGGTTAAAGGAAAAAACAAGGACGTCAATGCGATGGGAGGCAAAGATACTTCTTGCAGTATCATCCATGATCCATATCTCTATAAAATTACGCTAATGAAATTGAAGGGGGAATAATCATAGTCTTGTTTTCTACATGAGAAAGTAGCTGTGCTGTGGCCAACAAAGAGTTTGATTATGAAATCAGGGACCAGCTTTTCAACCAAAAGCACCAATTCTGAGGACTGGAGACTTTACCATTGCAACATCTTTTAAATCAGCCACGTCAATAAAATTACTTTTCTCTTTGCATGGTCTGAAAGATATTGTGTGGCCTAAGAGACTGAAAGTCAATAGTGCATTTCCTAATCCAAATATTTCACCCTGGATACCAAAGGTAGAAGCAGTATAGTGGATATAATGACTCAGGACCACACATGGGGCAGACTCACCACACAAGGCTAACTGAAGGACTCCCATTTAGTGCCTGGGTAGAGGAGATGGAGAACTCGTGGGAGGTAATAGCTCCCATCATTACAAACGCTAGGTTTTGAGTCATTTCCTTGAAGTGTTAAATGAAGTAAGGATCACAGGAATACAGAAGTTATCCATTTCATAGATAAAATGAAATGTAGCTCTTGGTGTACTAAAAACATCTTGTTCAACACCTACCATGCTTTTGACATCTGCCAAGCATGAGTCATTTCCTGTGCCCTGTGTTTACTGTGGTGGTAGTCATAACAGTGTGACTTAAATCTTAGAGTGACAAGTGCAGTCCATGCGCATGACACCTTTGGATCCTCTGTATAATCTGAGGGTTGTTCATAGTTAGCAGATGAGTACAGATAGAGCACTTGAAAAGGTCAGTTACTAAATGTTTAAAACTCTGACTCACAGACACTTATCTGTTGGAAAATAGCTTCTTAGATGCTTTTGCCTTTGGGTTCTCCATTCCCCGCCCATTTCATCTACCACATCTTCTTAGAAATGAAATAGAAAACAATCTCTGCTGCACTTCATAAATCATTTTCCCCATGTTTGAGTAGCTAATTTTTATATTGTTTACAAATGTTATAAGTATTTTGAGTTTTAAATATTTCCTTGCATCACCATGGGATTTCTAAAAAGGAAACTTTTAAAATCATTTCCACTTTATCAATACACTTTGAGATCTTTTCATAAGAAAGAAAGTTGATAGTAGGAACCCATGTCTAGCCCATAGCATGCTGCATTCTATTTTCCTATAACAGAGCAATTGCTGTAGTATGAAAACCTCTTATTATATATAAATAGTACAAGAAATGGCAACTTCAGTCATGCATGTGCAGAATTAAAAAAAATAGCTGTGCCTAGTGCATGCTATTATTATACTAGGAATGGATTGTAATATTAACAGTAGAAGAAGAAGAAGCAAAAGTAATGGCAGAGAGTGTAATTCACCCTTTAATATGTTGTATTGAATGTCTTACTGAGATTTTTGAATAAATGGACAGCGTATCTAAGCACATACAATATGGATCATATATCTCCTTCTATGGTTCACTTAAATAGGAAAAAAATAGTAAAAGCAGAATGTTTAATTTTTGTGTAAGAACCAACCTTATTCCAAAGATCAAAGGCAGTATAAATAACAAGATACATGTCACTTTATCTTCAAGGGATGACTGGAAAGGTTCAGAACTTGGAAAATATATTAAAGTGTTTCAAGAAAATGAAGTCTAATTTATTGTGCTTATACCACCAGAGCAAGCACGGCTAAGAAAAAAAAAAGCATAACATAAAGGGAAATATCTGTGTCTGTTTTTTGTATCAATTTGTGGGTCCCCCCATTGCAGTCCTGTTTCTTGGCTGATGTTGTCATTGGAATGTGACAATTTCACATGTGATAAATGTGACAGTATTGTGTTTTCTTGAAACTTGCCATAAGGAATGCATTATTTTTCCTCTGTGGTTTTAGGTATTTAATCTTGTCTCCAAAAGTATTTTGGTAGGAGGATTTTCAAATGGTACAAATAACAGAAAACTAGTAAATTATAAGAACAGAATAAAATAATTATTTTGATGTATGTGTGAGATTCTTTCTAGTCAAAAATTACTTTAGACAGATTTTTATTACACGTGGATTAATGTTCAAATGTAAGGACAAATTTAGCCGAAAGTTTGAACAGTTGGGCTTGTAAAACTCATTACCAAATGATATTATGAATAGTTACCAATGTACTATAATTTGGGAAACCACTAAATGTTCACATGATAGTGATTTGTCATGTTGCTGAGTCAGGCATATGAGCATACATGGTCACCTTTGGAAAGAATCTTTCTTTGTAAGGATAAGAATATAGTTAGGTAACCGACTCAGTGTAGGGACCAATCAACAAGCAGAGCACTTTATTTACTGAACAAATGAAAGAAGAGAGGCAGAAATCATAAACTATGTTGCCAAGAGTCTCTGTGATAGATGTTAATGGATGATTCAAACAAATGCATGGTAGAGCCTGATAAGTTTACTATTTATAGAAGTCACAGTGGAGTTTCCTTGTTGGATGCTAGCTTAGGTAAAATGGCAGCATCATAAAAGTCAGTAATTTTAGACAGTTGATCAGGGTAATGTAGTCACTCAAGATGAGGCATTGAGAAGTGTGGTTTCAGAGGTATAGAGACATATATTCTTAAAATAGCATGTTTCTCATAGGTAGAAACTCAGGACATTGATTTCTTGGAGGAAGGTCATGCAGTACAAGTCCCAAGATCCAGGAACCATGTAGGGTTGAGCTAGCAAGGGGTCAGAAGTCAGGTACCAAAATACTGCTTCACAGGAAGAAGATTTAGGGGTATTCTGTAGCTCAACTGACTAAAGGTGAGCCCATATCTTACCTGATTGTAGGTGATCCCATAGATCAGATGAGTATTGCCAACAAATTTTCCAATGCATTTTAAACAGATCTACAAGGGGGTAGTGTGGATTTTCCTAGCAATAGAAATGATGAATAGTCAAGGAGACAAGAATGCCAATTACACTGGTTTGATCTTCACACAGCATGTAAATATATTAAGCCATCATGTTCCACTTCATAAATGTATGTAAATGCCAGTTAAATGTCAGTGGAAACAACTCTGGCCCCCTCTCATAACCCATACATGCTTCTTTTATACATGAAAGAAAAGGGAGACAAAAGCTGCAACTAAACAATTGATGATTGCACAGTAGAAATTGTGAGAGACACACTATATGTTTCAGTTATGCAGTACTCATTAATCTCATCTACTAATTATCATACTCCAGCTAGGACAGAGCAGAATGTCTGCTGATCAAAATAAGCAAAAGTTAAACAGTAGACACCAACATTAGGAAGTTGTATTGATGTAAACGATGATGGGGTGAACTTTTGCTCTAAGTGTAGAGAACTTGAGAGTGGCATGTTTTAAAGAACTAAGCTTATATGGCCTGTGTTTCAACAAAACTATTCTGAGTGCTGATTGAAATGTATTATTCACAGAGAGTGGAGAAAATCCACTGAAACAGAAAGAGAAGTAAAAGTTAGACGTTAAATCTAAATGTGAAATTGAGAGGCTGCAGGAAGCCTAGGGGCACTGGGGAGGGAATAATGGTAGAAATGTAAAGATATGTTGTGTACATGCATGGGATGTTCAAAGAATAGGCTCTTTATAATCAAGTGATGACATTTTATAGAGAAGATAGTGACCGACTCTACAGAGTTATTAGACTTAAATAACAGTTTTTCTCACCACATTTATGCAAAATTATTACAGTATAGTTTAGGCAACAAAGGGTCCCTTTGCTTAATCAAAGGCAATATACAGACTTTGAGCAAACATGCTCCATAATTTGCAGAAGATTCCCATGCTTGTACAAGAAGACTATATGACACATTTTTTGAGGGGCATCAGATACCTAAGAAGATAGACATCTGATTAGACCCGAGAGGCACCAAAATTCACTCCTATAATCCCTGCATTTGATTTTCTTTGGCTTCCCTTTTCAAAGTCAACTATTAGAGGCAAGCAATCCTGAAGAGAATCTGAGTTATAGTTTTACTATATGTATTACATAGCAGCCGATAATCATATCAAAATGGGACCTTCATGTAATGTTCATTTCTGAATTTCGACCAAATGGTTTCAGATTTATGTATACAGAAACTAGAATGAAGTAAAACTAGATCACATGGAGATTATCATTACATCTTATAACTCAAATAATTTCTGAAAAATATATTAGGAAATATTTAGTATTCAATCAAAAATAATGATTCAAGCCAGTAGAAAGCAAAACATGCTGGAGAAAAAGATAATTTCAAACAATGAAAGAGATTAAAAGATTTTCTGGAATAACATGAGTAACATCATATAGACTGAGCAGATTTTGTGTGTTTGTGTGTGTGTGTGTGTGTGTGTGTGTGTGTGTACATATATAATACATACATTTAACAGTAATGAATAAAGAGATCATGACTTTGGAAAAGAATAAGAAGGACTGTGTGAACTGGTTTGAAGGAAGAAAGGGAAATGAAGAGATGATGTAACTATAGTATGATCTCAAAAATAAAAGAAAAATGTGAAGGGTAATCTTTGTCTACAGGACACTGATTATAAATGTTCACAGTGACAAAATTCCTCCAGAAAAGCATCTAAGTTACTGGTGGGTTAAACTGTGGTGACTAGAAGCTAGACAGTGAAACATGGATGCCACAGGCTTCCCACAGAGAAGGCAGATAATTCCCCTTTACATGGTAGTGAGAATACCTGAACCTCCTGTGAGATTCCTGGTTTTCCTGTGATTATTCATGGCTGAGCTAGAATTTTTCCCGAGTTCTAGCATGTTAAGAAATGCAAATTCTTACCATGAAGCTTAGATTCCAATGATAATTGTAAACTTAAATTACAACTCAACCATAATTCTCTTGTCTAACTTTTAATTCCTCCGGGGTTCTTCTGAGGGGGGGGTTCTTCTTCTGGGGTTCGTCTTCCGAAGTGCATGAGGTGTTATAACCAAGAATTAGACACAGAGTTCCTCTTGAGAAAATTTGAAATTTCTGCTTTTAAATCAGGCAGAAGAAAGGACTTTGAAAGGAAATAATACTGTTGTTTTCTCAATACCCCGCACATTTCCTGGAATGACTTCAGATCACTGGTTTAGACCTATTCATAGTTCCCCTTAAAGGATGAAATGTAAATATTTATCTAAATTTTCTTTGATGGGTGCTTAATATTTGGTGTTGATTACATTAACACTGTTAAATATCAAGTCATTTGGAAGCCTAATGAGGTAACAGGAAGCTGTTTTCCGTTACTGGTAGACAGGGTTCAAGGGCACATCTTTTCAAAAGAGTAAACAGATCCACCTGCTTCATCTCAGCTTTTCAAATAAAACACTGCATTATCACATTATTGTTAGTAAGGTCAATTGGTGTGTGACTCGGCAAAGTGTGTTATTCTTAGCATCAAAGGAGAGACTAGTGAAAGGCCACGCCTGCCGGGTTCATTTATATTCAAGTTATCCTAAATTATCCACAGTCCACCTTAAAAGCCTCCATAGAGTCTGAACCTCTCAATCTGGTCATCTTTCACTCTGTCTGCAGAATATGTACCACTCCAATCCTACTTTATCTCTTGTACCCATTGTTGGTGAATCCCTCTTAAATGTAAGTAAATTATTTACAACAAAATAGATGGGAAGCAGATATGTCCTATATTTAAAATAACTTTATCATGTTGGATCACATAAACTTTATATTATTTGAAAAGGCACTCAAGTTTTGGGAAATGATTAAAAAATGATATGAACAGTTAACTGTGATTCAAGGAGAAGTAAATGTTTAATGTATGTACATAAAGTTAATTTTAGATCTTCTAAAATTATATTATGAAATAAATGTCTTGCATACTATTGACCATAAGATAAATATTGCATGGAGTGACTGAACATTAAGCACCAATTGCTAAGTAAAAAGTAGGATTTTATCCAAATCATAAGTTTCTCCAGGTCAACATCTGACTTATCTAAAAAGCAGATGTGCATAGCATTGTGGAAATGTAGGTTTCAATACGAATGAGAAAAAAAAAAAAAAAAACCCAAGAAACAAGGAAAACAGGTTGAAGTTTGCTCCAAATTTATTCTAACTCTTTGCAAATGTTTTTTAAATAAAATTAGATATTCAGTGTCTATTACATGTATGCTACTCTTTTTCTTTCAAACACCCTAAGAAAGTAAAAAGCATATTCATGACGAGGGTGGGAAAATTTTTTGTGGAAAGTTTTTGTTTACTATATAAACATCTAATGAAAAATTAACATGCCTATAGATAGTTACTCCAAATTGAAAATTTTGTGGTGCAATATGCAACAACAGTCTTTTTTGAAAAGTTGCTCACAGATGGGCAAGCTAAAAGAACTGCCATTGCTGAAAAGAAGTAAATAATGAGAAAATGAAGTTCACTATGGATGCTGTCTTCCAGTGATGGCAGGGTCTCACGGTCTGTTATAACGTAGTGCATAATCTAAAACAGGGACTCAGAGCTATTTCTTCCTTGTTTATGACCCCCAAAAGTCTACCTGATAGATCAAATATCCAAATCATTTATCCCTCAAGGGAAATACAATTCAAAACTAAATTAAGATTTTACCTCCCACCCATCAGAATGTCTAATCAACCAACAGTGCGTGCTGATGACAATATGAACACCGAGAACGTTTAGCTATTTCTGGTGTGGAAATGCAAATTTGGATGGCCACTGTGCACATCAGAGTGTTGTGGCTGTCCGTGAAAATGAGAACCCATTTACCTCAAAATCCAGCTATTCCCCTCTTGAGCATATACCCAAAAGACACTCTATCCTACCACAGAGACACTTGCTCAACCATGCTGCTGTATTCATAATTGGAAATAACCTATAGTTATCTCAACAGAAAAATGAAAAAAGATGACATGGGGCATTGATATGATGGAGTACTACCTCGCTGTTTTTGTTTTGTTTTGTTTTGTTTTTCTTTTTCAAAGTGATATCATGAAAGTTGGAGGAAAATGGAAGGAACTAGTAAAACATCCTGAGTGAGGTTAGCCTAGAAGGGGAAACCCTTAACCTGAGTCTCTGATTTCACCATCTCTAGTGTAGGTGTTTCTACAGGTTGCACCTGTAGAAAATCAAGATGTTCCCGATCTAGAGGCTCTATGCAGGGAGTAAATGGCACATGCTGTAGAGTTAGCATTGAAAGGAGACTACAGGCCTCGGATAGATTTCTAGTTCCATTTTCCGTTTTATGATTTATGCAATTTGCCATCATAAATGTGTTTCTGGAGAGGATTAATGGGGCATGATCCAACAGAGATTAAGTTGTCTGTGGTAAAACATGATTCCTGACCACGTGTCCACTGCTCCTTCTGCCTCTTCTACTGATGAGATGCCAGGGTTAAGGACAGAGCAACTACTGGGCTCTTTGCCTCTCCAGCACTCATATGCTATGGTTGGACTTCTGACACTTTCATGAAAATCTACCTACTAAGTCCATTTTTAACACACACACACACACACACACACACACACACACACTATCCATTCTGTTCCTCTATGAAACCCCATACCATGGATAAAGAAAGTGATACTTTACAAGACTCTTACTGAAAACTGTTTCAGGCAGAGACTGATAAAAGGTCATTAGAATAGATTATCACATAATAACAAGAAGAGCCAAGAAAGCAAATTATTTTTGAGCTAGGAAGACCATGCTGTCAATAAGCCATGAGCTATACTGAGTCTGGAATAGAGAGTTTCTTAATAAATGCTTTTCAAAATAAGTGTGATAGAAGCTACTATGACAGCTTGAACAAGGTATTAACTGACTTACATATTGACACTACTGGCAGGGAGATGTCACACTGGAAAACTGGAGATCGGTGAGGAGAATATTGAACATTTTCATTCTGAGATAAGTAGAAAAATGATGGTGGCATGAATGAGTTAAGTGGAACATGGGTAGGAATAAAATTTACATAAATATTTTATATATATACATATATAATGTATACTACATAACAATGCCATACGTACTTGTGTTATATACCATATTATATGCATGGGCTGGCTGGTTTTATGTCAGTTTTACACAGCAAGAGTTATTGAAGAGGAGGGACCCTAAATGAGAAAGTTCCTCAATAAGATTGGAGTCTAGGTAGACCTCTAAGGCATTTTCTTTATTGGTGATTGACATGAGAGGGGCGAAGCCTGTTGTAGGTGGGGCTACTCCTGGGTTCTACAAGAAAGCAGACTAAGCAAGGCATTTGGAGCAGTTGATGAGGATGTCAGGCAGCAGCCCTCCTCCAGGCCTTCTTCATCGGCTCTTGTCTCCAGTTTCCTGCCGTGTTTGAGTTCATCTGACTTCCTTCAGAGATAGACTATGCTGTGGAAGTGTAAGACAAAAATCTCCTTTCCTCCTAAACTTGCATTTGAAACTGCTCTCTTGTCAGAGCAATGGCAGCACTAACTATGACAGAAGTTCTTACCAGGGTAACAGTGGGGTAGTTGGAAAGATCTGACCATGTGTTTTTTTGGAGGAATTGTCGGAGGACTTTGGAACTTTGGGTTGGAAAAGCCTTGTGTATTGGGAGCTACATGGGATGCTCTGTATGTTCCGGAGGAGCTTAGAAGATAAGCATGTTGATGTCAATGCTGATGATAGAAACCTGGCTTAGAAGCATTAGCAGGAAGTGTAGAGACTCTGGTGGAGCCATTTGTTATTCTGAATTAGGAATCTGTGTTTAGCTGTTGCTAAGGAATAAGCTGTGATCATCAAGATCCCAGAACTATTAATGTGACACTTTTTCTTTACTGGGCTATCCAATGCTGGTCAAATGCCATTAAGAAATCATCAGTGGTGATGAAGAGACCAGCACCATTGATGTGTAATCTTCTGGAAAAAGTTTGCTGAGCGTCAGCACAGAAGCTGGGTTCCTGATATGGCCAAGGTTGTACCTTGTGCTGCCCATCAAACTTGGTAGTATAAGTCTCCCAGGTGATACTGGTTTTGAAGGAGTTAAGGGTCATGAAGAATAGCTGGGGCTTGGCACTGTGTGGAAAAGTTGAAGTCTCTGAGGAGAGCCTAGGAGAAGATATTGGTGAGTGTGCAGCCTAGTTGCAGCAGAAGGCGCCAGAAATTTGGAGAGGCCAATACCATAGAATAATCCCCAAGAACGGCAGCAACAGTGAATTCAACCATGATGACGAGCTGTGCACTGTAGAGAACAAAGCCAGGAAACTGAAGCAAGCCCTTTAGGGGAGCCCAGAAGAGCCTAAGTAAATCCCAGATATTGGAGATGAGTGATTTATTTATACTGTTGGGGTTTGATTTGACTGTGCTCAGATAGGGACTCTGCCCTGGTTCTACCCTTTTGAAGTGATATAGTATTTAACTTAATTTTGATTTTCACATGAGCCCCCAGTTGAAAGCCTCTTGAACTTTTAAAGACATTTTGACTTTATACAAAGACTTTAGGTTTTAAAAGGAAGTTTGGATATTTTAAAGAGACTTTGAACTTTTTAAGTGTTTGAATTTTTTAAAGACTGTGAGAGTTTTAAAATTTGGAATATTTTATGTTGTCATGTTCACATTAATGTGAGAACCTGGGGATGAATAAGAAATGAAACGTGCTGGTTTAATAGTGACAAGGGGTCAGTGATCAACTTCACAGATGCCAGAGTCACTGGAGAGAATGGAGTCTCATTTAAGAAAATACCTGCATAAGATCAGGCTGTAAGCAAGTCTGTAAAGCATTTTTTCCTAATTAGTGATTGGCCCACACACTGTGGGTGGTGCCGTCCCTGGGCTGCTGGTTCTAGCTTCTGCAGGAAATAAGGCTGAGCAAGTGATGAGAAATAAGTCAGCATCTCCCCTCGCCCCCCAGGACCATGGCCTCTGTATCAGCTCCTGCCTCCACGTTCCTAACCGGGTTGAGTTCCTGTCCTAACTTCCCTTGGCAACGCACTACCATATGGAGGTATCAGATAAATAAATCCTTTCCTCCCAACTTGCTTTTAATCATGGTGTTTCATCACAGAAACATAATCCTAACTAGGATAGTTCATGCATACATAAAAGAAACGTGGCATGTAATGCAATTGTATTATCATATAAAAATTTAAATACTACAAATATACACATATTTGAGTGGACACGTAATATGCTATATATTATTGTTAATTATTTAATGTATGTGCTGTACACCTGTATGAGATTTTACCTAAAATAGTTCTGTGCTACATCCGTGTCTATATGGTGATACACAAATATCAGCAAAATTTTAATTTTCTTAATCCGAGTGTGTGAATTAGCATTTATTCGGTATGGAAAAGAGGGGGAAAACATTGATAACAACATATTAATTTTTTCTCCTAGGTTCAAAAGTAATTTTCTTTCCAATATCTTTGTGCAACCATTCATCAAAGTCTACTGAAGTAAGGTGAAGTATGGTAGTTAGTGAGAATGCTAAATACAACTTCTTTTTTTAAGGAGCATTAAAGTTTAGGAAGTAAATTATTTAAATGTTAAAATATTTAAAATATTGAAGCACACATTTTGACCTTACTAAGTACCGTGAAAGAAAGATGAATTATTTGTACTTTACCTAGATGAAACAAACTATAATTTTTGATCATCATGATAATATTCATGAAAAAAATGAGAGAAACATTACAATTAAGGTTTTTTTTTTATTAGACCAGCAGTTGAAATTAGGGCTGGTTCCTTTAATAATTTTTTAATAGTTTTCAATAATTAGCAACCATATGTCCTAATTTTATATACATATAAAATATAGCTGTTTAATTTTTACCTTTAATCTAAAGTGGAAGCCTAACATCATTAAGAGAAAAATTTCAGAAGAACTAAGTAATTCAACTCTTATTAACTTTTTGGAAATCAGTAGTTATTTCAAATCTAGATAATAAAATCTAAGTCAAGTGCTGAATGTATTCCCTTAATCAGCAAAAGATTTATCAGATGAGCCTGAGAATTTTAGATGTTTTAATTCACTTTTTATCTCTATGGTAACGGTCTTGTTAAAGTCAGAGAAAATGGTTGAAATGAAGTAATACTCCAACTTCCAGAAGCATGTCATCATCTATTTTTAGCTAAAATGATATTTCTTTTTATCTCAGACTGACAGAATAGTCAAAAAGGAACTGTATAGACTCTAGAGTACCTGAGTAGACTTCCACAGGCTAGAAGAGCCAATTAAACTCTAACTACAGGAGTCAGATAACGGGAGGCAAAACTCAGCTTCCATTACCTTGGAGAAATGAAGCTGAAGGGCTTCGTCCCTGGGAACTTGGTAACACTGACCTCTTTGCCATCTCTACAGAGACCACAGGGCATTTGCAAACACCTTTGAGCGACAAGACCCTCTGAAGCAGTAAAGAAAAATACAGGACCAACCCCCCAAAATCTCTCCAATAAAACCATTAGTTTTTTTTGTTGTTGTTGTTAAATCATTCATTCACCTTTGTTTGGCCTTCTTTAAGTCTTATCATTTAATATTAGTTTGTGGAATAGACAGCTGGGGGTGAGTGGTCTTTATTGATACCACCTCTCCCACGCTCACTGGGTGAAGCAATCTCTCTAGTTATGCCACATGGCTCACGGAAGATCAGTGTTTCTCCGTTTAGAAGGTGTGCAGGGAATATTGCTCCGTGAAAACCGTCCTCAGCACTAAGTCATCATGTAATCGCATGCATGAATGTAATCAGGTGGGGTGATTGAGGTTTCCAGAAATGAACCTCCAGAACCCGTTGTAGCTTTTTAATTTTCAGAAGGCTAATATATGGGAGTGTTTTCGAGGGATATTGTCCTTTTCGTTTATGAAACTGAGGAATTAACAAGAGAGATGATTCATGTTAGTCAAACTGAGGGTAAGGAAAGTAAGAACAATGTTCCGATAGTAATTACGAGAGTACCACAAACCTGGAGCTATTCCATAGTTTTACATACAGAATCCTGTTTTATTGTCAGCCACTAATAAGTAAATATTGTCTGTGTATATGTAAGTGACCCGATAGTAACTAAACTTGATACAGGGAACCTGACTACCTTCATAATTATGATTTAAAGTACCATCCGTAATGCCAGAAGGTGGTGTGTGGACAAAGGAGGTCTCTGATTAAAAGTATCAGATTGTAATGCTGGCAATGTGGATGTCTTTGAAAGTATTTCTCGAAAACCATGCATTGGATTCCGTATGGTAGCATCAAGGCTTCTTTATTTTAAATTTTGGTCAATCAAGACTGGCCCCTGAATTTAACTTGTTATTTGGCTGTCCTAATAACTTACATCTGAATTATAAAAATAAGCTGCTGCTTGACAAGGTGACAATTGATGTGCCAACTGAGTGTTTAATTTTCGCATCATAGATCAGATACATTAAAAATAATGTTCAGCGTGAGCAGGTATTTTCACATATTTGACGTCAGTGAACTTAGAGTGAGACAGAACAAGGAACTAAATGGGAACTAAAAGTCGGTTTTACTTTTTAAATAATTGGTTACAAATCTTGTTAGTAAAGAACAACATTATTTTTAAAACAAAATATAAGATGCAAGGAAATAATACAGCATTCCCAGATCTGCATATTTTAAAAAATACCAGATGCCAAGGCTGAGCTGCATCGTTAATTATGGCAACCTAAAAGAGCATAGGGTACCGGAAGAGGGACTCTTCAGCGTTCTACCTGTTTGCGGTTTCTTTCAGCCCCTCAGCCTCCTTGAGAGATGTGCTACACTGTATTTCAGAAAGTTTAAACACACACACACACACACACACACACACACACACACACACACACACTACACTTTTTAAACAGGTTATACCCTATTTTGTCTAGAATTTCCATTTGTCTAAAAGTTTTGTAAGTTATAAGCTTTGTATTTTACATGCTGAGACACATTAAAACTCTATGGCAGCCAATGTTACCTCCCTCTTCTTTCAAATGAAACTCTGGACAATGTTACCTCTTCTTTCAAAAAAAAAAAAAACAAAAACAAAACAAAAACACACACACACACAAACCCACTGCTTCAGAGTCCCACCTTCTCCCTGGGGTGAGGGCTGGGGCGGGGGGGAGCAGGCAAGAAGGTGGTATTATTTACATGGGAAATTTCTATTATGCCTGTTGTCTCTTGTTTTGCCTAGAGTAAATTATGCAATGTTATCAGAATATGAAATAAGAGAGGGAATTTGGTTTTAATGGAGTATAGTGTTTTTAGACACTTGTTTTATTCTTAGACTCAGTGTTCCCACAACAGGGAGAGGCAATTCAGGATGACTTTTGAAACATATGTTTTGTTTTAAAGTATAATTTTCAGGTTCTTCAAGTTGGGAAGCTCTGCTATGTCATGAGAATAATTCAGTGTGTATGTACATGTTTATATGTGTGCTTTTGTTTTTTTTAGTTTTTGTTTTTGTTTTTCTGTGATGGATTTGGCTGTCTAATTTTGTGGTGAGTTCTTATATATGTTTTTCTGACCTAAGTTATCATCAATTGCTCCGCATGAAATAGTATTTGTGAACAAAGAAATTTCGGCCTAAAGAGAGAATACTTTTTTTCCTAAAAAAACAAATAAACAAACAAAACAAAACAAACAAAAAAACCCCCAATATTTTATGTGTTTTTATGTTTTGACCAAATGTATGTATTTCATGTATCAGAGGAGATAATATTGAAACTAGAATTAACAGCAATTTTAACTGTGGTTTGGGACTTAGAACCAAACCTAGACCTTCTATAAGAGCAGAAAATATTCTCCATTCCTTAGCCATCTCTTGATCCCTAGAATTTAGAACACATACAACACACACAACACACAACACACACACACACACACAGAGAGAGAGAGAGAGAGAGAGAGAGAGAGAGAGAGCTTGTTTGTTTTGAAACAAGTTCTCAGATATCTCAGATGGACTTCCAACTTACTACATAGCCAAAGATGACCTTGAATTCCTGGCCTTCCTGCCTATGTTCCCAAGTGCTGGGATTGTAGCCATGAACCATCACACTGAATTTTACGAAGATTGGGGGATCAATCCCAACTCTTTGGTTTACCAGGCAATCAGTTTCCCAGCTGAGTACCTTTCTGGCCCCAAGGAGACATATCTTTAAATAAGATGCAATAATGGATTTTTATATTCAATTATTAAATTGTCCATAGGGACAATTATAAAATATTTACCTCAAGGAAATTTTCAGCCCATTTCTTCTTTGCTCCACACTCAGGTTTTGTAATAGTCTTATGTAGAACAGTGCATCTTAATCATAAAATCCGTAGAAAAATTCAAATAGATAGTTATATAATTTTTAAATGAAAACTATTATATGTACATTACACAAGTTACTTTTATCAGTTCTGTGAGGAAATACTTAACATAATTAAATCAAGGAATCAGCGTGTTGCTTGTGTATGATGCAGGTGTATGATGATATGGCAGTAGGAGTGTAAATCATCTGATAGAGATGTACCAGAAAGAAAGCGCGAAACAGATGCTCAGGTCCAGTCATTTCTTACATTTATTGAGTCAAGGACCCCGATCCTTGCAACAGTGCTATCTCTAGTGAGGGTAGGTGTCTCTCCTCCATGTAAAGTAGCATGTGAATACACTTAGATACACTCTTTCATATTATTCTAAATCTAGTGAAGTTGAAAATGAGATTACCCTCACATTAACAAAGCTTGATTTATAAATTTTTATCATTACAGTACTAAAGTCTCAGAGATATATTTGACTACATGACATATAGGTGGACTTAGGAGAATAATTAGAATTCTTTTATTAAGAAGAAAACTCAGAAGAAAAAAAATGTGTTTTTATGGGACTGAATAGATGGCTCAGCATTTAAGATCACTGCTGACTCTTAAACAGGGCACATTTTTAGTCTTCGTACCCATATGATGGCTCACAGCCATTTGTAATTTCAGTATAAGGAATTATACACCCCTTTCTGACCTCCTAAGGTATTAGGCACTTACATGCTGCACATACAAACACCAGGTAAAATATAAACATATAAATATAAGAGAAAAATATAAATACTAAAAATTCATAAAACCAGATAAATGTGAGTTCTTTTTCCTTTTTTATTAATTGTTCTTTGTCATGGTGTCTTCACTGTATTACACTCATTCACTTCATTAAATTAAATATATAACATTAGTTTTATCTAAGATATATTAATTCCATGAAAATCACCCTGCTTTTTTATTCTGTATATAGTACATAAAATCTCAATCCTTTCACTGGCCTATGTTTTTGCCCAATAATTTAATAGTACACTAAGGAATGGTTATTATGTGTAACACATACTTAATGACAGCCAAATCCATCTCAACATTGAGAAACTAATTTATAGTTTTATATTATAATTTATGTGTAGGACAAATAAGCATATCATTTTCTTAGGTTTTACTTAGTTCTAAAAAGCAATTGAAATAGGTTTATACATAGCAGTATAAACTGAAATAAAACATAACTTAATACCCTTAATTTCAATGTTTTTTATGGTGCAATCAGCCTTCCATCACTATAATGATATACATAACACAGCTAACACATAAAAGAAAACTTTTCTTTGGTTCACAGCTGTGAACGGTTCAAAGACAGCAGGGCCCCTTGTGTTCAGTCTCTGGTCACATGTTAAGTAAAATTGAGAGTGAGGATCTCATTTAAAATCTAGATGTGAAACTATAACATACTGATGATGTTAATTGTGTTCTGAGTAGTACACATGAAAACAAAAGGCAAATCACAATTAAATCTATTTTCAGGAATGGCAAAGTTAACCCCAGAGGTTAAAAATACTATATAAAATAAAATTGCAAAGGATGACTTAGAGTTGAGGAGTTAGATGTCATCTACTTAGTAAACATGAAGAGGTTAAGATAAAATATCCAAATGAATTTCCTTACAAGAAACATGACTTAAGAGAGCACAAAGAGTCATGTAACACACTCCAAACTGAAGCACACAGGAGAAGAACCTATGAAGAGAACATGACAGAGCATTAGAGGAGCAGCCTCTGGGAAGTCCTAACTTGCCCAAACTGACTGAGCAATCAAGGAGTTGAGCATGTATTTCCATATACCTCCAGTAGCAATGGTAGAGTTAATGGATTACATTGATGGGAGATGTCATTCTGTAAATATGTTTTTCATATTGGTTAATGAATAAATCACTGTTGGCCAATAGGAAAGCAAGATAGGCAGGATTAGGAGACAAGGAGGATTCAGGGAGAGGTAGGAAGAGATTCAATATATAGGGACTTGAGAGAGCAGAACTCCGGATCTTCTCTCTGGTAAGCCAAGACCACGTGGAAATACTTAGATTAATAGAAATGGGTTAATTATATAAGACAGAGCTAGCCAATAAAAAACGCTAGTAACAGGCCAACAGCATCATATCTAATACAGTGTCTCTGTGTTATTTGGGGCTGGCATGCTTGTGACATTACATAGGCACATCAGAGTAGACAGGGAAACTATAGGAGAGATTACTAACGAGTAAACTTCAAAGGTTGCCAGAGTGCAATTCAGATCTTTACAATGAATGTAGATGTTCAAAACAACAATTCTATTTTTAAGCATTGAAATAGATTTTTTTAAAAAAAAATCATTAATAACACTTGAGAAGAAAACTATGGAGATAGATCAAAATATTTTAAAATAACAACTAATACAGTGAAATGGCTCAGTGGGTAAAGTTGAAAACACAAAACACGTATGGTTGAGAAGAGAATTAACATGGTGTCCCCTGGCTGCCATGCATACATACACTATGGCACGCGCACACACGCACACCCATATTCACTCACTCAAAATAGTGTGAAAAGTTATGTATTCAAAGAAAATAACTGTTCTTTCTTAAATTTAAGATGACAGAATTAAAAGTTCATGAAAACGTAGGAAACAATCTCAAATGGAACTTGAAGTACTTATATGTGTGAAGAATTTGAAATTTTCTAGGAAGACTGTGTTCAAAGTAATAAACTGTATTCTAATAAAAATTTTCTGCATGCTATAAGAAGATAATGAATAATTAAAAAGTTAATAGAAGGGAAATGAAAAAAGGTATAAAACATAGTTTAAATGAAGGAAGAAAAAGGAGAAAAATGTTCAATGTAGTCTCAGAATCAAAATATTGGCTGGGCAAAACAAACAAACCACAAATGAAACCATAATTTAGGAATATGATTTTCCACTTTATTCCTCCAAATCCTGTGTTGGAAGTGTGTAGTTTCCTTCCAGTATAATCTGGAAGGTTCCTCCTTGGGGCCATCTGTCATAGTATCAGTTGGTAGTAGGAAAGCTACAAAGGGAGAAAAGTAATCATTAGTCCCACCCATCTGTGCAGGCTCCAATTCAGGATGTCTATACAATAGTTTCATGTGTATCTTAGGGTTACCCAAGAGCTGTCTAATTGGATTTGACGTCTGCTGCATAGGAGAAAACTCATGCCTCATACTGTAAGCCTAGCTTGCTCCCAGTGGCTGAGGAGGTGATAGACACTACAGGAGAAGTCGCCACTGTCATTTTCACGAAGAACTATAATTTCTAACAATGGCCTAAGTACTGACCTCTGACCTCACAGATAAGTGTGCTTTCACCCCTTGTCAAATAAGGTTTTCTCAGCATACGAAGGAGACTGAAAATGAACACTGGCTGGAATGCAGAAAATAAGTGATTGTGGGCTGCCCTGTCACAACTGGAACATCTGTAAGCCAAGCCCACATTTGAGAATGTGAAGCATTCATTTTAGTGTCTTTGATACATAAGTTTGTTTTAAAATAACAAATATTTTGATTGTGACTATATCTTTGAAAAGGAAACAGACGTGGCTCTGGGACCAGGTCAGCAGGAAAAACATGTTTGTAACAGGTTTCTGCATTTTACTCATATAAAATTATCTTGGTGGACATCAATAGGAAGAGGTGAAGTAATGTAAATTAGTCAATGGTTTTAAGCAAATAAATAGCATACTTCTCAAGAGAATTTTCAGATGTATAATTACATGTACTTTTCATATTTACATTAAGTATATTTTCAATTTGAATATATATATATATGTATATATATATATATGCCAAATATTTTAATTTAGGTGTTTGATGAGAAAACTAAGAAGGCTTAGCAACCCTGAGGGATAAAACCATTTCAATCTCCTATACAATGCACTAAATCGTAATATTTTAACCCATGACTTTTTTTCAAAACTTCAATGGAAATACTATGAAGACAAGACATTTCTTTTGGATTTTTTTTTTCTTGATTAGATATGAAAATAGCATTTAAAAAGTAAATATTGAGAGTTGTGTATGCATTATTCCCTCATAACAATGATCTGTACAGAGCATAAATTACTGTCAAATAAAGGGACATGATCCACCTAATGGCGTCTATCTGGCCGTCTTAGAAGCATCCATTATATCATCCATAAATCCTTCACCATTGAGATCAGGAATAGTTAACACGAAAAAAAATTCTGCTCCCAATTTTCTAAAACATATTTCATTGCCAAGTGCATCTTAAAAATTAGAATACAATCTTGGATCAATTCACTGTTTTAATACCATTAGGCTGTATGATAGCAGAAGCCAAACAAATGTTCCTAGTAATCACTTTCTCATCACTCACAGGGCTTGCCTGGAGCAGCATTGAAAGAAGAGGTCTAGCACCTGTGATTGAGGCACAGTGTGGACTATGGGTACACACCTATCCTCTCCTCTCTAGTGATGTTTCTGTTCCCACATTATTTAATTATAATTAACACACAAAGTATTAAATATAATGTCAGGCATTAAAAAAAACCAATTTTCAAATTTCTCTTAACTTGAAAATTGTAGCACTCTTTTGGAATGAGTAGGAAGCCTAAGCCACTGGCCACACAGTTTATAATTAATATAAGCCTCAGTGTGTTTATTTGAGACTGAAGGGCAGTGGGAGTAGGTAGAACAGGAACTCTGTCTTCCTATCTCATTCCCTAGGCTACACAAAACAATGTAAGGTGGTTATAGTAGTGACAAAATTGAGTTTAAGTTCAAGAAGTAAAGAGAGGCAAAAGACAACAAGCATTCAAAACTGTTACTGAGTATAATGTTGTAAGGAGTTCAGTTTTTCCTCCTGCCACCAGTCTTGTCCTGCTGCCGCACCAGCCCCAATTAACACGCTGAGACTCTGTATTAGGTACAATGCTATTGGCCCGGTACTAGTTTCTTATCGGCTAGCTCTGTCTTAATTATTAACCCATTTCTATGTATTTCCACGTGGTCTTACCGAGAGCGGAGGAACGTCAGTTCTACTTTCTCCAGACTCTCCATCTTGACCCCTCCTTACTCCTTCTTCTTTCCTCCTTGTCTCCTAGTCCCTCCTATCTTCCTTTCCTATTGGCCAACAGTGCTTTATTCATTAACCAGTATGAGAAACATATTTACAGAATGACATCTCCCATCATAATGTGTCTAAGCAAACAATGCCCAGAGTAATAAAGAATGGAACTAAACCAGATTGAGTTGTCATAATCAGCCATGAACTGGTTCATTAAATTATAACCACTAACATCTCACATTCAAACACAGCACCTACAAAGTGTGATTTTCAAAGAAGCAATGGATGATAAGGAGAGATGGCTAAAGTGTTCTGCACAGTGACTAGGATAGGTGAGTTTGAGGGGTGACAAGAAAAAAGTGACAGAGGTAGAGGAAGAGAGTCAAGGGAAATGTGAGGTGGCAGGGATTGGCAAGACACTTCCAGAGGAAAGAAGGGTAAAGTCGGGGATGATAAAACTATTCGCTAAACTGTGATGTAAAAGAACCTCCCTCTAACTTGCAAAGTTTCAGCAAACTTCAGCCAGTATCTGAGCTACATTCAGCCACTGATTATACACCTTAGGTTATCATTTATTTTACCTGTTACAGAAAATCAATCCCAATCCATTTCATGTACCCACACTATAGACAAAACTATTTTCCTGAGGAATGGTTACATGGATAGTGAAACAGCTAACATGACAATTAACATTTTGGATATTATAAGTTGAAAATTTTGTAAATAACAGCATTTTAATATCAGTTAGCTTGCATTTTCAGACACAATACATAGCTAACTATTAACATATGGATATGTATTAGCCTTGTCAAAGCTACTAACATTATTTCTGTGTTTTATTATGGAGGAAAAAAATCTTAATTTACTTTATTAAAAGTAGACATAAATTTTATAGAATATACAGAAATTTCCATTAAATTATTCCAGAGATAACTGATAAACACCTGTAGCTGATTTATTTTCTTCTTTAATGATGAGCAAAGCTTGCATCATTTTGACCTTCTTGAGCCATGCCTGGTTAAATACAACTAGTTGGTGCCTGTGGGTAAGTCCTGGGAACAGCACTGCACTACTCCGTAATGTCTTTGGGATCTCCTTTTCCCATAAAGGATTTCTTCTCCCCATTCTCATCCATTACATATGCAGCATTTTTTATTATTTCATATTTGGTGTGTATATGAAACCAAGTTTGGAATAATACAACTGAAGGCTTTAAGATTTAAGAAGAAAATCTTCCTTCTGTTTTGTATGTGGGCTTCTCAACTCAAAGGAAAAGCTCCCAACTATGTGCAGGATCTAAAAACAGGTAACAGCTGGCTAGTGAATAAGCCAATGTCTGTTAGCAGCTTTTTCAGGAGGAATAATTATAATAAATATTATTTCCAGAAGAATTTGCTGTGCTTATTTACTAAAAAGTTGAAAATGTTGTTATATTCAATTCCATTATAGACTTTTCTGGATACAAGAAAGAATCCTGATTATGCAAAAATTGTTAAAATTACATATAATAACTACATATTATATACATATTTGTATGGGTATATTTATATATGCATGCATATGAATTTATAATCCCCTTTAAATCTAGCAGCAGTGTACACTTGATAGATTCAATACCACAAAACATTCACTGTGTTTCTCTGATTTGTAGTTAGGGATATGTAGTATGTGGAGAATGAATTTATCTTTATCTTATCATAGGTAAGCTGACTGGGTGACCTACAACAAAATACAAATCCACATTAGATGTCTTTCTTGAGGTATTATTCACCCCAGACAGATAGGACACACTGACAAACAAAACAAGAAACAAGAAAGCTTTAGGCATAATGTATTTATTAGATTTTACAATAAGGAAGGTAACATGGACGCTTTAAAGGCTTCTAAACCATCAGCTAGTGCCCTGAGCCACTTATCAGCAACTCTATTACTAAAACATCCCATGTGCAGTATGAACAACTCATAAAGAGTCACACTACAGAAACATTCCACTGGGCAAGACAGAGCTCTACTACTGAAAAGCTGTTCCCCAACTGCCCTTCTACTTACTAAATAACTCCAAGGAGAGATCTGAGGATGCCATGAATGCTTAAGACCCTTCTGAACCCTTATGATCCCTGTTAGCACTGTGAACTCATGAGCCACATTCACCCCACTCCTTCCCAGTGGTCAATAGGCAAGATCACAAAAAGGGCTCATTCATGAAACCAGAACTTCTCTGACTCAGATACTGGTCATCATGTTCAACCCAAACAAACTTAGCTCCACCACACTAATATAACTTGTAGGCGACACATCGGCATTCATTAGGCCAAGAAGATCAAAGAAACTCATTTCATTAAAATGGGTTTGATAAATAATGGGGAATCATGAAGAGAAGAAAGGCAATGCTTGAATCGTGAGGAAGTGAGTTAGGCTGATTGGTTCCAATTCCTAACTGAGCCTTTTCGTCCTCACAGATAAGGGTCATTATCTCTGTAAGTGAGGTCACCTGTCAGGTGAGGGATTTAATGATCTTCAGAAGATAGCACAGCCCTTCCTTCATTGCTCCCTAGCTTAAGGATTATATTTGGTGTTGTATGATCTAAGCCCAGTGAATATGTACAATGTAAATACCATTAATCACGATTTCCTTGGTGAGTTTGGACTCAGTGACTATGGCAAACTACAGCAAAGGTGGATGTTTCTGCACTTTAGTTGAAAACAGAACAAAGTGATGTTTAAGTATGTATGGGGAGAACCCAAGCCTCCAGATCACGTTAAAGGTTAGTGTTTTTCATTTTCTGAAATAAATTTTCTTATCTAAAGTAAGGATTTGATAACATTTGACAGTGGCTATGAAAAATTTTAACGCCCATGATGTCATATTGAATAAGATATGATAATATTAAAGGGCGCTTTCCAGGGGGTCGTTTGAGACAGACCTGACATCATCTGAGGCCATAGTAGAAACTAAAGCTTAGGAGTGGAGAAAAACAATGTTTGTCAACTGTAGATACTCTGGTCATCTCCATTTGTATGGAGGGATGCGTGGGTGAGGGGCCCCAAGGTTAATGTTAATATGTGGCACCACCTGTGTGGAGAGACTTTTCAGTGATGCAGAAGCTCCAGCCAACCAGACCCCAACAAGTACCCCCATAGACTCCTATTAATAACCCCAATAAAATCTAATTGATTCGCCAAGCTGGCATTTGGAACAATCATTATTTTGACTATCATGGGTTCCCTTACTGAAAAGAATAGACATGTGTAGAGTCTTCCTAGGAAAACTCTGTCACACAACACTAGTTTGTTAACACATAGTTATTTCTTTTCCATTATCTTATATTGATAAATTGGCTTCTGCACAGTGGTGAGAATATTGAGCCTCTGCACAGAACTGGAAAGTGAGTCAAGGCTTGATGTATGTTCAGTATACATTGTCCTATGATATTTACCTTTTATTTACATCATAGAGAGACAGGCTGAAAGATTTTGAGCAATTTGACATGATTCCTCTGTTCATGGTAGATGCTGATGAAAACATTAGCATTGAGAACAGATAATAATGAGATGTCAGCTCAGTAAACACATACCTGCAAGATAGGTAGTAGTATGAAGGTATCATAAACTGACTTGGAAAGTACATTTATGTTGAAAGTTGGATTTTATCGATAAATAATAAGAAAAATAGCATGAGATTTCTATTTGGGCCCTATATTTTATGAAAAGAATTAGGTTCTCTTAAGAGGAAATGACTGGAAGCGTAGATCTGTTAAAGGAATGTTTGTCTCCGGTATAAATTTAAGAGGCCAGTGGCTACACATATGTGGATATTGTAAACAGTTGGATGTGTGGGTCAGGTATACATGGGAGAAACACTTCTGAAGATGGGCTGTTGGAAGTCACCTTCATACAATGATTCCAGCATGTGTCTAGACATGATTAGGAAACATTAGACTGGACATGGAGAAGACAATTAGTCCAAAGTGTGTGTTCCCTAACCCTAACCTGGGGAACTTCAACATGGAAAGATCACAGAAATAAATAGAACTAGGGAAGGGCACCGAGGAGGCATGAATAACAAGGCAGGGATAGTAGAGCCATGGACTGTGCCTCGGCCAAGTGAAAGACAAAGCTCAGAGTAATCAATTGTGTTAATTGCTGCTGACTGAAAGACATGAAGACTGAGAATAGGCAATTCGATTTCATAGTATTCAGGTCACTGGCAATGGCAGACAGTATAACTGCCAAGATCATTGCTGTTAGCAGAAGAGTTGGCCCAAGAACTGTAAAGGGGACCCAGAAGGTGCACAGAAGTCGGGGGAGTCCAGAAAACGTCTAAAGATGAAAAGAGCAGTGAGCCTCTAAATTAATCAGGCAGCTTCAGGGAAAGTTCCCATGCTAATGTACCTCCAAGATATCCGTCCCTGTTTTCAGAGAAAACGTCTGGAGGAATCTGAGCTAGTCCAGATGCCACCTGGCTGTCATTCCTTGAGACGTCAGTCGGACATGTCCCACAGTGTTCAGTTCCACTGTGTTTAATTCTCATGACATGCTTCCTGACCTTGAGTTTGACATGCTCGGGAATGTGTCCATTCTTAAACGACTTTGCTCTGTGAGTGTGCCTAGGAGCCCTGAGTGGAAACTCCATCTTTCTTTTTTCATAGAGGCTTTGGAAGTTAACACCACAGCCTCCTTCTTTGCTGGAGATAACAACTCTTCCTCTACTCTTTCATTTCTTGGCTCTGTTTGTTTCTGTCTTTGCACTCCTCTGTGTGTGAATTCATTCTATTTGAATCCACCATCATATAGTCCTTGTCTTTTGGACAGTGTCTTGAGAGTGGGAAGTGGACGGTCTTCATTATGGAAATGAATTCATTTTATGAAGAAGTGACAGGAGTAGAGAACAGAGACGAGTGTGACACATTAGAGGAGGATAAAGATGTGTGTGAGTGTAGACGGAGGTTGGCAGCTTGGAGATTGGGTGCCAATGACAACATATTAAGCATCCCTAAGAATTGATAGACTAGGAAAAATTGAGCACCGCTGCTGACCAGCACTTAGAAGACCTTGGGGAGTCTACAAACAGCCATTCATGGACATAGTGGCTAGTGAGTATACTGCCTGTTTAAGTTTGATTTTAGCTTTGTTCATTATCCAGTTCCATGAAGGTGCCATTTTAGGTAGACTATGAAATTTTAACAGGTTTGAGGGTTTACCAGAGAAATTGTTAGGCCTACAGTTTGATCTGAGCTAAATAAGAGAACTGTAGTTGTGTCTCAAGACAGCTAAAGGCGATTCTTTTTGCTAAATATCCCAACATCTGTGGTTAGTCCCTTCTACTATATCATAAACTAAGGTGGCAACTGTTCTTTAGGGCCATATGACATGATAAAGACTCCACTATTGTCATTAGCATCTTGATTTTGGTCTACCTCTGTGGGCTTACAAAAAGTATTGGGCTCAGGGAGACTTGACCCTACATGGCTTGGAGGAAGGGTGAAATGTAACTCACCTAATGAATATTCCATGTGACACACACTAAAATTTCAATCAAAAAAAGCAAGCCCAAGGTTTCTGGGCTTGGTTAGGCAATGCCTGCAATGTAAAGCTATGTGTTTACATTCTCGCACTGCAACATATATGAATTTTTCTGATCTTCATGTCTGCTGTTGTATTCTTTTCTCAAGTTACTGAGATCTTCTGAGACCCTCAGATGCAATTATACAGTGAATGCAATATAAAGACAGATCATAGCAAAGAATTAAGCACAAACTGGAGTGAAGGATTAAGCTTGGACTGTGAAATTTCAGAAAACAAGTAAGAATATAATGCTGTTATAAATCAGTTAAGCCAAAGTGAAGAATTAATATAATAAATATATTTTTAATTTCAGGTAAACAATTACTTTGGAGACAGGATATAAAGAATACCAATGATAGAGTTAGGAAGATTAGGAAGATCTGAAGAAAAAAAATGGGAATCTGGGAATGAATTTTGTGGACTTGTAGTAATGGCATGTATGGCATATGTGTCTGGTTATTAATCCTCAAAATTGTTGAAGGAATGAAAAAAGGATGACATTTATGGAGGACCGAGTTTCACACTACAGTTATGCCATTTCCAAATGTGATAATGAGCAAAATGTGAAAAATCCAAACATATAAACTTTGGTCATATTTGTAAAATGTTAACACAGAGGTGAGGAAATGGCCTTTCCACTAGTTTGACATCCATGACCTTGGGACTGGGTTACACAGTATCTAGTGTGGTACTTACTTTGCTGTGATAAAAGACCTATCACAAATAACCTAAGTCATATTTTCTTCACAGATTCAGATCTTGATGATCATTGCTGGGCTCCATTGAGTCTGGGCCAAGGGCAAGATACCTTTGTGTTGGAGTAGGTTGTTTAGAACATGATAGATAGAGGAGACAGAGAGGCACAGACTGAAGACCAAATGTAGAATAAAAGACATGGACCAAGTGACCCATTTCTTCTGGATGAGCTGTAATTCCTAGTGTTTACACAATCTTACACACCAGCTAAAAGCACATGAGCCTAGAGATGAACTTTCATATTCAAACTAGAGCACTTACTAAATGCCTTTGCATCTACCTTTCCTTATCTATTAAACCAAGTTGAATAATAATTATTTCAGTGGGTAAGAATTGTTCAGCACTCATGAGGCTGAATGTACATTATTTTTAATAATATTATGATTTCACTGAATGAGTTAAGATTATATAGCATATCTACTAGGGAAAAAGATTCCTCCAAATTAGGGGAAGGCAATTAGTGACACTTTGCATTCATTGAAGGCTTTTTGATATTAATAAATTGGAACACTGAGATATTATTTCAGAAAGATTTCAACATTCATTGGTTCATGTTAAACATGTTAGTATCATAGGCTATGTTATGTCCCAGTATGCTATGACAGAGTAAATTATAATAAACCTATGAAAGTTAAGTTCAAAATTAAAAATAATTATAAAACTAACTAGTCAAGAAGCCCTTCATCAGAAGGACAGGAAACAAGTTCAATCAAATCCTCAGGCATTCTCTGCTAGTCTAGAGACAATCATCCATAAGAAGGCCATTTATTCAGGTTCCTGGGCTACTTGATATAGTTCCATGTCAAAAAAATATGTGTGGTGAGTGAAGATATTATCCTGACTCACCCATGTGCTTAACTATTCTGAAATAAATGCAATGTTGTTTTTACAAAGACCAAAGCTTGTAATTAAATTTACAACAAAGGTTGTAATTAAATTTACTATGTCAGTATTCTAAATTTCATGGTATCAAACATGAGTTGCCAGCTCCAAAATCCATCATAGCAGTCTAATTGAACAGACAATAATTTATGCTTTTATATAATAAAGTTAACTATATACTACATTGACATAAATATTATCAGCATGAAAGAAACTTCCACAATCTCTGCCTAGGGATACCAGAACTTAAAATATTTATTGACAACAAAAAATTTTGAGTTTATTATTGCCCTTTCTATTAATTGAAAAGTTTGAGTAATCCTTAAAATATTACTTTCTCTTCCCAAAGGAAAATAATAACAACTTATCCATAAGGAAACCCAAGACTGTAACATATTTTACATTAAATCTCAAGACCATGTAAATGAAGAATCTTGTTGATATTAATTATTGTGAGATAAAAAAATATGATGCTTCCTAAGGCAAATTGTGTTCAGATCAAACTAGAATCATCATATTAACTCTAATACCCAGGAAACCAGGAGACCTGGGAATATTCAACACAGTTTGAGAACTAATGAGTTTTCAAGAGTGACTCTTGGTTTGATGTAAGTAATAGATGAATTTCTAGAACTCTTTGAGTAAAAGAAATGCAACCTGGGTTAAGACTGTTAACTGCATTGGCAAAATCAAATAGGAAAGTATTGGTTTCATTTAAATACCAAAGGAAAATGGAAATCACACACACCAAAAAGTATGTATTCACTACTGCCCAATGTAATTCATAGTATGTGTGTACTCGTATGTATGTTTGTATTTATATATGTGAATATATATGTCGAAAGTATTTCATTTGTTTTCGGAGATAGACCAAGTTGCATTGCTGTTCCTGTTCCTTAGATAAGAAAATGGAAGGCAGTGTACCACTGTGGAGGGTCATGGTCACAGAGAGGGACACTCTCCTAACACTGAGTACAACACTGTTTATGAAAACAAATTAAATTCCTGAGACCTCATCTGGAGCATGTCTTAAGCACAAGGCAGTCTCAGGCTGCTACCTAGAAAATTGGGAGCAAGAATTTATCCAGTAGCCTAAAATACTAATTACTTGAAATGATTGTAGATGTGAATATTTTTTATGTAAATATTGTTTACTAACTATATTATTCTGTAACTTATGTCTTCAAATACATATATAAATATATAATACATAGTTTTCATTATGCATAAAACCAGGAACTTTAACAAAATATTTCAAAAATTATAGTTTTCAATACATCTAGCAGAAGAGAAAAGAGTTATAAATGAACTTTTCCACATTCCGATACAAAGGTGAAATGGATATTATATCTTTAACTTGGGCTAGAAGAAGGGGGAAACATGGCACCAGACATGAACCCAAGACACAGGAAGCTGTCTTCTAATCATAATTTTATCCAAGTGTGGAAGGTGTTTTCCCAGCATCAACCAGGCTCAGACTCTCAAATAACAACTACATTATAATCACAAATCCACTCTGAGACCCAACACTGGAGAAAGAACAAACGCTGAAGATAAGTAAGTATAAAGTATAGCAAACACACCCCAAGTCATGTTAGCCTCTACCGAGAACGCAAGGACACTCCAGAGAAATATAGATGTTTAGCCTGAAGCAACAAAATGCCTAAACCCAGTACTATTGCTTATTATATTAGCTCGAAAATGCTTCCCTGAAGGCCCTAACGACAGGAAGGCATGCCGTTCTGTGGCATAAAATCTATTATCTCAAGTCTCCCTCATGCAATCACTGAAAGATTTTTTTTTTCTGAAAACTATGAAGCTACCAATAAAAAAAAAAAAGAAAAAGAAAAAGAAAAAGAAAAAAGAAAGAAAGAAAATAGAATGAAATACTATATTCCCATGGACCCCAGCAAACTCAAGAAACAGAAATAGTGAGCTGAGGATGAATCTGTAGAAAGTACAGTAACTAAAATACAATCACACAAATCACCACCACCAATAACAATATCAACGACAACATCGTTGTCGCTGCTACTAACAATAAGGACGGAACTAATCACCATAACCAACACTGCCATCACAAGTACCATCACTATATCAACACCACCACAAGCAACAAAATGACAGCAAAACAAAATGCTGTAGAACTTCTGCACTCTGAACATAGAATTCTCTCCCTTTTCTCTGTCCCCATTCTTCCTCTCCATCTCCCCATGAGATCTGTTTTATTGATGTTTTAAGCTGTTCATTATTATAAAGATATTTCACACACTTGGCTACAGGGGTTCTTGGGTACTTTATGTTATATCTACCTTTTTAATGGTAGGAGTTTCCTTTTCATATAAATCTGTTACTACACAGCCTGCTAAAGATTATATGTTAATTATACATCTATTTTATTTACTTCTGCTCCAGTGTTTCTTATCTTTTCTATAGGGTTTTCATTGATTTTTTCATAGTTCTTTGAAGTGAGATGACTATTTATTTGGTATCTCTCTGTTGCTTTTGATATAGAAATTTATTGGCATTAATTTTCCTATTAATGCTTCTTTGGCCGTGTGTCATATGTGTTGTGTAGTTTTTCCATTTTTATTCATTTCAAGAAATTTATAATCTCTCTTAAGGAAAAAATGGTATTTGGGAATGGGCTTAGAATGATAACCATTTTGAATATTTTTCTTCAATTTAAAAATTATTGTTAATTTTCTATACAATATATTTTGGTCATATTCTTTTCAGTCCCACAGCTCCTTCCAAATCCCCCCTCCCTAATCTTACTTATTCGTTGAGAATCTCATATACTGTATTTCAAACAATATTTGCATTCCCCAAATGCTTCAGGTCTTTTTCCACCTCCCAGGTTACCTAGTCAACTTGAATTTCTTGATCCCTCTATTAAAGAGAAAAAAAAAACTGATATGAAGTTCAATTTGTGTAGGCTGACTACTCATGAGCCTATGGCGTGCTTTGTTGTATGGTTTATATGTCCAGTATTTTTTCATTGAAGAAAAGTTTTTGGCATGTTTGTCTTATTTGGACTCGTGCAGGTTTTTGTGTGCTGTCAAGTCTCTCTGAGTTCATACATGCATTTGCCCTACTGACTCTTGAAAATGTCTTTCCTTGAAGTCATGTACCAACTTTGGTTCTTTCCATCCTTCTGCAGAACTTTGTGATACAAAGGTCCCATTTAGGACTGAGCATTCTCAAATCCATTATCTGCATATTGAACAATTGTATATTACTTTGGTAACTGCATCCTGCTTCAAGAAAAAGTTTCCATGATGAGGGCTGAGCCAAGCACTGTTCTATGGCATAGCCATCTTATTACTATGTTTATTTGGCAGTATGGTAGCAGTAGGCTTTTCTCTAGGATCCATGACCTATCCATTCCCATGTTCTGGGCCTCCCTGACCATGTGAGGTATGGGTTCCATCTGGTATGGAGGGCTTTAAAGCCAATTTTTAAAAATGGTTGGTTAACCCTTTATCTGTGCCACTCTAGTACTAGTGGGCTTATCTTGCAGGCAGGTTATTATCGTAGACCCTAGGGTTCTATTTGGAAGATTTGATACTTTCTTTGGCTTTATAACAGCATGTACATCACGTACAATGAGCAGTACTGGGAAAGCTGTGGTCCTCATTTAACTTGAGGAAATTGACATTTTATATAAAACATCAGTTTTGTATACATTTAGCTAATGACATAGTTTCTTTCTCAACCTAAATACAGATAAGAATGTTCAGTGAACTTTTTGTCACATCAGGCAAAATGAGAAAACTTGTTAAATAATAAATGTTACTAAGTATTAATAAACAAATACCATCTCATTTTCCTAACATGTCATTCTTAGACTTTGCCCTGTATTTATGATGGCAACTAGAATGAAATAATGCAGTGGTAGCTTGGTCAACAATAATGGTAAAGGGTCTACTGACAATAGTAAAGGGTCTACTGACATTCCTAAGGAATGTCTTTAGAGTAGAATTTCACCTATTCCTCCCCCTTACCTGAAAATTGCAAATGCTCTTTGGAGATACTAGGTTATATATTGTAGTAAAATGTTGATTAGAAGCAGGATGGCATAATGCAGCTTCCCTGAGAATGTCATCTTTGACAGAATGGGATTTTGTGGTTAGACATGAAATTAACTATACCTGTTTCCAGTAAGGAAACCCAAAACACTAATTATTCTCACCAAATTGGAATTTGGTGAAATCATTTCTAGTTTGTTATTGGTGTCCATCTGGGATTATTGCATATTCATCTGCATCTCAGAACAATAGTTTAAATAGTAAACTGACTATAATTTTCGAGTTGTTCTTTCTCTTTGTCAACTTATTTAATGTCAGCGGTCATCAAATTTACTTGTTCTGCAAAAAAAAAAAACAAAACTTTAAAACATGTGCTAATGTTGATATAAGGCTGACTTCACATTGAATGTAAGTATTGATCAGGTTATATATTTTTCATTGTTTTCAGGTCTAGGTTTGGGTAATTAATATCAGCTCTGTGAATTGCATAAACTCTCTTTAATACAAATACAAGAAGAATATTGTATAAAGCAACTTGTCGCTGTTGATGGAAATCTCTGGTGTTTACAACAATTCATGGAAATGTTGACAACAGCCATTCTTCTGTATTCTTCAGATTAGTGATATTTGCATTTATCTCTGTTTAAAAGGCCTAAGTACCAAAAACCTGTTATTCATAATGCAAATCTAAATTATAAATAAATGTTATCACCAACTTAAAGAAGACAGGTCAGCTTAGATGGGGCTACTGTCAGTCTAAGATGACTGAATAAGCAATCTGGAAACATCTATTATTGATTAGTATATTGATCACTCATACAATATCTTCCCGTTTTTAATAATTCCTATATTATTTAACATCAGTAAACCTTAAATTGGTAACAAGAATGCTTCAAATGGTTCTTCAGGACATTTGTAGTGTACAGAGGTATATAGACCCTGGGTGTAGGGTTTCTCACAATGTATGTGTATGCCTTGTATCTGTTTTGTAACACATGGAAATTTCTTACATGTGAACTTGTTACTGCATCATATATGCCATGTTCTCATGGGAAATATAAGTATATCAGGGACTAATTGTTCATATCTCCTTTTCAATGGATGTAGAGAAAGCATTGGTATGAGCAATAATTTTCACAAGACAGTCAAGGTTTTCACATAGAAAGTTTCCACCATAAATGTCTGCCTCTGTTATTTAAATCAGTTTCTCCAGCCTCCTTTTGCAAAGGACTGTCTCCTTTTATGGGGTTCTGTAAAATATATCATAATTCTGGAAATCTTATTTTTGAAACTGTTTTAATAATGCCATCTGTCTTCCTTTTCCATTGAAAAATTAAATCTATATTCAATTATGCAAGATATTTTTCATTATTTAATCATGCCATTACCTATTGCCCATTACTTATTGACTTCAAAATTAATATAGATCTTCTCATCTTAGGTCTGTAGAAATCTCATCCTCCTCAAATGGATTTCGGAAAAACTGGTGGTTGTTCCTATTCATTCATAAAATGATACATTTAGAGATCATATCTTATTAAAGTATAAATTTCACTTCAACTGTATATTTTTCAAAGTTTCAACCTCTCTTCTTCCTTTTGCTGTTGATACTGTTTCTAAAAGTTCAGGAGTGAGGTGTTTTTTTCCTCTTACCATTTCTATGTCATGCTCTGGTTATTATGGAGTAGGAACCTACAATGTTGTGTCACCTGGAAACCTGTTAACCAGTAATTTAAGGAAAGCAGCTCAGGAAAGAAAGATGCCTTGTTACAGGGATCACACATAGGGGAATTTTATTTGGGAAAGGGATCATAAAATGGGTAAAGGGACAGAGGATATCATCTTCTGAAGACAGGACCAGCAGGAGAAAGGAGAGAGAAAAGAAGGGGAGAGAGAAGAAAGAGGGAAAGAGATGGGGGGCGGATAGAGAGAGGGAGAGGGAAGGAAGGAAGGAAGGAAGGAAGGAAGGAAGGAAAGAAGGAAGACAGTTTAGAGATGGGCAGTGTCCCTTTAAAAGGGAATGTTGTAAATGTGCTCAGGTGGTGCTCTTACTGGGTTCAGCTGATGGTGTATCCTGTCAGGACCTCAAGAACAGATGCTGAACACTAACAGGGATTACAAGCTAACCCTTACTTTTGCAAGCATTTTGGAGATATGAACTCAGATGTTTATTGCTGAAAAGCCAATGTTTTTATCTGCTGAGAAATTTCTTGATCCTGTTATTCAGTAGAGCAAATTAATATTTCAGTTCAAATTGATACATTGCTGATGTTGGAGGGGAGGACTAAAGCTAGGGAAATGGAAATATAATTTAGGTCATTATGGTCATTCAAGAAACTTATCTTTAGGCCTCTGAACACATTATAATTAAAAGTTTGGATAATACTTAAATTCTTGTTCAGTTTCCACAATTGGACCAGGGGGCTAGGCATATTGAACAAATTACTATTAAAATCACTTATATTTAGTGCAGCATGCACAATATGTCAATTATTAACTCCCCATTCTCACTTTGTCCTTGATCAATCATAGAACACATCAACTACGCAGATGACGCATACGTGAACTTAATATCTTTTCTCCTATGACCCTAAAATTCATTTGCTCCCAGGAAGAAATTGTTTGGGAAAACTCATTAGGATAGCATAATTGTCTTTGATATGATTATGGATCCATTAAACCTGGTGACACTTTCATCACTTAGACCATCGATCGTAGGGAGCAGCTTCTCCACTTAAACAACACTACATTTTCAATGGCTATTGGAGACGATGTCAAGGAAAGCCACTCCTCAGAACATCACAGCTAACCCTCAATACCTCATTATTGAACAGAGCCTGGCTCACTCATTCAAATTATTTAATTGAATAATTCGAGTTGAGGCAAAAGTAGACAAATTAATTTAGTGATTGTCAATAGTCTGACATTTCAGTGAAACTTCTGAAACTGTGTGTGTATTTTACAATAATATTCAGTTGGCCAGATTTGAAAATCTACTTTTTTATTAAATGCTGCCTTGACTTGTTTTAAATCCTGCTTTCAAATACCATTTGTATTTTATGTTGGTTTACATTTTCATGATTTTAAGGTTTGAACCCTTCCCTATATATCCTTAATCAATAGCTCTTATGCAATGTGATCATATTATTTAATAGTGTCATTTAGCTTTGCCTTATTAGTTTTACTCTTCTTACTTTATATAATAATAACAATTATTATCAGCATCATGATCAATGTGTTTGTGAAGATGCTTGCTGTGTGTTGAGTGCTTCTGTTTGCCTTGATGAATCAGAGGATAACTTAAGGGAGTTAGTTATTTTTCTTTCATTGTGAGATCGAGGAACTGAACTCAGATCTTCAAACTTGTGCTCAAGTGCCTTTACACACTGAACCTACAAATGATTTAATGAATTAAAATGTAATATTTTATTGTAAACAGTATTTTCATACAATGTGTTCTGATCATAGTTACTCTTTGCCCTAATACCCCCAGGTCATCTTCACCTCCCCACCCATTCACATACAAGAAACATAGACACACAAAATCAGAAAGGATAAATTACAAGCAAAAAGACCAGTAAGAAAAAAAACACATGCCAAAGCAATGTTTTTAAAAGTCTATAAAAAACACCATCAAATTCATTTTATGTTGGGTATCTTCTCCTGGATACAGTGGGTTTACTGTGCCTAGTAAGACTCCATTGGGGCAAACTAATTTTTTTCTTTGCAAGCAAATGTCACTTGGGGATGGCTTCTTAGATAGGGATGGGAGATCTTGTATATTTCTCCCTCTTAACTCTGAGAACACACTTGACTTGAATCCATAAAGAGACTGTGCATGCTGCCACAGTCTCTGTGAGTTCTTACCTCTGTCAGTCTTGTTGGATCTCAAGACACTGTTTCCTTGTTGACATCTGTCCCCTCTGGCTCTTACAATCTCTGCTGCCCCTTCCACATAGCACCTACGCCCTGAGTGGGAAGGCTTTCATGAAGATACCCCACTTATGACTGACTAATCCAAAGTTTCTCCCTCTCTGCACACTTTACATCCTTTCATGTTGAAAACATTTGACACATTTATTTTATCAATTGTCAGATATATTTTGTTACTAATTGTTGTTACTAGGCTATGCCTTGGAATTTATTGTTTAGTATTCTCTGTCAACATTTGATCAAGCCATATAATTGACTGAACCACTATTTCTAAATATGCAATTCATGAGTGATTGTGTGAAATAAAATTATTAAGAAATCCTGATAATTGGAATGGCTAAAATAAAAAACACCGAAGACAGTTTATGCTGGAGGGATGTGAATAAAGGGGCACACTCCTCCACTGCTGGTGGGAGTGCAAACTCATATAGGCACTGTGGAAATCAGTATGGCAGTTCCTCAGGAAAATGGGAATCAGCCTACCTCAAAATCCAGAAATTCCACTCTTAGACATATATCCAAAAGGTGAACATTCATACACCAAGGACATCTGTAAAACTATTTTCATAGCAGCATTATTTGTAATAGCCAGAACTTGGAAGTAACCTACATGCCCCTCAACTGAAGAATGGATGGAGAAAATGTGGTACATTTACACAATGAAGTACTAGTCAGTGGAAAAACAACAACAACAACAACAACAACAACAACAATGGAATCTTGAAATTCGCAGGTAAATGGATGGACCTAGAAGACACCATCCTGAGTGAGGTAAGCCAGTCACAAAAAGACAAATATGATATGTACTCACTCATGTATGGATTTTAGACATGGAGCAAAGTATTACCAGCCAACAATCCATACCATCAGAAAAGCTAGGAAACAAGGAGGACCTAAGAGAGACATACATGTTCCCCCAGAGAAGGAGAAAGCTACAAGATCTCCCAAGCATATTGGGAACATGGGGGGAGGGAAGAGAGAGGGAGACATGAGGGAGCAGGAAGAAAAAGCCAGGGAAAGAACAGAGGAGAGCAAGAAAAGAGATACCATAATAGAGGGAGCCATTATAGGTCTAAAAAGAAATGTGGCACTAGGGAAATGTCTTGATATCTACAAAGATGACCTGAACTAACAATCTAAGCAACAGTGCAGAGGCTACCTTAAATGCCTTTCCCTGATAATGAGATTGATGACTACCTTATATGCCATCCTAGAGCCTTCATCTAGTAGGTGATGGAAGCAGAAGCAGGTACCCACAGCAAACACTGAACCGAACTCCTGAAATCCAGTTGCAGAAAGGGAGGAGTGATGAGCAAAGCAGTCAAGACAAGACTGGATAAAGCCACAGAAACAGATGGCCTGAGCAAGGGGGGAGATCATGGACCACAGTCTGATACCTGGGAAAACCAGCATAGGACTGATCCAGACTCCCTGAATGTGGGTATTGTTAGGAGAACTGGGTGGTCTATGGGGCCTCTGGTAGTGAATCAGTATTTATCCTTAATGTAAAAATGAACTTTGGGAGCCCATTCCACATAGATGGATACTCTGTCAGCCTAGACACATGGGGGAGGGCCTAGGCACTGCTCTGAATGATGTGACAGACTGTAAAGACTCTCCATGGAAGACATCACCCTCCCTGGGGGGGCAGAAAGGGGATGAGATGGGGATCGTTGGGGGGAACAGCAGAAGACAGGAAGGTGCGGGAACTGGGATTGACATGTATAACATGCTTGTTTCAAATTTATATTTAAAAATGATCAAAGAAAAAAAAAAGAAAGAGAGAAACCCTGTCAATTCATGGATACTCAGACCAGTCCACACACACTGGGAGATGGTGTGAGCTGACCTTTGCAAGCTGTGAGAATCTTGGCTTTGAAAAGGGTCAGGAGTTACATCAAAGAGTCAGTGGCTCCCTTGAGTGGCTTGGAGGCAGTATTGTGTTTCCTTGCTCTGCCATAACTGCTAGCCTGAAGTATGTTTGTAAACTTGGTACCCAATAAACAGCACAGGATGACCAAACAACCCAAAACTGATCAAAGGTCTTGTCCTGCTTTCTGACTTACCATCTCTGTGGCTCTGTGGCCTTAGATTTTCTTCATATACTTCACCCAAGAAAACAGATTGCTAAAGAATTAATGTTGAAGTAATTATGAGACCATTGATTTTACTTTAAGGTAGACATTATGAAGATCCCAAAAGTTTAAGAGCCACAACACTCATAAATTTTACTTGAAATATATTATTTTCAAAAACATGTTATTTTACTAGTCCCAATTTACTTATAATATTTAGCAAATTATCCATATAAGAACAAACTTAACTTCTAATTTATAATTTCTAGTAAAACCATTTATGGAAGTATTTATGGTGAAATAAAATTGGAGAGGATAGAATTTATTTGTCTTGTACTCCTAAATCTCAGTTCATCACTGAGGGAAATCAAGGCAGCAACTTTAGCAGGGAAGTAACATGGTACCCAGTACCACCATCCCAGATGCAGCACCCTCTGCAGTGACCTGGGCCCATCTACATCAATTATCAATCAAGAAATATGTCACCAGTTTGCACATAGGCCAGTTTGGTGGTAATATTTTCTCAACTGAGGTTCACTAGATGACCCTAGAAGTGTTAGGCTGACATGAAAATTAGCCAGCACACGTGTCTAATAGTTAGCCTCTTTCTTGTAATTAATAGACTGGCTTTCTATTTAACAAAATAGGACTAAGATTCATCATTTTTGAAGATAATTCAAAACCAACAGAAAATTTTGTTAAGTGAATTAAAAATTCATTAATATGCCAAGCCTTTGTTAAATATTCAAGATATATATTCTTTTAGAAACTACACTTTGTTGTGTTGAATATACTACAAACCAAATAAACACAGAATATTTCTAGAATGTTTTAGAAGAAGCAAAATATAAAAAGTCTATTTTCATATATATGATTAATTGATACAAGATTGAAATTCTTGAAACAACAGATAGTGAAACCTTTTGATTTTTAATATGAATGTGATTTAATTTGGGAACTAGAAAGTCATTAGCTCAGTGGGGGTCAAGCTTCTAGTCAATGGTTGACATGTTACTTAACAGATATTGTGGATAACTCAGTTTATTAAACAATTTCATAGAATTTATAGTTCTGTATTTTTCTAGTATCATTACTATTTTGGCATATTCATAAATAACTATTCAATCATTATTTAAAAATATTAATAATAATAGCTCCAAGAACAATATTCCCTCTGTAAATCTGATTTCCTCTCCCTAAGCAAAGTTCTGTCATCACAATATTCAAGTGTAATTGCTTCCAGATCTATTGTCTAATATCCAGTGAAGTTCATTGTCTGTGAATAGAAACTTACGTCTTGACATACTTAAAGCCAATGCATACAAATGCAGGTCTTGCTTGTTTACATAAGATTTGAGAAAAAGTAAAGGTAAACTTATTTTATTTCATTTTCTTTATTTTTATTGTCTTTTGAAAATTGAAGTATAGTAGCACCCTGTGTCAATCAAACATACCAGCATTATTTGGGGTCATCATATACTTACATTATTTATGTGCATCACTTTTATTAGTATTTGAAATGTTTATTTCAATGGTTTGGTTATTACCCCATCATTTATGAGCAAATGTGTAGTGTGATCCTTCATGTTGTATGTATATTTGTTTGGGGACCTTGTTATCTCCGCCCCCATGTGAAATGGCAATCTTAATCAATATAAGTGTTCGGGTTCCTCCAAAGACTGGACATTCTCCCAGTGTGTCTCTCACTTTGTAGTATCTAATTATTGAGATAACACGCTTTTAAAACCATGTCAACTACATAGTTTATAGACATTTGGGTGTAGGAGGAATCCCAAATTGATCATGTTTATTCCAAAGCTTTTTGAAGGATCTGGATGAGGAAGGCATGCGGATAGGATGGGGCAATGGCTCAGCATCCTGGACCGGTTAACCACCTTCTACTGTGAAGAAAAGTCCTTGAAAGAAATTTAAAATGCTACCGAAGTGAACATCCAAACGATAAGCTTGTGAACACCCTTACCACTGAAAAACAGAGTTAAGTGCTAGCTGTCTAGGGAGATGGCTAAAGCCTCTACCACGTTCTCTTGATGTACACTAGAGCCCGAAGCCAAGCTATGTCTCCTCAGTTTTGTGAGGACTGAGATGGACAAGGAAGCCATTGGAAAAAGGTTTGAAGCTAGGCATGACTGCTTCCTTTACAGTTTAAGGAAAGCAGTATACTGGGAAAAAATGGCACAAAGTGAAGCAGAAAATTCCGAGGAAGAAGAGGACCTGGATGAGCTAGCTCGTACACCACAGTGAATCAGCCAGACCACCTGGATGAGCTAGCTGGTACCCATGGCCACACCAAAACTGCTCCTCATCTTTCAGAGCAGATGAAAGGCCAACTGGTACAAGAACTCCCATAGTTAGAGAGCTTGTGTCTGGCCTCAAAGCTTCACAAGATCGGCAGGCTCTTCCTTTAGGGGTCAATGTGCCTGGATGCTAAGCTAGTTTCACATATTCTCTGGTGGCTTGTTCTCTACCAGTGGAGTGACACAGACTGAATAAATACTGTGTCTGTTTACAATATACTTCACACACTTAAAAAAATCCTCCATAAAGATTTCATTTTTCCCCCTTCTCTATTGAAATTGTTCGAAAATACAAGGCCATTGCTTAGAAAACACATCGTTCCTTTCCATGCTACTGCTCGATGATGAGGCACCTCATCAACCACAAACCTGATGAGAGCGTTCAGAGTGATAAATGCTGTTTTCACACCTGTTAGCAACACTCATTCTCTATCCCTTGATCAGGTAACACATTTTGACTTCCAGTTCTCATACGTTTGGTAAATGTATCTCTTGCATTGGTAATCTTCCTTGTAATGGCCAGGGAAATGCAAATTGGGAACCCTCTGGAAGTCACTGTCACATAAACGTGAGAACATTTGTGATTCATGGGGGAGATCTAACATCCAGGGTAACAGGAGTTAGTTTCCTCCCTCCCATCATGGCTGCCTTTGACAGGAAGAGACTGGGGTGGGAGAAGTGACCTCATTTCCAGGGACAGGAGCTGGGAGCTAGATTCCCCTTGAAGCTGCAATCTCATGCAAACTTCAGCGGGTGGGAACCTCTGTCCTTGTGAGGTCAAACAGGTGTTGCTCGACTCGATTCCTCATCCTGGTGAGGGGCCGGAAGTTTTACAAATGTTTGTGTTAGACTTTTGTTGTCATAAAAATCTAACAATTATTTAATTATACATAGAGCGGTTTTCTCTGGTTCAAGAGTTAGAACTTGAAGTTCACAATTGGTTACCCCTTATTGGTTTGAGTCTGTGGTGGTGCACTATGGTAGGAGCATGGCTGAACAAAATTGCTTGCCTCGTGGCCTGGAGCATCAAGAGGTAAGAAAGATATGTGAATCCATAATCATCAAAAGAGCATGCCTTAATATCCTTAACATGTATCACTAGGCACAACACATTCAAGTTTCCACTAATTCCCAGAAGCCCTGAGCAGGCAGCCAAGACTCTAACACATGAGCCTTTAAGAGTCATGCCAGATTCAGCTGGGGCATTCACTGCATAGCTCAGAGTTCCACACCTGCCTCACAGCACAGAGCAGAGGCCAACCGTTCCCAGGGTTCCTCCAGTTCTTCAGTGTTCCAGCTTTGCTCAAAACTATCAGTCTCCTCTGATACACGAGAGAGAGAGAGAGAGAGAGAGAGAGAGAGAGAGAGAGAGAGAGAGAAGATACAGAGGAAGAAACACAGAGACAGAGAAAAAGGCAGAGAGAAAACACACACACATAAACACAGAGAAACAGAGAAAGAGAAACACACAGAGAGAGTGAGACAGAATATTTAACTAAAGCGAGACTGTAAACAAGAAGGATAAATGTTAACTCTCCACGACTTGCATGCAGAGCAAACAATGGCACTGTTATGGTGTGAGGTCGTTTGGGGAAGCGCTACTATTGGACATGTTGGTTACAGTCCACGTAGATACTCTTTCTAGGGAACTTTCCATGCTTTCTGCTGACCCCTTAAGGCCACATTACAACTAGCCTGCTCCATGCATTTCCATCCCAGCTTTGGCATCACTACTGTAGCATAACACCTTACCCTGCCTGGGTCACACCCACAGCACAATGAGCTCCCTCCCAATCTTTCCTTTGAAATATTGATGGAAACCTCATCAATTATCCTATTCTCATTGTTGTGGCAAGATTCCTGACAAAATCAGCTTAAGGGAGGAAAGGTTTTATCTAGCTCTCCGTTTAAGAGTAATATCGATCCTTCATTGTGATAAATACAGGGTGTGAAGGCTCCTAGCCTTGGAGTGTGTGGCAGTGGCATGTTCACGCGATGGTATCTAGAACAGACATTTCAAAAGGCGGGAGATCTTCAAAGACCCAGTCCCAGAACTCACTTCGACTAACCATCTCAACACAGCATGCCAGAAATGGCCACCAGCAGCTAGGGACCAAGTGTTCAAACACAAGAATTCCCGGGCAGCATTTTACACGTAAACATCCATGACATTTGCATTTCATAAGTCTGCATAAGCAGAACCATGTGGCTGACCTGACATCTGCTGCTGCACTCTTGAAATTTCACAGTAAGCTGGTAGATGGAAAGGATTATGAGGTCATGGAGGGTTCCATTATCATTGCAAAAGGGAAGTTTGCAAAGCCAGGCAGTGTGTGTGGCCAGCCAGTATCAGAGTTCAGAGTAAGCAGCCCCAAACTAGGTAATGCCTGCAGATGGCAGAGTGACTTCAAAGCTGTAGGAGAGACCCCAAGAAGGTAGAGAAGAAGCCATGTAGAATGTTCACCAAGGGAAGGCAAGGTGGCATGTGGCACAACTTCAGTAAAGCAAGCGGTGTGAGCTACCACCAGTAAGCTCTGTGAGTAGGAGCTCCTAAGTTCTTCATAGACCACAGCCTACACTGTAATGTGCCAATTGCCAGAACGAAATGTTATGATTTAATTCTTGTGTCTCTTGGCTCTATTTACTTTGTTCTAGTCTCACCCAACGCTATTTTCTATCTTTCCATTCAAAAGATCAATGTTTCCTTAATGCCCGCCCAATCATGATTCCTTGGATGTATATAGCATCATTTTCTTGTCTTCAGAAAGTAACAGGTGTTTCACTAGAGTCTTGGGGACTTTGCATTGAACTTTGGAGCTATGCTAGAAGCGTTAAGACTTTGGAGAATCTTGCAGAATGAATGCACTGGAGAGAGAGAGAGATGAATCACTGTAAAGAGGGTCATTTAGTCTGAATTGTGTTTTCATGAAGGTCTCTATGCAAAGGACTGCTTTCCAGCATGGCTGTATTGCTGAAATGTAATGAGTTGAGAATTATTGAGAAGGGTCATCATCAGGCACTTCTACTAGGATGTGCCACCATGGAATGAATCGAGCAGAAATTGACATATCTAAAATCCTGAGCCTAAATATGCCTCTTCGTTAATTTATACTCTTAAGTCTTTTGCTAAAGCAATGAGGAACCGACTAATACAAATATTCTTGGTTCCATGTTGCTTGCGTGTGTGTGTGTGTGTGTGTGTGTGTGTGTGTGTTCCATTCTATCTCTTTTTCTTCCTATAAAATTTTGTGTTATGTGTTCATATTCTAGTTATGGGAATCATTTCCATAATCATCAATTGTTTGGACATAGCACACCTTGGGATAGATGTGTTAGTTGAACATGGGTGGTGACTTCTGGTCTTCCTGTGGGCCGTTATTTCTATACTCCGGCATTGATAGGTCCATGCTACCTCTTTCTGTAAGATGTCTACCCTTTCTACATTCTCTAGTGTCTCTTAAACCTTACAACAACAACAACAACAAAATTCTGGGGTGTGTATGTGCGCGTGCGTGCCTGCATGAGTGCCTGCGTGCGTGTGTGTGTGTGTGTGTGTGTGTGTGTGTGTGTGTGTGTGTGTGTGTGCATTCTAAGCATAGAACCCATGTCCCTGAGTGAGCAAGGAAGGCATGCACACTACTATTAAACTCCACCCCAGCCTAAATATACTTTCCTTCATTGCTGTGCTCAAGTTTCTGTGAACTAACTCTGTGCCTCTGCTAGCCTGTTACATTTTCTCCTGTGTATCCTCTTGTAGTCTGCCTTTGGCTTACTTGTCCTTTCTTCTGTTTGATCTGTCTTATTAGTAAAGTGGCTTGCTTCTTTCATTGGAAGGCTTTCTGTTTGATTTTATTTTAATTGCTTCAATCTCAACTAAATTTCTGTGTTTGACTATTGAATTGATTTTGAATAATGATTGTTTCTTTCCTTTAAACCAAACAAACTTCCGTAAAACAGCTCTTGTGAACTCTTTATCTGGGTCCTTAAGCATCTGTTGCCTTGTTGGTTTCAAATGGTTTATTTATTTTTGTTAAGTAAGTATAAGGTTTCTGGAGAGTTCTTGATATTTATTAATATATGACAAACAGCTGTGTGTCGAGAAATTATGCTTCCCAGGCTTATAATGTTGACTTGTTCATGCCTGTGCTTCCAGAAGTTGTAATTTACTTGGGCCTGCAGTTGATGCTATACTAAGATTATTGACGCCAAACGATATCCTAAGCGAAAGCCAGACCATTAGCTTAGCATCAGATGTTAACCTATGAATGAGTCTGCTGTCAACCTGTTATTAGTATGCTTCTCCACAAGGATTTGGGTTTCCCAAAAGGGAGCCCTTTCCCCACAGGGATTGTAGCAGGTCTAGATAACTCACCTACAGTTACTGCCCTATGACCAGACATCCATGCATTCAAACCAGCAGTGCGCCCTGCCAGAAGGCATAGCCCTAGTCTTCTTTGTTTGTTTTTGAGGGGGGTGTAGAAAATATGGCATGCACTCATACTTCACCCAAACCAATGGGTTTAGTTAAATTTCATTTTGGTATATAAAGAACACACGTAAACAGTTTGGGCACTCAAACATCTGTGTTTACCTATTGAATAATGACTTATTTTCAAATCGTCGCAAGCTTAAAGCACAGTTGGAACTGTATAAACAATACTCTTCATCTGAAGCACCGAGAGTAATTCATTAACTGACTTCTCCAGTGCCTTGAGGTAGAGATTCCAGCTTTGATTCATCTTCCAGGCAAATAGCGCTTCTTCTTTCCATGCTGTGAGGTCTGGCAGTGGTGATAAGCCAGTGTCAAGGACACCACAACAATGCCACAGCAATATCCAGCAATGCTAAGTCATACCAGATCCTCCTGTAGCCCAGAGGCCAGCACTGCATAGGTGCCAGACTAAGGCTTATGCGGCTATTCCTGGCATGCGGAATATTCCTGGCATGGGGTCTTTCTCATCAGCTTCCAAGGTAGCTTGTGACAGTATAAATCCATCACTCTTTGACCCAGGGTTTTTGACTTAGGATGAGTAGCATTTAGATGACCTACCTACTTGGGGGAAGAGGGTCTTAGGGTTCTATCGAATTGGCTTTCATGGAAGTGACCTGGTGCCATGTATGCATATTAACATTTGGATATCATTTCGTGCCATCATTTCCCTAAAGAGAATCACTGAAGTCTTAATCTGCTACAAACTTGCTCTGGCACAATATTTAGTAATAAAGTACATTTTAGAGAATTGTTTGTGTATATGTGTAATTATGTACACTGCGTTTGCAGTGTGTGTGTGTGTGTGTGTGCGTGTGTGTGTGTGTGTGTGTGTGTGTGGTATGTGCAAGAGTAAAGGTACCCAAGGATGCCAGAGGTCTTGAATCCACTCTTAATTGTTGAGCCATGTCTCTGGCCATATACGTTATTCTTTATTAATCTTGGCATATATGATACCTATGCTTTGAACACTTAATAGATTATATAGTAAACAAAATTTTTACATGTTTGCAAACCAAAACATGCATGACTTACTGTTTTGAGGTATCTGGTTTCCTGTAATAGTCTCTAAATGTGTCTATATTCTGCTATGTGTGATTTAAATTAAGACTGAACACCAAACTGCACATGTTAAATAATAAAAAAATTGAAAATTTTAGACCAGTTGACATATTGAAGAATAGAAATATTTTTGCAAAATATAGGAGGTCTCTTAGCATTAAATTGTGTACACACACACACACACACACACAAATTAAGCCTATGTGAACTATTAAAGTCATGCCACTAGTTAAAAGTATTCTTTTTCAGTTATTAACATTAGCATGGAAATGAATATATTTTTAACATGTGACTTTTTCAAACCATTTCAATTCAGAGTGACACATTAATGTTAAATCATTCGTTTATTGTCCCTCTGTGTGTTCAGTGTGTATTTGGTCAAGTGTATGCACACACATGTGTGCGGGTGTGTGTTCATATCTGTGCAATGACTGTGAAGGCCCAGGATTGTTGTTGGATATCTTCCTTCATTGCTCTCTGCCATTTTAAAATCCTTTTGAATCTCACTGACCTTGAATTGTTCACTTAGGCTCGGCTGGCTGACCAGTAAGCCTTAGGGATCCAGTTGTCTCTGCCCTCTCTCCCTCCCCTCTAGACTTCTTCATGCTGGCATTTCAGATGTGAACTGCTGCCCCATCTATCACATGGTTGCTGAGTAAACAAGCTTAGGTAGTCATGCTTGCACGGTAGGCATTGCATTGATGAAGTCACCTCTACGGCACACTTTACAGAACACAAAAGAAAGGACTCAGTGGTTAAGTAAGAGTGCTCGGTGCTCTTCCAGAGAACTCAAGGTCAGTTCCCAGCACTCATGTCACGTGGCTCAAAACCCCCTGTCTTCAGGGAATCTGATGCCCCCTTCTGGTCACCTGAGGCACAAGTATGTACCCAGGTACACACACACACACACACACACACACACACACCATCTTTTAAATCAGTGGTTCTCACATACAAAGACTTACCAGGCCCAATCCTGCTTAGCTTCCATTCAGGGTGGGACGGGCTGCTCTTTCATGAAGGGAAAAGGAGGAGGAATGGGTCTGGGGGAGAGGGATGCGGCAGGAACTGGGAGGAGAGGAGGGAGGAGAAACTGTGGTTGGGATTGACTACATGAGAGAACAAATACAATCAATCAATCAATCAATCAATCAATCAATCAATCAATCAGTGGCTCTCAGCCTGCCTAATGTTACAGTCCTTTAATACAGTTCCTCATGTTGTGATGACCCCAACCATAAAACTATTTTTGTTGCTACTTTAAACTATAATTTGGCTGCTGTTATGAATTGTAATATAAATATCTGTGTTTTTCGATGGTCTTAGGAAACCTTTGTGAAAGAGTCATTTAACCCCCAAAGGGTTCATGACCCACAGGTTGGGAACCACTGTTCTAAATCCTATTGGTGATAATGACATAGATATCTCTTTAATAATGAAAATATGAATTTTCAGTTTATCCCATAGTTGTAGGTTTGCTACTTTTATATCTTATGAGAATGGCATATCATTTAGGAAAATGTTATTTTTATTTAAATTTACCAGCATTGTCAGAAATAATACTTGGAATATACCAAAGTACAGTGTAATCCCACAGATTCCTGAGATCTTGTGTTCGTGGGAAATATGCTTTGTGGAAATAGTGTTCTCTCATGACCTGTCATTTAGCAGGTGTAAGAACTATGGGGTAAAGGTGCGTGTGTCCTTTTAAGCCTGACACATCTTTTTCTGGCTTGTACTGTAACTTCTCAGTTCTTCAGCACTATATTTAGAAGTATTGTCAAGTCTTTATGTAGAGACAATATTATAGAACTGCCTGATTTGTCAATGGATACTGCACACTTTCCTCAGCAAAATCTAAAATGAAGGTATAAAGCATTGATGGAGTGGATATAAGAGAGTAAATGCATAAAAACCCTATGTGAAACAACTCATGTTAATACATGTAATTTTCGCCTTAAATTTCCCAATAATAGAGACTCAAATTACATTCATGTCAACTTTTATACCTCTCTTTGAATTTTCATTATGAAGACCTTGCTATAGATTTCTTATTTCATAGAATGTCCTGGAGGAAAGTGAAGTAACTTATAAGGATGTATTTATTGAAGGCTTAATATGACCATTGGTGATAGGTCATATTAAAATATTAAATAATTTAATCAACTCTTATAAGCCTCTGGGGTGCTAGTTCTTTTTCTTTTAATTTTGGCAGCTCAGAGCTTTTGTGTGACTCATTGCAGATTTTCCAAAGGTAGAATTTCTGTGTCCCAGGACATCAAGGCTGGGTGTTGCTTCTTAGAACAAAGGCTTTCAATAGTTAAAAATTATCTGTCTTTTTGTCCATGTAACATAACTTTTGAATGGCATTAAGAGTCCGATGATGTGACATGGAAAGAAGTATTGTGTCTGGAATGGAACAGAGAAGTTAGATGATGCAAAATGACAGAACATAGTTTGCCTACATTCAACTTTTACAATATACATTGCCGAATGCAAAACACCCCCTATACATACTCAGTAATTTGTTGCATTGAATCAATTAAGCTACTTTCAAATACTTAATAACTAGTTTTCAGAAGGGAAGTAAGATAGTGTTTGTATTTACATACAGGGTATGGGTGCCACATGTGAGCCATAGCATCTCTTAGGTGGGCACCAGGGTACTGTTTCCTTTTATCACATTGGTATACATGGATTATCTTCCATCCCTCTTTCTGTCTCTAAAATCTCCTTAGCCTATTAGATGGAGTAGGTTGTTTGTACATTTGTTTGTTTTTGGACGTGACTTCAGAGACAATAGGTTGAAGTCATAAATGGTATCATTTGCATACATACAGGGGTCTTCATAATCAATGGGGTTAAAGCCAAATGACTGATGACATAGTGTTCAGAGGCAAGGATTTAATTGTGTTTAAGCCATGGAAACATAACATGGCTTTATCAGTTGTAGGGGAGATTTCATCTACACTATTTGCCATTTGTCTTTTACTGTAGGCGGAGATTGCTAGCTGCCCCGCTGGACAACCCTCTGTGTGCCTTCATTATTCCAGAGACAAAAGCCCTTAACATACAGCACATCCTGTCAACAAACAGGAACTTAGTGAGACATCTTTGCCCTTTATAGGTTACCAGGTTGGGGTACTATTTTGCAGACCACCATAAGACAATCAGAAAAGGATGGACATGATGTAAAAGTGAGATTTCAACCTCAATTTCATGTGAGCCGGCCGGTCAGCAGCTACTCTGTGAGGGAACCAGTGAACTTCAGTCCTCCAGTCAGTCCGCTGTCCCCCCTGACTGCAGCAACAACTCACTGGCCAAACTCCAGAACCATACATGTAAATATAGATCGATGAATCTTCCTATAGACTACCAGATCACACGCGACTTACACCTTTGGTTTAAATAGTGGAAGGGATTTTGAGATAATTAGTAGTGATGGTCCATTCGACAGGATCTTAGAGTCACTGAGGAGACTAACCTTTCTAGCGGTGTGTGATCGGGTGTCTAGACTAAGTTCTCTGGTGTGAGTTGGTCCACGGAAACGTGGACAGAATCATAGCATGGGCCTTTAACTAAATTAAAGGCGAAAGCTAGCCGAGCACCTGCGTTCATCTCTCCCATCTTCTGATCACAGAAACAATGTGACCAGTGGCCTCCCCTCCTCTGCCACACCCACCAAGGGACATCTTTCCCTCCAAATCCCCTATTCCTTATGTTGCTGCTGGCGGACATTTAATCACTGCAATAGGAAAAGTAGACAGCAAAGATCCCTTCACAGAAAATTATTGTAGAATCTCCCTGGAAGTATTTACCTTCCTCTGTTATTTTATGCCTCTTAGCAACATGTCTTAAAGTCTGTATTATTTCAATTAGGAATTGAGAAGGTACAGTACATGAGTTGCTATGATTTCAATCTTGTGTCTCAAAAATATGGTGAGGTGACCATCCCAGTTGCTCATGAGTCTGACTCCCTTTGGAAGTTTGGCTTGTGAGCCTATTTGACCCTGGATTACACAGGGCCTACTTCAGTATGGGAAGTTGCCTCTAGGCATAAATGAAAGTTTTTTAAATGCCAATCTCCTAGTCTCACTTTTAAGCAGTATATGAAATTTATAAACTCAAATCAAGCATGTGAAATCTTAACTATCAGGCTTCTGATGTGGTAGACCCAAGTAATTGGAGAAAATACTGCATCAGAAAACCTAACTCTTCAGTCAGAAGTTGGCCAATATGGAACATGAGCAATTTAAAGTGTGAACATCCCAAACCCCGACGTTCATACAATTTAAGTGGTCCACGCTTATGAACTTTGGAAGCTTCTGACAAAGAAATGCAAATTTTAGATATTTTCAACAGGAATAGATACATGACTTCTGCATACTTACACATCAAACTCTAAAAATGATTTTTCAGTTCGATGCCTTCTCAGTATAATTGTGGCAAACATGTCTCTGGAAGAACTAGTCTACACAGAAACAGGGCTTTGATAATATATTTTGTTCTGTGTCCTTCCACAGTAGATTTTATTTTCTCTCAAGAAGGAAACCATTATTGCCTCTTAGGGTCGGAACAGTTTGAAATGTGCGTGGCTCATGGCTCTGTGTATAAGAGGAATTGTGGTAGAAAACAGAGAAAATATGGGGAATTTTCCAAGAGAAGTTTAGAGAATCTGAAATCTATACTAATTGTTATAATTACCCAGAAATGTTACTCTCTACAGAAAAATAATATGATGGCAAGGTCTATTAACATTAGTCACATACTATTAGCCCTGATATTTTAGAGTATATTATATATATGTGCCCTCAGACACATGCTCACAGGTGTACACACTCAAATACTCATTTTGTCTATAAACAAAAGGCCAAAACTAACTTAGAAAACAGTGACTTGGAGTAAAACATATGCATTACATTACATTAAACACTCCCAATGCTGGGGGAAAACATGTAAAAGCTCTACAAAGGAAATACTCAGGGTACAGTAAATATATCGTTCTAAAAGACTCCTGCTGCTATTAAAAATATGCTCGCATATTGTATAGCTATGGTTGTATTTCTGTTTGTTTATATCAAAAATATTTAAATAAGAATTCATAGGAATAAATTCTCATTTTACTGTAGGCAAAATGATATTTTCATGGAAATGAATTCCCACTGGACTCATGCATATATATATATATATATATATATATATATATATATATGAATTTTTTGTTCCTATTTTTCATGTTAGTGTTTGTTTAAGTAAGCTTTTTTTCATTTTTAAAATAAATCAGTGCTTTGAGAATTTCATGGACTGTATTCTCACTGTATTTAACTGTGCCAACTCCTCCCAGAACCAAAAACAAACAAACAAATAAAAAATAACCCTCAAATCCAATTTGTGTTGTTCATCAGCTCTTGGATCTGTGTCCTTCAAACTGGGGCATGATTGAACTATCAGAGGCCACACCCTGAAAGAAAACTGATTTGTCTTCTCCAGCTGTAGTCAATTGACAAGATCTCCTTAGCTCGAGGTGGTTGGGACTTCATATCCACCTCCTGTCCATGCTAGGATACTGTTTTAAACTTGCATAAATCTTGTGCTTGTGGTCGCCACTGTTACAAGTTCATAGGTTCATCTGCCATGCCATACTTGGAAAACACTGTTACTTTGTGTTAAAGCATGGTCTCTGGTTTATACTTAGAATGGAGAATTCCTTGGTTTTAAATTCTTTGCATTTTGATTAACTATGGCTGTCTTTGGCAGGCTTTCATAGAAGAAAGATTTTTAAGGTTAGGTTGAGAAGTGAATTAACCATAAGTAAAATGATAAGTCTTTAAGAGCTTAATACTATGCTAATAGTTCTCCCCTATGGACTATAACCTGTCTAGCCACAGCTTCTTGGCCCTGATATTGGGGTAAAATTTTGATTTAAAAGTAGGCCTTACTTCCAATCAGGAAGTGACCGGTAATCCCATGACATTTGTGCCTTTGGTGAACCAGTTGGCATGGCTAACCAAGCTGGTTATTATTGGAAGGCAAACAGCTTGATAAAGTTAGTAATTACACTTTTTTCTCAGGTAGTGTACATCATAAAAGCTATCCACTGGGGATGGTGCTTCTCAGTGGGTAACACCTTTATTTCTCCATATTCTGTGAGTCTAGCATACGATGTCTTCAGTAAGCACCAGACACATACATGGATATAGTGACTGGTAAATAGTTTCAGTCTGGATGAAACACCAAAGTTGCTTTGCTGGTTCCAAAGGGTGATACAAACAAACTTACAAAAATGTAGGTTTGCAACTGATAGAGTCTCTTATGTCACATTGACCATAATTATTTGATGATAAAGCAACTAGTTCAAATTTCAGATATGTGTCCAGCAAACTGGTATTGCTTGAGTGGCACCAAGTAGCAGAAATTTCAACCAATTCCAACCAGATGCTAGTCTGAAATTACCTTTCAGAGGAACAAAGCCTTAGTAATCATGCTAAACTTAAAATGTGTGCCATATGAAAAATTGTGATTTTTCAGTATTGCCTTAGAACATGTCTGTTTGCTACACCCATTGTTGATTGCTATTTTATCACATGCATGGATTCTTGCTTCCTATTATTTTTTAAAGCATGATACATTTTGTAAAACAAACATCTCTTGAATGAGTCAGGTGAATAATCATACAAATATAAGTACACTTTTAATGTGTAACAGGAAAACCGAGGGAGACCACTGACCTCATTTTTCAGTATCTTCCAGTATTTATATTGACTAAGAATTTTCAGCAGTTCAGACCAACTTGGAAACCTCTGTGTTTAAATTAAAGCCATTCACTTTGCAGCCAGATGCTAAAGGGATGTCTTTGTCTTTTCTGACTATGCTGAAGGCTGGGGACTTCTCAATGGTTGCAAGCCCTACTGCAACCCTCTCACACATTCACATCCCTATTTTAGTCTCTGTTGTGTTAAATTAGTTAAATTTAAAAATCATATTGTATTTCACTTTGCATGTCATGATCATGCCTCAGCAAAATAGAGGCTTTTATTTGAATTCTCGCTTAGTAAATGACTCACTTTGTATTATTTTTCATAAAAGATTTAAAGAGATAAAGGAAACCAAAATTAAATATTCTAGTTCTACTCCGTGCTTGTTCAATCATTGAGCTGTGGGATTCTACGTGGTACCTGTCACATGCTTTCCCTTCTTCTTTTGTTGTTGGTATTGCTTATGCACATAGCTGTCTCTCCCATTAGTGGAGTTTATTTTTACATTGATTAATGGCTCACATTATGTTATAAATGTTCAATAGGATGAATGAGAGCAATAACGGTGTCTTTCATCGCCCTAAAGAAACACCATGAAGTATAAAGGTCCCGCCTCCTTTTCTCTTAAGAACAGAAATGATGAAGGAGAAATACAAGGCAAATGACCTCATCCAGGCATCAATCAGAGTTTCCCAAGGTGAACTCAGTAGATTAGCTTATAGACAGCAGTAGGTTTACACAGATCTTAACCCCAGTTCACATTTCTCTCCAATGAGAAGAACATTCACTGGAACACCACAGCTTAGGAACCTGCAGAAAAATCACAGAAGGACAAAGATAAAGCCTTAAAAAATGATTTGTGGGCAGAACTGAAAGTGATGAATGCAAAACACATAAATTTAATCTGATTTCTAAGCTGGGGTGTGCACCTGTCACTTTGATAGCATTATTCAGTGGGACATGGTGGGAGTTTGTTGGAGCAGGTGTTAAAGCACCAGCATCACAGGAAGGGACTGGAATGACCTGGGAAGTACAAGTCATGGGTATGTAGAACATTGGGCTTGCAAGGAAACTAGGAAGTAGATGTAAACTTCAGTCTTTACTATAAAGGTTAAAATGCTGAACACAAAATCATAAAATACATTCTATACCACCACACAAAGAAATACTAAGTAAAAAACAGCAACTAGGACTCTGTCAAAGGCTACTGCTCAAAGTTAAAATATACCACACACACACACACACACACACACACATATATATATATATATATATATATATATATATATATATGCAAAACCTCTATAGATATTTGTCATTAATGTATTTCCACAATGTATGTATAAACATACAAATATGTTTATATTTGAGAAGCATTTACTGGATGCTTTGTGGAAAAATTACCTTGTAGCTAAGTGAGAAATAGTTCTCCTTAAAAATACTTAGATCTACTTATAAATGTTTAAATATCTGCCACTGAATGCTTAGGCATGCCTAATTAAAACACTTCTTATAGACACACTTACTTAGAATAACTGTCATTTGAAGTGACTACTAAAGAAAATATTTTACAAAAATGTAATATTTAATCTTGATTTGCAAATTCTGTCCTTCTGTAACATATATTTATCAATAGATTAGTATTCAAGAAGTCTTTTCAAAGACAAACATGCATAAAACCATTTTGTTTTTTTTTAACACTACCATTGATTTCCTGAAATTTTGTTGTTTGCCAGTAAATCAAATGGTAATAATACCAATTCATCTTTAAAACAATTAAAGATGTTATTTCATAAAATAAAGATTATTAATATTGCTTTAGTCTGACATACATTTATTGAAAGAATTTACAATGCAAAGTAATTTAGATGTACATTGATATCTATGTACACATATGTGCATATACACATTTGACATATCAAAAAATAACTAATTTAAACATGAAAAATATCTGGTTTAATTTAAATATTTTATTACTGCTCAGAAGAAAAGCACATAGTTTCTTTTTAGTTCTTTCATGAAATTAAAATTTGAAAAGTAATTGACTCAAATATCTAAGTATTGAATTGGCTGGACATAAGCCATTCATTTCTGCTTAAGTTTAGAATTATTGTAGTGTGACTGATTTCCACAGCCTTCTCCAGAGAATGCCTTTTCTTATACAAGTTCATGTGGAATTTAAGAAAGTAAAAGTATTGTTTTCCCTTATATATGTGTGAGAAATCAACTCGAGGCAGAACATTCTTTTTATTATTACTTTAAAGCTAATTACTTTAATCATCTTGCAATGTTAAATCAAATGACTACATGATGACATGAAAATAATAAATGTTCTCTTTTGCTGATCTCATGAAGAGAAACAAACAAAACTAAATAAGCAAACAAACCAAAACCAGTGTAGTAAGTTATTCTCGGGTGAACAATTTATTCCAAACACCCTAGCTGTTGTGCTTTGCAACAAGCATGTTTGTCTTAGGTTCACATCTTGAGGGTCTTGTTTGCAGATCTGAACAGACGGAAAGTAGTGAACCCCCCTTAAACAGTGGGGCCTAATGGAAATTTTAGGGTCGCTGGGATGTGTCTTCAAAGAAACTGTGTGGCACCAGCCTGTTTTCTTTCCTTCCAAGTACCCCTGATAGCTAGCTGCTCCTGCCACAAATTCCTCGGATGATGTCCCACCGTCCTGTAATCTCACGAGTGTTGTCCCTATGCACACGGGTATAAAGCAGCTGTCCTCTGCGGCCTACTAGAGTCCTCACCCCTGCAGGAAGCTGACTATCCCTACTCATCAGCCATCTAGTGTCATTATCCCCTCAGCTAACAGTGGGGTCTCCTGGCTTTCACCCTCTTTCCATCCCTGCTTCCGTAGCGTTCCCTGAGCTGTCAGTATGAATGTGTTTTGCAGATGTTGTCATTTTTAAAAAGCAGCTTGAGAAAGAAAGACACTACACAACAGAGTTCAAGTGGAGGGTTTATTTTATTTTATTAAGTGAAAGGGATCATAAAAGGGGAAAGGGGAGAGATATGCCCGGCCTCCCTCTGGGGACAGGAATAGTAGGAAAGAGGAAAGAGAGAGAGACAAAGAGAAAGACAGAGACATGAATAGATATACAGTGAGGAAGAGAAAGAAGGAGGAGGGAGATGAACAGGGGGAGAGAGAGAGAGAAAAAGGGGATGGGAGGCGGGCAGGGCCCTTTTAAAAGGGAACGTAGTGAGTGTGCACAGCAGGTGCTCTTAGTGGCTGCAGCTGAGGGTGAATCCTGTCAGAACCCCAAAGGCGTGCCAGTATAGATGCCGAAAAACTAACAGATGTGCCTGTGCCTGTTGAGAGTAGCCTATTTAAGTCTGCATTTTGATTGACTTTTGTTTTCTGTAGTGGTGTCTGTCTCTTTTGAGGAAGATTTTTTTTTTAACCAAGAGATAAAGACACATTTGTTGGTATAAGAATGATTGCTAGTAGGTTGTGATAGTGGTTATGTTGGTTTAGTAATTAGTGGTTTTAGATGCTCCTCCAATAAATATGTTCCCACTAGCACTGACTAGTTAGCTAGGTTTGCAGAACTAGGATTTTTTTTTTAAAGCAGTTGTCTTCAATTGCAGTAACTAAAAGTTACTTTTACTGGTTTACAAAATAGCCGACCATTTTCTGTGTATGATGAGAACATTTTATTGAGGTTCTTTGTGGAGTATGTCACTCATCTAGCACTTTATGTTCCATTTGCTGCGAAATAATCAGAATATGGCCACTGCCACTTCAAATAGCGCTAAGTATAGACTGCAGCAAGGCAAGGAGCCACCACAGACTCCCCTAATCAGGAAGACAAAAGCTTTGTCGGAACCCGCACTGAATTTCTGTGATTGGGCTGACATATAAGGCCACTCATTGCCGTGAGGGAGACTGTGACAGAAGTTCTCTCAAATAAGAGGAATGTAGGGAGTAGGTGAAGGGTGAACAGTGACTATAAACATTTAATTTAAAAAATGCATTTGTCAAAATAGCACTTTTTACACTTAGAGATTCCAGAGGCAACTGAAACTAACAGGACAAGAGTTTTAAATCATGTGTAAGCGAGAACAAGAAATCAGAATGATTGTGACACAAAAGACAGAGAGAAGAAAGAAAAGACTCTTGCTTACCATTTTTACTGTACACATGATTTCTCCAAGACTTGTTGACATACGTGTTCTCATTTAAGTGACAAACTTGGATATACCCTAAAGTCGATTGAATTACAATTTCATATTATTTCCTACTTCACCTAGTACATGTGGATTTGTTTGCTTAATGTTTGTTTCAATGGAACAGTAAAAAAGGATTTAAACTCATAGGTCTTTTTGTTTTGTTTTGTTTGTTTATTTTTGGTTTGTGTGTTTGCTTGCATGGATTTGTTTATATATCTTCAGCAGAAGCATGTGTAGAAATTGATGCTAACAATCATTTAAATTATGACAAGGCTTTGCCTACCATAAATTTACCTGAGCCAAGTGGGATATGATAACCAGAAATGGGATTGCTGTTGCTTCCTCTATAGCATAACTTTCAGTTCAGAAGTTACTCACTGGGAGGTACTGTACTTGACAAGAATGTTCCCAATACAGCGGTTAGAGTGGTCATAGCTTTCAAACCACAAATGTAAGAACTACCTTTATTTTGTAATGATTTATATGTTTATCTTGAGAGAGAGAGAGAGAGACAGAGAGAGTGAGTGTATATGTGTGTGTGTGTGTGTGTGTGTGTGTGAGAGAGAGAGAGAGAGAGAGGAAGAGAGAGAGAGCATGTGTCTTTATAACGTGTGTGTTTCTGGTGCCCTGAAGGCTGGCAGATTCTGTGAAATTGGAGTTACAGATGATTATGCTCTGCAGTGTGGGTTCTGGGAATCTTACTGGGTCCTCTGGAAGAACAGCAAGTGCTCTTGCCTAGTGGGCCATCTCCGAAGTTCCAAAAACTGCCTGAGATAGTCAGGACTTCCAGCTCATGTGACGTTTCTTTCTCATCTTCCTGCGACTCAATCAGAACCAAGGATCCTTTTTAACAGCTTTAGTTATAAATGCCCAACCCAGATCCTTTCTACCTGGGGATGCTTCTGAGTGCCTGTCTTTTTAAAATTTTTTTGATGTTCTGGGAGGGAGTGTTAAATTGTTAGCCTTATATTAGTCTCTTTATTTCTCTGCAGAACAGCTTGTAATTTTCCATATTTGCCTATTGTCTGCTCAGAGGATTAATATCCCCTGCTTTCCAAGCTCATAATCGGCTTGGTTCCATACAACCCGATTCCCCATGTTCAGTACAAGGCTATTTTACTACCTTAAGGGAATGGCCTCATTTAAGCAGTCCCTCTGCCTGGTTTGGAAAGGCGGAGGGTGAGGGGTGGGGGTGGGGGGGATGCTGCAGGCAAATCTTTGGAGTGCAATCAGACCAGTCTTCTGCAGAATTTCCTGTTGTTCTTAACTGCTTCATTTCTTCGTGGGGTGATTAATTCTCAGTTATGAGTGAACTCACCCACGTGACTACTTCTATGTCACACGTCCAGAATCATCAAGTGTCTGGGCCTAGGTGATGAAGGTTATCACCCTTACTTCTTCCCTGCATTGGCTATACGACCCACAAAGGAGAAAAATAGGGAACCAGAAGTGAAACTGTGTCTGGACTAACAAGAAATACAGCCAGCAAGAGTCAAAACACACTTGCCAGGTAATACAGAACAAGACCAGGGCTTTCCTCGATTTGGCATTTGGTGGGACGAGTCCAGACAGTGTTTCCACTCTTCTTGTTTTAAAGAGGTTAGCAGGAAATCCAAGACTTGTACTTCTTTTTGAAATTTCACATCTGGGGTGCCAAAGCTGAGCTATATACGTGCCTGGAAATAAGTCTGGTGACTCCTTGCTCTTGTTTAGTGTCAAAGAATATTGAGAGCCACGACGTATCCATCTAAGGAAATGGCGTTTCCGAAGCTCTGTCTTCAAACGTCCTCTCTGTTGTGATGCAGAGACATCCATGTCACCCACCATGAGGGATGTCCTGTATGTTTTCCATAAAGACTGTTGTGCCAGGGTTGTGATGCTCCCTTTATTATGGGAAACCTCCTTAAGGTTTCACAGATGGTGCTTTCTACCATGCATAGAACAGACCTCCAAGGGAAATCTCATATGACTCTAATTTTTGGCATATAACAAAGACTGTGAGGATGAAGTCTTCAGGACAGATATGTCAGCTGCACTGCCACGGACACCTGAGACCTCTCACTCCTAAGTGGGAAGAGCTACCAGGTTCTTCAAATAAGAGTGTGAGAATTAGAATCTTAAGAATAAAACACATTGCACACATGTGTTAGCTTCCCTGTACGTTAATTCACTACATAGTGTATTTATCCCCTCTCTTGCTTAGCATGTCCTCTTAGGCCAATTTTCTTAAAATTCACAGTTTATTATTAAAAGAGTGTCCTGGGGCTGGAGAGACAACTTCATATTTAAGTGTACTTTCTGCGTTTATAAAGGACGAGAGACCAGTTCCCACATCAAGTGGCCTACAACCACCTGTAAATCTGGGTACCGGGGAGCCCAGAGCTCCCTTCTGGCCTCTGCGGGCATTCACATGCACACGGGTATGCACACATGCAGTCACACATAATAACACACACAATAAAACCAATAACACTTTTGTAACAGTAAAAGATATCTTTAATTCTGGTATGCCAGTGTCTGCCTCCTCTCCTATGAAAAATTTAAACAATGCAATAGTGTGAGAGGCAAATGAATTGGAATATTAATGTTTTTCTTCTTGTGTACTAGCAACAATTCTCACTTTGCAAGGTATTTTGATTTCGAAATTGGGCTATCTTCTATTCATCGCTTCCCTTTATTTTCTCATTGTGTGGTGTTGTTATAACACACATCAAAAGAAATCTTACGATTTAGGTACTCTGACTTATCCAGATGCGTACGTGGAAAGAACAAAGAAAGAAGTCTAAGACCCCAACCAGCAAATATGTCACAGTTGCCTCCTCCCTACCAATGTCTGTAAGTTCATATCACACCTGGGGGAAATAGTCCCATGTTGACACCCTGCCCCTTTACTAGGTTCTGCAATTGTCAGTGCTCAGGTGACACAGTAGTGTCATTCCAGGAGCAGAACACATATGGGACATACATGTGACTCCATTGCCTCTTCGCCAACACAGCTAGGAGTGGTAGGCTCACAAAGCTCACAGGTCATGGCCACGATTTGGTGTTAATGTCATCCCCATCTCTTTTTTCATCTCTTGAGCCTCCTTTTGTTTTCTATAACTGATTTAGAATACCCATTGCATCCCCAGACAGTGCTTTTACGAAAGATTGAGTTTTTTCCCAGGCAGCTATTTATCTTCAAACTGACTGCTGTTTCTCAAGATGCTTAAAAGTGAATGTTATGGATTTCAAAGATTTCTGCTAGTAAACTCCACAGTGTGTTTGCTTGTGTCAGCCCTTTATGTGGAGCCCTGACCTTATCAAGTGAGAAGTGACCAGCAGTGATCAATGAAGCAAACTGCCCCAAACATATAAACCCAAGCTGCTTTGTCCTGAAATTCATGATCCGTGACCTTTGACGCTACTAGAGAGTGGTTCTCTGTCATGCCAGTTGTCATAGTTCTATTCCTACATCATCAATGTAGTGTAATCATCAATGGCATGCTAAGTGCATAAATGAAACTCTATGTGAGACCTGTAAGGGGAATGCAAACAAGGTGTAGGATAGCAAGTGATATTCAGAGTAGATAGGTATGGGTGGGGTGGGAGAGATGGCTAGGCGGTCAAGTGCACCTGCTGCTTTTACGGAAGACCCAGGTTTTATTTTTAGCACCGCTGCTGTTGCTGCTCACAACCGTCTGCAACTGTGGTTCCAGGAGAGCTGATGCACTCTGACCTCAGCAGGCTTCCACAAACATGCAGTGCAAATGCATGCACTCGTGCACACACAGATAAACATATAGTAGATAAAGGACATATTTTAAAATACGCATCTGAGGTAGGTAGCAGGAGAATGGCAATGGGAAAGATTGTTAAACACACAGGAAACATGCAGAAGTGTCCATCAATGTAAGACAGACTGCACAAAATACCATGCCACTTGTACTATCATTTGGGGAACACAGGGTTAAAATGCATTCCTCAGCAAGTAAGGAAGACCGAATGAAAGTTACCAGTGACTGAAAGTACAGAAAACATGTACCCAGGAATTATCACGGACCCCCTTTGAAATAAGCTCAGAGCTCTGTCAACTAAATGAGAATCTGTACTTGCGTCTCTGTGAAGGTACTACTGCTTATATTCATCTGCCAGATAAATATTCGTTCAGGAAAATCTAAAGAATTAGAGGTAGACATCAATAATTTGTGAGCATATCATCTCAGTCTTGCATTAGCAATGCATTCGTAATTAGAATGCTTGTAGAAGGAAAGTTCTGGTGATTTGTGCTCCTATCCAATTGCATACATTTATCCGAAATGATATTCCAAAACACCCTAGACATTGTCACATAAATTCATTTTTCACATTCTGTGTCTTAATAGATTAGTACAAGGAAATGTGTTTTACTGTAACTTAAGTACAGTTTATTTAAAACAGTGACTGGCTTGTCTGAATCTCATTCATTATTTAATTCATCCAATATTCAAATTATCCATTAATCATTCAACATAAAGTTATATTGTTAGCTTCTTGGAATATGACAATGTGAATTATAGGAGTTATTGCTATCTTCACAATGTGTATGACAGAGAGAAAGATGGAGAGTAAACTAGGTGTTTGGAATTAAAAGTGAAAATTCCTTGTAGGAATAAATAAAGGGCTTTAAGAATACATTACATGAACACGGTAGGTAATTTTTATACCCCCTCCCCCAAGTAGCTAACACTTAAGAGATAATCCAAGAGATGAACAAGGACTTCCCTCACAATATAATGAAAATGTTCATGAAAGAACATTTATGAGATATCTAGAAGCAAGAATTCTTGTGGTGGGCCTGAGTAATTAAAGGGAGTTCATTAAAAATAAAGCATTAGTGGGCTTGGGAGATGCTCGGTCACTGAAGTGTTTTTTCACAAGTATAAAGACCCAAGTTAAGATCTGCTGTGCCCATTTTAAAAGCCAGCATGATGGCATACACCTGTTAGCTGAATCCTAAGAAACAGGTAGAGGTAGATCAAAGGGACTCATCAGTCCCCTGTCCATCCAAATAGCAAGTGTTCTAGATTCAATGAGGGGAAGGAAGAGAAAAGGAGAGAGGGGGGGGAGGGAGAGAGAGAGAGCGAGAGCTGTCAACCTCTAACCTTCATGCATACACAAAAACATCATGTACATACACAGGAAAAGAAAGAAAAAGAAACAGCAGATTGTTGACTTGGAACCATGGCACTGTGAACTACGAGAGTTTAGTCTCTCTGTAAGTAAGAAAGAACAAATCCAACCATTGCTAGAATCTTCCTCCAGCCTACCCACTGCACTCCAATCTGTGTAGCCTTCACTGAAAGAATTCAGACACACACCATACAGTGTAGAAGGCAGGCAGGATGTCCTATGAGGTAGTCTCTCAGACAGACTGAGAGTGAACTTGGAGATAGGGACCATTGTAGAGCACGTGCTCTAGAGGAGATTGGACCATGGCCAAAGAACAGTCTCGAAGGGTGAGTAATGACAATTTCTAAAGGGACCGTGGTAAAACAGTCACATGAAGTGAGTTCAGAAAATCTTCAAAGAAACCAATGTGCCAATGTACCTTTTTAGGAAGTCTTCAAACTATATTTACAGTGCCTTTCAACCTTCTCCTGACCAGGTGATTGGCACGTCCATTGGATTAGTTCAAAAGGTAGGGGGCCATGACCTTGCTTTGTTCTTTGTCAGATATCCTCATGCTAGATTTAATAATCCTATACTCTTTCTAGCAGTTCAGAAAGTCATATCTCCCCTATAGGCCCACAGAGAGAACCTAGACTCTGCACTTATGACCAAAATCATGTAACAGAGTAGGGATTAAAGAGAATTAAAGAAAGGGAACAATAAAATCTATAAAAATAGCCTTGCTTGCTAGGAAGAATTGTCTATTAAAAATGGGTCCCAATAAACCAGATAATCTACTTTTCTCCATTTTGTGTGATCTGAGCTATCCTTCTATGTGATGTAGTAAATTCTGAGGGTCGATTGCTGTTACCCTCTATTAGAAAAGCAATATGTTAACAGACAAGGAAGGGTGCATCAAAAGCTGATTATGAGGGAGGTCCATCTTCAGCGACCTTCAAGCTTGCTGATTTGTAAATAGACACCTAATGGAATTATTTAGTGATCCCATATCAGTTATACTGGATGTTATGTAGATGTCAAGGATGCTATTAAAAGTGTATAATCAAGTAGGTGATTTTCTAACTTTTACATCTTATACAATTTATTTAGATTTCAATATTGAAGACAAAACAGGAACAAAAGCATGAACCACATGCGGTATCGCAAACATGACACGATCGAACTCCCAAATCTTGATTAAATTGTGAGACATTTTAAAAATATTGCTATTGTATGATTTAACATAACTATCTCAAGGCTACAGTGTCATTAAAACAAAATGTAAAATTGTAGGTCTATGGATGATTTGAGCGGAAAATGAATTGTTTAATAAACATGTAGTTTCAGCTTTGTGAGATTAAAAAAAGCACAGAACTCATAGCATTCTGTTGCACCTTTAAAACTATTATACTGTACAGCAAATAAAGAGATATTTCATGCTGTGTATGCTATGTGATTGCATCACAATTTAATATTTAAAATATAACAACACTAAGAGAAGATAAAATAATAATGAAACTCATAGCAATCTATACTAGAAACTTCATGATACAGGTGTCTGTATTTTTCAGAGCAAATCCCTGGCATTAGTACCATCCACAGTCTAGGCACAACATCATAAACTGATAAGTTAGTTAAAGAGAAGAATGATGTTAAAACTGCAGATAAGAGAATTTCATTCATTTGATAACATTTTCAAGGGGAACCAATAAAATTTTATCATGACCCTGAGGCCATCTTTAGGATACTAGAATAAAATTTAGATTTAATACGGACAAAAGGTATCCATAATTTATCAGTTCTGACCAAATCTTGGTTCCACTCATTGGCCAGATGGAATCCTGCAAGCTGGGGTAATGTTCTCCTTTGGGATAGTCCATTACACTGTTAATCAGTTAATGTCATTGCACAAGACACCTATTGAGTGCCAACAGTAATTATTACTTCCATTAAACATAAACTTTTACCTCAAGGATAACTGGTCTTACTTGCCAAAGGACAGGTCTGTATCACAAAGTTTTGCTGTCTCTGGAATAGGGATTTTCCCAAGTGGAAAAGTTAAGGGCAAATTTATTCTTGTCCTTTGTCCCTTCATGTGAAGTGAAATTAGGAATATATATATATAAACTATTTTTAGTTACCTTGAGGATACTAGTGAGAAGTGAGTAATTTTTAGAAAAAAATGTTTTTAAATGTTTCAATTAAAACTTGAGTATCTCACCACTCTGGGTGAAGTTGGGAAATCTGGGCTTCCTGTTGGGATCTTAGTATCATTAATAAAAAACTTTGAAAGTAGATTTAGAAGGAAGCTTGGATAGTTGGCTGATTTTTATCATTTGACTCCTGGTTTCTATGTGGGTTGGCCTGGGAGTTATATTCTTGTTGGAGACAATAGATACTTGAATCTCATTTTTTCAGACAGTCAAATTAGTCTGCAACACTTAATGCTGAGTTAATGCCTTTCACATTTAAGGTCATTTGGAAAGAAAAGATTACCACTCCCGATAGTTTTTCTTTGTTGTTTTGTTTGGGTTGAGTTTTGATAGTTCTTTTCCTCCTGTGTTGTAGTAAGGATTTTCTGTGAGAAAAAAATTGACGGTTCCCTCCAAGGATTTCCCCTCTTCAACCATGTCTTTTATGGGTTCCATTCTTACCTGTATTGTCAAGGATGAAATTGTATTTCTAATTCCTCTGTGTATAGTATTTCATTAAGCATAGTCTCTAGTGCTGGTTTAGTTGTAATGAATTATCTTAATCTACACTTGTCTAAGAATATCCATATTAAAAGATAACTTTGCTGTTGCTTAATATAGCAATTTTGGCTATCAATCACTTTCAGTTCTTGAATTAATCAGGGTTAGGGTTCTGAATTTTAGGGCTGTTGAAGAAGAATCTGATGATATTGTTGATCTTTCTGTTTCTATGTTTGAGTTGCCATTATTTTTTCTAACACAACTTTTAGTAGTTTTTATATTTTCCTTTATATTTTTGGAAACTTGACTCTGCCATATAAAGAAATTTTCTGGTCATGAATATTTGTTTAAATATTTGTATTTGGGAGTCTTGTTTCTTTTTCTACTTTGGTGAAATTCTCATCTATAATTCCATCAAATAAATTACCTAAATATTTTAGGTTTTCTCTCAACTACTTCTATCCCCAAGGATCAGTAGTTTTAGTCTCTTAAATGTATCAAGACTTCTCAGAAGTTTCAGTCATGTTCATTGGGTCTTGTTTGTTAATTTGGTCGGTTTGTATTTTCTTTATGAATGTCTTTATATATTATTTAATTGTCTGTCCCCTCCATCCTTCAAATTGTCATGTCTGATTATACTTTATTTTATTACTTATGTTACATCTGTTGTTTCTTTTTTAAATTTAATTTACCCTTTCACTTCCAGAATTTCTATTAGTTTTTTTTTTCAGTGTTTCAATTTTTTATGGTGAATTTTTCTTCTGCATTTAATAATTGTTATTGCACTCAATGACTATATTGGAAAGTTTCTTGTCTAGGCCCTCAATTGACTGGCCCATAATTATTCTTCTACTTGAATTGTCTGTATTCATCTTTATGGACATTGATCTTTTTAAGTAAGGACTCTGATTTTTTTTTCTTTTTTGGCATTTCAGCTATCTTATGCTGTTTGTTTTGCACTATTGAAGAGTTATCTGCTTCTGGGGGGTGTTGTGGTGAGATGCTTCCCCCTGTATTTGATATTCTTTGCTTGCTTTTTCCCCCCATGTGTTCCTTTGTTGAGTTTTGTAGATTTGTTAGGAAACACTTGTCTAATTATTTTATCTTTTTCTCACTGCTCTTCTTTCTGGTGCATTGCCTTTCCTTTGACTTGATTTCATGGAGAAATCCTAATGTTATTGTATCAGGTGGCAGTTTAAAAGTTCTCCTGGGGATGAATGAAGATATTTGCATTTCACTTGTGTCCCCTGTGACATTCAGGAGACCTGAACTTCTGAGGGGAACATGTCCCGTGTGGGATTTGTTTGTTGTTTACTTTTTGTTTTCTGAGACAGGGTTTCTCTGTAGCTTGGGAGCTTGTCCTGGAACTCTTAGACCAGGCTGGCCTCAAACTATCAGAGATCATTCTATCTCCGCCTCCCAAATGCTGCAATTAAAGGCATGTGTCACTACTTTGCAGGGATTTGGGGATTGATTTTAGGACTAAGAGTGTCAGTATTTATTTATAGAGTTGGGGAGGGACTGAGGAAGAGAAGAAGTCAAATAAGAATCTGACAGAGAGTATGTGCGTTAGATGTATGATAACATTTGAAAAAATTACCATTTCTTGAATCTATCTCTTTACATTTAAGATAAAAGTCACAATAGAGATGCATAATCACAGTATAAATAATAAATGCAAACAAAATTACTATAATACACAATTTAAAATTAAAGATTAAAATAATAAAGATACAAATAGTCATAAAGTGAAACAGAATGTATTATGTCCCCAGTTTTTCTCTTCTCCTCCTCTTCCTCCTCTTCTTTTTATGATTGAGAATCAATCCTAATGCTGTCTACTGTCTTTTTCTTTAATTTTACACAAACTACTAGTTGAGTAGGGCTATGATATGAGGCTCATTAATCAAACCAATTATGTTCTTCCATGTTGAAGTATTTACATGAGACTCTATAGAAGCCCATATCTATTGCTCTGTGAGAAGTTGCTTGTGCATAGATTTCTCTGCCCAAACCTCTAAAAGGGTTAAAAGGACCCAATCTACTTGTGTAGCCTTGTTCAGTCAGTCAAGATTCTGGAGTGTGTTCTGTCACAGTCTTCATATGAGGCATAGAACATTTCTATTTCATCACACCATTTATGAACCATTCCAATCACTTCCTATTATTGTTTTTCTTTAACTTTTTAATTTATTAATATGAATAGGTTCACTTACAGTGAGGTCCCTGCCATCAATGAATTCTTAGTTTCATAACATCATTATAAATTCTATTTATCCACACAAATTCTATTTCTCCTAATGTGGTTTTCAGCTAGTCCATTTCCCCAAAGCTGATTTAAGTTAAAACTTCCAGATTTCATGAGACTGGGAATGTGATTACACAAAAGCTTATCATTTGGGGGGTTCTTTTTTAAATCTTTTTCTGGGTTCACAGTGAATAGTATGAAGCTTCTATGATACCATACCATGTCAGTAAGTGGGTCACAGGTCCCATTACATCATACATCATTCAGGGTAACAGTGGCTGGGCTACCATATATTCTGGATGTAGCTACTCAACAAATCATAGAACATACCTAACACTTATAATTGAAGCTTTGTGTTAGTCTGTTAAATTGTTTTCCAATGTAAGTGTTCCCACAACACTTAAGATGTGGCAGAATAAATTATGGTGCTCCATACATTAGATGACTTAAATGAATTTAAGAATCATCATTCATGTGGGCAAGAAGGATATGTGGACACAAGGCAATTATAAGTTTTATGGCATCTGGACCTCTGTAACCATGGGCAACAAAAAACAAACCATTAAATGTGCAGCTGTAGCATTCATATACCAGAGGCTAATTGTAAAGTATCTGTTTTAATTAAAGGAATTTCAACAACTAGACATACTTTAGAACTGTTCTCTAGATCAGTAAAGTTGGCAGGAAACCAAATCTAGAATTAACAAGAACATAGTGGGGCGTTAAGGAGTTGGTTGATGAGATACAGTTGAGTACTAATGGGGATGCCTATATGTATGTCATGTAAAATAAGTAAGAAGTTACTTCAATAAAAAAATAATAATCTATTCACACCAGAAACCAAATTGCCACTGTTTTAGAATAAAATGAAAGCAAGATACAGTGAGAGAATTTCATAAATAATTCCCTTTGAAGTTTGGAGGGAATTAATAAGGTAGAATTTTAGCTGCATGTGAAATTAGAGTTAAGGAACGCTATGGGGGTTTGCTGTGGGCATAAGTAAACAATGACTGGGAAAATCCAATGTAAATGAGATGTTGCAACATATATATATGTATATATATATATGTATATATATATATATGTATATATATTGCATAATTTGTTCTTCCTGGCAAAAAAATCAAATGAAGCTACATTCTGTAAATAATTTAATATATTTTATAGGTATATTCTTGAGAGTAAGATGGGAAGCTGGAGATTTCATAAGAGTGGAGAAATTTTGAAAACTATATTGGAATCATTGGAAAACAGGCTGTCTAGAGGTTATAATGCTCTAAGACAAAGTATTTGTAAATTTAATGAGAATCTTGATCCATGTAGTTCACAGGTTGCTACTGTGAGATTCAGTTGTCATCTTCTGCCTTGGCTGGGGCAGCATCAGCATCTTTAGAAAGTGGCATTTCATAATGAATGCAAAAGTCCTGCTAATTTGTGAATCTCCATTTATGGAAATGTAGCTGGTGTTTCCACGTGAATGGCCAGGCCTTGGATATACTGTAACACTGTTTGAAACAATGTAAACCCGGCTGAAGAGCACACCCTTTAAATGTGAGAGCTTGGCTAAGGACTGGTAATTCAATCACAAAAGGTCAAAGATTTATTGATTTTCCCATGTGTAGGCTTTAAATAATGGGAGAGGTTTTGTGAAGCCCCTGGCTTCCCATTGAGCTTAATGTTGCGTCATTGCAAAGTTACCACGTTTTCTGCGGTTATCAGGGGGTGATGAGCAATTAAAAAGTAATTCACAGATTGCAGACTACATCAAAGGGTAGTTTAAAGTATCTGTAATACAATATCACTGGGTTGTAAAACAATAATTATGAGAAACACAGTACCCACCCACTTGGACACAAAAGGACTTGACTACAGAATGCATGATTAATACCTGTGTTAATGAATTCCGTTCAATTTATATTTGTATATTCTATTATTAATGAAACTTTCTCATCCCAGTCCCAAGCTTTTATGTAATAAGTGATGCTTTATTACAAAATGTAGGAAATGAAAATGACTTCTAGGGAGTTACCAGTCATTTTAGAAGAAGAAGAAAAAAAAAAAAAAAGAAAAAGAAAAAAGAAAAACACCACAATATCCATAGGAAATATTGGCTTGGGGTTTATCCACTATGTTTGTATTTTTCTCTGTGTATTGTACTATCAGATGGGGTTCATAACCGTTTGAAAATTAGAGTTTACCAAAGCACTCTTTAAGCATTCCCACTTAATTAGAACAGAACTACTTGGTGCTTCATTCCCACCTCTGGAGTCACCTGAAGATTTTCTTACTATCATTCTGCTTTTATTAGTAATTACTAGCATGAGTAAAATGTGTTGGATAGCCCTGCTTGCAAACCTGGGTTCCCTAGATTTATGTCTTTCCTATTACATCTCTCTACTTCACAAAAGTTTCTAGTGTTGCAAATATAATTGTGATTTAGTTATCATAAGTCAGATGGAAGAATGTTTTCAGGCCTGTACTTTTCGGTGTTAATGGCTGTAAAAGCAAACTATAATTGGGAATTTCTATGTCAAGCCATTTCCAAGGCCTTAGCATTTTTATCCTTTGCGCGCTGACCTAGATCCACAGCTTCGGCGGATTTCAATAGGAAAATAAAACCCATAAAATGAAAGCGAAAATCAATCTTGTTTTATTTAGGAACAAATTAAATTCCACTTCTAAAGTAATGATTTTTATCTTAAAGCAGTGATAGCTATCTTGTCCCCTGCCAAGGTTTCTCACCTCTTTTTCTTACCACACTTAACCTTAATAATCCCCTCCCTTTCAAGCCCTTCCTGACTTACAGCTCTTTAAGCACTTGATCATTTCCTTACACTTGGCCTCTAATGGAACCAGTGTCACTTTGAGGATTGTAAATGGATTCTGCTGAGATCAAGATTTTCAGACACTCTAGACCTAGTGAATTTTTTTTTTCCGACCCATCCTAGTAATTGATACTGGTGTTAAATGGATTTTTACCTTGTTTGTGTAGTTTCTTCTGATCGAAATGAAAGGATACTAAATTCTAATTGCCCTCCACTGTGATCTCCCATCATTTCCTAGTACCTTGTGAACATGTTCATAAATATACTCCTCGTAGGGTACAGTCCCATGATGCCAAAGTCAAAAAACAAGCTGGGTTACAGTCAGGAAAGTTATTTCAGGAATCTCAAAGGAATGTCTCTTCTTAGTCACACACACACACTCACACACACATACACACACACTCTCTCTCTCTCTCACACACACACACACACACACACACACACACATATCCATACACTTGTGTATACACACATGAACAAACACACTTTGAAATACACGTGCACTTGCATACAAAGTCACACAAACAGACACAATGACACACACATGTGCATACACATGCACAGGAACACACGCACAGAGTAAAATTTAAATTTAGAAAGTTGATACAAACTCTTTCAAACCCATTACAGGCAGCAGCCCTCATCTCTCTTCACAGAATTGAGTAAGAAGCAAAACTGAGTCCTAGGCTTGGTTTCTGAACAGAGTGAAAAGGCAATGGGCTCACAAAGGCTTACCAGCCTGTGGAGAAACCCTTCCAGAGTTACCAAAAGACCGCAATCATGCAGGTTCATCGAACTGACATTCTCATCCACAGTAGGTTCACACCTCAGCTTCAAAGAGAGCAATCCATAGACTAAGTAAGAGAGGCTCAGAGTACCAAACACACCAAAGGAATTGTGAACAGAGGGTCAAAGTCAGCATTGTGTGCCATTCTTTGTGTTGAGATAAGACAGGAGATCCGAGGATAAATTTCTTCTCTGAATCATCTCATGTGGCAGATTTGTAGCTTTGTATCCGTTGAGAAATATTTAGGGTGAGTAATGGAGGACCCAGGGTTGTTCTCATTCTGTCTGTTGATTCACAACAGCTGGAAAGTGCAGTGGAAGGCAAGACAGATGAAGGAATCTAGGCTGGATGAAGCCAGTCCAGTGCTCACCTCCTACATCAGATTAATGACTTCTGGTGGGAGAGGCTGCTGCTGCTCAACCTTGTTCTCATTAATGGTGACATCACACTTAATGATAGAGTTTAGACTTGTGGGTATCCAGAAATAAGACCTAGGTAAGGTCTTATGAACACACCCACCTAGCTTGTCATTGATGGTGGTGATCGCCTGAACATAATGAAGGAGAGAAGGGTTCTGTGGTGGTGGCTGTCAGTACTCAGGCATCTTTACTGGCCTGTCCTTGGGGTTCTGACAGGATACACTCTCAGCTGCAGCCACTAAGAGCACCACCTGTGCACATTCACTACGTTCTCTTTTAAAAGAGCCCCGCCCGCCTCCCATCTCCCTCTCCCTCCCTCCCCACCTCTCTCTGCCCCTCTTTTCTTTCTCCTCCTCTCCCCTACTGCTCCTGTCCCCTGAGGCCAGTCTTCCTCCTCTCTTTTTATGATCTCCTTCCCTAATAAAAGTCACCTTTGCTTGAACCCTGTCTAATGGTATGTCTTTCTCGAGCTGCTATTTCTAAATTACAGCAGTGGCCCTCCTCTGTTCGAAGTTAAGTGTGTCATAGAATAGAATCTCTATGAACACACAGCTCTCTACTCTTTTTTTTTTCTTTTTAATTTTTTTTTTCTTATTTTAGATATCGATCCTGGTTCCCTCTCCCTCCCATCCCCCCTGCCCTCCCCACTTCCTCCCCTCCATCGAATTCCTCATCCACTCCACAGGGAAGGTGAGACTTTACAGGAGGGATCATCAAAATCTATCAAATCATTTGGGTTAGGGCCAAGGCCCTCCCTCATGTCTCTAGACTAAGGGAGCATTTCTCCATGGAGAATGTGCTCCCAAAGTCCTTTCATGCACCAGGGATACATCCTAGTTCCACTGTCAGAGGCCTCTTAGAGTGCCCAAGCCTTCTAACTGAGACCTCCGTTCAGAGGGTCTTGGTGTGTTCTATGCTGGTTTCCCAGCCATCAGTTTTGGGTCCATGAGCTCCCTCTTGTTCAGGTCAGCTGTCTCTGTGGGTTTTTGCAGCCTGCAGCTCTCTACCCTTTTGGGCTGTTAATCATGGTCTTTAAGGATGTAAACAGTCAGAGTCAGATATAGTGTATCTGGGGAGGGCATGCCTGTAAAAGGAGCTCTTAATTTGTCTAGATAATCAAAAGCTGGAGTCAGATATGGAGGGAAACGCTGAGAGGTCAGAGAGACAGAGCAAGCCGCAGCACACCTCACCTCCTAAGCTTTTCAACAGGGAAGAGAGCAATTTCCTGTTTTTCCCTGCTCATATCCTGTTTCTGCCCAGCTACGTTACTTTCTGTCTGTCTGTACAGACCACCAGACCTCTATATTTAGCTAGTGCAAGCTCCATTCTCTGACCCCCAGATATCACCACATATCACCCTTTTTTTATCTAAAATTTTTAAAAAGGTTTTAACTAATATGAGAAAAACTATGTATAAGTTTAATAACTATATACAATATATACATAACAGTAAATACATTAACAATATCTAGTCCATAAGCATATGACAAATTCTGAGAAAATACTCCATTATCATTCTTTCTTGATGAGTCAAAAGTCTTGTACCTAATTTACTTTCTATTCTAATTTGCACATCAAATTAACTTTTAATGTCTTTTAAACCTATTTCACCTAATACATCTGTAATGAGTTTCTTTACTGTTTCTGGTAAACAGGAAAAACTATAACTATACTATTTAGTCTTCAACTCCTTCAGAGACCCAAGAAGGAAATAATATTAACTGAGTAAACAGGAAGTAGGAGCAAGCAACTTCCAAAAAAGTGTGAGAAATGGCTGCCTGAACAGTTACCTAAGATTGCTCTGCAACGTTGGGGCATCCATCTTCATCCCAGAGGCCTAGCATATCTGGCAGGCATTTGTGTGAACCAGGATGTTCTGAAGGACTGGACCACCTTGTCTTAGCAAGGTTTTCAGTCACTCCTTTTGGTGTCCTGCTTATTCTACTTTGGACAGCAAACTGCCAGCTGTTGAGGAAAGGGCACTTTCTTGCCCAGTGTCTTACCTTTACCTCAAAGAACTCAAACTCCATGTGGAGTTTCTTTGATGCCTGTCATCTTCTCTGATGTAGATTGGTGCAACCAGGAGCAGACATGTCTCACATTTCATAACGAAAGAACCTATGTTAATAAAACATGTTAAGTGCCATATTCTGTATGAAGTGTTTGAAGATGACCTTTATTTCTAATATATCAGTTTGACCTTGAAAACATTCTAAAGTGACTACAAGTTCAATTGTTATAGTTGACTGATTACTAAACTACATTTCCTTATTATCCCATATAATTGATAATAATAACTTTCAAGGTCTAGAAATTTATGTTAAAATACCTTATTAGAAACGTATGTACAGTAATTTCTTGCAAAATTAATCTCAAATTTGTATCACAGTACAACATTTGTATATAATATACAGAAGTCCAATCCAATATAAAATATTTAAAACTAGTAGTTGCTTTTTAAAAGTAGATCAGTAATCTACATTTTCATCTCAACATCTCTATATCCTCCCTTTATTCTTTTCCGAGTAGTTCATTTATCTACCCTTTTTATCCTAACATATTTGGATTCCTCTCTATTTTTTTTTAAACAAAACCTTGAATACAATCTCCTTTGTTCAACTTTCTTCCTGATCATAAGCAACAATATTTTGTAACCAGTCCCCTAAACAATGACAAATATCTATAACCCAATGAGTGATCAACAATCACCCAGCCACCTCTTGGGAATGTGGGTATCATATTCTTCAAGCTATTTCCTGTCTGCACAGACCTTGAGACCTCTATGGTTAGCTAGTGGCAATCTCCATTCCTTGACCCTAGACAGGCTTTATTTATGCAAGAAAGGTATTACCACATACTCCCCCATCATAATAGATAACACTGCCATTTATGAGTTCAGAGGCACACAGTGTTACCTGGATACACTTGCAGGCCTTGAGTTACAAGAATATTTGGTCAGTCTCATGCAGTGTACATAGAAGCTACATGCAACTCTTATAAAACCTGAATTACTAGGTTATGTGCATGTTGTCCCAACTTGCTGGTGGTGATGCAATTCTTTACAATGTCCTTCAAAAATGGGATGCAAAAATTGTTCTGGGACTCACTGTACATAGAGATTTCCTTCCTCCAGTGTTCCTTATGAGCTGATACCTACGATGAAAGGCAACAATGTATGATACCAACGATGAAAGGCAACAATGTATAATAATGCATCCCTAGGAAAGAAACTTTGACATGCTGGAACATTGAGGATAAAGAACCTTGTGACTTCACTGTGATAGATACAGTAGCTGGGGATTATCAAGGAGATGCAGAGCCAGCAAAGGATGCCAGTGAGCCCACTGTTTTTAGCATCAATTTTGTGAGTGCTTTTTGCTGTCTGTGTTTAACATGCCATCCTTTGAGAACACTGTCTATTTCATTTCACTTCCTATTTATTTCTCATTAATTTGTAATTCCTAGAAATTAAAGCTGGATAGTAGTGGTACATTCCTTTAATCCCAGCACTTGGGAGGCAGAGACAGGCTGAACTCATAGTTCAGCCTGGTCTACAGAGCAAGTTTTAAGACAGTCAAAGACTACACAAAGAAACATTGTCTCAAAAAATCCAACAACAGAAACAAATTAATCAACTAAAAACACAATTTGCTGATCTTTGCTTTCTTAGTTACCTCTTCCATTATCATTCCTTATTGCTTTATATATCATTTACTTCAATGTCCTCCTTGTTGCTCTCCCTAGGTTTTATACTTCTCCATCATATCTTTAAATAAAGCACACCTGTGGTCATTATATTACCTCAACGTACTTTAATGATTTCCATGGCTCTTCTGTATCTGGAGTTAAACTACTTTTAGCTTTATCTTTTAGTAAATAAACCTGGCTTGCTCTCTCAAGTACTAAAAACAACAAGTGATCTATATTTATTCACAGAAATTCCCTTTAAGTTATTTGAAATTCAAATCCCCTTTTTCTGTAACATGACACTCTGAAATTCAAAAGGGAAAGGAATTTTTATGTTCCATATTCCAATCAACTGTGATCTTTCATTTCTTTCCTGGGGGCAATGGACCAAACCATTTGAAATCTGTGTTCCCATTTTTGGGAACTCATTGTTTTGTAAAACACCTTGTGTTGTCAGGTGAATGTATAACAAAAAGTATATAAGGTGTAAATAAATGGTATAAAATGGTGTATAAATTGTTCTATGAATTTTGATTTATTCTGTTGTTCTTAACATCCTTATCACACAGAACCTGGACAATCTAAAAATAGTGTCTTTTTGTTTCTTTTCATGTTGTGAAAACACTCTGACACACACAAAGAAAAGGAATGATTCTGGCTCCCAGCTCAAGGGTACAGTCCAGGATGGCAGAAAAGCCAAGGATCTAGGGGCTTGAACCACCTGATGACCTAGAATCCACAATGAATGACATAGAGCAGTGAATGTAAATCCACAGTTCCTTTCTTCTGTCTATACAGTCTAGGTCCTCTCCAGTCATAGAGGGGCATGCGCTACTTATGGTGGTTGGATCTTCCCACCTCAGTGATTTTATATTTGGGGTAATTTCCAGAAGACATACTCAGTTAGTTACCCATCTACAAGTAGTGTTGGAATCCATGACACTTATGGATAACCCTGACCATCATAACTACTCCTTGTAAAGAAGTCTCTGCTGATTTAGATGGGATATCTAGACTTTAATGCATACGTGGTTTAGGATTTATCCCAGGGTGAGTGTAATTCATCATGCCTGAAGCATTTTTCAATAAATAATCTATGTTATATTCAGGGCTTCAATAGAATGTGATCACACATGACAGTGATTTTCATCTATTTTATGTTAATTAATTTGTTGTCCTGTGTTTGATTAGTTTTTGAGATGTCATTTTACATCTGAAATGTACTGAAACTCTGGTGCTGTTTCAATAAAATCATCATTAGTCAAGTTTACATTATTCAAGTTTACATTGAAGGAATGAATGTAGATTAAATAATTAGAAGGTCTGTTTGAGATATCACTAGGTAATATCAGGCCAAGCTTGTGTCAGGATAGATTTAAGCCTTACAGGAAAATTATATTAAAATTGTAAATTTATTATATGGTGCAGTTTATAATGTTTAACATAAGCATGAAGAATATTTTTATGGAAGTAAATAGAATTAAAACACAATTGTTGTAGTTTAAGAAAAATGGTGTAAGAGAGAAAGACGCCATAGGACAGGGTCAAGCAGAGGGGCTTTTTATTAGGGAAAGGGAAAGGAGAGGGTGGGGGTACTGGCCTCCTGGACAGGCGGATCGGGAGAAAGGAACGAGAGTTAGAGGGAAAGAGAGAAGGGCACAGATAGACAGAGAGTGGGAGAGAAAGAAAGCGAGAGAATCATGGGAGGTGGGCACGGCCCTTTTAAAAGGGAACATAGTGAATGTGCACAGGTGGTGCTCTTAGTGGCTGCAGCTGAGAACGTATCCTATGAGAACCCCAAGGGCAGCCCAATACAGATGCCTGAATCCTAACAACAATTCTTTGACAGGCCTCAATTACAAAAATAATTTTTAGTTATCTTGATTTTAAAAGTGATGGGATAGCAAATCCTGCCATTAGGGAAGCAGAGCCAATTGGAACACTATGAGTTCTAGACCAGCCTGGTCTCTACATAGTATAGTAAGTTGTAAGCTAGTCAAGAAAACATAGTCAGAACCTATAAAAAAATACCTTGACAATAACTATAATTATTTACTATTCAAAATTTCAAAATTATATTGTTATAGTGTCTAAGAACATCTAAACAGAGTGTATATAAATATATCCATATTTGCATATTAATATATAGAAATATTACCCCTCTCTACATATAATATGTATGCATGTATTTGTGTGTGTGTGTGTGCGTGTGTGTGAGCAGTGTGTGTGTGGTACTACTATTCCTGGGACAACATGAAAATGTAAACAAGCATCTATTTATCCTAGCTATAGAATTGATGACAGGTCAAAACAAGAATATGATTAAATTCCTAAATTGTGGAGAATGGGTTTATTGGGGTTACTTATATGTAAGGAGTTACTAATACAAGAGTGGTCAACTCAAAGACAAACACATCATCAAATGCTCACAGCAGCAAGGTTGACAACTCATTCAAACTGGGAACCTAGAGTTGTCTGCACAAATTGCCTGCAGCTTGACAGGACTGTGAGTCTCAGCTCCACAAGTGGCTTTATTGCTTGCATAACCGTAAGAAGAGTCGGGGGGGGGGGTCTTGTGTATCTCGTTTCAGAAAATTCCTGAGACTTTTGAGTTGTCTTCTTCCTAATACATGTCACTTGGGAAACCCCAGGTCACCCCATGTGCCTCCCTCTTCTCATACCAGCACCAGCAAAGCAGCTAGGCCCTGCCCCCACCTCTAGTTGAACCCCACTCCCGCTGAGGGCCCCACCAGCCAGCTGTCCAGCAAGTGAGAAAACTGTTTCCAGGCTATGCCCCCACCACAGCCACCCCCTGGGCTATATCCCTCTGAGACCTACTCTGCTGCCCAATCCCATGAACATCCCCACAAATTTTGTAACTCTTAAGGTGCTTCTCTCTAGGAAGGAAACGTACAGCAGTTACACAAGGTCAAGCATTGTATAGTTTAATACATAGATACACACACACCACATATTCATGGATATAGTGGGAACCTAGGTTTGCTTCTGCATATTTTAAGAGAAAATTACAGCTCCCATTCTATGGAAGTACGTATCTTACAACACTATAGGAAGCCAAGGGAAAGGCCGGGAGAGCCTGGAGGAGCTTAGTGTGGAGGATGTCTATTAACAGAGCAATAAGAATGGCATGCTCTAACTGAGGTGGGTAACACCTGGAAAAATGTCAGCTAACTTGAGCAGCCTGTTGTGGACTGGGAAGACAGAAGAGGTGAGCAGCTGTGTGTACTTCTGAGATGATCGGATGTGACTTCCTTTGTGGGACTACCATCACGATAACGAAGAACCGTAAACTAACAGCAAGGCTTTAGTAGCAAATAATGAAAGGATTAGGTAACAAACTGTTGTCACAGGAGTGAGAATCGAAGGTAAATTGTTGATACCAGGCGTACCTAGATGCAATATTACCCTAGTCTTTCCTTTTACACAAAAGGAAAATTCAGCAATTTGGACAAATGCATGCTCTTTCAAATGGGCCTTGAATGAGGTAATTACATGTAATCAAACACGAGCTCTCTTATAGTCCTCCTTTAGAATCCCTTAGGAGACACAGAGAATCTTCGCTTACAGATAAGAACAAGGGAAACCAGGAATGCTAAACATGCAGGGTTGTCTATTTGAAAGCAAAGACTTACAAGCTATTTCCCATCAGGAAGTCTGTGAGTGAAGGTGGTTAGTAGACTGGGGACCTTTGCGGTATCTGTATGACTTGAGATCATATCAGATCCTATGAGAGATGTCACATGCACTTTAAAAAGAGTTTCAACAAAGTCGTGTATTAAGCTTTAGTGTGCATGTGGGGTTGAGATAATTATCACCAGGAATCATTTTTTTTTCACCCTAAACTGTGCTGTGCTTACACATGCCTCAAATAAACTCCCTCATATCAGATCTAGACGTTTGAACCCACACCAACTACTGAGTTGTGCTGCAGTGGATTTCCTCCTTGCCTCTTGTGGATCATTACTCTTCTGGCCTCGGTTTTCACGGACACCACCCATAGATTAAAGCCTTGAGAATCTAAACAATAAAGGAGGTTTTGTTGCTGTTGTGGAAAATCATCAGTAGTAGGATGCTAATATCAAATTTCATAAAGACCGTTCCTTGTAATTTAAAAAAAAAAAATGCTGCAAAGAGAAGTCACACCTTACAACAGGACTTGAGGAGGAGGTTATTGGAAGAGGAGGGAGAAGTGGCATAAAATGGAGTTAGGGGGATGAGCAGAGATCTGTCATTGGGGACAAGAGTAATAGAAGGTGAGGGGACAGGGAGGGAGAGAGAGAGAGAGAGAGAGAGAGAGAGAGAGAGAGAGAGAGAGAGAGAGAGAGAGAGAGAGAGAGAGAGAGAAGGATGGGAGGCGGCAGGGCCTTTTAAAAGGGAACACAGTGAATGTGCACAGGTGGTGCTCTTGGTGGCTGCAGCTGAGGGTGTAGCCTGTTAGAAGCTAAACGGCAGGCCAGTACAGACACCTGAATACTAACACTATTCCCTTTAAAAATAATACTGTACCAAGGATATTTCTCTTTGTGTGTTAGTAAGGAACATTGTGCCGGAGATTTCCTTATTCAATACAAACAAGAAAGGTTTGGTTTCAGCTGATGCTCCTGAAAAATAAGCAAAGCAAGCTATTAAGTTGCATTTGCTTTTTGTCCTAAATGGATCCTTCATTTTACCAAAATATCTGGGTCTTAGGTCCTTAGTTGAGTCTGTGTATGTGGCTGAAGAAAAGACATTAAAGAACGTGATGCATAACCCTGAGGCTAGCGTATCCGCCAGGTACGACTTTTGGGGAAGGGAGGCTGCACCGGCTCATTTTACTTCATGTCACTACTGATGAAGGACAAAACTATTGAGTAGGAAGTTCCACTCCAGGGTCATGGGAAGCTTCAGTATCGTCAGCAAAATCAGAGTCTTGGTGGTCTCTTTGATGATCTGCAAAACAGGAGTCGGAGAAGCAGGCAGGAGAGGATGAGGTAAATAGTGAATTAATTCTAAAAGGCTCTAAAGCAGGAATGTATGAACTACGATGCAAGACACAATGGATCTGGATTGGTTTTTGTAGCCTTATATTTCAGTTGAAAAAAAAAAAACATTTTAAATGTGTAGTATTTTCTTGAGAAATAACACTGCATTATCACAATTGTAATTTAAGAAAGCTGACTTAAAATGCTGTGTATATCTATGCTGTAGGATACAAATGGACCAGACTACAATTATTGAGTTTGTGTTCTCATACAAGCACTGTGCAGTTGGAGAAATGGTACTCATGAATCAACCGTTAAATGCCAGCTATAGTTTTGCTACACGTTCAACCAGAGTTCTGGTCTTTGTAAATTAATTTTTATCTCAATTGAGTTATAACTTCTCTGATTATAAAAGGAAAAGTGCAAGGATACACAACACCTGAGCTCCCTTTCCCATCAGCCATCACAGGACAGAGAAGCCATCTTTAGCTCACCTTTATCCAATGTCTGATGGAAAGGTATGGCTGAAATGACTAATACATAAAGTTTTTAAAAGTTATCCTTATCCTAAAATGATAATACTCCCTTTGTCTGTTAAATCTTTTTTTTCCTCTCAAATTGAGTGTTCTAGAGTGTTTCTTTATAATAAATGTGTCAATACACATACACACACTCCTTGTATCAAGCAAGACAGAACTTATCTCCAATTTCTTATTTACAAAAACAAGTCATTTATAAGTGAATAAAACTAATAAAGAAGAATTTCACCCACATTTTGAAAGCTGAGTTTAATCTTGGTAATCATAGAAACTCTGCAAAAACATAATAATTGTTCTACAATGGGTTAATAACATGCTATATATCATCTGAATTTATAGATAAAAACTTAGTCTTTTGTTTACATTAAAATATTTTAAATAATGTATTTATTCCTCAACTGACTTGTAAACATTTGAAGACTTATTCATAAACTGAATATACAATCTATTATATATAGGTGGCCATATAATCTGGCATTGTCCTAAATAGTGTGTTGCCTCATTTTTATCATTAATTTTTTGACATTGTGAACTACTGATGAACCTATATGATTAAATTCACATTGAATGGAAGGAATCATCATGAGGACTTATCCATTAGTATTAGAAGTGACATTTCAGAGATAGCAGTAACTGATCTTGAAAACTGGATTCTAGTTCTAAGTGAAACATAGATTCAGTGATGAGCTGTTAAAATGCAGTAGGACCTGAAGGAGAATACAAAACAAAGGGACGTGTAAGTTCTGGGCAAAGACCATTCAAATTGAGTTTGTGTTGTGTGGCATGGGAAGGAAGAATGAGAAAAAATATAGAAGGACTGTCCTAAAAAAATCTTTGACTTCACCCAACAGCATTGTAAAGTAATGAAATCCTAGTGTTGTCTAAGTTCTTGATGTGGATGAGTGAAAGTATAGCTGTTTGTCATGGGATGTAGTTTTAATGTAGGCTGATCTAGGCTGATGGTGCTCCATCCAAGAGCCAAAGACCATGTTAAACAAAAGTTCGATACCAGGCATGAGGAACCCTATTTAGATTATTGGCCAGAATTGTCTAAGAGACTCTCAAAATATACAACCCTTTTCCTTGGTTACCCACCAGAGGTAGATGTTAAATCCATATTGCTTAAAATACCATGCACTCAAAAAGCAGAGGCTATAGAACTCTTACCTGTAACAACCTTATTGCCCTTTCCCTAAACAGGCTTTCATGGCACAAGGAATTCCCATGCAAACCTCCAAAGCAGGAAACAGTTAAAAACCCTAACCAGCTGTGACTTCTATTAACTCCAACAATAACCAGCATGGCAAAAAAGTCCCAAGAGTACAATAAGTCTCTAACTGGACTTAAAACCCACGCAACAAGGACAGTAAGCCTGGTGCTGGAAACCTAGTTAACTATAAAGAGCAGTGGGAAAAAATGTGTAAAGCTGGAATGATGCACATACGAGGTTTCCCAAGATAAATACCACAGAAGGGATAACAGCTGAAAATCTTTATTTAAGAAATTCACTTGATATATTTACTTAATATTGATTGATGCATTCCTATACAGACTTATGCTTAGAAACATGTCTTCATTCCATTGGGATCAATGTGAATTTTGAGACATATGGTACATCAGCATATTAATGGAAACTATCACATATGTGGTGCTTTTAGCAATAAGGTCTTACCACCAACAACGGTGACATCCTGTGTTGTTTCAGGGCTGAAGGAGCTAACTGAAGACACCATATACTTGTGTCATAAGACTTGTAAAAATCAAGCTAGTATGGCCCCTGGTGGGTAGCTTTCATAGGGTTGGAAGCTGATATGCATACAGCTGGGGTGAAAATAGTTTTAACTGGCTGTGAACACTGTGAGAACGATAATGAATTTTCTAGTAAGATAGTCCTATTTGTGCAATACTGGCATGAATGGGGAGTAACCAACCACTTTCAGATTGCATTTCAAACGCGCTTCATAAGACAGAATTATTACCTGGACTGAAGATTCTATGGCTGACTAGTTGGTGGGCTCTGTGACAAAATGTAGATGAACACTAATATCCTGCTAAATGGATTTAGTCATAAGCTTCCCCCTAACTTAGTATGTTTATATCCATAAGTCAGTACATCTGTCAGCCCTAATCAGAGAAACTTCCTTGGGTTTTTTTTTTTTTTTAATGTTGTTTTGTTTTCATTTTTTTGTTTGCTTGTTTATTTTCTTTTTTCCCCAGTAAATTGCAATTAACACAAAGACTGACAACTGGCCAAATCATAGACAATTAGAGAATTGTGGCTTGCTAAATAAAACAGCTATATCACACCTCATCCACCTCGGTTTTAGGGATCACCATGGAAGAGGATATGTAATGATTTGGAAAGCTAGAAGTGGTGGATGACCACAGAGACACAGGGTTTTCCAGACATAAACTCAGGACATCTATGTGTGTGTGGTGTTTATATCTTTGAGCAAATTTCATTGTAAATGAAGCCAGAATTCAGGAACAGGATATTTATTTTGGAGTCGTTGGCCCTCAAGGACCTGCACACTTCTACATGTTTCTATCTATTACTCATGAACTTGACCCAAGAATTTACAGTAAGAATCTATTAGGGAAGATGTCACAAGCTTGAGTCAAAGAACACAACATGGGTAACTAAAATTGGTACTGACATGGAAGACATATTATCATAGTGCTGGCAGGTAATATGCATACCACTCAGTGATTGAAGGCGTTGTTGCCGTTGCCCAGCTGTGAATGCTCTGCAGTACAATAATAGTACAGACTGGCCTGGCAAGCTATGCCCATTTGTGCAACAGTTGCAAGAATATCATAAAGGTACTCACCCATTCTTTTCAGTGGATTTAAGGCCCACTACTAAATAAGTAAATAAATAAATAAATCACACATCTGGCTCCAACACCAAGCTGAGAACCTAAAGGTAGACAGGTCATAGTAACTTAGGGAGAACCATCTGTAATGTAAGTATATGAGTAAATCTTTCAGAGTTATGGTAAGAATGAAAAAGCACTGGTACACATTAAGGATAACTGTTAATCAGAAAACACTGTGTATATTTGCAGCCTTGCATTCTCTGTCTAAAATTTGACCAAGCTTTTTTTTTTTTTTAATGGAATCCAATCTCTGTTCACTCACTACTCAATGTTAAGATCATTTACTAAGTACTTAAAAGAGTAGCTTTCTCACTGTAATAGAATCTAGATTTCTGTAAGTACTTAGATGGTATGTTATCTCACATTCAAATTCATACATAATGCAAATATATTATAATAAAATATTGCTGTGGTTAATTGTTTTCGCCTTTACAATTTGATAATTGGTCATGCATGCTGACACACACGTGCACTCATACTCTGTTTGCCATTACACTGCCTCTAAAATATAAACTTGGTAACTAATGCCATATATATGTAGTCATACAAATATTTAGTCAACATCAGATAGACATTGGGAATGGGCACTAGTGAAAAAATTATCATGTGCTTGCAACTGCAGCAAATGTTTTCTTAAAACTCTGGACATCAAACGTCTAGTAGATTTTGTGAAAATCATATTTTTTTTATTGTTCTTCATGACTAATGTAGCATTTTCATTTTCTCTCAGGTATATATTTCACATTTTTCAATTAAAAAAATAACATCACAAAGGCTTTTTATTTGAACTAAAGCAACATAATAAAGTATTTTTATTCTTTAGCTGGGAGGCAGGTTATTCTGTTTGCTTAAATTGTTCAATCACTCTTTCGAGGCATCCGGCATTCTGCCCGTTTCTTCCCCCTAAACAAGCAGTCAATTTTAATTAACTTGGTACACAGAAGTCTTTGGCATTTGTGGAAACTGGGCACACAGCCAGTCCTCAGAACACTACTGATCAATTTGCCTGGAAAGAAGTAAAGAAATAGAAGATATTGCTTTGGAAGCGCTTCTGTGTGTGATTCTGAAGCAGAACAGCTAGAACTCCAAAATTAAAATTCAGAAACAATTCAACAAAAGGGAAAATGTAACCCCATGTTCAGAAATCACAGGCTTAGTAGCCATTTTGAAGTTTTGTAATGTGAGTGGCTTTTTGAATGGTAAATGGGCTAATGTCATTGTTATTTACTTTAACTTTTCTTCATATGCAGCAGCCTTTGAGTGTTGAAAGCAGCAACTTCTCATGAAAATCAATGAGATTTGACAGCATTTACAGTGTGAATCTGTGAAGACTTGTTAAGGTAGCACAATTTCTATATTGTGTTGCAAAGAATAGCAACATTAATAGCAATTTTTGCCTCTGATACATGTACTTTCTGGTATTCAAAATATTCTTAAAATCTCATCTGTGCATGAATAAATATAAATTATTTTACTATTATCAACAAAAAAGTTATACAAGCTTTCAAACATTTTTCAAAGGGAACATATTCTAAAAGATGTTTTCCAGATACATGTATCTTTAATAGAATCTCACTTTCATGTTCACAGGACAAACTTGACCAACAGGAATTAGGCACAACCCAAAATCCTGTGATTCTCCAACTGATGGCAAATGAGAAAGGAAAAGTCAAAATATCGAACTAAGCAATTGTTACAAAACCAGAATAATTATATTTTATGTGTAGTGGTACACAGCTGAGTTCCCCAACCCCTTTGAGTTGACTGTACTACAACTAAGTACTTTCATGATTTTCTTGAAATGCATAGTTTTTTCCTGATTTTTCAAACTGAGAAGACTGAGTTTTTAGTTCCCACAGGATGGCTTACAGCCCTCTGTAATACGAGTTCCAGGAGATTCCTCTTCTGGCCTCTGTGGATACTGCACACATGTGATGCACATTCATTTACACATGCAGACATGACACTTAAACCCATAAAATAACAATCTATTTTCTTAAAAGCCCCCCCATTGGTCATTTTAGCTTCAGTAATATTAAATATCATGTTATTGGAGCTCCATTTTGTTTCTATAATCCATTTCATCTGGCAAAACTGAAACTCTATGCTCATTAAGTAGTAATTCACTTTCAACCTCCCATATCTAGACCTCACGAGCCATCACTTTACTGTTTAAGATTTTGATTACTCTAAGCACATACCATTTGAATCATACAATGTTTGGTTTTTCACAACTTACTGGTTTCACGTAGCATTCACTCTTTGTGTTATTCAAAACCTGAATAATAATGCACTTAATATAGACTCCATATGTTGCTTGTCGATTGGGGTTTAAGGATACAACACTCCTTCCAGTTTTCTCTCTCTGCTTCATGGTTGCTATTGAAACAGGATCTCTTAGTTTCCTGCTCTAACTGCCATGCCTCCCTATCATGAACTCTTCTTCTAAGATCTCAAGCCAAACAGAATCCTGCTTCCTTAGGTTGCTTCTGGTCGTGGCGTTTTTTATAACATTTTGCAGCACAAAAGCAAATATACTTTGTTTACTTAATATTTCTTAATATTTCTCGGGGTTCCTGTCAGACTTTGAGGTAGAGTTTTCTAGTTCAGCTGCACTAGCATTTACGCTCTCAAGTTCGGTTGGTCTGCAGGTTGGACTTCCTACATCAAGCGGGTCTACCCTCTGTAGTCCAGGAAGGCAGTGCTGGGTCCTAGAAGTCTGCTTCCGAGGTCTCACACCAAGTAAAGCGGTAGGCTGCTCGGCTCATGTCACATATCCTGAAAGTCAGAGACACTTCAAACATTCAGGTACTGATGGATGTGTGATCTTCTGTATCTGTGTCTTCTTGGGCTCTGGAGTGACCTAGTCCTTCTGCTCCCCAGATGCACACCCATTGTGTGGCTCAAGGAGATGCATCCGTCACACTACCGTGTAAATGTTCAAGTTTGTGAATGTTGCTTTAAGGGTGGTTGGCACCATGGGATTTTTGTTAGCACTAAACCATTAGTTTCAAGTGTTTTATATCACTCATAGAAAGCATATATGTATGTTCTTGTTAACACATATATAGCCCTATTCTGTTTCTGTGAACAGACACCATGACCAAGGTAACTCTTAGGAAAAAAAAAAAAACAAAAACAAAAAGGTGTTAAGTGGGGGCTTGCTTAGAGTTTAAGAGGTTTAATTCATTATCATCATGGCAGGGAGCACGGGGCATGGTGGGGAGCATGCAATCATGCTGCAGCTGCAAGAATCACATGATGACCTGCACATAGAGAGGGGGGGAGGGGAGGGGAGGAGAGAAGCTGCACCTAGCATGGACGTTTGAAACTAAAAGCCCAGCCCTTTTGGCACACACCCTCCAATAGGGCTACTTGTAACAAGGCCACACCTCCTCATCCTTCTCAAATGATGCAACTCCCTGATAACTAAGCATTCTGATTTAGGAGCCTAGGATGCCCATTCTTATTCAAACCAGCGCATTCCCCATTCCAAACCTGCAAGCTCTCAGTGAAAGCTATAAAGGTAAAATCAATTTACCCTTGCTCTAAAAGGAGGAAAAGGAAAGCCAGCAGAAATTTTAAATACTTGTCAGTAGAATCCCTAGTGGAAAGTGAAAGTATATTTAGATACGTGTTTGTGCTAGAAAAAAACAACAACATCAGTTCACCTTGGAACATGTCATCTTTGTCCATAAAATACACGCAGTCACTAGCACTGTTTCATCTGGAGAGGTTTTTCTGATCCTCTATGCTAATGGTTCTCAACTGTGGGGCTTGAGCCCTTTGGGGGGGTCAAAGATCCTTTTATATGGGTCGCCTCAGACCATCAGGAAACATGGATATTTACATTACCATTCATAACAGTAGCAAAGTTATAGTTATGAAGTAGCAACAAAAATGGCTTTATGGTTGGGGGGGGTGCCACAACTTGAGGAACTGAATTCAAGGCTTTTCATATTGTCTCATCATTTATCTCTTTTTAGTGTGTTCCACGTATGATTCTTTTCCCATCTAATAATATGCCGAATACTTAACAGCTGTTTCATGGTAAGCACCGTATTAATGTCTGGGAAAAATGAACATGAATCACACACAGTCCTTATCCTAATGAGTTTATGACCGATTTAAGACAAAATGAAAATTTGAAAGGACTGCACATCCAAACCAGAGCTGTGAAACACTAGGAAAACAAATACCATGCCTCCTTTTCTCCTACAGAACGGCCATGGGGAAGCTAGCCCTTTATGAAATCTCTAGGGAGTCACATAAGCACAGAGCCAAGATCATGGCTTCTTTTTTCCCTCAGAATTTGTATCTAATACATTTTCAGTGTGGCTTACAAAACAATGATTTTCCTAGTAGCATTTTCATACGCAGAAAGTGTTATAAACTTCTTGCATTTCCTTATATCCTTTCCAAACTCTCCTCCCCCTGTGGTAGTGCAGTTTGTCTTTCTGTGTGTGTGCGTGCGTGTGCGTGTGTGTATCTGTCTGGTTTTGTCTGTGTCTATTTCATTTTGTGTCAGCTTGTCCCCTGCTGCCTTCTACCTTACTAGTGCCCTTCATGCAGAGTGATTGAAGTAGGTCTTATCTCCCCACAGCTCCTTGCCATAGCCGCCATCTCTCAGCACCCATCTACCTTCAAGCACTCCCCAGTGATTCCGAAGCTTTGCAGACGGAGGCCTGCTCTGTGTACAGGACTGCCAGTCTCTGTTTCCAGGGGACACTTTAACTTCTGTCTCTTTCTTACCAAGAGCCACACGGCTGTAGCCATGTCCTAATTGCATCTTCTGCTTGATTATTCTGTGTCTGCACACTTTTCTATTGTCCTACCCCTACTTTGACATTCCCGGGCTCTCTGTTCCTTTTCCTGTATATGGTTTGCTTTTCTGATTCATCACTTACACTACTTCATACGCAGGCAGCGTCTTTTCAGCCCTCTTGCCAAACGACCTCCTCTGAGTCCAGTTCTTTAAGTGACATCGAGTAGGGAAGTTTCCCTTCTTATTGCCCTGTGTGTTTACGCAGGTGTATAGGAAGCAGAGACCCACATACAGAACGTTACCCGTGCTGAGGCTGAATACACCTGTGGGTCTGTGCTACCTGCCAAGGCTGTTCTGCAGGTGCAATTCTGACTCAGTGTTGCTCACCGAAAGAAATAACAAACATGCATTAGTGAACTACAATCTAAACTGGAAGTGCCATAAAATTGAGGCCACAATTTGGTTACCTCGTGTGAAAACAACTTCATATGTTTACTTCATCTCTCTGAGCCTTCCTTTGTTTGCATGTGAAGCAGGGATAGGTATTCTGAAGTGCTCAGACTCAGATTCAAGAGGACATCTTTGTATCTCTGCAACTCTTATTTTTAATGAAAATCCGTGATTGTCATCTAATTAATTTTTCTTAACATCAGATGCAGATATCATGCAGTGTCTCAGTAGATAAATGTCAATTGCTATCACAGCTTCACTGCCCACTTTTCTTACATCTCTGTCCATAAGACAGGAGTAGAATGTTCTTATTTTATACTCTGTGCTCTTAGTTACTATATTTTTGGTTGTAGCATGTTAAGAGGTTAAAGACGAAGGGGGACTTCTGTTAATCATATTTTGGCTATCAGGGCATATGCACAATTTTGAATTAGCATGTAGTCAGGGTATGCAGCCCATCATACACCCCCCCCCAGAAGATCATTTACATGGGTGTTTTTGTTTTGAAATGTAACTGTGAGGCCAGGCGTACCCTTTCCTTCCTGTGAATGTTAATGTTATTTCCACAATGACACCTTCATTACTCCTCACTGAGTGTGCCTAATCCTAAAATTTTCCTACTTGAGAGTTTTGATGTTACGTGCTGTAAACGTCCTGAATTTTTTACCTTATTTACAAGGTAGTAAAAATCAGCCCACCATATTTTACTGGGCACATTTAGAAAATTAAACTCCTGGACCATAAATGAAGTCCAGTTTATTGCACAAAGGCGCTACCGTCACCAATATTACTAGCACTTTTACATTTTTTTTCCCCTCAAAATTTTAGCTCCCATGGCATGACACGGTAAGAGTCATGTAATGCACGCACATTCATGAGTCTCATTAAGATAAAGCAGCGCCAAGCTCAGGAGCCTAAGATCTTTCTAATGTGTAATATGCAAGCTTGCCTTTTGAATTTAGAGGAGGTCATGTTCCTCAATACACTGTGCAATAAGGAACATGCCCTTGGCTCTGAATGGAGTTGTCATCTCTAATTTCCAAGGAAGTATTGTCCATAATGAAATGGTTAAAGACAAAATTCCTTGATATCAAGATAAGATAAAAACACACGATATTTCCAGAGTGACCCGTGTGATTGATAACAAGTGCAAATTTGGTACATTAGAAAAAACAAAAGAATTAAAAACCCCACAGCAATCCACAAAAAAAAAAAAAGAAAGAAAAAGAAAAAAAAGAAAGAAAAGAAAAGAAAAACCAAAGACAAACATGTTTTCTGATGTATGTGGGAAATAACATTTATAAATAATTGTCTTGAGGTCAAACATCTTCTATGCACATTACATACACCTTACCTTATATCTTTTTCACCCACATTACAATCATGTTGGAACAAAAGCAAATGCTACCTTTTTCTTCTCTCTGAAAGTAAGATACAATTATTTGTCTTATTTTAAAATCATTTTATGATCAAATAAGTCATTATAATTATGTGAAATCATTTGCCATGCCTGGCATGACATTTTGGTGATTGGATCAAAGTTTTTGCCATTCCTGTAGTTAACATTGGGGAGATGCTCCTATGTCAAATAACATATCAATTTTATTTCTAAAACAGGGTTCAACAGGAAACACGTGTCTATAAATCTGGTTTATTTTATTGTTTAATCCAAATAAAACCTTCATGAAAATGCAGATAAAATAACGAGAGTGAGTGATATAATCAGGTACTAGAATAGACAGGCACACCCTTTTGTTGGCAGGACAGAGTGTTCATCATGATAGTAGAGACTGTTTGCAGTAGCAAAACCTGCACAACTCACTGGTATAAACAGGGGGTGGGCTGGGAAGAGGATAAGGCACTGTTGGTCTTTTGTTATATATTCGGGGTGCTCCTGAATAAATGGAAACCGCTGTATAGCAAACACATGCTCTAGCTAATTATAAACTGCCTTCATCATGGCATTAGATATATGAATAGACACTCAAAGAAAAAAATGGATTTCACTTCAACAATAGAGAGATAACATTGACTAAGGGGAAGAAAATACTGGGCATGTAGAATTGAATTGCGTTGCTCCTTGGACATGTAGAGGAATATCTGCTACTAATTAGTAAAATTTTGTTTTTGGCAGTGTTAGCATAAGCAAATAAAATAAACTATTTTGTTATCTGAACAGCAGAGATATTTTTCAATATAGGATAAAATAATTTTTAATCAATATTGTCCTTAGATGATGGACAATTGATGCCCTAGAGTGTAGTAGACAAGACACCATTTCCCAGAGAGCAAAATCAAGATCTCCAACAGATAAAGTCTTCATCGTGCCAGCCAAGCCAGAGTCTGCCATGGTTAGAGATGAGTACTGTGGGCATTTTGCACTTTCAACTGGCAGTGTCCCCTGAATGTATTTTTCTTTTCCATATAACAATGACTATAGGAACAAGACTAGGCTGCATGAAGAAATGTTGTGGAATTTCACTATTTTGTAACCCAATTGCAATTTATTTTAGAAAATATTGGGACAGAAGTGCCCCACGTTAATTAGCCATCTCATTCCCAGAAGACGTAGGTTTAAACAAAAATCTCAGTTCTTCCCATGGCTTCTCTCCCTATGAGTTATTGAATAAGGGTGTCCTTATATATACCGTAGCCAATTAAGGGCACCAGAACTAAAGGACACTAAGCGATGAAGACACCAGACACTTTGCTCATAGAACACAGGGAAATTAGTTGTGAATGGACCAGGAAACTATCACCAATAGACAGCTTCCATAGTTCTAAAAGGTGGTATGAAAGTGGCTTGGAGAAAAGATAGTGTGATGGGAGATGCCATTATGTATATATGTTTCTCATACTGGTTAATAATAAAGCACTGTTGGCCAATAGGAAAGGAAGATAGGAGGGACTAGGAGACAAGGAGGAAATAGGAAGTAGGAAGGTGGAGTCAAGATGGAGAGTCTGGAGAAAGCAGTATGCCGCCGGCTCCCCGGTAAGAGAAGGCCTTGTGAAAATACATAGATCAGCAGAAATGGGTTAATAATTAAGGCAGAGCTAGCCGATAAGAAACAAGTAACCGGGCCAACAGCATTGTATCAAATACAGAGTCTCTGAGTGTTATTTGGGGCTGGCTCGGCAGCAGGACAAGACCAAGCGGCGGGCAGAAAAACCGTACACGTTACATAAGTGTATTATGTATTTCCCAGACCTGGTTGTTATAGTGACCTGTGATGCAACCGTGGTAAGACTATTCATAGAGGTAATCACCTACTCTCTTGATTGGGTTTCAGGCTGGAAGCACAGGATGGAATACATGAATGCTAATATATATATATATATATATATATATATATATATATATAGTGTCAAAACATGAGGCTGGTGATAATCTGATATTTCCTTCCCCCACCCCTAAATTACTGTGCTATCAGAATGCTTTCTAAATATTTCTATTTGTAGATTTGTGATACGTCCAACCTTCATCAGAGAAGCTTCTCATTAAGAAGTGTGGAGGGCGTGAGTTGGGGGCAAATATAATCAAGATAATATGGTACACATGTATGAAATTATCCAAAATTAAATAAAATTAACAAAAGAACCTTCATGACATCACTTTACACAGTAACTTAAATGTGGGACTCATATCCAAATATCCACTCACTCAGTGGAATATTTTTCAGCCACTAGAAAAGAAAGTAACAAGGGATTGATACATGTAAAAGCAGAGGCTAGCTTTGAAAATGTGATGTAAAGTTGAAGAAGCCAGGATGAAAAGTTCACAACTTTCCAAATCGGTTGTATCTGAGACATCTAGAATAGTTGATAGGAGATGGGAAAGCAGGGAGTGACCAGGGTAATGGGTGAAGATTCCCTTCTGCAGCGAATAAAGCAGGAAACAGATAATCCAGACTGCTGCAAAACAATTTATGGTATCCCCTCAGCTGCAGACTTTAAAATGTTGGATTCTACATCTGCGAATTTTACTGTGATGGAAAGCTGTTGAACATACAAAAAGTAAGGCAGATTAGAATGAAGCACCTTCTAGGTGTTCAGGAATGTATGTTTTCAAGCCAGTACAGCCCTGAGCCAGCAACTGGGAAATGTGAATAATTTACCTAAACTGTTACCTTTTTCTTATCATCCTGTTTATGTGAACAATACCTTTAAAACAGAATCCAGCAAGCTCATGCACTCTGTGACACATTGCACACATTACCGTTAGTCTTAGGATGATAGCTAATGCGATATGCAGTAATTATTTTCAGATCCTGACACTGAGGCATGGTGCATGCTACATATCACAAGCAACGGAACTCATGGACAATAAATCTTCTACCTTCCATGAAATATAAATCACTTGATTGCTTCTAAAGCCGATCAGATTCAGTTCCATATTCTATTTTATTTACAGATGTATTCATTCTTCTTCATAATGGTTTGGAGTCTGTGAAATAAATTTTAAATGGGTAGCAATTTTGGGATAGTATATTGTTTTAAAAGAATTTCCATTGGGCTGTTTCCATAATACTTAGGATGCATTCACTCTTAAATCTAGCCTTCTGCAGTCCTCACAATGGGAAGAACCACCATTGTTCTATGTAGCTGAGAAGAAGGGACATGGAATGATTGAGCATCCTATAGTTAAATGAAGTATTCTAACGCAACATCCATTCTGGATTAGTTTAGTTGTATTTAACCCATTATGTAATTAGCATCTATGGTACCAGGTTCAGCCTTTCAACTCAGTATTTACCAAACAGAGAAAATTTAAAGGCAAATAAGGTGCATTTGGGTAGCAAAGATTTCCAACAGGACTGTAATTTTTCAGTGAGCTTCATCTGTTTTCAGAATTCCTTAACTTCTATGAAATATTAATTACTTAAGATTTGTATATTTCAAAATGACATAGTCCAGACTGCTCTGCTGTCATTGGTACACCTTGGCTTCCATTTCTGGTGTGGATTTGCCCTATTTACCTTGGTCTGCCTTTAACGTCAGAGATACAGGGCAAGTTTTGTTTTTGTTTGTTGAGTCATAGTGCAACATCCATCACGGCAGGACAGATATGGAGGCAGGAGCTTTAACACCTGGTCACTTTGTGTCACAAAGAGGAAGCAAACAGAGAGGAATTCTTGTCTCAGGACCCCACCCCTTGGAATGAAGCCAGTGACATTGAGAATTGGTCTTCCCATCTCAATAAGATCCCCCTAGGAACTCCCTCACAGACATTGCACAGAGGTTTTTCACCTGGATTTTTGTCCAGGTAAGAGTAAGTGCTAACTACTATGTGGCTGGAGTTCCTTCCAGACTGTCCAGATGCTTTTCCAAGTTCTCCTAAGGGAAGGAGATATAACACCAAACCCAAAGTGTAAATGTCTCTGACAGTAGAGAGCCCCCACCCCATTTCCAATGTTAAACCATCTAAAGGTTTTCCTCATTTAGAATAACACAGCAGCCTGTGAACTGAAATCTTTTTTTTTTTTTCAGAAGCCCCTATTCTGAAATATGCGATCTTTTCTGTACACAATATTTCCTATTTCAAATTCTTTTTGGTAGTGCCTCTCCTCTGTCAAAACTGATTTATTGGCTTTAGAAATCTTACAGGATCCTAAACCATCCAGCTTGGCATAGATCCTTCAAAGGCCACTGCCACTGGCATCCTAGGGATAACTTCAGCTCTAGATTCCTGTGTCTGTTCACGGGCTACGTGGCTGAGAATATCTGATCAATACTCAAATTCTAACCATTCTGGTCTTTGCATTTGGGAAATTAGAACAGTTATAGTAGCTACTTCTGCATGCTTATTCTTTCTAATTTGACTACTTAACAGACATTTATTCAAGTTTCAATGTACATCAGTTTCAACTTCTTTGAAAAATTTCCCACTTGCTGGGCAGTGGTGGCACATGCCTTTAATCTCAGGAGGCAGAGGCAGGTGAATCTCTGAGTTCAAGGCCAGCCTGATCTACAGAACGAGTTCTAGGACAGTCAAGGCTACAGAGTGAAGCTGTCTCATGCCCCCCTCCAAAAAATAAAAAGAAAGAAAAATTTCATCTCCTCTCTAAATACAAAATAGCTACTATCTCAGCTATTAGTATAAACTGTCGTTGATATTTACCTGTGTCTTATAAGTGCACATTTCTGACCTGCTTTGCCATTGTCATCGTCATCATCATCTTCATCATCATCATAATCATCATTAATATTTTGTCTTTTATATCTTCTTTTATGATCTCCAAGGCCTGGTGGTTTCTGTTCATTCAAGTTTTTCTTTGAGTCAAAGTTGATGATAACAATGAATAAAATTTCAGTGCTCCAAGAATCCACACAGTGGAAAGCCCTAGAAGAGACATTCTGTGTGTCTAGTAGTCATCTTCATTTCTTAGACATTCCTTCTTTCCTTTGTACCCTACAGACCTTGCGGATAATTATTCTTTCTGAACATAGAGACCATGACATATATGAGAGAACAGCCTTCATGTTCTATGAGATCACACAGATAGCAAATCATGGTCTTAAGTTTTCTGCTTAGCCTTGCAGAATGGAAAAATATGCCTAAAACCAGCCTTCCTGGTTTTTACTGTGGGCTTTTCCATTTATTACTCAATGGGACATAAGCATGGCATGACATATGTATGCAGTGTTAGTTTCCTCTGTCTCAACTGGGCCAATGATAGCCAATGATTGACACATCTTTTACAAGTCTTCCCTTTGTTACCCTCTGTGGGACCATCTAAGAATGGAATGTGTTTCTTAATTCCCGCTCCGACTTCCAAAGTTCTTGCACTTCTGAGCCAGCTGACCCTTTGACTGCCCTTCTGCATACACAGAGACTTATTAAGATGAAGACAAGCATTTTATCATGCTTCTGCCTAAGTACACAGACATCCCAGAGCTCAAGACCTAGTCAAGTACATGGTCACAACGCTCAATTTTGGAGGGAGAAAATATTCAGTGTGTTTAAAATAATGAGTGAGTGAAAAACTCTTATCTTGGGGGTTTTAAAACATTTCCTACAAAGAGCAAAGAATGAATGTGTAGGGTTGACAGGCCATACGCTCTTTATTGCAGTATCAGAAACCTGCCCTTGAATCATAAAGCAGCTGTGGGAAATAGATGTGTGAACACGGCTATTTTCTAAGAAAATTTCTCTTATGGACAATGAGATTTGAATATGTTTTAGCATCCTAAGCACTCACACAAAACACTGAACCTCTTTTCAGTGTGTGTAATGTCAAAACCATTCTATGCCCGTGAGCTGTGCAAGGCAGAGGTTGAGCTATACTTAGTATGTGGATAGTTTTCTGACCTCTGATTTAGATAAAGAAGCTCAATCTATAATTCCTTTTTTATACATTCTTGTTTTCTCTCAGAGGTCACTGCGTTACTGGCTATTTAAACATTTTTCTAAAGGTTTTGTCCCCTGAAGCAGGGATGTCAGTGTGGCCTGTTTTTGAAATATCATGGAAGAAGGAAGAGAGATAAAATACTGGTGTTGACAGAAATGTATGCATGTGGCTCAAAATAAAGGAAAACAGAAAATCCCAAACATTGTCCTGGCACACAGGGAATGGCACTATTAGGAGGGGTGACTTTTTTGGAGTGGGTGTGGCCTTGTTAGAGGAAGTGTGTCACTGTGGGGGTGGGCTCTGAAGTTTCCTATGCTCAGGATACCACCCAGTCTTTCAGCTCACTTCCTGTTACCTGCGAGATGTAGGACTGTCAGCTACATCACCAGCACCCTGTCTGCCTGTGTGTCGCCATGCTCTCTGCCATGATGATAAGGGACAGAAACTCTGAATTGTAAGTGAGCCACCCGGATTAAGTACTTTTAATTTATAAGACTTGCCATTGTCATAGTGTCTCTTCCCAGCAATAGAAATCCTAACTAAGACAGAAATGAACATGAGCTCCCATCCCTAACCAAAAAACTATATCCAATTGGCAACCATTCTCAAAGGAAAAGTCAGTTTTCTTTAATGGAGTCTGAGGAGGCATATAGACCACACTTACAGTAGGCAACATTGGCAAACCATCACAAAACAAACTCAATTTTTGATAAGTCTTTTGTTTGTTTGGGTTTTGTGCATATTGCTTTGTTTGGGCATGTTTTATCTTACGGTTTCTTTACTTTTATATTATGGTTTCTGATTTTGTGGTGGAGGTTATTATTATTTATTGTCTCTCTGTTTCTTTTGCTTCTTTTCTATGTTTATTTTTTTCTGTTGTTGTTGTTTGTTTTCTAAAGAGAGTCAGGAAAGGGAAAACAAGTGTAGACTTGGATGGGTAAGAAGGCAGGGAGGATCTGGGAGGAAATGAGGAGGTAGCAGCTATGCTCAGGATATATTATATAAAAATTTAATTTAAAAAATCCCAATCCAGTAACTCTAAGCCATGCATAGGTAAGAATGCCTCAAGAGCCTTTGCTTCATCTCACAAGTGTTTCCTGCTAGAAAATAAGAGGTGACTCTTAACAACCATTAGAAAGTGTACTTTCTAATTGATAGGTCCTCAAGGATGGGTCACAACCCCTGTATGGATCAAATGACCTTGTCACAGAGGTCACCTACTAGATATCCTGCATATCACATATTTTCATTATGATTTATAACCAGCAGGAAAATTACAGTTATGGAGCAGCAATGAAATAATTACATGTTTGTGGGGCTGAGCACCACATGAGGAGCTATATTAAAGGATCACATCATTAGAAAAGTTCTTGACCTAGTTTACTTCACAGCATTCCTTTGACACATTGTTGGGCCTCTTATGAATAAAGATTGCTCACCCTTTAACAAAATATCATATACTCAGTTTTTATGATGGTTGTATGCAGCAGCTGGATTTAAACACGGAGAAGCCACAGTGATTGACGTCTGTCCCTCAGAAGGTTTGCCTCATGGCAATGCGTGTGAAAATTGGGAGGGGCAGCTGCAAAGAATCATGTATTTTCAGGGAATCAGATATGACAGAGACACCATATTCTCTTCCCTTGCTTTTTAGGGTTAGTTCTTCTTTCCATAACATGTACTGGGAACCCTGTTCCTTGCAGAGTATTTTTAGGGTTCATAGAGTTACCAACAGAAACCTCAGCCAGACAAGTGGTCAGGTTTGGAAGATGTTTGGTTCTTCCTTTAAAATACAAATATTATTTCTATTTCCTCCCTTCTTGGGCTATGCAGTGCTCTCCGTAGTCTGCTTCTGAAGACCCCGGACAAAAAGAAAGGCAATGTAAACTCACACTTTGCATTGAAGAATCCTTTCCACTATGAGCTTCCCCAACTGATAGTAATTAATAAAACCACTCACAGATTGCATGGATCACGTGTGTTCTTGACATTGTACACCCAGGTGTTGCTTCAGATATGTTAGCTTTCTTGCTAGAACATGGCACACTGGTCTAAACATGAGGAGTCATTAGGTGATTCCTATGGGATTGACATTCTACAAAATCAGGAGGTATTGAAAAAAAATAATGTGCCAGCTAAGAAAGTCTCAGAGAGGTGTGAAAAAGAAATGTAATACATTAGGAGGGGAAAAATTTTCAAACGGGAAATAGTGTTGAATTATAATTAGTTGACTTGGAGAAAAGAAAGTATGAACTTGACCTAGTGATAACACATCTAAAACATTGCAATAATTTAACCAACAAATAATGTGTCACACTAACACAATTAAGATATTTTAAGCAGAAAGAAGCATGTTTATATGCATAAAGACGGCTGAGCAGGGGAAGGTGCCTGTTGCTAAGCTTAACAAACTGAATTTTTACTCTTATTTCTTTTACTTACTTTGAAGAACTGGACTTTGGCGTCAATGAAAAAAAAAAAAAAAAAAAAAGAAAAACCTCTTCTAACATTTTTCATTTGCTGAATTCTGTCAGGATTTTAAACTGTGGTTTTAAAGTGGACTTGTTTGTTTTTGAAGTTCCTTTTTATTTTATTTTATTTTTATTTATTTATTTATTTATTTTTGAAGCTCATCATACTGACGTTTCCGAAGCTAAGTCTTGGAGGCTCAAACAGAGGAAAGCAAGGCATCAGTGAGAGATAGCATGAAGGACCCTCAACAGAAAGTGTTTTGTTTTTAAGTGTTACTACAATTGCTCCTTATTCTGCTGTGTGTTCAAATGCACAAAGCACTCACAGTCTTGCATTCTGTGTTTTAAAGATAAAATGTTCAAAAGTTCAGCTATACATCTGTGCGGTAATGTAACTTTAGACAAGAAAGATATAGCATCTCAAAGAAGTAGCCTCTATGTCATTGTGTGTCCGCAGGATCGGGAGGGCGCACAGAAGTTGACGTGGGGAATCTACTGAGCTTTCAGAAGTAGGTGTGGGCAATTGCAGGTGACACTGTTCTACTTTTCTCCTTGACATTCGGTATTTCACCATGAACAGATCCCGCATCAAACATCGAGGCAGCATTAAATTTACTGTTGGTTTGTAAAATTAAGGAGCTATTCGCTTAGGAAAAAAGAATTAAAAGAAGCAATAACAGAAGCATTGATTAAAATACTTAACTGAGATTGTACTGTTATTTTTAATCTTAATAGTTTGTGCTCTCTGAATGACAGTTTGTCATATAAAAATAAGTCAATTTTTTTCTATTGCAAAATGCTGGTTTTAGTAGTCGATGAGCTAATGTGAGGGACTGAAATGTTACATTTCACATAATACATTTCAAGTAAACATATGACCTATTATACTCTACATTAAAACTCCAATCAATTAGAGTCTTCTGGAATCTTTCGGGCACCTACTTCTTATTGTGACTGTATCCTCAGGTTCCTTCTAGGGAAACATTTTCATAAAAGACAGTATTTTATTTTTTTAATTATATGTGGATGTATGTACACACACACACACACACACACACACACACACACACACACACAGTGGCCAGAGGCAAACATTGGCTACCCAGAGCTGCGGTTACAGACAGTGGTCTGGTAGGTGCTGCAAACTGAGACTTGGACCCTGGCAAGAGCAGTCAGAGCATTTCAACCTTGAAGTCATCTCCACCCCCTAAGAAAATGTCTTCTCATATTTTCTCAATAAGAAAGAACATTCTTTAGTCTAAAATCACTAACATATTATTTGAATTTTATAGTTTTAAGTTGATACTTTAGTCTTTTTCCCTTTATAGCAACAATTTATCAATAAGACTGGTAAAATGTCTCACGTAGAAATGAGTGCATGATCCATTAAAATTGAAAGGTGAAGGAGACCAGAGAACCCTACAGGTTCTCATTAGTTCCGCGACACTGACTGAAAACCTGATATTAGAAAGCATTCCACTGAGCAAAAGCAGAACAGAACTTTCCTCGAAAGTGCACCCCACCCCATTGCCACGTGGGCTTTTCTTTTGCCCTACTGTGTGCACAGTGTAAATGGTGCTGTCGGGACAAACAACTAGGGAGAGGAAGCAAACACACGCTGTTTGCCAATTTTAACCAGTAGTTCTCTTTTAAAGAGATCAGAAATCTTACTATAGCCCAACACTATCAGTGTCAATTCTGTAATGTTTTATTCATCATCCTCCCCTTCTTTTCTTTCCTCCAATGCTTCCCCTACACCCTGCTTGCTTTCTTTATAATTCCTGACCACTTGTTTTACACTTGTCATTGTACTTACACACACACACACACACACACACACACACACACACACACACACAAACCACACACTATACATTCCTAAATATATCAATGCAACCTGAACAATTAAGACAGAATAACATGGTAAAAAGAAAGCGGTAGAGATCATGAAACCACAGCCATAGACACAGAACTATGAGCAACTTAGGAATGCTGTGATATTGATAAAAGGTCTTCCCCAGAGAAGACCACACAGATTTTTTATTCAGTACCAAGTGGTCAGTCCTAAGATCATATATGAACAGTTAACATTATAGTAACATGTTTTGTAGTATTTATTTTACCTCACTAAAATACTTAAGGCTTATTTGACATTATTTAAATCATTTTATATTCTCATTATAAAGCTCATTGGTACTGCATGAAGTCTATGAATACCATTTGGCAACTTTCACGTTAGGGTTTGCTTTGTCTGAGAAATCTGGATTTTCCATTCAGGATACCAGAATTCGATGAATAATCATACAGCCCTCTGTTTTATTCCTTTGTCCAGAGACTATTTTTAATATGTTCTCATTTCTACTTAGACAAATACAATATACTGGTATCTGTTTTTCTCAGATAACTTTGTCACGGTTATCAGAATATCTTAGTTACTACAGAGGATCAAAAATGCAATTTCCATAGTGTTTAGGTTGAGAAAGTAAAAACATGATTGAAATCATATCTTGTGTGATTTGTGACAGACTTTGCTATAAGATAAAATAATAGCTATGATCACTGGAAAACTGGTGGGCATAAATTGTGAGCATTGGCTAAGAAATTCTATTGGTGGGTGATTTGTGTACATTTTTAAAAATCCAAGTCATTGCTTAACACATGCACTCTGTAGTTGCTTCATTTTTGGATGTTTCCCCTTATTAAAATACTTGTTGAATGCTTCATCAAAAATTAATTTCATATTGCTGCTTGGTATAAGAATTTCCTCCAATATCTGAGAGGGATGTCGTTGATTCATGTATGCTTCATATTTTATAATTAAATCATTTTAAATACTGCTTAATTTGGAAGACTGACTCTTAATATAAATTATTGAAAACCAATGAATTCTATATATTAATTTTCCAAAGCAACTTTTTCAACTTTTGTTGAAATTCATAATGGATACACCTTAGTAGTTAAGACAATTCTCTCTCAATTACCTCTAGTTGTCTCCAAAACTAAATACATTTTGAATAATTAAAATAATTAAACAATTAGTAAGTATCTTATTCTATGCTTTGGATACATTTATATAAATAGTAAGATGTAGAAACATTTTACTGTACTTAAAGGAGTAGATATGCAGATAGACACAGATTTAGATAAAGCATATAAAATAGTATATAATGCTTGTGAACTCAAATTTTTTCTGCATTATGCAATTTTGTGCTGTGCCAGTGCAGTGAAAAATAAATACGTGCATTGAGTATTTAGTATGTGTCAAGCACCATTTATATGCCCTGTATTTTGTCTTTATTTTTATTTATTTGAATGACAAATTAGTCATTCTTATTCTTATTTATTTGAATGACAAATGAGTCACGATTATTGTCTTAAAAGGCAAAAAAAATCCAAAAACAACTGTTTTTTGTTTTTTGTTGTTGTTGTTGTTGTTTTTGGTCAATGCTGTGTAGGTGATAGAGTAGGGATAGAGAACTCTCTGAAGCTAAACTCTTGGACACACGAGATGCATGGTAGAAAGTTCTATGGGATGGACGGAAGATTCTATACATTTAAATAAGGTGACTTAATCCTTTTTCTTTCCTTGTTTTGAATGGTCACCTTGAGTTAAAATCGCCTTTGGAAATGAGTTTATAGGAATAGGAACATGTTTTGACAGACAGTATTTTCAAGTTAATTGCAGTGGGGTTTTCTCTTCTTTTGTGTGGGTCATGATGACTTGCCTACTATTTTCCAGCAAGGTTTGCAGCATAGTAAAGTGTAAGGCAAACACTACTGAACCTTTCATTTTGTCAGAATTTGTTTTGATCGTGCAATTACCAAAACTGCTTTTGCGGATTTGTATTTCATTTTAATTGGAACAAAATAAGTGGTGTCAGCTAAGATACAGATTGCTTTTTAAAATTGCTGACAAGGAAATATATCTTATTAGATATTTAAATCATTTACTTCCTTAAATAGACTTGCATCTTGAATAAAGTTTATAAAATAGGTTGACTATTTAACATTAAGAACTGGCTAAATGTGTTCTTTAACTTCTCACTTGAATCAAAATGTTTGATTCAATTTTCCTTGAGAAAGACAAAGGTGTAGTAGGTACCTCAATTTTTATGATATTGTAAGAGGATATAGCAGTTCATACGTATTCAATGTACTAAGCAAATGTGTATGAATTCTCTTGCAACCTAAATAAAAGAAGTATTCTGAATTTGCAATTCATTTTGTATTTTAACATTTATTTAATGTATCCAAAATAAAAAATAAATCTATCTTCTCAAGCAACTACAAGGTTTCCACACTATTCTGTCAGATTAATCAAAACATAAGACCAATATGGTGCAAGTATTTAGTTTACATGTTATGCTTTTGAGAAAGATAATGACATTTACTGGTCGAGTCACTGTGTGTGTTGCTGCCGAGGACCCCCTTTCAGCAGAGGCTCTGAGGCAATGGGCCATACTTCTGTACGGAACGTAAGGGTAGCCAGGTGAAATCCACCATGTAAAAGTTAATTCCAGAAAATTCCAGATGTCAAGTTTCACCTCCAACTTTAAATTATTATCTTAAAAGGTTTACAATAAGATAATGAAAAATACATAAAAAAAAAAAAAAAAGAACGAACAGAAACCTAGTTACTAGGGTAATGGTTAACAACTTAGCTGTGGTTTTATATCTTCCAGAAGAGTGAAAAGTCAGTGTAAAACTAGTTAGATAAGCAACTCCTGGGAAGATCTCCTGTTCAGGGGTAGTTGACCAACAAAGAATGGACTCCACAGTTTGTTTGCTTATTTGTTTTCTGTTCTTTTGTCTGGTAGTTCCATCTATAATTCTATCAAAACCCTACAGGTGTTTGTTAGAGAAACAGGAGGGAAACTATCAAATGGTCACAGGGAACTTGTTCACTTGTGTTAATTGTTGGTACTGGGGAGGGCCTTTCATAGTCCTGAAGGCTGTAAAGTAAATTAATTACATAAATAAACAGAAAGAAAGAGAGACAGCAAGATGGCTGTGGTTGTACTGTCTCTGCTGGTAGAAGGTAGAGGGCGAAAAGAGTGTGTAGAAAACAGAGAAAGGGAGGGAGATCCCAAAAGGACCTGCGAGTTCTCAAAGGCTTTTGACCGCCATTCTAGCTCTCAGAATGAAAACAGAACCCTAGACTGCTTCTTCACCAGGTCACTGTGTACCTGACCAAGGATTAGTATCCATGACAAGAGACTCACCGACTGAATAGTTCTAAAATAACACAAATAATCCGATGAAAATAGACAAAGTACATCGGAGACCACCTACATCCCATTGTACTGTCTGTGCTAGACAAATGGATAAAGAAAATTTGTTGTACCATACAATACACAAACTATAGTATTCCATTGAGTAAAAGGTAGATCTGCCTAAATATCCCAACAACATGTATGGATTTATGCCAAGAGAAATGAGCCAAGCAAATACTGAAAAATATGTCAGGAATCATCACTCAACAGCAAATTTGTGAAAGCAGAAAATAAATAGCATCTCTCATGGCCTAGAGGATGGACCAGGGGGAGGTTGTTGGTCAATGGGGATGAAATCTCTTTATGAGAGATGAATGCATCCCAAAGTTCTGTTCTACAACCCCACAGCTGTCAATCAGGGTGTAACAATGGGTGCTTAAACACCTATTAATAGGATAACTATTCTGCTAAGTGATTTACATAGTATTTATTTATTTGCATACAATCTCTCACAAAATGTAAATATTTATACGTGCATAAATGAGTGTTATGATAAATATGAACATGGCCAAATGCATTAGAATCTATACACTGGATATTTGCTTGATTCGTATATCACTTAAATTTCAGTAAAGCTTAAAATAGAAAACTGGGCAAGCAAAAGATTGACAATGATTCTGAATGCCATGTGCTGTCTCTCTTAAGATATCCCATTGTTCTAAGGGTAATACAAATAACTATCCAGAAAGGATTAATGAAGATATGATGTTTGACTAGTATGTTACATGTGTGTATGTATGTACTTGGTATCTCTGAAGTGCCAGTGTATAGGCTATGTTAGCTCTCTGTTATTTATGTGTATGTATGTATTTTGTGTCTGAGTGTGTCATAGTTAAAGGCTGTGCTAGTTATGAGACCCTACTGACTCAGCCTTCTCAGCGCTGTGATTATATGTGTAAACTACAATGCTATCATATCTGATAATTTCTTAATGTTAAAGATTTTTCAAGTATTCTGTAGTATTATCTTCAAATATTGACCTGAAGCAAACAATCTAGCCTTTGTTGTTAAGGTATCATTAGAGGAAGCTACCAATTTCAAGCTGTATTAACCAAAAGTATTATTTTTCTTTAAAAAAAAAACAGTATATGCATGCAATTCTGTAAAACGCCACCACCTAAGTATTACTTCTGACCTTCATCTCTCTGTTGCAGCTGTGTAAAAGCTTTTACCATCTGCAGATACCCAGGCTGTGGTGTAGTTTTGATGCTCTGAAGGGAAACGGGCTTATAAAATATAGATGGTGATGGGTAGATAATGAAGGAGCCACTGTGATGTTGGTATGGCAAAACATGACTCTAGTCAGAGAGGTCCATATAGCCACGGTCACAGTAATCCCTGCAGAGAAGTGCCATTGCATCCAAAAGCTTATGGAGGTGGAATTATGTATTAAATGGCATAGCCCCCTTTTAATTTATCGTTTTGTGAAATATTTACCACCTCTGATTCATCAATTATCAAACACACTTCCACTGTTCATGCACCTGATTCCCCTCTGCAAGTAACCCTTCTTTATGAAAAGTTGTTTTAAAATATGGTCCATTGATTGCTTTTCATTCTGGGAGATACTGTATCTTTGCCTGTCTGTGTGCATCCACAAAGATAATGCATTTTGGCTTTCTTTGAAGTCAGTCAAAGTGTGCCAGACATGAGGTAGCTCTAGAAGGTGCTGACAGGTAACAAATTGACACATAGCAAGTCATTTCCTTCTGCAGAAATATCACCAAGAAGGATAATCTTTCTTTTTTCAGGCACATGTTGACCTCAGGAATTTTTTCTCTAAGTGAAGTATGTCAGCCCAAGTATTGATTTCATTAATAAATCATAGACAGATAATTCAGGGTGCAGATGTCATTAACAAGCTGAAACAAGGGTTCTCTAAGTACAGTGGGCATATGAAAAATTGATTGTTATGTAGAGAAGCCAAATGATCTAGAAAATATGTTCTATTCTCAAAATGTGTTCACATCATTGTTGTTTCAGTCCAGTGTGTCTTTCACACAGCGCTTTATTTTAAAACTCTGGACTGAAAGAGTCATACTTAAAACAGCCCCAACTCGTGACATACTACAGGTCACCAAAGATTGGAACATTTTTCAGGGGCTGAGTAAAATGTTTCTAACAAATACAAAATTCTATTTCTTTAAATCATAGTAAAAGTAAAAGAGAAAATAATAATTTGGAAATAATTTCATTTAAAAGATCGTTTTGAAAGGATAACCCTACAATACTATATTTAACAAGCATAAATCTACTTATATCATTCTATATATAGCTCCTATTTAATGCGACTATGTGTTCACCATTTTGAAACAGGAAAAAGTTTCACGATCAAGTGTAGTTATGCTTGCCCACCATCCTGAATCATTTTTTAAAATACATTTTTATTTTATATGTGTGAGTATTCTTGCCTGCTGTTTATACATCATGTGCTGTGTACATGCCTTGTTGCAAGACTTTCCTTAGGGACATCAACCAGCTCCCAAATAAAGACATAGAGACTTAATATTAGCTATAAATGCTCAGCTTTTGCTTACGCCCATTCCTGGCTAGTTTTTTTTTTTTTTTTTTTTTTTTTTGTTTCTTCAATTCAAAACTAACCTGTTTCTCCTCATCTGCGTTTTGCCTGGGGTCTCTGTTTCTGGCTGGCTAGCCCACCCCCGGCATGTACCTCTCTTCCTCCCTCATTCTCCTCTCTCTTCTTTGATCCCAAGCCTAGATTTCTTCACCTGCTTATTCTCTATGCCCTCCTGTGACACACATCCCTCCATTGCCCTGCTATTGGCCATTGAGCTTCTTATTGGACCAGTCAAGTGTCTGAGGCAGGCAAGGTAAAACAGCAGCACATCTTCACACAGTTGAACAAATGCAGCATAAGCAAAAGGAACACATCTTTGCCTAGTTAGAGTAAGATTCCACAACAACCCACAGAGGTTAGAGGACCTCTCTTGGAGGCATTTAATCTCCTGCAGCTGGAGCTTCGGGCAGTTTTCTGTTGCCTTCTGCGTAGCTGGGTTCTCTGGAAGAGCAGCGAGTGTTTTCAATCACTGAGCCATCTCTCCTGTACTCATTTTGTATTCTTTAGGCTGAAAAATAAAATCAATGCATTTATTTTCCTCACCGCAGGTATATCTTCTCAAATTATACTTACTATATATGCTCTACAGCGCTGCAAAGCATCTATCAATCTTGAGCTGTTTTATGGCAATAATATGTTTGATTGTTCTCTACCTGACTGCATTTATTACCGTGAACTGTCTCATACCTCAGTTTTGTCCGCTATTTGTAATAATTGGACATGAAGACCTTTCAATACCTGTTGGTTATAAGCCTTCAGGTTACATCTATGTGTCAAAATATCACCATGTTTTGTATTTTTTTAGATTAAAATAAGTATATCTTCATTGCATCATAATCGAAGAGAGAAATGTTAAAGGAAATGGGGTTTCACTCCTAGGGGGAAGCATTTCTTCGGACTCATAAAAGAGTTCCGAGTTAGTCCAGATTTTCATGAGCAGCTCAGTGGCAATTATCAAAGACTGAGCACAGAAAAAAAGAAAGGTTCCTCCAAGAGATGTCAAACAGGTATTATACTTGTCATTTAAGCAAGGGTTGTTTATGGCATCTTAATGTTCTGTTTGTATTTATGACACTTGTTGACTTAGAAGTAAAAAAAAAATCATACAAATAAAACATATATTCAGGATCCAGATGGAAATCCTAATCAGACATGAACCATCTGTGGACGATATTCCTAATGTTCTCTGGAAACTGTAGAATTCAAATGGGTTCTTAAACCTTTCGTTCTGGGGCTTGAGAGATGGCTTGGAGCTTAAGAGTACTGGCTGCTCTTCCAGAGGTCATGAGTTCAATTCTCAGCCCCCATGTGGTAGCTCACAACCAACTATAATGAA